>NC_064281.1:51947607-52597919 GCF_003254725.2 Canis lupus dingo
AGAAAGGCAGTCCAGACAAAGAGACTAGCACAGAAGCATGTGAACACATTGAGTTTGAGGGAATGGCAAAATAGTCTAGTGTTGCTTAAGCAGAATGAAAGTAGTTGGTAATATTAGGTTAGTTTATGAAGAACCTTGAAGGTCATTCTGAAAGTTTTGAACTTTGTCCTGTGAACAGTCTTAGAAGGATTTAAAATATTAGTTTGCTATATACTGAGCACTTCTTATATACCAGGCACTGTACATGAAAAAGTAGCGCCATTGCCAACAATATAAATGTTTTCCCCATTAAGACTTGACAGTCATTTGTCCTTAGAGGATTTTAAGAAGGGTTATGATCCAGAGGGTTTGTATTTTGTAATGAAGACTTTGGGAGTGATATGCAAAGTGATGAACCTAGAAGTAGTGAGAGCATTCAGGAGACTATTGCAGGGGGAGAAAAGGCTATGGCAGAAAAGGATGAGCACCATGTTTATTGGATGCTCCTAAGGATTGCAAATACACAAAATTTGAATGAAAGAGTTCAGGCCTTCGATTGGCCCTTTGTGCATATCATTAATATATGTGAATACAAAGAGACTACCTAGTGTTTTTGAAAAATCTTGTAGTTTAGAATTAGAACACTAGGGTTCAGGCCCTGGAGCTACTGCATCATTAGTTGTGAATCCATAGTGTACTTGTTCTTGAACCTTGCTTTCCATAACTATAAAAATGGGAATTTGAAACATTTTGGCTACTTCCTAGAGTCATAGAGAACAGTTGAGATAATACACAGGAAAGACAATGTGCTATACAAATATTGGTTCTTGAGGCAGCTGTTATTTAATGTTTAGAGTATTGTGTCTACTTCACAGAGTTGTTATGAGCATGGAATGGAATAATGGATTTGAAATCATTTTGTTAACTTTAAAACATGATTCAGATGTTAAGTATTAATAATAATAATAAAAGAACAATTCATTCTGCATCCAGATGTTCTCTCTCTACCATGACTCATGTACTCATTTGGAACTGTGCAGATGAACCTCCATTTAATTTTTTCAGGCTGGATTCCCATGTGTAACAGAATCAAATGGGACAAAAAAGTTCTATGCATTGGCTTCTCCCCTGTCAAATTTTGGCTCTAGGACTGAAAGAACACCCATTTAACCCAAGTTGTCAACAACCTTATGTTATTTTGCCCATGAGCATGCTGAATTTGGGCACAGTCCTTCAGATCCAACAAGAATCCCCAAGCTTCCCTTTATTTAAATTGGCCAGACAAACCAGTCTTCGAGTTCTATGTCCAGCAGAGCCATAGGTTTTTCAAAGGTCAGTCATCACCATGAAACCAGGTGTGATATGTAAATAAAGTTTCATATTGTTTGTGGTTAGTGGAGACAACCTAGCAGGCAGAACCCACCACAGTTTGCTGCTTCCAGTGGAGGTAGTTGTATGAAGGTTGTGCCTTTGGTATCGATGAAATAGGACAGAAGTGAGAAATTAGAGCAGTTCTGACCCTTACCCTCAAAATTCTCAGATTAAGAAGTATTCAGATCTTTCTATCCTTTTTTCTTTTATTTCATCAACAGAAGTATGTTCCTACCTACTTATTCTCTCTCCACTGCCTTTTATTTTAGTTAAAGTGGAACCAGCTTAAGATGGTCAGACTTTTGCTTTTCCTGGACCTTGTCATGTTTTCAAAGTGTTGTTTTTGAGGACAAGATGATTAGGAAGAGCCTGGTTCTTTATTTCTTTCCTCTTGGCAAAGAAGATTAAAATCATTTGAAGAAATGCTCTATTGACTGAGTTGATGAATTGCTATTAGTGAATCTATTGTATATTTGAGAAATTTGTACCATTAAAGTTGAAATTCTAGCCTCTAATATAATCTTTTAAAAGTGTTTAATATTGAACAAGTAATTAAATACTTTATTTACTTATTTGAGAGAGAGAGAACATGAGCAGGAGGGAGGGACAGAGAGAGAAGCAGACTCCCCACTGAGTGGGGAGCCCCACTCCTGGATCATAACCTGAGCTGAAGGGAGACACCCAATCAACTGAACCACCCAGATGCTCCTTGAACAAGTAATTTAAAAAATTAAACATGGGGCATCTGGATGGCTCAGTCAGTTAAGCATCTGCCTTTTGCTCAGGTCATGATCTCAGGGTCCTGGGATCAGGCCCCGCAATGGGCTCCCTGCTCAGCAAGGAGCCTGCTTCCCTCTTTCCCTCTCCTGCTCCCCCTGCTTGTGCTCTCTGGCATGCGCAGTGCTCTTTCTCTCTCTCTCTCTCTCTTTCTCTCTCTCTGTAAATAAAATCTTTAAAATCTTTAAAAATAAATAAAAATTTACAAAGTTAAACAAGTAAAAAGTATAACTAGTTACTATCAAAATTCATTTTCATGTTTGCATATTTAATGGTTATTATTTTTTATATTTATTCATATGCCTATGTTTTTATATTTGGTTTATATAAAATGTGGTTTTCTATCATGGCTCGTTTTTTTATATTTTGCTTTTCTCTTGGCATAATATTTTCATTTTAATTGCTTCTTGATAAAACAAAGAACTGTACTTACATATATGAATATTTAAGTTAAACTAATTAAAATTAAAGTACAGAAAAATTCAATTTCTCAGTCTCATTAGCCACAAGTCAAGGACTCTGTAGTCATATGTGTGTAGTGACTACCGTTTTGGACAGTGTAGATCTAGCACATTTCCATCAACAGAGAAAGTTCTATTTTGGAGAGCACAGCCATAGAGTAAATGTGCCATAATGTGCTAAAGCATTTTTTCTTTGTTTGACAGCGAATTGTTTTTTTTTAGTTTTAAATATTATGGATAACTTGTCAGTGAATATAACTATGTGTGTAGCTATTTGATTTGGTTGAGTTATTTTTTGGGGTTAATTTGAAAAGCTGAGTTATTAGGTCAGAGAGTATGGATGTAGTTTTTTAAGCCTGTAACTTATTCAAAAAAGAGAACTACAGGCCAGTCTCTCTGATGAACAAAGATGCAGAAATCCTCAACAAAATACTAGCAAAACAAATCCAACAATGCATTAAAAAAATGACTCACCACGATCAAGTGGCATTTATTCCTGAGTTGCAAGGTGGTTCAATATCTGTAAATGAATCAACAGGATACATCACATCAAAAAGAGATAGAATTAAAAAAATAAATAAAAAAAAAAAAAAAAAAGAGATAGAATAAAAAACATAATCTTTTTAGTAGACACAGAAAAACAATTTGGTAAAGTACAACATCCATTCATGATAAAACCCCTAAACAAGTCGGTTTAGAGGGAACATACCTCAATAAAATAAAGGAAGGCCATATGTGAAAAATCCACAGGAAACATCATACTCCATGGGGAAAAACTGAGAGCTTTTCCCCTAAGGTCAGGAAAAATACAAGGAGATTCCACTCTCACCACTTTTATTCAACATAGTACTGGAGGTCCTAGCCCAGCAGTCAGACAACAAAATTAAGTAAAATTCATCTAAATGAATAAGGAAAAAGTAAAACTTTCATTATTTGAAGATGACATAACACTATATATAGAACACTGTGAAGACTTCACCAAAAAACTCCTAGAATTGATAAATGAATTCAGTAAAGTCTCAAGATACAAAATCAATGTACAGAAATCTGTTGCATTTCTATATACTAAAAGCAGCAGGAAGAGAAACTAGGAAAAAAAATCCCATTTACAGTTGTACCAAAATTAATAAAGTACCAAGGAATAAACATAACCAAAGAGGTGAAAGGCCTGACTCTGAAAACTAACATTAATGAAAGAAATTGAAGAGGACACAAAGAAATGGAAAGACTTTTCATGCTCATGGATTGGAAGAACAAATATTGAAATGTCTGTACTACCCAAGCAATCTACACACTTAATGCAAGCCCTAACAAAATACTTCCAGCATTTTTCACAGAACTAGAAGAAACAATCCTAAAATTTGTATAGAACTACAAAAGACACAAATACCCAAAGCAACCTTGGAGTGGGGGAGCAAAGCTGGAGGCTTTGCTGGAGGCTGGAATCACAATTCCAGACTTCCAAGTTATATTACAAAACTACAGTAATCAAAACATGGTACTGACACCTGAAACTAATATACTGTATGTTAACTAAGTGGAATCAAAATAAAAATAATAAAAAACCTATAGTGTATTATCAGAGTCCTTTCAAAAAGGTTTATATCAATTTTAAGTGCTTTATGTAGCATATAAATATATTAGATTCATTGCATTCACAACACTGGACCTTATCAATTTTAGTTTATTTTATTCTGGTTTTCATTAAAAGATAGTTTATGTTAAAAATATAGTTTATGTTTGAGTTTGCATTTCCTTTTGTTTTGGTGATGATGTGTTTTCCTACCTAGTTTTACTTTTTATTGCATGGTATTGTATATTTACATCTTTCCTCATTTATATTTTGATTCCTTAGTATTTTCTTTATCAATATGAATAACATATTTATATGTAACATAAATCAAATTTTCCATCAATATATTCTTTAACAATTCTAGAATAAATTTAATTTTACCTGGTTTTAAATTTAAAGGAATAATATAATGTATGACATATGTCATATATTCCTTTACATTTCAAGAAACATAGGCAGCTCTATATATTCTTATACAAGATTATTTTTGATGAAGCACCTAATATATAAGAAAATGCTAACCATTGTTTTTTGAACATCAGTTCAGAATTTATACGTTACCAAAAATCACCAAGTGCTGTTGACAAAAAGAAAAAAATAATTTACCAAAATATTTTTAATAAAAATTAATTCTCCCTCCCCCACATTTTAAATTATTATATGTCTGTCTTTAGTGGTGACATACAGTATATTAGTATGTGCCCAATATATCTTTAACTTTTTTATTGAGATATAATTGACGTGTAACATTATATTAGTTTCAGGTGTACAATGTGATGATTTGAAATTTGTATGCATCAGTAAATGATCACCACGTTAAGGCTAATTACTATTCATCACCATAAAAGTTACATTTTTTCCTTATGATGTGAACTGTTAAGACTTGAGGATGTTATGCTAAGTGAAATAAGTCCACAAAGACAATACCATATGATCTCACTTATATGTAGAATCTACAAAAGAAAATAAGTGAGCAAACTAAACAAAACAAAACTAATAGTGAACAGAATGGTGGCTGCTAAGGGAATGGGGGATTGGGGAGTGGTAAAATGGGTGAAACGAGTCAAGAGGAACGAACTTCCAGTTATAAAATAAAGTCATGGGAACATAATGTATAGCATGTTGACTATAATCAATAATATTGCAGTGCATATTTGAAAGTTGCGAAAAAATAAATCTTAGAATTTTTCATCACAAGAAAAAAATTTTACATGACGTATCCCAATGTATCCTCTAAAATGCTAGAAAAATTTAAATAGACACCAAAGTGACATTTTTTTAAGACTGCTTTTATACCACTTTTTCTCATGGTTTTTTAAAATTGAAGTTTAGTTAATATACAATGTTCTATTAGTTTCAGGCAGGGGAGGGGCACTTGGGTGGCTCAGTCAATTAAGTGTCTGTTTTGATTTCAGCTGAGGTCATGATCTCTGGGTCTTGAGATCAAGCCTCATGTTAGGCTCTGTGCTCAGTGCGGAATGTATGTGAGATTCTCTGCCTCTCCCTTTGCCCCTACCCCCTCAAATAAATAAATAAACCTTTAAAAAATATTACTGTCAGGTATAAAAGATAGTGATTTAACAATTCTATACATTATGCATTGTTTACCATGGTAAGTATAGTTACCATTTGTCATCATACAATGTTATAATTTTATTGACTATATTCCCCATACTGTAATTTCATCCATGTGACTTAATTTATGATTGAAAATTTGTACATTTTAATTTCCTTTACCTTTTTGTAAAAGATTTTATTTATTCATATAAGAGACACAGAGAGAAAGGCAGAGACATAGGCAGAGGGAGAAGCACATTCCCTACTGGGAACCAGATGTGGGACTTGATCCCAGGACTCTGGGATCTTGCCTTGAGCCGAAAGCAGACACTCGACCACTGAGCCATACAGGTGCTCCACCTTTACCATTTTGTCCATCACCCCAAAACAGACTACTACCAGTTTGTTCTCTTTATGAGTCTGTTTCTGTTTTTTTTTTGCTTTGTTTTGTTTGTTCATGTGTTTTATATTTTAGATTCCACATATACGTGAATTCGTATGGTCCTTATCTTTCTCTGATTTATTTCACTTAGCATAATAGCCTTGATGTCCATCCATGTTGTCATAAATGGCAAGGTTTCATTATTTTTATGGCTGAGTAGTATTCTAGTGTGTGTGTGTGTGTGTGTGTGTGTGTGTGTGTGTGTATGTACCACATCTTCTCTATCCATTCATCTATTGATGGATCCTTGGGTTGCTTACATAGGTTGGCTATTGTAAATAATGCTGCAATAAACATAGGGATGTATATGTCTTTTTGATTTAATATTTTCATTTTCTTTGGGTAAATACCCAACAGTAGAGTTACTGAATTGTATGTTATTTCTATTTTTAATTTTCTGAGGAATGTCCATACTGTTTTCTACAGTGGCTTCACCAGTTTACATTCCCACCAACATTGCATGACAGTTCCCTTTTTTCCATGCCCTCGCCAATGCTTAATTCTTGTCTTTTTGATAGTAACATAACAGGTGTGAGGTAACATCTCATTGTTGTTTTGATTTGCATTTCCCTGATGATTAGTGATGATGAGCATCTTTTCATGTGTCTCTTGGCCACTTGGATGTCTTCTTTGAAAAAAAATGTCTATTCAGACTACTTTTAAATGTTCATTTAAGGGTCATAAAAAGAGATCATGAGAATTAAATTATTTTCTTTTTTTTTAATTTATTTTTTATTGGTGTTCAATTTACTAACATACAGAATAACCCCCAGTGCCCGTCACCCATTCACTCCCACCCCCCGCCCTTCTCCCAATTAAATTATTTTCAATAAGAGGGCATTTTAACTTACGGGACATACAGAAGATAGATCAATTTCTACAGACCAGAAAGGAAGGAGCGATTTTGTATATTCCTAAAAATCCCTGACCGAGACTTAGAAATTTCAGGATCTTATATATTTTTAGATTTAGCCAGTTGCTAATTATTTTGTAACTTCCCGCTACTGATATTTTGTTTTTCTCCCTGACTTGTTTGGTATTAAAAGTAGTGCTGCAGTTAACATCCTCAAGGGGCAATATATACAGTGTTTAAGGGAAATGCCTCTAAGGCCAGAGTATTTTCATCCAACTATTGGTGCCACCATCTTCTTACTGTATGACCTTGGGCAAAATACTTAATTCCTCTGGGCCTGAATATCTTCTTATAAAGAAATTGAGATACCAATGGTCTGTATCGTATAAGGCCATTATAAGGATTCTTAATGATATATATATTAAGAATGTAAGAGTTTATACTTTAAGTGTCAGGCACATAGAAAATAAAACAATTGTTAATATGATTGTATTATCTTTATTAGCATACTTTTGAAAAATATGAGTTCTTAGTTGTTAAATAGTTGAATAAAACAATGTATGCATTTTAAATCTGGTAGATACTACTTCTCACCTTGCCAAAGAAACTGCAAACATTGGATACTATGAAACTTTTAAATCTTTGTAAATCTTACAGGTTAAAAAAAGTTTATCATAGTTTAAGTTTCTTCTCTTTAATTATGAGTGAGCATGAGCATCTTTTCACATGTTTATTGGCCATTTGTATTTCTTTCCATTTGAACTGACTGTTCTTGGCTTTTGCCCATCTGTTGTTGTTTTTGTTTAGCTTTTCATCTGTTTCTTATTGATTTATGGAGCTCTTTGTATATCAAGGAATTTGGCTCCTTGTCATATGTGTTACAAATAGTTTTCCCAATTTATCTTTCAGCTTTATGTTTCTCTGTCCAGCAATCTTTTTTTTTAACTTTAAACAAGGTTTTATTACACAAAGGTTGTCACATAATTGGATATTTTTCTACTTTGTACACAGTTATTCTTACTCTCCACAGAAAGGCTGCTTAACTTTTCGTCTGGTGATGGCAAACACTAAAATCCTGATTTTAACAAAATTGTAGTAAAAATGCCTCAGTGATTGAAGTTGAAAGCAGTACATTGGTCCATGGCTCTTGCACTCAGTTATCAGGAATGTACAAATGTCTTTTTATTCAAAAATACAAAATAAACTATCTGTAGGCATGGATAATGACAGCCATAATCCATCCATTATACGTTGTCAAATGAAACCAGCAACTGATGGTTATAGCGATTTTCTTAAACATCAGCCAGCCTTTTCTTCAGTCATTTCCTTCAACTGACTTTTCTGAAGTTATGGTTGAGGAACACAGCCTTGAGCTTCCTCTCACAGTTCATTAAGACTGGTAAAGCACTATTCTAGGAATCAGAACATGCTGCCTCCCATACCACCTCCCATTCCATCCGTTCCACCCATTCCTGGGTCCTTCTCTTCTTTAGGAATTTCGGTGACTACATCTTCTGCTGTAGTTAACAGAGAGGCCACTCTAGCAGCATCCAATAAAGCAGTTCTTACCACCTTAGTTGGGTCAGTGATTCCTTTTTCCACCATAATCACAAAATCTCCAAGTATAGCATCATAACCAACTTCTGAGGAACTCTGCATAATTTTCTTAACTATCAATGATCCTTCAACACCTGCATTCTTAGCAATGGTTATTGCAGGAAATTTGAGTGTTCTCTCAATAATTTTGATACCAATTCTTTGATCTTCATTAGCTGGAGTTATTGAATCCAAGGCTGGAATGCACCGAAGCAGGCCCCCACCCCCCTCCGCCCAGAACAGTGCCTTCTTCAACAGCAGCTCTTGTGGCATGGAGGGCATCTGTAACTCTTTCTTTTCATTGATTTCAACATCACTTGTCCCACTAACCTTCAACACAGCTACTCCATTGAGAGTTTTGCCAGGCCTTCCTTCAGCTTTTCCTTTTCGTATTCACTAGTTGTGATATCTAACTGCTCAATAATTTCTTGAATACATTTTTCAATTTGAGCCTTGTCACCTTTTCCTTTTCCAAAGATGGCATCATCTTTGGTCACAATGACCCCTCCAAATTTCCTAAGTCATGAGGCTGAACATCTTCAAGATTTAGAGTCAATCCTTCTTCCCCAAACACTGCACCACCAGTAGCAATAGCCAGCCATATCTTTAAGCTGGTTCTTTCTATTGTCACCAAAGACTGCCACAACCTGAAGACCAACTTTTAACCTATTCAAAATGAGTGTACTCAGAGCTTCTCCATCAACATCTTCAGCAATTATGGCCAAGGGCTTACAGTGAGCATTGGCAATTTCAAGAGCAGGTACGATGGACTGGACACTAGAAATTTTCTTCTCACTCAATAGAACATAGGCATCTTGGAGTTCACATTTCTGACCTTTTGATGTATTAATAAAGTATGGAGAAATATAACCTCGATCAAACTTCATGCCTTCAATAATTTCTAATTCATCATTCAGTGTTTTTACATCCTTTACTGTGAGGACACCCTTTCTTCCAACCTTTTTCATTGAATCGGAAATGATGTTGCCAATTTCTTTGTCTCCATTTGCAGAAATCGTAGCAACCTGAACAATTTCTTCAGGGGTTGTCTCGGGTTTAGACTGCTTCTTAAGTTCAGCGATCACAGTATCAACAGCTAACATCACACCTCTCCTGATTTCCACAGGATTAGCACCTTTGCTAATTTTCTTGAAGTCTTCCTTGGCAATAGAGCATGCCAAGACAGTAGGAGTAGTGGTGCCATCCCCAGCCTCTTCATTTGTATTATTGGCAACATCTTCAACAAGTTTAGCGCCAATATTTTTATATTTGTCTTTTAAGTCAATTGACTTTGCCACGATCACACCATCCTTTGTTACTTTGGGACTTCCCCAACTCTGTTTGATAATCACTGTTCTTCTTCCCTTTGGCTCCATAGTAACGGCTACGGCATCAGCTAAAAGATCTACACCTTGAAGCATTAAGGCTCAGGCATCTGCACCAAATTTTATATCCTTGGCAGAGAATGAGCTGAGAAACAGTGCTCTGGACACTGGCCTAATTTGGTGGAGGACTGCAGGTAGTTGAAGCATCTGCGGGATAGTGGCAGAGCGTGCGGGTGGTGAGGCAGGCTGTTGGAGGCGAGTGAAGGATCTGTCGAGCAATCTTAAATTATATAGTTAAATTAATCATTCTTTCCCATTATGGCTGTTGAGTTTGGAGATCCGTGCTTTGCAGGTCTTTCTAGATGGGTTTTATTTAAATCATATATTAGAAATCTTTTTGCCAAAAGGCTCAATTATGGATGTAAGAGCTAAAAGGGATTTTAGGCATTGCATAACCCAAGTTTCCTCCCTTCATATCTTTTTCATTTTTTCTTGCAGAGGAAAAGAAATTAAGTCCCAGTGAAGGGAATGGACTATAAAAGTACCACAGCAAGCTAATGGTAAAAATGCAGACTGGGACTCTGTGCTCCTGAGGCCTATTCCAGTGATAATTTAGTTTAACCAGTTTGTTTTATAAAAAGAGCTTTCTGACTTTAAAAAAATACATATTGAAGGGATCCCTGGGTGGCTCAGCAGTTTAGCACCTGCCTTTGGCCCACGGCACGATCCTGGAGTCCCAGGATTGAGTCCCACATCAGGCTCCCTGCATGGAGCCTGCTTCTCCCTCTGCTGTGCCCAGAGCCACACTCTCTGAAAAGAGAGTGAACTTCTGAGAGACTTGGCCCTATCTGAATGTGGGGAAAATTCTAAACTCCCAGAACTATGAAAGTAGCCTTCAAACCACATGCACATCCAGTGGTAAAGAGTAAAAATGTAACTGGCTAAGCAGGCTTAAAGCACACACTTTAACTAAAAAGTGGTTTTTGTAGATCTGGGTTTGACATACAGGAAACAAATCTAAAAGATTAAAAACAAGGAAACATATCTAAGCAGAGACATCAGAAGCTTTACAATGTGGGGGAAATAGACCTCTCAAAACTAATTCAGCCAAGTCATTAAGTAGACAAGTGACCAAACAGAAAAGAAGAACAAGCTCCAGAAAGAGGCATATTAGCATCCAGAGTTGTTACAATATAGTATCTGAAATATCTACTTTTCAAGTAAAAATTATGATATGTGGTTCTTAGCTTTCTTCTTTGGAAGTGTTCAATCACTATATTGTACACCTGAAACTAATACTACACTGCTAACTAACTGTAATTTAAATAAAAAATAAAAATAAATTAAAAATAAAAAAATATGAGACGTACAAACAAGAGAAAGTACGGCCCATACACAGGAAATAGAAGTAGTCAACAAAAACTGTCCATGAGGAAGCCGAGATGTTGGACTTACTAAACAAAGTAATATATTTATATCTACTTTAAATATATTCAATGGGCTGAGGAAATAATTTTTAAAATACTAAAGGAAAGCATGAGAAAAATTTCTCATCAGAGAACAGTCAAGTGATAGAAATTATAAAGAAGAATCAAATGGTAAATCTGGAGTTGAAAAGTATAATCATTAAAATGAAAAATTCACTAGAGGGGATCCAGAATAAATTTGAGTTGGCAGAAGAAAGAATCAGCAAACTTGAACATAGTTCAATAGAAAGTATGAATTTGGAAGAACAGAAAGGGGGAAAAGAATGAAGAAAAATTAATAAGCTCAGAGAAATGTAAGATACCTTAGTAGTGTTCCAACATATGTGTATGGGAGTATCGGAAGAAAAGAAGAGAAAGAGCAGAAAGATTATTTCAAGAAACAGTAATATTTTCCCAAATTTGATCCAAAATATTGATCTACATATCAAAGAAGGTCAACAGACTCCAAGCAGGAAAAATGCAAAGTGATTGATACCCAGACACACCATACTCAAAATGTTGAGGCAAATGTAAAGAGAAAATCTTGAAATTAGCAAAAGAAAAATGACAAGGGAAATGCAATAAGATTAACTACTGACTTCTCATCAAAAATAATGGAGGGCAGAAGACAGTGTTGTGGCATATTCAATGTGCTTAACAAAAAACCTGTGAACCAATAATCCAGTACTCATTAAAATTATCTTTTAGAAGTGAAAGTGAAATAAAAACATTTCCATATAATTAGAAACTGCTAGAATTTGTTGCTGGCTGACATGCCTTGGAAGAAATACTGAAAAGAAATGGTACCAGACGATAATTTAAATCCACATGAAAAAATAAAGACCATAGTAGAGGGAATTATATAGATAATGATAAAAAGTAGAATTACAGGGGCACCTGGGTTCCTCATTGTTAAATCATCTGACTTTTGGTTTCACCTCAGGTCGTGATCTCAGGGTACTGAGATCAAGCCCTGCATCAGGCTCTGTGCTCAGCGTATAGTCTGCTTGAGATTCTCTCTCCCTTTCCGACTGCCCCTCTTGCTCATGCTCTCTCTCTAAAATAAGTGAATCTTTTTAAAAAGAATTTCATATTGCTTTTTTTCTTGATAAAAATTAATTGCATGAAACGCTATCAGTACAATTGAATTCTTGGGTCTGTCACATCTAGAAATATATCTGTAAAATAGATGTAAATATAATAAAGTGCAAAGAACAAGAGTGGAAATTAAGCTAAAATGGAGTATGGAAATGGTATCGGATAGAAAATGAACTCCACAGAAAGAAATGAAAAAAATATTGTAAATATGATGATTAACATAAAAATCTCTATAAACTGTGCTCTCCTTTATTAGCTTACTTAATACACATATGATTATATAAAGCAAAAAGTATAAGACATGCATTGTTTGGTAATAATATAGACAAATTATGTATAACAGTTATACAAGGGGAGACTATAGATCTATAGAAGAATTAAGTTTTTAATACCTCTTGGAATTTAGTATAAACCTGAGGTAGATTCTGATTATTAAATGCATGTTAGAAACCTCAGAGCAAGCACTGAGAAAAAAAATTTTTTAGAAAAGGAGAGAAGGTGAGGCAGGAGGAGATGGAGAGAAAGAATCCCCAGCAGGCTCCATGTCCAGTGCAGAGCCCAATGCAGAGCTCAGTCTCACAACCCTGAGATGATGACCCGAGCCAAAATCAGGAGTCAGATGCTTAATTGACAGAGCCACCAGGTGCCCCCACTGAGAAAAAAAAAATTTGTATAGTTTACAAAAATTAAAAACATGGTTAAACTTGCTCACCAGAAAATACCTACTTTAGCAAAAAGAGGTGGCAAAAAAATAATGGAAGAACAAAGTAGTAATGAGAAATACAGAAAACAAGAAAATGGAAGAGGTAATTCTAACTATAGCAACAATAACATTAAATGACAATAAGTAAATAAATAAAAAAGTGAGATTTTCATCACAGATAAATAAAACAAGGTATACATATATGCTGTTTATAGATGACTCACTTTGGATTCTAAGACACAAATAGGTTAAAAGTGAAAGAGTGGAAAAAGATATTTCATGCAAACAGTAACCAAAAGAGAGCCTGAAATGGCTACTATTAATTTTAATCAAAATAAACTTTAAGACAAAACTATTATTAGAGATAAAGGACATACTGTAATAATTAAGGATCAATCAATCAAGAAGATATAACAGGTATAAATATATGCAACAAAATATAGAAAAGTAGTTGGGAAGTAGTTCCCAACAATAATAGTTGGGAAGTTCTATTCATTATATGGAACAGCTAGACAGATCAGCAATAAAATAGAAGACTTGAATAATGAAATAAAATAAAATAAAATAGCTACACCTAATAGACATCTTTTTTTGTTTTAAATTGTAGTTAGTTAATATACAATGTAATACTAGTTTCAGATGTGATTCACCACTGCCATATGATATCCAGTACTTATCACAACAGGTGCACTCCTTAATTCCTATCATCTATTTTACCCATCCCCACCCATGTATGGTAACCATACGCTTGTTCTCTATAACAAGTGTCCGTTTCTTGGTATCTATCTATCTATCATCTATCTATCATCTGTCTATCTTCTATTTATCTATCTATCTATCTATCTATCTATCTATCTATCTATCATCTATCTATCATCTCCACCTATGTTCATTTGTTTTGTTTCTTAAATTCCATATATGAGTGAAATCACATGGTATTTGTCTTTCTCCGACTGAGTTATACCTCAGGATAGTAAAGGCTATCTGTGAAAAACCCACAGCTAATACCATCCTCAATAGGGAACAACTGAGAGCTCTTCCTCTATGGTCAGCAACAAGACAGGGATTTTCACCCTCTCAACTGTTATTATACATAGTATTGGAAGGCCTAGCCCCAGCACTCAGACAACAAAAAGAAATAAAAGGCATCCAAATCAGGAAGGAAGAAGTAAAAATTTCACTGTTTGCAGATGACATGATTCTCTATACAGAAAACCTAAAAGATTCCACCAAAAAACCACTAGAACTGATAAACAAATTCACTGAAGTTGCAGGATACAAAATGAACATATAGAAATCTGTTGAATTTCTGTACACCAATAAGGCAGCAGCAGAAAGAGAAATTAAGAAAACAATCCCATTTACTATTACACCAAAATGATAAGATACCTAGGACTAACTAAAGAGGTAAAAGACCTATACTCTGAAGACTGTAAAACCCTGATGAAAAAAATTAAAGATGACAACAAAGAAATGGAGAAACATTCCATGCTCATGGATTGGCAAAATAAATATTGTTAAAATGCCTATACTCCCCAAAGCAATCTACACATTTAATGAAATCTCTATCAAAATACCAACAACATTTTTCATGGAACTAGAACAAGCAATCCTAAAATTTGTTGGAACCACAAAAGACTGAATACTCACAGCAACCTTGAGATAGAAAAAAAAAAGCTGGAGGCATAATTCCAGACTTCAAGTTATATGACAAAGCTGTAGTGATCAAAACAGTATGATACCGGCACAAAAATGGACACATAGATCAATGAAACAGATTAGAGAACCCAGAAATGAACCTACACCTATATGGTCAATTAATAGTTGACAATGCAGGAAAGAATATCCAATGGGAAAAAGTCAGTCTCTTTAACAAATGGTTTTGGGAAAACTGGACAGTAACATGCGAAAGAATGAAACTGGACCACTAAACACAAAAATAAACTCAAAATTGATTAAAGACCTAAATGTGACACCTGAAACCATCAAAATCCTAGAGGAGAACACAGGCAGTAACCTCTTTGGCCTTAGCTACAGAAAGTTCTTATTAGATATGTCTCCTGAGACAAGGGAATCAAAGGCAAAAATAAACTATTGGGACTATATAAAAATAAAAAGCTTCTACATACTGAAGGAAACAAGCAACAAAACTAGAAGACAACCTATGAAATAGAAGATATTTGCAAGTAAGATATCTGATAGAGGGTTAGTATCCAAAATATACAAGGACGTTCTAAAACTCTACACCCCAAAACCAAATAATCCAGTTAAAAATTGTCAGAAGACATAGACATTTTTACAAAGAAGATACCTCCATGGCTTACAGACATATGAAAAAATGCTTAACATCACTGATAATCAGGGAAATACAAATCAAAACTACAATGAGATTACCTCACCCTTGTCAGAATGGCTAAAATTAACAACACAGGAAACAACAGGTGTTGGTGAGGGTACAGAGAAAAGGGAACCCTCTTACAATTTTGGTGGGAATACAAACTGGTCCAGCCACTCTGGAAAACAGTATGGATGTTACTCAAAATTTAAAAATAGAACTGCCCTATGAACCAGCAATTGCACTACTAGGTATTTACCCAAAGAACACAAGAGTACTGATTCAAAGGTATATATGCAGCCCTGTGTTTATAGCAGCATTACCTATAGTAGACAAATTATGGAAAGAGCACAAGTGTCCATTGGCTGATGAATGGATGAAGAAGAGGTGGTACATATATATAATGAAACATTACTCAGCCATGAAAAATGAAATCTTGCCATTTGCAGTGGCATGGATGGTGCTAAGAAGTATTATGGTAGAACTAATAGATATCTATTGAGTATACCACTCAACAGTAGGAGAAAACAAAGTCTTCTCAAGTGAACATTAAACATTTTCCAGAGTAGACCAAGTTTTTTGTATTGCAAATTTTATAGTCAAGAAAGTGAAAACCCAACCTACAGAAAGGGAGAGCATGTTTGAAAATCATATCTAAAAATGACCTTGTATACGAGATAATTGGAAGCATTATATCCACATAAAAACTTCTCAATGTTTATGACAGCTTTATTAATGTCAGCCAAAAGGTAGAAACAACCCAAATGTCCACTAATTGATGAATAGATAGACAAAAGGTGGTATATCCTTGTGATAAAATCTAACTCATTCATTAAAAGGAATGAAGTATCAATACTTGCTACAACATGGATGAATCTTGAAAGCATCATGCTAAATGAAGGGAGCCAGTCATGAATGGCCATATATTTATGATTTCATTTATATAAAATGGCCAGAATAGGCCAATTTCATTGAGACATAAAGTAAATGAGGTTCACAGAGGCACCAGGAAGGGGAGGATGGGAGTGACTGCTAGTGAGTATGGGGCTTTGTTCTCGAGTGATGAAATTTTCTGGAATTAGGTAGTGATGACATTTGTACAACTCTGTAAATATGTTAAAAAAACATTAAATTATATGTATACTTATTGTTTATTTAAATGGTGAACTTTATGGATGTAAATTACAGCTCAATGAAACCATTAAAGATTGTGTTATCCCCCACTACCATGTTTTTACATCACTCTGTATTATTCTCATTATGAATTTTTTCAAATTATGTTTTAATAACTGCTTTAGCCTGTGGTGACTTTAAGAAACAGGGTCTGCTGCCTCCTATCTGTATCCCTGGCCCATAGAAGAATTCAGTTGCCACCTTTTGAATGAGCGTGAAGGCTTTGATAAAGACAATGAGCTATAGCAAATATATAATGTGGCAATTTTGTTACCTATATACAAATCTATAAGAAACCAGTTCCATGGTTAAAGGGGCTCATTATAAAAATGTGCTTCTTCCTTAAGCATAAATGAACTTTAGCATATCTTATATTAAAACTTCTAATTTTGCTTACACTTTTATAAAAGCATGTTTTTTCCCTTCCAAATCCCAAACAATATTCTTATTGGGTTTTTCTTTTCAGCTTTATCCACAACTGTTTGCTTATCTAGGAATAAAGACAGAATTTTAAGATAGAATTACATTTTCTTCCAACACTGGTGTACAAATGGTATTAATGTAAAACATCCAGGATTTCTGAATATCTATTATTAGTTGTGGTTTATTTGGGTTTATTTTGACCTTGTGTGTATACAGTGAAGGAATAATCAAATGGATATACCTGTTAGTTCTTTTTTCTTTTTATTTTTTAAGATTTCATTTGAGTGAGGGAGGAGAGGTAGAGGAGGAGGGAGAGGAAGACCTAAAGAATCCTAAGCAGACTTCATGCTAAATGCATAGCCTGACACGGGGCTTGATCTCATGACCTTGAGATCATGATCTTAGCCAAAACCAAGAGTTGGACGCTTAACTGACTGAGCCACACAGGTGCCCCTACCTGTTATGTCTTGATGTGTTTCTTCCCAGTTGCAGAAACTTAGACAAGTTACTATGGTCTCAGCTTGCTTTAGTTTTCTTCATCTATCATTTCTACCAGGCAAGGGTGTGGAGAGGATACATTATGATAAATGATATGGAAGCACCTAAAATATACACTGTACATAGATGATGGTGACAATGATAATAATGATGATTATGATAGTGATGGTGTACTGTAGCACCTTATTTTGTTACTCAGAGCATATTACATGTACTTGCAGAACATCTAATGTGAATTAGCTCACTTAATCCACATAACGGGGATGCCTGGCTGGCTCAGTGGTTGAGTGCCTGCCTTTGGCTCAGGTCATGATCCCGGGATCCAGGATCGAGTCCTGCATCGGGCTCCCTGTGAGGAGCCTGCTTCTCCCTCTGCCTATGTCTCTGCCTCTCTATCTCTCAGTCTGTGTCTCTCATGAATAAATAAATAAATCTTTTTTTAAAAATCGACATAACAACCAGGTGGGTAGGTATTGTGACTATCTCCACTTCATAGATGGGAACTGTAGTTGCTCAATATGTGTGACTATAGGTATCACAGTGCTGGCATATGGTGTTAAGCAAATACTAGCTTTCTTTCTTTACATGGGTAATTTTTGTCTCTATTCAAGTCAGTTGTAGATGTCCAGAGACCACTGTTTTGTTTTTTATTTTTTTATTTTTTTTAAGATTTTATTTATTTATTCATGAGAGACACAGAGACACAGAGAGGCAGAAACACAGGCAGAGGAAGAAGCAGGCTCCATGCAGGGAGCCTGACGTGGGACTCGATCCTGGGTCTCTAGAATCACACCCTAGGCCGAAGGTGGCGCTAAATCGCTGAGCCATCCAGGCTACCCTGTTTTGTTTTTTAATATGGGACGCTTCACTAATTTGCATATCATCCTTGCACAGGGGCCATGCTAATCTTCTCTATAATGTTCCAATTTTGGTATATGTGCTGCTGAAGTGAACACGAGAACACTCTGTTTTTATATGTGTATAGCACAAGCATCTAGGCAAATTGTGTTTAGAAGATTGATTGCTTGATTGATTGATTGATTGTGTTTAGGACATTTAATGAAAGAGGAGCACAGGGCCCCAGGCAGCCAAGTATTACATAACCTTGTGAAAGGTCTCCAGACCACTCCAGTCCTCATCAGATAGAATACTGCCCTTTTCAATTTCCAAACTGCAGGAAGCAAGAACGACATTTCAGATCCACTAATCCTCATTGCCTAAGAAGTATGGAGAACAAAATATAGCTTTCCAGAGCTGAGAGAGGAAGAAAATTCTATCACTGTCCTCTCCTAACTACTTCTTAGAGGGGGCATTTCATTTTCAAGTTATCTGGTTATGCTGGTTGTTTCCTTTTCTCACCTTCTGATGTCAGCTCCTACCTGGCTTTTTGTCATGCCTTGTTTATTCCTGGGAGAAAGCAGCTGAAGCTTGCTTCTCAGGGGAGGTTAAGGGTATTTTAGCTCCTTTGCCAGGAACACACCAACCTAGTTTTCTTTAAGCTATGTTAATTTGTATTCTCATTAGTTCATTCATTCATTCATTCATTTACAGGTTCAGTAAATAGTTTTCAAAGGTTTATTTATTTATTGGAGAGAAAGAGAGAGCACAAGTGCTCGCATGAGTAAAAGGAGGGGCAGAGGGAGAGAGTCTTCAAGCAGATTCCCTCCTGAGCTTGCAACCCCATACGGGGCTTGATCCCACAACGCATGACATCATAACCTGAGCTGAGCCTAAAAGTTGGCTGCCTAAACAACTGAGCCACAGAGGCACCACTGGATTCAGTAAATATTTAACAAACACTACTTAGGAGCCAAGCCATGTGCTAGGCACTGGGGGTAGAACAGTAAACAAAAAAATTATGCTACTCTCAAGGAATTGATAGAGATATACAAGTGAATCAACTAACAACCTGGTTCTGCTTTGAAAGCTGTCTGGTGCTCCTGATCTCGCAATCACAGAGCATTTAGCCTATATCCCATCCACCTTCAGAGATAGGGCATTATTGAACCAAGTACTCAAGAGTCAGTCATTTGGAGACCGAATCATGGAGGCCTAGAAATCTAGTACCAGGAGTAAAGCAGCAAAATAGAAGAAGCATGGAGCACACAGTCAGAAGTTACTGTGTCTAGGCTCAGCTCTGTTACTCACTGGCTTAGCTTAGCTCCTCTGTCTTCTTTTGATCATCTGGAGAATAGTGGTTAATGAAAATTTCTATATGGCAGGGTTGTGGGGGAGATGAAATAAGATAATTCTCAGTCAACTGTGTATCTCCTTACTCTGCTGTACTTATTGATATCTGAAATTATTTTTTAGTTATTTATTTATTTATTTATTTATTTATTTATTTATTTATGTATTTTTATTTTTTAGTCTTTCTATGCTTGTTTCATGCACCCCCCCCCAAATGGAAGCATCTGACTTTTTCATCATTGTATCACTAATCTAAAGGTGCCTGGTTTATGGTATATAGAGCTACCAGAGGGCAGTTTGGTATAATAGAAAGAGTGCCAGATTAGGAATTAAAACCAGAGTTCAGATTACAACCTTACTACTTTCTAGCTGCTCTACCTTAGACAACTTACTTAACCTCCCCAAACTTTCTCTGGCTCATTTGTTTGCCTTATAGAATGGTTATGCAGATCTCATGAGATAAACATGTATCAGTGTGCTTTATGTACTTGAAGTGCTCTGCTAATGCAGGTTTTATAAGATGAGAAAACTAAGGGTCAAAATAAAAAGTGTTTGGTCCAAGGTTATGGCAGCAAGTTAGTATCACGATTTATGATGGAATCTGAGGCTTCCAACTCCTAGACTAGCATACAAAAGCATATTCCAGAACAGAAACTGTGAAGAAAGTAAACAGTGGCCAGGGATAAGGGAAAGCAGGCTCTGTCTGACAGCAGCTTATCCGTTCATAATAATAGGAAAGGGGAACGAGGAAGGTACTGTGTCAGAGTCCACATGATCACTTTGCAAAATGGAAGGAGCTTGTTCATAGAGTTGAATGATTCGTCTATGTTTATCTAACAATGACAGTTTCATCAGCTCTTTACCACTTCACTTTCACCTAGTTCAAAAAGATGCCAAGTATGACACATTTTCCTTCTCAGGCTTTATCCTAGAATACATTTGTTTGACTCTGTGTTTAACTGTAATATAGAAAGAAAGTAAGGCAAGGTAAGAGTATGTCAAGGAGCTGTTCACCATTTCTATTGAGGACAAAGGAAAACAATAATCTCAGGGATTTGGATTAGATATGAGGAAGAACTTGTAGGCAGGAAGTGGGAGATACTATGATCAAATAGATATTAACTATCTGGTATTTTTAAAAAATTTATTTATTCATCCATGAGAGACACAGAGAGAGAGAGAGAGAGAGAGAGAGAGAGAGGCGCAGAGACATAGGCAGAGGGAGAAGCAGGGTCCTCATAGGGAGCCCGATATGGAACTCGATCTCAGGACCCCGGGATCAGGCCCTGAACCAAAGGCAGACGCTCAACCGCTGAGCCACCTCCAAGCGTACCAATATTTGGTATTTTTATAGAAAGGTTTTCATTTATCTGGTATAGTTTAACAATGTCCTAATTAGGACTCAAAAGTTGTTTAGGATCTATCTTGGCCTTCAAATTGAGATGTTGTTTAAAAGGTAAGATGGCTGTTTTCAAACTTTGTTGTGAGGCTCAAGAGTAAATCAAGGAGGAAAGAAAGAAGGTGAGTTTAGTGGGAGGTACTTAGGCAGTATCTAGGCTAGACACTGGAAATTCATCTATGAAGTCCCCATGATGGATGGGAAACAGATACATACATAGATTTTTTGTGATATGAGACATTATTGATGTTCTGAAAGAAAACTGTACAAGTTGGGGGGGGTGATCATATTCTAGCTAAGAGATACAGAGTCAAGAAGGGCTTCATGGAGTAGGTAATGGTGTCCTGGGCTGGGACCTGAGTTATGAGATAATGTGGTAAGGGAGACAAATAGTTGGGAGCAGTGCAAGGTCATTTCAGTTAGAGGGAATGACTATGTGAGCAGAAATACAAAGGAGTGAAATAGAATTAAGACTAAAGAACTGAAACAGCGTGGTACAGCTCGAAGGGCACATGAGAAAGTTTGTTGAAGAGGTAAGGAGCTATAAGTAGGCCTTGAATGCCAAGCTAATGCTTTGAATTTGTATCCTGTTGGCCAAGAGATTTTTAGTGCTTGCCTAAGATCACTTAAGCATTTCATAAAATGATGGATACTCAGGTCTCACCTGTAGCTTCAGATTCAGACAACTCTGAGCTAAGTTAGGGTGGGATCAGAGCTCTATAGCTCCTCGGGGGATTCTGAGGCATCTGTGAATTAGCCACCACTGTAGACCATAGGGAATTATTTTTTGAAAGTCGTAAGGAGAAGAGTTACAGGAGCAGATGTTTTAGAAAGAATTCCTCTGGGGTCCTGTGTAACTTATGGATTGAAGAAGATCAGACAAAAAGAAAAACTTCAATAAGAATGTTGCCATTATTTTGAAGGTAAGGTTGTGTGTGGGGATGGGGCAGGTATTATTTAGGCAGTAAATTAACGGATACTAGTCACTGATTGACTTAATGGTGATGGTAGGTGAAACACATTGAGGAAGTATATTATTACATTATATCCAGAATAATTCATGGCTTTCTGGATTGAGTCACTGGGAACTGCTATCCACTGTGAGAAACTCATCAAAAAAATTGATCGTGGAATCAGAAAGACTTGAGTTTAGATCTTATAGCCATCATTTGCTGCCTATGGATTTTGGGCTTAAGGTTTCTGGACCTCAGTGCTCTCTTCTATAAAATGGGAGTGATGGTGCATACCTCATTAATTTGTTGTAAAGATTAAATGAGGTTAAGTTATGTAGAATGTAGTATAGTAGCTGGGACATACAGCTGCATAGTAAATATCAGTTATTATTGGGCCATATGTTACGATATGTACTGCAGTGACATGGGATAGGGGATTTTTATTTTCTGCCAATAGCCCCCTGTCCCCACAGTCAAAATCAATATCACATGTTGGGGAGCAGGACACTTTTCCTAAGTATCAAGTTAGTACTTGGTCTTGGATCAGGCCTTACTCTTGGTGTGTTTAAGAAACAAGGTAAACCCTATTGCTGGTGAGTATCATTGAGGCTGTTTTCCTAGTTTCTGTAGGTTCTTTGAACCAACATAAAATGTCTCATTTTGGATTTCAGATTGTGGACGGAACTTGGAATCTCATCAGCATTTCATTACTACCTGAGTTATGTCTGTTCACATGATGTTATCTTTCTTTTCTTGGTTTGTGAAGTGCTCAGACACTTGACTGAACACTTTTCACATTTCTTAAACTACATTGTGTGACTTTATATTTTTATTTTTTTTAAAAAAATTATTTATTCATTCATGAGAGACAGAGAGAGAGAGAGAGAGAGAGAGAGAGAGAGAGAGAGAGAGGCAGAGACACAGGCAGAGGGAGAAGCAGGCTCCATGCAGGGAGCCCGACGTGGGACTTGATCCCAGGTCTCCAGGATTAGGTCCTGGGTTGAAGATGGCGCTAAACCACTGAGCCACCCAGGCTGCCCTATTGTGTGACTTTAAAGATAGAATTGTATTTTATTTAGTGCTTTCACAAATTTTGTACAAGTGATAGTAGTGGCTGCTGATTTTCTGACTTCATTTGCAATGTCAGACAGAGGAAGAGGCAGTATGGTGTATTGCAGAGCTTACTGGACTGGGAGTCAGATGCCCTGGACTCTAGTCCCAATTGAAAGTTGCGATGGAATGAGGAAAATGGGGAGAAATGACAATTTATTTTGACTGTACTAGACCTTTTTCTATGCATTTTCTCATACATTTGTCAAAAAACCCCTTTGAGGCTGATACATTGTTTTCCTCATGTTGTAGATTAAAAAAAAAAAAACTGATGGTAAGGAGGCTAGGTTCATCTTGTGCCCAGTGTTACATGGCTAGTGATAAGTAGTAGTAGGGTTCAAACTGAGTATTTCTTCTCCCAAAGCCTTTTGTAATACTGCAGTGCAACTTACTAGAAAATGCCTTTAACTCTGAGCTTCATTGGCCTTCTGTGTAAAATAGGACTCTGAAACCTTTGCTCTGTATAGCAGTAAATCTCCTCAGACCAGATGTTGGATAAGGGACAGCGATATTTGTGTCTTTGTTTCTTAATGCATTCTAAGTGCTTCACAGTGCCTCCCACATGGTGGGACACTCAATAAATATTTGTTTATTTCTTTCCAGCAAGAGAGTAGTTCCATAATGGATGAGATCCATTTTTGTGGTTGCTACTTAATGCTATTAGTATTTTCTCAGAGATTTCTGGGCTATAGCCGAGTGACAATTTGATGTTGGTCATCATATAGATTTTTCATAGGTTGACTCTTTTTTTTAAAGATTTATTTTTTATCTTGGATATATATGTACATACGTGTGTGTATATATATGTATGTACATATATATATATAGAGAGAGAGACAGAGAGACAGAGAGAGAGAGACAGAGAGAGAGTTGTGGTGGGAGGGGCAGAGAGAGAGGGAGACAAGAAGACTCCCCACTGAAGGAGGAGCCTGACATGAAGCTCAATCCCAGAACCCCAAGATCATGAACTGAGTTGAAACCAAGAGTCAGATGCTTAACTGACTGAGCCACCAAGTCTCCACCCATTGACTCGCATATTCTAGGCACTGGAAAATTTAGTCTACAGAATGTGAGTAAATAATTGCTCTTCAACAGAACTCTGGTATAGTAGTTATAACACCTGGCTTCTAGTCTCAGGCCTAACTCTAGGAAACTGTTTCTTCTAGTCAATTCTCTCATTTTCTGGTTCCCAAATTTTCCCTGAACAATAAAAGAGACTAAAGCAGTGGTTTTAATCCCTGATTGGACATTATCATCATAAACATCAACTTTTTTAAAAAATTGGATGCCTGGATCCCATCTTAATTCAATAAATCAGGGACGCCTGAGTGGCTCAGTGATTGAGCATCTGCCTTTGGCTCAGGGCGTGATCCTGGAGTGCTGGAATCAAGTCCCACATCAGGCTTCCTGCATGGAGCCTGCTTCTCCCTCTGCCTATGTCTCTGCCTCTTTCTCTATGTCTCTCATGAATAAATAAATAAAAAACAAATCTTTTTTAAAAATTCAATTAAATCAGAATGGCAGGGGGATGTGGAATCTCCCCTAAAGATTTTACCATGCACCCAAAGGTGAAAAATACTGGGCTAGATGAACTATGAGAACCATCCAGCCTTGACAGTCAATGACAGTGCAATGCTATAAAGCATGGTAGATAAAGCATAGGTTTTTGAGTTAGCCAGACATGCATTAAATCCTTGATCTTCTACTTTAACTAGCTCTGTAATCTTGAAGAAATTATTAAATGTCTCTGTACTTCTGGCTTCTCATTATAAAATGGACATAATCTGCATATCCTGCAATAGTAGTTGTAAGGATCAAGCATCTTTGACAGTACCGCCCATTACACAGTAAGCCCTCAGTCTCTAGTATCAGAAGTTCAAATGGAGGATGTGAAGAAACTATTGGTCCAGTAAGATTTAACATGTAAATTAAAAACAACCTGTTTTCTCATTTCCTGCTTTTTTGTTTTGTTTTGTTTGTTTGTTTGTTTTGGTAATGGATTCTGGAAGCAAAGAATGTGGAAAAATCTCTCATCCCTCAGATTAGATGACACTGCAGAAAGGAATCTGGCTAGTTGTTGCGTGGCTGATTGACTAAGATGACTAAGAAGCCATTGGAAAGATTTTGGCTCACAGAATACAGCAGATGTGGCTTGGGAGATGTAAGGACATGACTGTAATAAGCCTTCATCTGTTCAGCCCCATTTCTGAAAGTGGTTCCAGGAGAAAAGGACAGCTTGGTCATTTTGGTAAGGCACACTGATTAAAACAGTCTTACTGCCACCCTTCAAGCTGTCCTGGCATGTTTGTCAGTTCATATAAACTACAGGAAAATGTAAATCACCAGTAGGCCTATAACTGATACATAGCGATAAGTAATTTTTCTATTCATACTTGTCTCTTCATATCAGGTCTGTGGCTCAAGAATACATTAGAATCATGGCATCCTCATCCAACCTATTCCAGAGTATGTTTGACAAGTATGTAAGACACCTAGCTAGATTAGTATTAAGATTTTAGTACCTGGTAGGCATTATTTTATAGTACCCCACCAAAGCACACAATTTTCTCTTCCTATAGTAATAACCATCTTGGCCCCTTTTATAATATTTTCCTTCCTATACATTGCATTAACCATTTGTGCACTTATATTAGCCCAAAAAGAGCCTGTGAAAACTCCTTTCCAAACAGGGGCTGTGCCTTTCTCTACATACCCATCATTTAGCAGAGCTCTCCCTTCATAATGTATGAATGATATGATTTTTTGAATGGATGAATGAATGGTATAAGTGATGTTTCTTCTTCCTTTCATGACACATGATGAGTGTGTATGTGTGTGTGTGTGTGTGTGTGCGTGTGTTGGGGTGGGAGTGATTTTTGTAGCATGTGAAACATAACATGGCTTTTGGAATGTAAGGAAGACTTCCACAATGGTAGAATGAAGACTGTCATAAAACTCTTTTCATAAGAACAACAAACATACTAGCAAAAATTGTGAAAATCAATCTCTCCAGAGCTCTGGAAAGGAAACAAAGTCAGCAACAATCTGAAGTGAAGTGTATTTACTCAAGAAAAATTACTATATGTTCTCTGATCACATGGAAGTAATTAGAAATCAATAGCAGAAGGAACTATGTCAAACTCACAAATGTGTATGTAGTGCTAAATAACACACTACTAAATAAGCAGTGGATCGAAGAATAAATCAAAGGAGAAATGAGAAAATTCTTGAGGTGAGTAACAGTAAAAATATACTATACCAAACTTTATGGGATACAGATAAGTTAAAGCAGTACCTACAGGGAATTTATAGTTATAATTGCTTAATGCAGCTGCCTGAATGTAGTCTCCTTGCAAATTCGTATATTGAAATCCTAATGCCCAATGTGATGGTATTAGGAAGTGACACCTTTGGGAGGTACTGAGATCATGAAGTGGCATCCTCATGAATGTGATTATTGCTTTTATAAAAGAAAGTGATTAGAGCTTGCTTGCCTTTCTACCATGTGAGGACATAAGGAGAAGTCTGCATATTGGAAGAGGGTCCTCACACAACAATGCTGGCACCCTGATCTCAGACTTCCTGCCTCTAGAACTGTGAGAAATAAATTTATGTTGTTTATAGGCCACCCTGTCTGTGGTATTTTGTTGTAAAAGCCAGAACAGGTTAAGACACCTATATTAACAAAGAAAAAAATATCAAATCAACAACTGTTCATTTTAGGAAACTAAAAAAAGCAAAATAAAAACAAAGCATGAAGAAATATTTAAAAAGATTAGAGGGGTGATAAATTGGATAGAGGATAGGAAGAATCAATGAAATCAAAAGTTACTTCTTTGAAAATATCAACAAACTTGATGAACCATTAGACTGACTAAAAAAAGAGAGAAGACTCATGGCAAAATCAGTAATTCAAGTGAGGACATCACCACCTACCTTAAAACAATAAAACAGGATTAAAGGGCTTCTAGAGTTAAGATGGTGGAGTATCAGGGGTACCCTAAATTTACCAGGTCCTTGAGTATAGCTAGATCAACATTCAACTATTTTGAACAGCTAGGGAGAAGATCTGAGGATTAAGGAAAGAGTCTACTAGTTGGAGTAAAAGTACGTGGCAGATGCAAAGCTTATTTTCACAAACAAATCAAAGTACACCTACTTAAAGGTCCAAATACTCCCCACAACAAGCTAGGAGGAACTCTGTAGATAAAGGACCAGTGGAAGAGAGCAGCCAACACACAACAGCAGAGTATACACAGCATACCAGAAATACGTTCTGAGGTTGGTGGTGGTTTCTTTTTTCCTTTTTTAATCTTTTCTTCCTTTCTTTTCTGAAAACAATGACTAAACAGAGAAACTCTCTGCAAAAGAAAGAACAAGACATAATAGTCACCACCAGGGATATAATCAATAGTAAGATGACTAAACTAGAATTTAAAACAACGATTATAAAAGTACTAGCTGGACTTCAAAAAAAGCATAGAAGACACTAGAGAATCCTTTACTGTAGAAATCAAAGAAGTAAATCTAATCAGGCTAAAATTAAAAATGTTATAACTGAGATGAAGTAAAAAATGGAGGCTTTAACATTGAGGATAAAACAGGCAAGAGAGAGTCAGTGATGTAGAAGGCAAAATAATAGAGAATAAGGAAGAAGAAAAGAAAGACAACTATTGAATCACAAAGGAAGACTTCGAGAAATCAGGAATTCAGTAAAGTAAAATAATATCTGAATAATAGAGGTCCCAGAAGACGAATAGTGGGAGAAAGGGACAGAAGGTTTATTTGAACAAATCGTAACTGAGAACTTCCCTAATCTGGTAAAGGAAACAGGCATAGAAGTTCAGTGGACACAGAGACACCCCCCCCCAAAATCAATAAAAATAGGTCAACACCTTGACATATAATAGTGAAACTTGCAAGTTTCAAAAATAAAGAGAAAATCCTGAAAGCAGCTCGGGACAAGTGGTCCTTATCCTACAAGGGTAGATGCTTAAGGCTAGGCTGGCAACAGACCTGTCCACAGAGACGTGGCAGGCCAGAAAGGACTAGCATGATATATTTAACGTGTTAAGTGGGAAAAATATGCAGCCAAGAATACTGTATTCAGCAAGGCTGTCATTCAGAACAGAAGGGGAGATAAAGAGTTTCCAGGACAAACAAAAACTAAAGGAATTTATGAACACTAAATGGGCCCTGAAAGAAATATTAAAGGGAATTCTTTGAGGGAAGAGAGAGCCCAAAATAACAAAGACCAGAAAGAAACAGAGACAATCTATAGGAACACAATAACACTAACTTCATATCCTTCAATAATTACTCTGAATGTAAACAGACTAAATGCTTCAGTCAAAAGACATGGCGTATCAAATTGGATTTTAAAAAAACAAGATATACTACTTACAAGAGACTCATTTTAGACCCAAAGACACCACCAGATTGAAGATTAGGAGGTGGAGAACCATTTATCATGCTAGTAGAAAATAAAATAAAAGAAAGTTGGATCAGCCATCTTTATACCAGACAAACTAGATTTTAAACCAAAGATTGTAATAAGAGATGACGAAGGATATTATATCATAATAAATAAAGGATAAATAAAGGGTCTAACAATTGAAAACTAGCAATTGTAAATATTTATGCCCCTAATTTGGGAGCAACCAAATATATAAACCAATTAATAACAAAGATAAAAGAAACTCATTGATAATAATGCAATGATATGGGATTTAACACCCCACTCACAGCAATGGACAGATCTAACCAAGGGCATTGAATGACAACTGGAGCAAATGACTTCATAGATATATTCAGAGCAGTTCTTCCCAAAGCAACAGAATACTCATTCTTCTCCAGTGCACATGGAAAATTCTCCAGAATAGATCGCATGCTGGGTCACAAATCAGGTCTTACCAGGTACAAAAATATTGAGATTATTCCGTGCATTTTCAGACCACAATGCTTTATTTTTTGAAAGATTTTATTTATTTATTTGAGAGTGACAGCATGAGTTGGGGGTGGGGGACAGAGGTGAAGGAGAAGCAGACTCCCTGCTGAGCAGGAAGCCCAATGTGGGGCTTGATCTCAGGACCCTGAAATCATGACCTGAGCCAAAGGCAGATGGTTTAACTGACTGAGGCACCCAAGAACCCAGACCACAATGCTTTAAAACTTAAAATCAACTACAAGAAAAAAAATTGGAAAAAACTGGAAGAAAAAATGTACAAATACATGGAGAATAAAGAGCATACTACTAAAGAATGAATGGATCAACCAGGAAATTAAAGAAGAATTTTAAAAATACATGGAATCAAATGAAAAAGATAACACAATACTTCAGAACCTTTGAAATACAGCAAAGGTGATCCTAAGAGGGAAGTATATAGCAATACAAGTCTTTCTCAAGAAATAAGAAGTCTCAAATACACAACCTAACCTTAAACCTTAAGGAGCTGTTAAAACAATAACAAAGCCTAAATCCAGCAGGAGAACAGAAATAATAAAGATTAGACCTGAAATAGAAATTAAAAAAAAAAAAAACGTAGAAAAGATCAACGAAACTAGGAGCTGGTTGTTTGAAAGAATAAATAAGATCAATAAACCTCTAGCCAAACTTATCAAAAAGAAAAAATCGAAATTAACAAAATCATGAATGAAAGAAGAGAGATCACAACCATCACTGAAGAAATAAAGAGAATTATAAGAGTATATTATAAGCAATTATATGCCAACAAATTAGACAATTTGGAAGAAATGGATTCATTCCTAGAAATATATAAGCTACCCAAACTGAAATAGGAAGAAATAGAAAACCTGAACAGACATGTAACCACCAAACAAACTGAATCAGTAATCAAAAATCTCCAAGAAACAAGTTTATAGAGTCCCAGATGGCCTCCCAGCAGAATTCTACCAAACATTTAAATAATTAATATCTATTCCTCTGAAACTGTTTCAAAAAGTAGAAATGAGGGAAAACTTCCAAACTCATTCTCTAAGGGCAGCATTACCTTGATCCTAAAATCAAAGACCCCACCAAAAAGGAGAATTACAGAACAATATCCATGATGAACACATATACAAAAATCCTCACCAAGATACTAGCTAATAGGATCCAACAGTACATGAAAAAGGTTACTCACCACAACCAAGTGGAATTTTTTCCTAGGTTGCAGTGGTGTTTCAACATCCACAAACTAATTGATGTTTTACACTACATTAATAAAAGAAAGGACAAGAACCATATGATCTTCTAAATAGAAGCAGAAAGAGCACTTGGCAAAATACAGTATCCTTTCTTGATAAAACCTCTCTGCAGTGTAGGGATAGAGGGAACATACCTCAATATTATAAAAAATCATATATGAAAAACCCACAGTGAATACATTCCTCAACAGGGAAAAACTGAGAGCTTTCCCTTAAGATCAGGAACACATCAGGGATGTCCATTCTCATCTCTGTTGTTCAACAGAGTATTGGAAGTCCTAGCCTCAAGAGTCAGACAACAAAAAGAAATAAAAGACATCTAAAGTGGCAAAGAAGAAGTTAAATTCTCACTCTTTGCACCCAACATGATCCTCCATGTAGAAAACCCAAAAAGACTCCAGTCCAAAATTAATAGAGCTGATAGAGGAATTCAGCAAAGTCGCCTGATATAAAGTCAATAGATAGAAGTTAAGCACCTTTCTATACAATAACAATGAGGCAGAAAGAGAAATCAAGGAATCGATCTCATTTGCAATCGCACCAAAAACAATAAGATACCTAGGAATAAAGCTAATGAAAGGTATAATATCTGTATTCTGAAAACTATAAAGTATTTATGAAAGAAATTGAAGAAGACACAAGGAAATGGAAAAGCCTTCTATGCTCATGGATTGGAAGAACAAACATTGTGAAAATGTCTATACTACCCAAAGCAATCTACACATTCAGTGCAATCGCTGTCAAAATAACAACAGCATTTTTCACAGAGCTAGAACAAACAATGATAAAGTTTGAATAGAACCAGAAAAGACCAAATAGCCAAAGGAATGGTGAAGAAGAAAACCAAGGCTGGGCATCACAATGCCCGACTTAAGCTATATTACAAAGCTGTAATCAGCCAGACAACATGGTACTGGCACAGTAAGAAACCATAGATCAATGGAACAGAACAGAGAACCCAGAAATGGACCCTCAACTCTATGGTCCACTACTCTTTGACAAAACAGGAAAGAATATCCACTGGAAAAAAAGTCTCTTCAACAAATGGTGTTGGGAAAATTGAACAGCCACATGCAGAAGAATGAAACTGGACCCCTTTCTTACACCATACACAAACACAAAAAAAACTCAAGATGGATGAGAGACCTGTGAGACAGGAATCCATCAAACTCCTAGAGGAGAACAGAGGCAGTAACCTCTTTGGCCTCGGCCATAGCAACTTCTGGCAAGACATGTCTCCAAAGGCAAGTGATAAAAGGGCAAAGACTACTGTGATTTCCATCAAGATAAAAAGCTTTTGCACAGCAAAGGAAACCGTCAACAAAACTAAAAAGCAACCTACAGAATGAGAGAAGATATTTGCAAATGTCTATCAGTTAAAAAACTAGTACCCAAAATCTATAAAGAACTTATCAAACTCAACACCCCTAAAACAAAAAAATTCTAGGTAAGAAATAGGCAGAAGACATGAACAGACATTTGTCCAAAGAAGACATCTAGATGGCTTACAGACACATGAAAAGATGCTTGACATTTCTCAACATCAGGAAAATACAGATCAAAGCCATGATCAAATACCACCTCACACCAGTCAGAATGGCTAAAATTAATGACTCAGGAAACAACACTTTTACACATCTAGCCTTTTATTCTTGATCTCTCCACTTGTATTTACCTTTTTCTAAATGCACTGTATAGCCAAGAAAGATGATCTTTTTCATTTTAAGGATATTAGACATTTCCCCCTTTATTATAATAAGGCAAAAGGTGAAGGCACCCTATATATACAATGCAGCTATCATATGGCAGGCACAGGAGTAAGGGCTTGATAGGTACTATTTAATGTAATTCTCACAAAGGCCCTTTTGGTTAGAAAGTATGCCCCATCTCCAGATGAGACAAATGGAGTTCAGAGAGCCTTAATGACTGGGACCAAGGTTCAGTGGTGGATACAGGATTTCAGCCCAGCTCTGCCAGGCTCCAAAGCCCTGCTGAGCTGACATTCAGCTTCCATACAAGGAAAACTAGTCTGTGACTTTTGCATTTCATCTTGGTTCCACAGTCCTTGGGGAACTTGCTTAAAGTAGTCAGATCCTTTAAGGTATTCTCAAGTCTGAGAGACAGACAAACTGAGTATAGCTAGGTGCTGAAAATTTCTGAGCCTAAGTTCCCCATAGTTGAGCTGGCATTTGTAGTCCCCTAGCTTCTAGTGATCCAGAATTAAATAATCTAGTGATTATTTAATTAATTGTGAAACTGTTGAAGAAAAGCAAGTGGTATTCTGGTTTGGGAAAGTTCCTTTTTATGTGGCAGTGCTTTTCCTTCAGACTCAAAACTGAATGTCCATCATAGGGATAATAAGTGAGCACGTAACCTAGGGGAGGCAAGAAATATAAATGTGGCATGCAAATTCTGAACTTACTTGTTCTCAAAGCAAACTTTTGCACTTGGGCTTAGGCTGCTATTTAGGAGGATGTTAGAAACTTCTCAGGTTATTTTTTCTTTCACAATGTGCTGTTAGAGCCATAGAAAGCATGAATGCATGCATTGTATAAGTTAGATATACAGCATAATAATAAAATGAAAGCTCATGAGCCCTGATTAAAGAATAAGAACTTTAAAACCATTTCTTTTGTTTATTGCTCTAACTCCAGAACCTAGAATAGTGCCTGGTATGTAGTAGACATTTTTGAATGCATGCATAAATCAACTTGTATCCTCCTTCCTTATATCATTAACCATAGTCTCCCCTTAGAAGTAACCACTATCCTACATTGGGGTTTATTAGTCCCTTGGATGTATATGATTTTCATATATATATATATATATATATATATATATATATATATATAAATGCTTAAAACATATTATATATAATATATATATATATTCCCAAATTATGTATTGTTTACTTCTGCACTTTTTTTGGGGACTGTATGTCATGGAATCATATAATATTTAGGCTATTGTAATTTATGTCTTTTATGCAACATTAGCTTGTAGGATTTACATATGTGTAGTTGTATTCTCTTCTTGTCATTGCTGAATTTATTTATTGTAATTTATTGAATGAGGGCACTGTAATTTATCCTTTTACCTCTTAGCGGATGTTTATCTTTTCTGCTTTTATAAATAAAAGTGATATGATCATTCCCACACATGCTTCCTGGTACAAATGTGCATGAGTTTCTCTAGGATATACACCTGGATAGGGACACTTGTTGCAATTTTCATTACCAATGCCCAGAGGTCAGCCCATGAGGCAGAATTGAAATGTGCCTTTTGTCTACACTAGGTCAGAGTCAGTAAGAGCGCTATCCAACATATTTTTCCAGAAAGAAGAGGGGCAGGCGGGTGGAGACCAGCCTGGAGAACTTAGCAAGTACTCAGGCCTTTAGTCAAAGTGGGTGGTGGGGATCCCTGGGTGGCTCGGCGGTTTGGCGCCTGCCTTTGGCCGGGGGCGTGATACTGGAGTCCCGGGATCGAGTCCCACGTTGGGCTCCCTGCATGGAGCCTGCTTCTCCCTCTGCCTCTCTCTCTCTCTCTGTCTCTCATTGATAAATAAAATCTTTTTTTAAAAAGTGGGTTGTAATTAGGAAAAGTTCAGATTCTCAAACTGTCTTTATTATTTCTCCCCTTCTTTCTCCTTTTCTATAGTTATTTCCATAAATGGTGCATTTTATTAAACATATCTATAACCAAAATATTGATGACTTTTTTCAGTCTTTAAGCATTGATCATAAATTTGATTAATTGAATTAGTTTGTACAATTTGAACTGTATTTTAAATTTTAATATGGATGAAAATTTCTGTTCCTTCAAGGCTCTTTTCAAAACTACCTCTTGTTTAGGCAGGTTTCTATACTGTATATCTAGTGTTTATTTTCCAGCTATATGATAAAAATTACTGTCATTATCATCATCATTTCATTTACCCATATATACCTTCATACCTTTAAAAAAACATTCTTGTCTTTGAGGTGCTTTCTCATCTGTAGCAGCCTATATTCTGCTTTATTATTTTATCTACTATGTTATTTTACAGTTTCTTGCTTCCTGTCTTCTCTGGTAGATAGTAGGTTTCTTAGAGGCAAGAATAATATATTGATTATCATGATATTCCCAGCACCTAGCCCTTTGCTTGGTTCATAGGGCTAGGTGCTAGGAGTTGAGTTGAGTCTATCTAATTTCAACCTTTAATTTTATAACATGGTTAGTCATAGGCACTTTGGAGTCAGACTTACCTAGGATGGAATCTGGCATTTCCACTTAGGAGATGAGTGATCTTGAACCAGCTCAATTTTCCTAACATCAATTCCTTTCCTACAATACAGAGATGATACGGAGTTACCTGGCAAGGCTTTGGGGGAGATTAAATAACCTGATACATATGAAATGGCCTGGCACATAATGTGCCTAAATACATGTCTTTTTTATTTTATTTGAATGGCTTACATTAGTTTCAGAAGTCAAAAAAAGAAAAATATGAATACACTTACAAAAATAAAAACAAAAAACTTCTGCTGCTTCTCCTTGCTTCATGAATGATACATTTTTTACCCGAGGAAATGACATTTTTAGCCAAAGGAATGATGCTCTTAGCATTTGGCCCATTTACATATGGGAAGTGAGCTATTTTCCTGGGGAACTTGTGGTTCTGCTAGTCTTGCTGGCTTTCCAAAGTCAAGTTAGGAACTGGAGAGCTTGTGAAGGAAAAAGATAGGCCACCATAGCCAGCTGCTGGGTTTGCATATCAGCCAGACTTTTTGAGTGACTTCTGTTGTACTTGGGGGGACTTGAATAAATGCTAATATTTGTGTCTTAGAGGTAAAGTACTTGTCAACTATAGCCTAAGCGAAAATTTTCTTTGCTCTTGCCCTGCCAGGGCTGATCCATGATTATTCAAGGGAGGATAACATTTCATGCTTGTTTGAATTCTGATGACTATGCTTAGCATGGTAATCAAAGAGACATGTGTAGAAAGTGAAAGAGTAGCAGGAAGATGATAGGGTAATGGAAACTGTGTTGGATTTGGAGCCAGATATCCTGGGTTTGCTGTCAAATCATTTTGGGCTTCACCTCTCTGAGTCTTTCTTCATATGATATAATAATGAGGAAAAAATATTTCCCAGAGTTGTTTTGAAGTGTAGAAATCACCCAACACAGCAAATAGGCTGCCATTAAGGCTTATTTTCCTTCCTTCCTTCCTTTCTTAGTAAGGAAGAAGTGCTCATAAAAAGTATGGCTGCATTCCTGTAGATGAGAATATGGGCAATTGTCATCTACTTTTGGAAGATTAACCCAGGATGTCACTTGGGTTTTGCTGAATGCTGAGACAGAGAGCATAGGAGAGAAAAAAATTTGACCTTGGGTTAGAAGAACCATGTTTCATTTGTTTCAAATGAAACAGGATTGGCTTTTCTGACCCTCTCCTTCATATCCATCTGATAGGACTCAGACACAGACCTTCTTAGAGATAGGAAGTTTAGACTAGGTGACCCCTGAGGCTCCATCCTAGCCTAAGGACCTTATGAGTATTTTAATGGCCACATGTTGGGATGGTATCTGAGAAATTTCCAGCATCACTGTGTATCATTTCCCAACAAAACCCTCAGGCATAAGGATTCTGCTACTCAGTGTTGTAGAATGGAGGTGAGAGGATGCCCATGTGATCTACAGAGATGACTAAGGAAAGTCAAGGAGTGGGGGAAATATAGAACAATTAAGACTGGTATGATGACACTAATCATGATCCCTCACTTGTGTATTCATTTTAAAGGCTTTTTATCCTTTTATATAATTCATACTGCCACTCTCAACAGCTCAATAGGATGAGCAATATTATTGACAGGTGAGAGTGAGGCTCAGAGAACTCGAGCAAAGCATACCAGACTGCTTTGTTTAGACTTTTTTGCCTTAGATCTCCCTTTGGATAAGGTAAAGCCATAGAGCTGGGTTCATACCACTTAACTGCTCTGAAATTGTTGCCAGAACCACTTTAAGTTAGATACCTTAACCTCGGGTTTCTGTCTTCATCCTTCCCTCATATAAACTTAGCCCATGAGAGTGGCTGGTTCCAGAGAACTTCTCGAATTCCTTATCAGGATCCAAAAAGGCTCTGCCCGCATGACAGGAAATCAGATTCACACTCAATTAAGTAAGGAGTAATTTTATTTTATAAAAAACAATAATTTACACGTGTAAGTTTGCTCCTGAAGACCTCAGACTTCTGTCCTCTTATCTCTGCCAGCCACTGACATGTATTGCATTGTTTCTCATGTGTCTTTCCAGTTTGGAGACTGCCAGGGACCATGTTCTACCCATTGACTATTACTTTCCACCTCAGAAGACCTGTCTGATCTGCGGTGATGAAGCTTCTGGCTGTCACTATGGAGCTCTCACTTGTGGAAGCTGCAAAGTCTTCTTTAAAAGAGCCGCTGAAGGTAAGGGGTCTTACACACTACTTTCTCCCTTTCTCCTTTATCTTATATATAGGGACACCAGTCTTTCAGAGCCCAGGACTTTATAATCTTGGAGGCAAGGTCACTGGTAGGACCCTCTCAAAGAACCTAAGAACCTAAAGAAGAAAGTTTTTATATTTGCTGGTCCCCTGGCTTTTGCCACCTTGGTAGTACAGGCAATGTAGTCGATGAAGGTGGTTCTATCTGGTGCTTAGAGCCTGGGGCAGTCCTAGGGATAGAAGATAGTTAATGATTTGAAAAGATCTAATTTCTTCTGTGCTTGTGTTCCACTCTGCTGTGTAGTGAGGGAAAAATTGTCTTTATTAGAGAAGTTATGAATGGAGAAACCCCAACTGTGTTCCCCACCCATTCACTATAGTGTATATGGGACTGCTCTTCACAAAGTCTCCTTGGCCTCAGCCCCAGAAAAGTAGTGTTCTTTGCTGTTCAGCAGACCATCAGTTCCCTGCTCCTACTCCCTCCTGCTGCTGCCTTCATGGGGCGCCTTTTATATTAATGGCCTCTAGGTAAATAGGGATACAGAGTGATAAAACACTTTTATTTTCTCCATAGACTTGCCCTCAGGGCCAGTCCATTGGTATAGCACTCACGCTAAATTGCATCTTACATTTGGCTAAGTGGGCTACACCCTGGCTTCTTAGTCTTATTGAGCTTAGAACAGTTCATGTCTGATCAAGTCTCAGAGGTACTCAGCCCACATCCTACAGCAAGAACTCCCATTTCCAGACCTCCTATAGATGCTAGTGACTCCTTTCTTCCCAATTGACCTGGGCTCAAACCTCCTACTCATCCACTTCATTCCTCATCCTGTACTAATGGCTTCTTTTCTCAAAGGGACACTGATAAGCAGCCTCTAGACCAAAATGCTCTGCTCTGGAGGTGGACCCAGTTGCTGAACACCAGTATCTACTCCTATCTCCATTTTCCACAAAGGAAGTACTTCCTGCCAGACTTTTCCTTTGCTCTCACTGGCCTAGAAGTGTTGAGGTCCAAGTTGGAACCAAAACAGTCTTGCCTTAGGTAAAGACTAAAACCCCTGAGGACAGTCTTAAAAGTGGCAGGTATATAAGCCACCCCTTTCACTAGAAATGTGATGGCACCCACCAGAGGACAGCAGAAGCACCAGAGAATTCTTGGCATCTAGAGAAAAGATGCAAAGCAGGTGTCCTTTACTGGTTTTCCAATTGACCGTCAATTGAAATGATGATTGCATTTTTATAATTTTAGGCAGGTGGCAGGAATACTTATAAAACAGAAAACTGTTACCTTGTTTTCTTCCAGTCCCCAAAGCAATAGATAGCTAGCTTTCAGTATTACTGAAAATATGCTGCATGTTCCGTCCATACCCCCAAGTAGACTATTGCTACTGCCTGTGCTGGGCTAGTAGAAGGTCCAGAGCCCCAGTACCTAGACCTAGGCAGTTTAGGAAGAGACACAGAGAGCAGTTCTTGCCTTTCTTAAGATACTTACAGAAGGATGGCTGTCAGAAACGAAAGTGGGGAACAGCCCAAAGACATCAGATCACCCCCAGTTTCCTCAGTGAGAATTTGCTTCCTCCCCTACCCCATTATCCTGTAGGCTTTGTCTGTAGAGCATAGAATAAACCAAGCACTCATGTAGAGATGGTGTGATCAGATGAGGAAAGAGTTTAAGTAAGCAACTGAACAAGCAAATTCAATAGATTAGATTTTATATGATGCTACCTCTGGGTTTTCTAAATCTGGGTCACAATATTGCTATTTTTAGAAAACAGGGAAAGTGATAAGACATATTGTAAAAGGGAAAATTTGCTGTCATAACATACTCCACATAGGAGCTTTCTGCAGAAGTTAGGGCTGAAAGAGGGAGAAAGGCACAGTGGCAACTGGCAGGGGCTACCTGGAAAGAGCTGTGCTATGATGTGGATCTTGGGCTGTTTGAGAACAAGGAAGCAGAGATGGCTAATCACTCAACTTACAGAACACTTGGAAATCCAGGAAGGTCTCAAAATGCTCTAGACCCTAGAATCACATAAGTTAGGGAAACTTGGTAATATTGAGAAAATGAGCCTCCATCAGCTCATGGAACCAAATACTCTTGACTGTTGAAGTATGGAAAATCACAAATGGATTTCTTAGAAAGCTGTGGAGCCCCTTGGCTCCTTTAGGATATGAACCCCACATTCCAGTCCTGAGTCCTTTGAGGGATAGAAGAAAGTGGTTAAAACACACACACACACACACACACACACACACACACACACACAAAAAACAAAGCCAAAAAAAAGGCATTTTCTTTCTTCTCCCATCTATAAAGCTTGTTGGCTGGAGTTTACTGCTGTCATTATCTCTATTTGAAGGCAGGGGGCTGTCTTATTACCCACAGAGAACATTTATTGATTTGGATTTTTTTCCCTCATTTTTACAATGTGTCCTTATTGCCCGAATGGCCTTCATGAAAGTGTTTCTGAATCTGCCTTGTTGAAACTTGAAATTCCACCTGTTTTGGAGAGAGTGGGAGCACAAATCTTTCTTTTCCTCATTTGTTTGTCATTGTCAGTTAAGTCAGACTGAGTATTCAGAGTGTTGATTACCACTTTATTCATGGTTTCAGAAATCTCTGGACTGGGCACAGGTACAAAACTTAAAAGCCTGGCATGTCAGACAGAAATCCATTTCTAGCTTTGGTAGTTCATAAAGCATGAGACTTTAATGCTGTCATTGGTGCAAGGCTCAGCACAGAGTCAATTGTAATCTAGCCAGGTTTTGCTATTGAGGAGGAAGAAGAGGAAGGATCTTCATATTTTCTCATTGTCAGTAATTCTGGGAGTTTGGGGTGAGAATTAGGCTAGTTAGGGAAGTATCTATATATTGTGAGATTAAAAGAGTAATCGTGGTAGGCCATAGGGATAAAATCACTAAAATCTGGTTGATAAAAACTTTGTGTGTGTATGAGTGCATGTACGTGCGAGTGTGCATGTGGGCACATGCAGTTGGGGGATGATCTATGGGCAAGAAACAGGCACAAGGAGAATCAGCTAGCTGGCGGGGTGTTGGAATGAGCAGGGAAGTAATGGGGAAGGCATATTGAATGCTATCTAAAAGACCAGGAAGTCAAAGGAAGGTGATGCCCATACACAGGAGCAGGGGCTCCAAGGGGTTTTAGTTGTCTGGCTTTGAATAATCAATTCTCCTCTTTGGATTTCAATTTTCTCTGTCTGTAAAATAAGGGACTTAAACTAGAGTTTTTTCAGAGAGAGAGAGAGAGGGAGAGAGAGAGAATCCCAAGCAGGTTCCATACCCAGTGCAGAGCCTAATGCTGGGCTTGATCTCATGACCCCGAGATCATGACCTGAGCCAAAACCAAGACTCCGACACTTAATAGACTGAGCCACCCAGGCACCCCTATGTATTTTTAATATGCTTTTCTGGCTTTGACTTTTTATGATGGTTCTACAAATTACAAATATCATCACTGTCAAAACTATTATGTTGTCAGCAAACAAACATGCATTTATACATACCTATATGCACTTTTGGTTTTGCCTTCCTAATGATTGGTGAATCCTAGATCGTATTTTAAAAATCAATTTTCAGATAAGGATAGAGCTAGCTGAGAAAATGCATGGTGGATGGGCTAGGTTAAAAATTCAGGACTCTGAGATTCTCCCTTCCCCCAGCATTGTGACCATAGTTGGATAACTTCCTTTCTTTTCCATTTTCTCATCTGGAAAATCAGGACGTAAATCTCCATCTCTATCACATCATGTTTCAAAGAGGGTTAATTAGTTCATCATGTGCACTGTGTGCTCAAGAATTTACTATTTTTCAGACATTTTCTAGTAAAACATTGGAGATTGTACATCCATTTGTTTTGTACACATGGAGTGCTGTTTGGTACACATCATAAAATTGAAACTGTAGTTTACATTCTGGACTCAAAGAATTACAGCATCGTCACTGATGTTTACAATATGTCCCAATTTAGTATTCCTGGCAAATTTTAAATAAGTATGGCTTTGATTCCCTCTCTCACCCCAGGTTTTTGTGAGGGAAGAAATCTAAGTGAACCCAAATTGAACTCTTTCTGTCCTTTAAATCCACTCTTTCCCACCTCGACTCATGTGGAATTGAATATTACTTCTTGTTTGGAGTCTTGCAGAGAGTTTTTCGTGCTTTTCAGTGTCCTCTTCACTCCCTGGCTTTTTGAGTAACATTTCCCAAGGGCAAGTTAACAATGTTAGGAGGTTCTGCTTGCAGCTTCAACAGAGCCTTGATAGGTATCTTTGGCCAAGGAATTGACTGATCCTGATTGCACTGATCCTAAATAGCTTTTCCGAAAGTTCCTCTTATCTTTTTATCTGTCTCTGGTTTTTCTAAATGTCAAACTTTAGATCAGGGGGTCAGCCAAATTTTCCTATAAAGGACCAGGTAGTAAATATTTTAGGTTTTGTGGGCCATATGGTCTCTGACTTGACTACTCAACTCTGCTTTTGTAGCCTGAAAGCAGCCCTAGACTATACATAACATAAGCTAATGGGTGTGGCTGTATTACAGTAAAACTTTGACACTGAAATTTGTATTTCATTTAATTTTCACATGCCATTCAGTGTATTTTTCTTTTCTCTCTTTTTAGCCATTTAAAATTTAAAAATCATCTCAAAAAATTAAAAAAAAAATCATCTCAGCTCTTAAGCCACACAGAAACAAATGGCACACTGGATTTAGCTTGTGGACTCCCCCTTTAGATGATCACTCCTGTGCTTGCAAATCGGCATAGTAAATTTCACCTTTTCCAGTCTCCTGGTATTTTAGTAACTCTTTAGATTATTTAATTTTAAACATTCTTCTTCAGTGGCCAAAGTTTGCATGTCTTGCTTGTCCAGAATGCCTGGTCTGGTGCCTTTTTAGTAAACAGGAAAAAGTAAATTAATAGAAGAATGCTAGAAGAGGGCACATTTTTTCTAATGATCTAATAGTTCATTCCCCTTTGCAATATCCAGAAAAATTGAAAACATTTTATATGTTTTGTAGACTTTTGCACTGTAAGCATGTGGATAACTATGAAATATATGTGAATGAGTTTTGCTTGATGCCATGTATAACCCAGATGGTAAAGAGAAAGGACTTTGGGGAATATCTGGTACTAAGTGATATGGAAAAACTCTATTCATAGAAAGCAGGTCCCAGGTGGCCAGCTGAGTTATGAATCTGCCCATAATTCTGTTTCTTTACACATTTGCTGGCTTAATTCTGGTTATCCCCATAAGGAGACTAGACCACAGGCCTTCAGAATAAATAATTTAGCTCTGTAACCCATTGTATTTGATACCCACTAAAGTCTCTTGTTAGTGCCCAATTTGGGAACCATGTCAAGAATTTGCCATTGCTGCTGTATAGTGCTCTCTGCCTGCTTAGTTTTAGCATGTACATTTTATGAAGCAATGATTAAAAAGAAGTTGCCATGTCACTTGCAAGATCTTCTGAGTCTGTTGCCTGCTTCCACCTTGTGTTACTAGTACCCAAATTTAAATTTTTAAAGCCATATACTGCAGCCAGAACTTTTTTTCAGTCCTTCAAAGAATCTATTGGTAATTGTGCGACTCTGTTTCATAGATCTTTGCAGCTGGCTTCTATTGTAAGGGTAAATGTCAGAACCATCTTTTCTCCAAAGGCAGGAGTGATTTCTTACTTCTGTGGGCTCTAGTCCCATAGCAAGAAACACACTATCCTTCAGAATGATCGGACTCTGAGATGAGCCATTATTTCAAAAAATAGTCTCTTCAGTTATAGTAACTATGTGTGCATACTTCTGGAACCAATTATTCAGGTGTTCATACTCCTTTTCATGGCTAAGCAACTGCTCTCAGTATTCCATAGAGGCAGGTGAGCTTTGTACCTGCCAAAAGAGTGTACAGAATAGGAAACTTCCTCTTATACAAAAGAAAAACCTGAGATTTAGAGGTGAATGAGTCTTTATAAAGGGAATAAGGATTAGATTTCTCAGTCGCTTTGCTTCCAGTCTTTGTTGCAATTCCTGGGGCACCCCCCAATGGAATCTCCTTAGCTCCTGGCTAGACTAGGCACTGTCCTCTACTGAATACCTCACAAGAACAGGCCTGGTAGTAATCTGCACATCCATTCAGCCAATAAATATTTACTGGTTGCTTATTACTACATGTGGGGTATTGGGCTCACATTCTCAAGATAAAGAGCTTGCCTCAAGGAGCTTGGCGATCATAATCCTGGACACTTTTTTTTTTAGAGAGAGAGAGCATGTGTGTAAGTGGGGGGAGGGCCAGAGAGAGGGGGGGAATCTTAAGCAGTCTCCTCATCTGGCCCAGAGCCTGCCATGGTGCTCCATCTCATCACCCTGAGATCATGACCTGAACCGAAATGAAGAGTCTGATGCTTAACCGACTGAGCCACCCAAGTGCCCCAATCCTGGACATCTTTAAATATCTTCAGTGAATGCAGGGCCACTATATCCACTGCTCATTTGAATTTCACAATCATCTGGGACAGAAGGCAAAGTCATCCTTGTGGTTTTCCACATAAGTAGATCAAGGGTTTTGCCAGTTAATCAACAGATTGTAAATGGAATAGCTGGAATTTGAACCCGGGTGTTCTGATTTGAAAGTAATAGTCACTCTGGTATAGCACAGCTGCCTCTCAAATATATAAATATACTAACCAAAGTAGAAAAAAAGAGTTATGCTTAGGCAAACAAGAAAAATAGTGAAGAGGAACAATAGAGTCAGAAATGACAGAAGTTAAGAAAGACACAGGTACTATGGGATAAACCAAGAAGCCACTGAGTAGCACTCATTTGACAGGAAGTTTGTCTTCCTAAGAAAGCCCCAAATACTTAAGAGCTGGTGGTTCGGGCAGCCCAGGTGGCTCAGTGGTTTAGCGCTGCCTTTAGCCCAGGGTGTGATCTTGGAGACCTGGGATTGAGTCCCATGTCAGGCTACCTGCATGGAGCTTGCTTCTCCCTCTGCCTGTGTCTCTGCCTCTCTCTCTGTGTCTCTCATGAATAAATAAAATCTTTAAAAAAAAAAAGAGCTGGTGGTTCATCAGCAATTTCTTCATTAGGTAGGGCCAGGGACATGTGAGCCATAGTCTTTCCACCACTTCCTACTCTCCATAGGGAAAATTCTGATTCTGATACAGCCAGCCTTGCTGGCTTTTAATTCGCTCTCTTCATATAGTCACAGAACAGAAGCATAATTTAACACTTTTTCTCAAGCAAATTTTGCTCATTACCAAGCTAATGTAAGAGCTCAGAGACATAGCAAATGCATACAAATGGTACAACCTTGGTTCCTTGACCCTTGGCTTTGAGCCTTCTCAAAGTTTATCACAGAATGATTTCCATGGGGCTAGGAGCTAGAGAAATGTATTTTTCTCCTCTTTGATGTCAATAACAGAAAATATTGTATTTTAGGATGGAGGTAAAAAGTTACAACGTCTTGTTGTCTTTTAAAATTTTGATCTTCCTTTCTCTCCTGAGATGCATCATATTGTGGACAGACCTTGATTTCATTGTAGTATCTGCTTGTGGGCCCTGGATGCTGGGCTTCTTACAGTTCCATAAGTTACATAAATGCATTCCTACAGCCTTTCACTTTGTGGACAGCTAATTCAGCCAGGAGTTGTTTAATGAAAAGACAAAAGATTTGCAGTGGTTGGAGTCTCAGGCTCTTAAAATGCTAATCTTTCAAAACTTGGATCTTTTAAAACCTATAAATCTAAAAATCTGACCAAGCCATTTTATGGATAAGGAAACTGAGGCTCAGAGAAAGGAAATGGCTTTTCCATGTTCACAGAACATATAACTGGTAGAAATTAGGGCTTGCTAAAAATTTCTTACTTCTTGTCTGAGGAGCCTCTGGCCTCACTGCCAATTAGCAACCAGAACCACAGAGATTGTTACCTTGAAACCCCCAAGAATTATGTGAGACAGCATAATAAACATTTAGAGCAGCCTTTGGCTCCTAAAACGTGCTCAACCTATCTGAATCCCCTCTGCTTCCACCATGTGTGAGTGCATCTTCCGTAAGTGTAGTTTTTCTCTTTAGCAGGGGAATGGATACTAATGCTAATCTATAGTTGAAGGGCTCTATGAGACTTTTAATGATATGAAGATTCTGCAAGGTTTCATGTGTATAAACATGTATGGATTTTTTAGGGAGAGTTTCATAGCTTTCACGTGATAGTCAGAGGTTCTATAACACAGAAAAGTTTACAGAACACTAGTCTAGTCTAGTCTTTGATAAGGAATTTATGGACTCACAAAGTAGTAGCCTGACTGTGTGGATATCCAAAATGGCTGATGACTGGCACTTTCCTCATGTGGTGTCTATTTATTCAACAATAGGTGCTTACTTAATGTGGACACCAGATCTCTACCAGGCACTGGGATAAGAGATAATAACAAAAACGATTAATTGGGCATTCAGTAGGCCCAATACTGCTTGATAGACTTTTTTCATTCCATCCTCACAGTAACCCTATGACATAGGGTATATTATCCCCAATTTGCAACGGGAACCAAGGCACAGAAGAGTTAAAGTGACTTGCTCAAAGTCATACAACTATTTAGTGGCTGTGGAGTGAATATGACACAGAGTTCTCAATATAACAAAGAGATTAGTGCTGTACTAGAAAAAAGTACACAGTCCCCTGAACATATATAGAATAAGATGAGTTGTTTTACCTGGGAAGTTTGAGAAGGCTCCGGAGAAAAGTTAAGGGTTGCTTTGGGTCTTGAGGGATGTATGATAATTTGCTAGGTACAAAAAGGTAGGAAGGGAACTTCAGGAAGAGGGGACAGACCAACCAAAGACAAGGGATTCATGAATGCAAGAGGCTTGTTTGGGAAACATTATGCAGTGCAGAGATGGTTGAGTTCCCCTTATCACATGCAGTGCTTGTCTTTGTGCCTGCCCTACCCCATGCTGAGCTTTGCAGTCCTGTCCTACTCTAATCTCTGGGCTTTTTGGAAGTAGGCTGCTGTCCAGATAGTGGAACAAAATGTAATGCAAGAGCACCAAAGAGGGCTCTGGTTCTGCCATTGACTTAACATGTGGCCATAAGCATGTCTCATTCCACCTTTGCACCACAAAACCTCCATCTGAATAATAAAGTAGCTGGGCTATATGGTTTTGCAGAATTTAGCAGTAAGTCTATAACAATCTAAATATTTAACAATGAATCTCTGAAGTTTTATGGATATTTCAGATGTGTCTCCATTTGCCAGTGGTTCACTTTATTATGCATTGGCCATGGGAAATAGGTAGACCTGAGTTCAATCCCAAGTCACCTAACTTCTCTGTGTTTCTGTGGGGACAGTAATAGCTCACATGGCTGTTGTAAGAAATAAATGATGTGTGACACTGCTCCTGATGCCCAGTAAGTTTTTTGATTCCTTCTCCTGGAGTGAAGTCTTAGTCATTGGCACACATAGACTTAGGGTGTCCCCTGCATAGACAGAAAGGAAAGATGTGAAATGGTATATGTGACAGTCCCCTGGTTAATGTAATTTTCTCTCTCTCTCTCTCTCTCTCTCTCTCTCACACACACACACACACACACACACACACACCCCTCTTCAGTGTTACTTAGTTAATGTTACTGATCAGCAGGGCCAGTAGTATTTGTATAAGAATATAGCAAAGGTCAGTCTCTTCCTTTTCCTTCTTTGCCTTCCAGGGCACTGTGTGTAACATTCCCCAGACAGCTCAGCAAGCATATGTGTCATTGCCTTTCCTGGTTTCCAGGCTTTGGACTTGAAGGTGTCAGAGCTTTCTGTGTGTCTTCAGCCCCAAGAATTGTCTGACCTCCCTGGTAAGCAAGTCCACAGCCACAGTCCAGGAGAAAAGCTAACAAAGGTCATAAATTATCCTTCATGCTCTTCAGCCATTGGTTTCCCTTGTCCTGCCAGAGGCATGTTTTAAAGTATGTTGAGGCCAGATTCAATAGAAACCTGAGCCAGCACCTGTGTAAATAAATTTTAAGGCTTCTTTTCCTGAAGCTAGATGGATATTTTTTGATACCAAGCCAGAATGTCTTTTATGTAGAGTACTGCCTTCTATATTATTGGTGCTTTGGACCTCTTGGAGGAATGTGGTTTAGTTGTGGTGTTATTGTTGCTGTTGTTGTCTTTGTTTGAGGTAAGGAGCATTTCTTTCAAAAACAGGATAATGCTTTAGTATGACCTCTGACTCTACTGTGTTTAAAATGAAACACTGGTGATATGCTGAAATTCACTGTCTGCTTCCCATAGATTGGCTGTACATCCCTCCACCTCCGCTCACTCTTCAGTGCTGATCCTTTTAAAAATGATCCAACCAAAACCAATGTGTAGCATACTGCCTATCTTTAACTCCTACCTGAATCACCTTCAGATCTTATCAGAAAGCCTATGTTTTTGGGGGATGGTTAGTATCCTACCAAGGGCCCCCAGTGCCCATCAGTAGGTACATATCCATTCCTTGAGGTTCCTTAGCTCTGCTCATCTTCCAAATACAGACAGGGTTGGTCCTTTATTTGGGTTGATTATGACTAAAGTCTTCCTACTTCCCACTGTCCTACAAAGGCCTCTTCTGCCACCCCACTTGTGTAGCCTCCATGACTCCCCAGAAACACCTCTGTAGCCCACATTACTTAGAAAATATTTTTCTTTGTTCATTTTACAACTTGATGAGGACTAGCCAGCAAATTTCGGTTCAGATTATGATTACATGGGAGCAGAAATAGATGCAGAAAGCAAAAGAAAGGGGTTTGGATATGTGGAACGACTTCTCATCTACCTAAGAGCCCTACAAAGATACTAAAATGCTCTTTACCTAGAAGCCCTGATGATATACAGGTAAACTACTTGATTTAAGTTCAACATTTGTTAACTGCGTGACCTTGCGAAAATGACATCACCTCCCTGAGCTTTAGTCTTCTCACCTATAAAATGAGGATAATGATGGTAAAATGACCATCCTCAGAGTAATTATAAGAATTACATGAGGTTGGGGGGCACCTGAGTTGCTCAGTTGGTTGAGCATCCAACTCGATTTTGGCACAGGTCATGATCTCAGGATTATGAGATCAAGCCCCCCGTCTGATTCTGTGCTCAGTGTGGAGTCTGCTTGGGTTTCTCTCCCTCTTCCTCTTTCTCACTCTCTTTCAAATAAATAAATAAGTAAATAAAAAAAGGAATTACATGAGGTAAGACAATTAGAAGTTTCCTTGCATAGTGCCAGACTTTCAAAAATAAAATGAACCAAACACTGTGGACAATGCCTCCTAGCACATGAGTGAAAAATCAGCCCCATATCAAATTATAGAATGTTTCTAGGGGTCCCATGATTTCACTGTAGAAATGCTAGTATGAACTAACTAATTCACCTGTTGCTATTTACATTGATAATTTGGTAGTAATTATTTTCACACAGATGGCATATTTCAGACAAAATTCAGAATATAATAGTTTTTCAGATGTGTACATTCCTAAATATCAAGGACCCAAAAGGAATTGGCTAGAGCAATGGTGGGCAGCACAGAGTTCCCTGGGTCCTGTCTCCTAGTTAGATGGAACTAGATTTTAGGCGTTTGTATTCTCATGATTGAGTGGCTAGAGAAGAAGGGCTGGAGGTGAGCAGCTTATACTCATTCATTTTTTCAAAAAACATGTATTGTATCAGGCTCTGTGTGGGCCCAGAGATGAGTGTGAGTTGGCCTTGCTGTCAGGGAGTTCCTAATCTGGTGGACATGCCCTCCAAGGTCAGCTAAGTTTTAAGACAACTCTAAACAAGAGGGGCCTTATCCCCCATCAGTGGGTCTGGAAGCCTTATCAACAGCAACAAACAATAATGGTGATGATAATCATAGCAGTTAATATTTACTGAACATTTTCTCTGTGTTAGGCATTACCCTAAGTGCTTACCTAATCTTTACAACCCCTCTGTGTGGTAGTAGATACTTGCAAATGAGGAAACTGACGTAGAGAGGACTAAGAGAGTAGGAAGGGAACTAATTCATCTCAGTTCCACATACATTCAGCCTCTATTATGTGTCAGGCCTTGTGCTAAGAAGTATGGATAGAGAGATGAGTAAAACATCTCAGTCCAACAGGAGCAGCAGATAAGCATACAGCAAGCATATTCTAGGCCTTCTACTTGGTACTGGAAACTCAGTGGTGAATGAGACACAGTCCTCCTTTCAAATATCTCGAAGTTTAGTAGGGGATAGCAATGTAGAAACAAAAATTCAATACTGCTCTGATAAATGTCATAAGAGAGAATAAGTAAAAAATGGGATAGATTATACAGCAATGGTTGTTTTAAATCAAAGGCCAAAAGAAACCATGTTATTAAGAATTATGGAGAGGGTTTGGGCTCAGGTCATGATCTTGGGGTCATGGGATCAGTGGACATGAGGCTTGCATGGGTTTCTCTTTCTCTCTCTCTGCCCCTCACCCTCACTCAGATTCTCTCTCTCTCTCTTTCTTTCATAAATAATTCTTTTTAAAAAAAGATTTTATTTATTTATTAATGAGAGACACAGAGAGAAAGAGGCAGAGACAGGCAGAGGGAGAAGCAGGCTCCCTGCTGGGAGCCCGATATGTGATCCTAGGACCCTGGGATCAAGACCTGAGCCAAAGGCAGGCACTCAACCACTGAGCCACCCAGGCATCCCTCGTGAATATTAAAGAATTATTTATTCTTTAAAAAAATTAAAGAATATTTAATAGAATTTAATTTAATTAATTTAAAAATATTTAATTTTAAAGAATTTAAAATTCTTTTAAAGAATTATTTATTCTTTAAAAAAAGAATTGAAGAGGGCAGCCCGGGTGGCTCAGCGGTTTAGCACCGCCTTCAGCCCAGGGCGTGATCCTGGAGACCCGGGATCAAGTCCCACATCAGGCATCCTGCATGGGGCCTGCTTCTCCCTCTGCCTGTATCTCTGCCTCTCTCTCTCTCTCTCTCTCTCTCTCTCTCTCTCCCTCCCTCCCTCCCCCTATGTCTCTCATGAATAAATAAAATCTTTAAAAAAAAGAATTAAAGAGAAACCAATTGATTTAAATCAAACCCCCTCCCAAAGAATGTTAATCTAATTTTATTCCAGGTTGGTCATTTGTGTTCCATTTTTTCATTCTATTCCTAAAATGGATGATCAGTATTTGTTCTGCTTCCAAGGATAACAAAATACTGCAGGAGGCTGCACTCACAATGTATGTAGTTAAACTATTCTGTTATTCCATTGCATACCCACACTTTCTTCTTCCTCACTTTTACTCAGGCTACTCCCTCTGCCACAAGTGCTTTTTCTCTGCATCTCCATATCCTTAAATCCTACATTCCTTTAAAGCCTCACTCAAATGCCTCCCCCTCCATGAAGCCTCCACCCCATCAAAAGACACCAAACCCTTGTCTGTACTCCCACGGCACTTCATGAGTCTCTTGTGGTTCTTACCACTTTTTTCTTTACCTTTCAGTGATGTACTTATCGATATTTTTCCCTCTGCTAGACTGATTTCCTTGATAGAAGGTTCACGTTGATGAAACCATGATTTTATTATAGATGCACTGGAAACCTCTTTTGGGTTGTCTTGTGCCTCATAGGCTTTAGACTTCAATCTTAAACATGTGAAATTATATCACCTATCTGGAGATTTATACTTTCTACTCATGGCTTTTTTAAATGCCCACCACCTTTACACAACAATGGACTAAAATGTATCCCATTCTTTTAGGCCTTGTCCTCATGTATGCATAATTTCTAGAATAAAAGGTTTTTTTCCTTATGCATCTACTGTTAGATATTTACATTGTTTACATATACTTAGGTTGTAATTCACACGCATTACATTTTTTCTTTTTAAAATTCCCTTGGGGGACACCTGGGTGACTCAGCAGTTGAGCGTCTGCCTTTGGCTCAGGGTGTGATCCCAGAGTTCCGGGATCGAGTCTCACATAGGGCACCCTGCATGGAGTATGCTTCTCCCTCTGCCTTTCTCATGAATAAATAAATAAAATCTTTAAAAAATAAAATTCCTTTGGCACCTCTTTCTACCAGTGGAAATACTGGGTGAAAAGCAGGGTTTGGGGGATCCCTGGGTGGCGCAGCAGTTTGGCGCCTGCCTTTGGCCCAGGGCGCGATCCTGGAGACCCGGGATTGAATCCCACGTCGGGCTCCTGGTGCATGGAGCCTGCTTCTCCCTCTGCCTGTGTCTCTGCCTCTCTCTCTCTCTCTCTCTCTCTCTCTCTGTGTGACTATCATAAATAAATTAAAATTAAAAAAAAAGAAAAGCAGGGTTTGGGAAGTGGGAGCATGTGATAGGCAGATCTTTAGGAGTGGTAGACTCATTGTAGGAGTCGGAGGGAGGCAGGTGGCTATAAAAACATCAAAAATCATGTGTTATGTGTTAAAAAATTATGAAAGGCCCCTCTGCTTAAAAGTATCTTGCCATGCATGATCTATTACCATGTCTGATACCCCCATGATCTGTTTTGGAAGACTTTACTCTCTGGGACACATTTAGCTATTATCAGGAAATACTATTGGGAATTAGGTTATCAGTATATCATTGACAGGACTCTGGAAGCATAAAACACCAGTCTCATATATTTTGAAAGGCGTAGGGGATTCAGAACAGATTCTGTTATCTTTTATTATGGAACAGGAAGGCTTAGATAAGGCATCAAGAGTGGCAAGCTCTGAGGAGCCAAGGGTCAAATGAAGGCATTGAGCATTTGGTAGGGTGAAAGAACTGAAGGGGAAGAGGGAAACAGAGGAAGGGTTGTGGAGAGAGATAAATATGTTTCACTTTAACAGGGCTTGGAACTATGTTAGATTTGTGAGTACAACAGAAGCAGTGAAATCACTTTATACTTGAGAGAGATGAATGAGTTCTGAGCAGCCAGTATCTGCCTTTAGATATAATTGTAGGGGTGATGGCCTGAGGAGATATCCAGGCCCAAATTAACATCTTTAAACATTAGAAAACCATGAGGATTTTGGACATCGGAAAAGCAGCAGGGCAAGAAAACTCGGGGCAGACTCAATACATGCAACTCAGGGCAGACTCAATACATGCAAGTAAGTTCAAACCAGCCATCACACACGATTACAACTACTAATGTGTGCTAGAGGCCAGCTGTCACTACCTTTTGTGATAGGAAAATCTTTAGAAATGATGGATGCCTTTGAGGATTTGGAGGGAGGCAGGTGGCTATAGTCACCAATCAGTTGACATCACTGATGTGGTTTGGGGGTTCTGGCTTTCAGATAACTCCAGTTTTCTTTTTTGGTGGAGACTGCAAAGTCTGTTGCAAACTATAAATTCTATATGGAAAAAAACAGGCTCCCCAAGTTATAGTAGAATATGGCACCCTCTGTGTTTGAGGATAGAGGGGCTCTATATGAAGTCAAACTGCATTTTCCAGTTTTATCCCCCAGCATTTTTTTTGCCCCCCCTTGGGACTCAGCTTCTCTTACTTTAGTTCCTGGTGCTACCACTCACGGTTCTTGGCCTCTTCACCCTGAGTATAAGTATAGATCACATTCTTTGGGTTCCCACAAAACAAAAAAAATGAGCTCATACTTGTCACAATGCATATTAGTCAATACTTAGGGAGAACAAACTGGATATCCAGTATAGAAAATAAAGGTAGGAATCTGGTCCTTGGAATCCCATCTAAAACAGTAAAGAAAATTCTTTGGCCATTAGATGTTTTTTCATAAAGTGGCTCTCCCTTAAGCCATGTCACTTTGGCCCAATCTTTCCTTGGTAACATTCTTCCTTGTTTGTTAACCCATCTACTATGCTCCTAAATGTCCTAGGGAAATGCCAAAAACTTAAACACATACCTAGCAAGAGGGAGGTCACTTTCTCATAGCAAGCCCTTATATGATGCTGTGAGTACTTGACACCTATGTTGATGGGAACACTAGTGAGTGACCTGACTATTGCTTCAAGGAGACCCTCAGTGTTCTAGGAAATATAATCCAGAGTTTGCTGACTCACATCAGGGAATATGTACAAACAATCCTGCAGATAAGCCTTCCTCTGTTTAGCTTTAGAGATTTTAAATGAGCTAGGATATGGTAGAGTAGGCCCTAGGAAATTTATTTGATATCTCTCTAAGCTCAATTTCTTCATCTATAGAATGGAGATAACACAGTGGCTGAAAAGCCAAACAAATTGATGCTTATAAAATCATTCTATAAATTTGTAAAGTGTCATATGAGTATGAGTTTATATTTTCTAGGGGATTTCCTTACCATTGTTCAGGACAATCATGGCTATTGTTAAATAGATACTTGCCTCTGACCACCCTGGAACCTTATGTAAAGAGAGTTAGTTACCTGTAGGGGAAACAGCTTTACTTGCAGATCACCTCATGGCTTGCCTGTTTTCTTTCTTTCTTTCTTTCTTTCTTTCTTTCTTTCTTTCTTTCTTTCTTTCTTTCTTTTTGGCTTGCATGTTTTTTAGGCACATAGGTTATTAACAGATAAAGCATATCTCCTCCAATCTGCAGTCACATCACAATTACTTGTGAATCAGGGCTTCTCAAATGAAATTACCTACTCCCTCAAAATAGTCTATTATAAAGATAGCCTATAAATTGATTGACAATATGTCCAAGCACTTTTGCATGATACAGGGATAGGCAGTTATATAGTTTTATTTATGGAGATACTGTCTCCCAGCAAGTGAGCATTAGCCAGAAAATAGCCAAGAAAGGCCAAGAGTGCCTTCCCATCAGAGCTCAGCTTTCAGCCTTAGTTGCAACGTTACTAAAATCCTGTGCAGATAAGTTGCAGGGTTTATAGAAAACTTGCTCCAAGAGCAAGCCCTTGTTTCTTTACTAATGTTCTTAATTCCCAGCAGACATAGTTTTGATCTGGCATTTGGCAACAGGGCAACTTCCTAAGCTGTATACAAATTTGGGAAAAGAAGTGATATTATTGAAACAAATTTATTTGTTGTAAATTATAAATATATAGGCTTTTTAGTTCCATCACCCTCAAAATTGTGTCTGTTTTCCCCAATGGAGCTGTTTCTCTGCCTTTAATATACTTGCTTTGTGCTGGGTGTTCTTGCCTGGCTAACACATGAACCTTGTGAAACTGATTCCAAGATCCTTTTCTTTTTTCTTTCTTTTTTTTCCCCTTTCTCTTGATGCTCAAACTGCCAGGGTCAGTAGTGTCTGTGGTGGGCTGACAATAATGTGGCAGTAAGCTGAGCTTTGTCCTCTGGTCTCCCTTGACCCATTCCATCCATCATCCAGAGGGCTGTAAGCCAGCATTCCACAGAGCAGCCTCACGAAACTCACTGATACTGAAGGGGAACCATGGTTTCAAACAGTCATTACAGAAAGAAGGAATGAGACTTAACATTTGTAAAATTATGGTACTCTCTTTGTTGATTATTTCCATTCCAGAAAGATATTACTCTTCTTTAGGAAGCAATCGAAACCTTACCATCTGGGATGCCCGGGTGGCTCAGCGGTTGAGTGTTTGCCTTTGGCTCAGGGTGTAATCCCGGGTCCAGAGATCGAGTCCCTACATCGGGCTCCCTGTGAGGAGCCTGCTTCTCCCTCTGCCTATGTCTCTGCCTCTCGTGAATAAATAAATACAATTTTAAAAAAAGAAAGGAACCCTTACAATCTTCTATGGCCTGGACTGCTTCCTTAAGAAGCATATTACAGGGAACTCTCTTGGCCAACTTAAAAATCAATCATTTATTCATTTATGCATTCAACTAATGTATAAGGAGATTTTTCCATTCACTCCAGTCTGGAATGACAAACAAGAGTAAGTTTTATCCTTGTCTCCCTCATAATCTAATGAGGAAGATATCTGTTATTTCATTTTTATAATGATCTATCACATTTAATATACTGCTGATGTAGTTTTGGAATATACATGTGAGGTTCTGTGGGGTCTGGAGCCAACAGCCAAGAAAGAATTCTTGAGAAGTCTTCAGTGCAAAATGGTGGTTTCATTAAAGCACGGGAAGAAAAAAAAAGCATGGGGATAGGACCCATGGGCAGAAAGAGCTGCTGCTGCCTGCTGCTTCTGCTCCCCTGGGGTAATGAGGATCAAATGATTATATAGATTATATACTTTGGGATTGGAGGAAGTAAAGATGAGGGAGAATCCAAAAGGATCTTAATATGCTAAAGAAGACACAGGATACCAGAGGTCTTGCTATTGTCAAACCAAGGTTGTTTTTTCCTCTAGTAAGACATTAACATTAAGACAGGAGCTTCCAAAAAAAAAAAAAAAAAAAGACAGGAGCTTCCTGGAGGAACATCTTCTGCCTGCCTCAAGTATTTGTCAATGGGCTGTCGGTTATATATAGGACATTTAATTTTATCGACATTTCCTTCTGACTTTGTATCCTACATCATTGCTGGATATTTTCATGTGGTAATGACTCAAGGGAATGATTGAAAAGTGGAGAGAGGATAGGGAAGAACTGAGTGTGAATCTACCTACTCTCAAGGCTCCATTTTGAAATACTGGGATTGCTGTTTCAAAGAACTGTTTTGTAATCTTACCCCATGACATTGCAGACAATAGAAGCTTGCTGTCACCGGAGGCAAGAAAATGGGTGACAGAAGAAGATGAATGAGATTAGAAATTGGAAAGAGAGTTCATTTCCTTTTATAAAAGAGTCTACTTTACTCATGCATCATGGCAGAGCAAAACCATGCTAGAAAAGAGAAAGCTAGCATGTGACCCAAGAGAAGTCACTGAAACTCTTTGGAATTTTGCTTCTGCATCTGCAAAGACGTTAATGGTTTTTGTCCTTTCTACTTCATGGGTATGTTGTGAGATGATGTGTGTGAAGGGATTTACTAATGTTAACATATCTTACAAAGATTGTTATTGAGATCTTATGTAGGTAGACCTTTCTTTATTAGGGACTTGGAGTCTTTAAAGACCTTTGCATGCTTTTAAATTAAATCATTTGTGCTACAACTTACAGGGTACTCTTGATTTCCTTTCTGGACTCCTCTCTCAGAGACTAAGAATTACAACAAAAGGCATGGTAGAATTTATATATTTTATATATTATATATTATTATATATTTAATGTATTACATTTACCTTTTGTAAGTGTGCCATTCTATGGTTTTTAGTATGTTCAAGAAGTCATGTGCAAGCATCAGTACTATCTAATTCCAGATAGTAGTGATACTTGCAATTACTTCAGTGATGCTAATTCCAGATTTTCATCATCTTGAAAAGATACTCTGTACCCATTAGCACCTACTCACAATTTTCTCTTTTCTCAGACTTAGGCAACCACTAAAATACTTTCTGTCTGTGGATTTATCAATTCTGGACATTTTTTATGAGTGGAATCATACAGTATGTGGCTTTTTAATCTGGATCCTTTCATTTAGCATAGTATTTTCAAGGTTAATCCATGTTTTAGTATGTATCAGTACGTCATTTAATTTTCTGGCCAAGTAATAATTGCTTGGTTTTATGGTAATTCCATGTTTAACTGACAGAGTTCTTTTTTTTTTAGACACTGCACTGTTGTACATTCCTATCAGCAGTGGATGAGGGCTCAGATTTCTCTACATACTTGCCAACACCTTACTATCTGTTACTTTATTGTTACTATTATTATTATTATTATTATTATTATTTCTATCCTAGTTGATATGAAATGGTATTTCATTGGGGTTTTAATTAGCATTTTGCTAATGACTTATGATGTGCATTTTCTCATGTGGTCGTCCAGCATCTGCATATCTTCTTTAGATGACTATTCATATTATTTATCCATGTTTTAATAGGATTATTCCTTTTTTATTATTGATTTTTGTGGAGTCTGATCTCATTCTTTCCCATATAGATATCCTGCTGTCCTAGCATCATTTATTGCAAAGAATATCTTTCTCCATAGAGTTGTCTTATTATCTTTGTTGAAAAACTATTAATCATAAATGTGAACTTATATCTGGACTCCTAGTTGTAATCTACTGAACTCTCTGTCTAACCTTTTGCAACTACCATACTATCTTGATTACTGTGGCTTTGTAGTAAGGTCTGAAGTTGGGAAGAGTGAGTGCTCCAAATGTGTGCTTCATTTTCAAGATAGTTGTGTCTGTTCTAGGACACTTGCATTTCCGTATACATTTTTGGATCACTTTTCAGTTTAAAGAAAAGTGCTAGCTGGGTTTCTTGACACATATGATATTGAATCTATAGATCAATGTGGGTAACACTATCATGTTAATAATAATTAAGTGTTTAAATTCATCAACACAAAATGACTTTCCATTTATTCAATTGAACTTTAATTTACTTCAGTTATGTTTTATAGTTTTCAGTGTATAAGTCTTGACAGTTCTTTTGTCAAATTTACCCCTAAATATTTTATTCTTTTTGATGTTTTTGTAGATGGAGGTTTTCTTCTTAATTTCATTTTGGATTATTAATTGCTACTCTATAGAAATACAGTAATATTTGGATAGTGACCTATTATACTGCATCATTGCTGAATTCATTTACTACCTCTAATAGTTATTTTGTGTATTTTTTAGAATTTTCTTCATACAAGATATCATTTGTGAAAAGAAGCGGTTTAACATCTCCCTTTTCAATCTATATGCCTTTATTTCTTTTTCTTGTCTAATTGTCCCAACTAAAACGTCTGCTACAATGTTGAATCGTAGTGATGAATGAGATCAGACATTTTTCCTGGTCTTAGGGAGGAAATGAGGAAGCTTTGAGTCTTTTACCACCAGCTGTGGGCTTTTCATTGGTACCTATTATCAGGTTGAGGAAGTTTCTATGTAGTCCTGGTATTTTTATCATGAAAACTTTTTGGATTTTGTCAAATGATTTTCCTGTGTCTATTCAGATCACCATGTTTTTGTATTTTATTCATTAAACTGTAATATTACATTGATTGATTTTTGTTTGTTGAACCAGCTTTTCATTCCTGGGATAAATCTCACTTGATTATGGGGTATAATCCTTTTTATGCATTGCCGGATTTGGTTTGCAAGTATTTTGTTCAGATTGTATCTTCATATTCATGAGATATAGTGGTCTTTAGTTTTCTTTTTGCACTGTCTTGTCTTGTTTTGTTATTGGGGTAATAATAGTTTCATAAAATGAACTGGAAAGCATTCCCATATCTTTTTCTTTTTTGGAAGTGTTTGTAAACAATAAGTATTAGTTCTTCTTTAAACATTTGGTAAAACTCTCTGGTAAAACCATGTGTTCCTCAGCTTTTCTTTGTGGGAAATAATAATTATTAGTAGTAGTAATTATTACTACTATGGCTAGTTCAATATCTTTACTTGTTTTTTATTTATTTTATTTATTTATTCATGAAAGAGAGAGAGAGAGAGAGAGAGAGGCAGAGACACAGGCAGAGGGAGAAGCAGGCTCCATGCAGAGAACCTGATGTGGGACTCCATCCCAGGTCTCCAGGATCATGTCCTGGGCTGAAGGCGGCGCTAAACCGCTGAGCCACCCGGGCTGCCCAATATCTTTACTTGTTACAGTTATATTCAGATTTTCTTTTTACATCTGAGTCAGTTTTGGTGGTTTCTATCTTTCCAGTAATTTCTTCATTTCATCAGTGTTGGAATACAATTGTTTGTAGTATTTCCTGATAATCTTTATTTCAGTAAGATTTATTTCAGTTAAGATGATTTAATAAATTGTTTTTATTTCAGTAGTATTGTCTTTTCTTTCATTACTGATTTTCATAATTTGAGCTCTCTTTCTTTTTCATATTGGTTAATTTATTAAAGGGTTTTGGGGATCCCTGGGTGGCGCAGCGGTTTGGCGCCTGCCTTTGGCCCAGGGCGCGATCCTGGAGACCCAGGATCGAGTCCCACGTCGGGCTCCCGGTGCATGGAGCCTGCTTCTCCCTCTGCCTATGTCTCTGCCTCTCTCTCTTTCTCTCTCTGTGACTATCATAAATAAATAAAGATTTAAAAAAAAATAAATAAAGGGTTTATCCATTTGTTGATCTTTCCAACAGACCAAGATTTGGTTTTGTTAATTTTCTTTTTTGTTTTACATTCTCTATTTTTTTTAAATAATTTATTCTTTTAGTAATCTCTACACCCAGTGTGGGGCTCAGACTCATTACCCCAAGGTCAAGAGTTGTATGTTCTTGCAACTGAGCCAGCCAGGCACCCCTACTTCATTTATTTCTGTTCTAATCTTTTTTTAAGAAAGATTTTATTTCTTTATTTGAGAGAGAAAGCACAAGCCAGGGATGGGGGGGCTTAGGGAGGAGTAAACACCCCACTGAACAGGGAGTCCTTTTTGGACTGAGCTGAAGGTAGATGCTTAACCAACTGAGCCACCTTGGTGCCCCTTCTGTCCTATATTTATCACTTTTTCCTCCTGCTTTCTTTTAGTTTGTTCTCCCTTTTCTAGCATCTTAAGATAAGTGAGACTGTTTATTTGAGATTTTTTTTCATGTAGGCATTTACAGCTATAAATTTCCCTCTAACCATTGCTTTCATTGAATTTCATAAATTTTGGCATGTTGTCTTTTCATTTCAATTCATTTTATATTTTCTTACTTTCCTTACGTTTTCTTCTTTGACTCATTACTTATACGGCATTGTTTTATTTTTATATATTTATGAATTTCTGAAACTCTCTTTTGTTATTGGTTTATAATTTTATTTTATTTTGATCAGAGAACATTCTTGGTATAACTTCAATCAATTTAAATTTATTGAGACTTATTTTATGGCCTTGAATGTGGTCTTTCCTGGAGGATGTTTCATGTATACTTGAAAAGAATATGTATTGTGGTGTTTTGGAGTGGAGTGCTATATAGATGCCTATTAGGTCTAATTTGTTTAGGTTGTTCATGACTTTCCTTTTCTTATCTTCTTCTTATTTATTCTATGCTTTATTGAAAGTGTGGTATTTAAGTCTCCAACTTTTATTGTTGAATCATCTATTTTTCCATTTAATTTTGCCAGTTTTCACTTTATGTTGGTGGGAGGATTCTGTTATTAGATGCATATGTTTACAATTGTATGTCTTCCTAGTGGATTCAACATGTTACCATTATAACATGTCCATTCTTGTCTCTAGTACATTTTTTTTGTCTCAATGTCTATTTTGCCTGATACTAGTATAGCCACTCCAACTCTCTTTTGGTTACTGTTTACATGAAATATTTTTTTAGTCCCTTTGTTTTCAATCTGTTTTTGCCTCTGAATTTATTTTTTAAAGATTTTTTTTTATTTATGAGAGAGAGAGAGAGAGAACATGAGCAGGGGAAGGAGCAAAGGAGGGAGAGAGACAAGAAGAAAAGCAGACTTCATGCTGAGCATGGTGCTCCACACGGGGCACAATCTCATGACCCTGAGATCAAGATGAGCCGAAATCAAGAGTTGAACGTTCAACCAACTGAGCCACCCAGGTGCCCCTATTTCTGTCTCAAGATTTAAAGTGTTTCCTTTAAACAGCATAGTTACATCTTGTTTCTTCCATCCATTCTGCAAATATCTGTTTTTTAATGGCAATATTTACTCCAATTACATTTAACATAATTAACTTATAAGGTAGAATTTACACCTGCCAAATGTCATGGTTTATTGTTGCTGGTATTTGTTGTTGCTTCTGTTGTTGCTTGTTTAGTGACATTTTAGAACTCATTCTAGATGCCTGGGAATATTCTGAAGCTTTTCAAAGCCTCCTGTGAACATCTCATTTCTCCACTTTTTAAAAAAAGGTTTTATTTATTTGTGTGTTTATTTTTAAGTGCAGCCCAACATGGGGCTTGAGCTCAGGACCCTGAGATTAAGACATGAGCTGAGATCATGAGTCAGATACTTAACAGACTGGGCCACTTTGTGGCCCCTTAAGGTCTTGTTTTTAATCTCTGCACCCAACTTGGGGCTTGACTCCACAACCTCAAGATCAAGAGTTGCACACTCCACCAGCTGAACCTGCCAGGAATCCCATCATTTCCCCACTTTTTTAAAGCTTTTTAGTTAGCTCATTGGTTGCCACAGTTGTTATCTACCAACCTAGCCAGGCTGATGTCCAGCATTTGCCTCTGTTTATTTTCTAGAAATCACCCCCAAGGAAAAAGCTATTTATACTGAGCAGGCTGTAAGTCATGTTAAATAAACGGTCTTGAGAGTAGTGTTTCAGGGAACCCCCAGACAGGTCAAATGATTGCAGTTCTTTAAGAGTCTTTGTAGGTGTCCCAACACCATTTTGTCTCCTCTGGTGGTTACCAGGCTGGTTTTCACCATGAGTGGTTTTCACCATTACTTCAGGCTATTTTTCATGGTTACTATGGGACTGGGGAAGGAGTGATAGGGAATAAGGGTAAATTTAAACATTGCAAAGTTTTGAATAAATGCTTCCTAGCTACAAGTGTTTGGTTAATTTCTAGAGTTCTTAAAATGTTTATTCTGACCTCTTTTTTTTGCCAGTTTTATAATTTCCTTTATGGAGTAGAGAATTCTAGGCATTCCTCATTCCATCATTTTCTCTGACATTACCCCAATCTAAGATGTTTTGATTCAGAACTTCCCAACCTTCAAAAAAGTGCACATCTAAAGTGTCCAGGAAAAATGATCCTGAAAGTTAATTGAATTTTCAGGATCCTTTAGTTACTCCTTTTTTTAAAAGATTTTATTTATTCATTCATGAGAGACACACACACAGAGAGGTAGTGACATAGGCAGAGGGAGAAGCAGGCTCCATGCAGGGAGCCCAATGTGGGACTCGATCCCAGGGCTCTAGGTTCACACACTGAGCCAAAGGCAGATGCTCAACCACTGAGCCACCCAGGCATCCCCTTTTAGTCATTCCTAAGGTCACTTACCCCAGTGTTGTTTCCGATAAGCAAGAGGAAAAATGTTGTTTTCACATGTGACTCCTATAAAGCTGTAGGCCAGGCCATGTTTCCCCCTCTACTCAAAGTTCTCTAGCCTCTCTCCATCTCATTCAGAATTAAAGTCCTTGACCTAAAAGTTATTAGCCTGTAAGTTCATATATGATCTGTACTGCTATTACCTCTAAGACCTCATATTCCACCACATTGCCTCCTGCTATAGCTACACGGGCTTCTTTGCCAGTCTCCAAACGTGATAGGCTTTCTCCCACGTCAGGGCCTTTACATCAGCTATTCCCTCTGTCTTGAAAGCTCTTCCCTGAGATATGGGTGGGTTAGTCACTCACTTGCTTCAAGTTTTTTTCCCAAATATCAGCTCAATGAAGCCTGCTTCCACCACTCAATTTAAAATCAGTCTGTCCCAGCATTCTTCATCCCCTTTACCATGCTTTTTGTCCACAGCACTTGTTGCTTTTCCTAACATACTACTTAATTTTTTAATTGATCGAGTCTATTGTTTGCTGTCTACTTCCTTCCCTCCTGCACTTCCTTACACACATTAAAATGAATATTAGTCAAGGTAATGATTTTTTTATTATTTGTTCACTTACATATTCTAAACATCCAAGGAATATATATGTAATAAATATGTATTAAATTAATTAATTTCTTCTCCCTTCCCTTATATTCCCTTTCACTATTATTTATATTCCCAAATGAATGGGAAATATCAGAAAGGGAGACAGAACGTAAAGACTGCTAACTCTGGGAAACGAACTAGGGGTGGTAGAAGGGGAGGAAGGCGGGGGGTGGGAGTGAATGGGTGACGGGCACTGGGGGTTATTCTGTATGTTAGTAAATTGAACACCAATAAAAAATAAATTAAAAAAAATAATAAAATAAAATAAAATAAATCTTTAAAAAATTAATTAATTAATTTCTTAATTCTGCTCAGATTTTTCTTAATATTTTATCTGTTTTTATGGAATAGAAGCCAGTGCCTAGTATAGATTCTGGCACTTAATAGGCCTTTAATAATTTTTTGCTGAATGACATAATGAATATTATGCCCCATTACCAGCCCTTGTTTATGCAGTATATCAGGTAAATGAAATGTTCCACCTAAATGAACTTTCCAGATAACTGATCTTCAGCAAGTCTAAGTTTTACTATTTTTTTATATATCTCTTAATAGAATAAGTAAAGTAGTTTGCATGCCTTCCAAAACATAGCACAGTGACTATAATTTAACATTTTTTGGAAATGTTGCCATTTGGAAAACTGAAGAAAAGTGCCAGAGTAAGAGTTAAAATACTCGATTGTGGCAATGATCATTTCTTAACTGCACAAGCTTGGACAATTCTGTTAACATTCTGAACCTCAGTTTTATCATTTTTTGTTGTTGTTGTTGTTTTTTTATTTTTTTTTTCAGTTTTATCGTTTGTAATATGATAATAACTGCCTTGAATCACTCATGTATTGTTGTGAGGTTCAGAGAAGACAGTGTATGGGAACACTATCTGTAAATTGTAAAACTGCCTACAAATGCAAGATCGAAGTTATATAAATGTTTATGATTTGGGATGATGCTGGATATATATGAGCAGATTCCTCCTGGTGGGTGTTTAGGGAACAAAGAAGGGGTACCTTCAATGTGAGAATTGCTAAGCTTGAATAATGTTGGCGTTGCCTGTCATTTGTTGAAGACAATTTTATATTCCTCATGTTCCAAAGTGAATCTCTTTCAAAACTGGAATTTTGCAAGTCTTGTGGTCCTGGATTACTAATAATTATTGATGTTTTACATGGTTTAGATCCAAGGATGACTCTTGTGTTTTTAGGAAAATTTATTTTGCCCCTTAGTGCTAGAAATGTGCTCCAAAGTGCATAGACACCCAAATACCTAGGGACCCTTGGGACAGTGAAAAAAGAACAGATGAAGTTAGACCTGTTTGTCAGCTGATGTTCCTCCAGTTGGCCTGGGTGTTTTTTTGGTTTTGTTTTGTTTTTCATTAAGGAAAGCCTAGCAACATGTACTTTTGAGTTTTCCTGACTTTCCTAATCACAAATGGAAAGGAGTAATTTATTCACTTTTTTGGATTCTACATTATAGAGGAATTGTAAGATTAATGATTGATTTCTCATTTTGTCAGTAACCGTTATTCCTGTTCATAATTCAGTGGTTTAAACATTTTTGGTGAGCATTCCTTTGGGGAATTCAAATGTATAACAGGACAATATGTTATCTTTATGGCAAATGGATGGTATGGGTGGGCCTTTCTCAGTGGATGCAGTTTCCCTGCCTCATTCTCTGATGGTTGGAAGGTAAAGCCTAGGAGCACTTTAACTAAGCAGCCAACATGCCAACAGTTAGTTCATTCTACCACCCCACTAGCCTCCAGAAGTCCTTTTCCTAGCCATGCCTATTGGTCAGTTACAGTAACTGTTCTTTCAGATATTAATCACTGAAGAGCAGACCAAAACAGAGGTTGGGGGTATGAACAGTCAAACCTGTTTGGCTGTCTTAAGGTAGTTGTAAAAAGAAAAACCTTTGTTTTTGGTACAAAGGGAGAGAAAAATAGATGGAGTCAATGTGTTTGTGATATTTTAGATGTTGATGGCCAAGAAATCATCAGTTTTACAGCTGGTTAAATTCATCAATTGTGGCTCTTTCCAACCTCTCTGCCTTTTCAAATATGTCATTCCTCTGCCTGACATGCTCTACCTGCCATCTTTGGAATTGGACTTAACATTTGTAGGCTGTCAGCATTTCTCTTGCTATACAAATTATTATCATACTATCATTTTTTCTCCTGATGATATTATCTTTTGTTCACTTCATTGTATGTCTTCTCCTGGGTCCTATTTTTAATGCTTGCTTGCTTGATTGATTGATTGATTGATTCATCCATCCATCCATCCATCCATCCATCCATTTATTTATTTATTTTAGAGAGAGAGTGAGTGCATGGAGAGGGGCAGAGGGAGAGGGAGAGAGAATCTTAAGTAAACACCTTGTTGAGCATAGAGACCAAGCAGGACTCAATCTCATGACCCTGAGATCATGACCTGAGCGAGATCAAGAGTCAGACTTAACCAACTGAGCTATCCAGGCACCCCTCCTGGGTCTTATTTGTAAAATCCTACTTATTTATTCCACTCTGTTTCTCTTTTTCTTTCAATATTTATAGACTTCCACGAGGTCCAGACCTTGTGTTAGTTGTCTTGCACACATTATTTCATCTAAATGTCATAGCAGACCTATGAGTTATTACTTCCATTTTACAGTAAGCTAAATTGAGATCCAGAGAAGCCTAGTGACTTGCTCCAGGCTCCAGCTAGTAAGAGGCAGTGCAAGGACCTGAGTGCAGTCTGTGGAACTATACTGCCCCATTTTTCCCCTACTGTACTACACAGGCTCCTTTCTTTGTAGTTTCCACTAACTCCTCTATGAGTGCCCCATCTCAAACCTTCAGCGCCTTTGTGGGGCTTTCCTACAGTCAGAAAGAAATTTTGTCTTCTTAGTACTATGAGTCCATCACAGCATGGCTCCCCTAAGGGGAAGGCACTCACAAACAGTCCTGGAGAGAGACTTGGATGGAGAAGGTGGCCGTGAAGTAATTGGGATGCAGGCTTATGTCTCCCCTCCTCCAATCAGTAATGCATCAGCCCTCAGTAGTCATGGCAGTGATACCACAGGCAACCTTGACCCTCAGTGAGGCAGCACATAGGGGAAGCACTCAAAGCTTATCCAGGTTAAAAGCTGTCATACAGTTCAGTTAGTCCATAATGCAGTCCAAGCTTGGATTTTTCTTTCTATGTACCTTTTCCTTTCCTTTTACTTTTTGTATTATTTTCCTTTCATCTTTTCTCCTCCTCATCACCTCCTTCCTTACTCCTTCCCACCCCTACCCCTCCCTCCTCCCTCTCCTCTCCTCCTTCTTCTCCTATTCTCTTGCTCTCATTTTTAGTCTTGTCAAGAAGCATGTAAATATTTTGACACCTACCATGATAAGCATCTTGATATGTAGCTTTGGAATTTTCAGGACATCAAATCAGAATAGCACCCAGAAGGAAAGCACAGTGCAGATGTGTGTCTGAGCTATAGATGATCATATTTCAGGTTTCAAATTTGATCTTGGATGACCCCTTTTTTAAAAACTATATAGGAAAGAAAATATAAATATTGTGATTAAAACTCTTTATTGTGGAACACTTGATAAAGAAAGGCCATTAAGCACAGTCCTTGAATGCTATGCAATAAAGATTTCAGCAGTAACTTCAGACTTAAACATTTCTTCCTGTGTTCCACTTTATTGCGTGAGAATGCCCACAATTCAAACAGCTCTTGTTTACTGAGTAACTAAAATTTGCCAGATGTTTCATATACATTATTTTGAACTGTCATTGCTCTGCAAAAATGGATAATATGATCCCCATTTTACAAAGGAGGAAGCAGATAAAGAGAGAATATGCTATTTACCCAAGATTATGCTATTTGCTCTAACTACTAAATGACATTGTTGGGATTCATAATCCAGTCATTCTGACTCCTAAGTCCATGATCCTGCCACAACACCATACTTCTTTGCCACTTAACAAGTAGCCAAGAACATGTAATAGAAGAAGCTTCACAGTCTATGCCAAATGGTCTCTGAATGTCTGAGCTGAATATTAATTTATTGAAAGTATTGAATCCTGATAATCCTCCCCCATCATTTTATATATGAAGAAACTGAAGCTCAAAAGAAAGTAGTGATTTGCCCAACACATCACAGTGAGTCACTTAAATTAAGACATGACCTACCTTTTTGCCCCATTCCAGAATTCCTTTATATTCTTTTGTATTATTGCTGCTTCATGTGTATTCATTTTATGTATTTATTTAATGTTTCTAAAAGTCAGGAGCTGTGATTTCTGTTTCTCTTCTACAGAGTCAGCACAGGGCTGAACAACTGAGTTTTCAATGGGCATTTGTTAACTGACCAATTTTGTTGTTGTTAATGACAGATGTACTTTCTCTGACCTTATTAGAAGTGCAGCTTCCCTAATTACACAGTGTGAGTGTCATGACAGGCAACACACCTGTTGTGAATGGTAACACTAAAACTGGGAAGTATAATGTGCTGGGAACCCTTTTTGGTTTTCTGTCTGAAGTATTATGGAATATGATTCCCTTTTGCAGTTAGGGATATTGAAGCCCGAATAGGAGAAATGATTTGTCTCAAGGTCATAGGGAAATTCATAACAGAGCTGTGCTGATTTTAAATGTATATTTGGAATGGGAAATACATGTACATGATACAAAATTTTAAAATCAGAAGAGGTTAAAGAGTGACAGATAATTCTGAACCCCCATCCTTCAGATATGCAGTTCTCTTTCTTTTTTTTTTTATTGGAGTTCAATTTGCCAACATATAGCGTAACACCCAGTGCTCATCCCGTGTGCCCCCTTCAGTGCCCATCACCCAGTCACCTCAACCCCCCGCCCACCTCCCTTTCCACTACCCCTTGTTCGTTTCCCAGAGTTAGGAGTCTCTCATGTTCTGTCACCCTCACTGATATGTTCACTCATTTTCTCTCCTTTCCCCTTTCACTATTTTTTTATATTCCCCAAATGAATGAGACCATATAATGTTTGTCCTTCTCTGATTGTCTTACTTCACTCAGCATAATACCCTCCAGGTCCATCCACCTTGAAGCAAATGGTGGGTATCTGTCATTTCTAATGGCTGAGTAATATTCCATTGTATACATAGACCACATCTTCTTTATCCATTCATCTTTCAATGGACACCGAGGCTCCTTCCACAGTTTGGCTGTTGTGGATGCAGTTCTCTTTCTGAGGGATAACCGCTATTCATTAGTTTCTTGTGTACCCTTGTAGACATAGTATGTGTACTTATAAACATATAAATATGGATGTTAAGTGTATCAATATATCAGTCAGTATGTCAGTATTCCTCACAGAACTAGTGCTCTCTATTGTTTTGCATCTTTGTTTTTTTTTTCACTTTATAATGTATCTTGGAGATTGCTCCACATCAGTATACATATTTAATTGCTTTGTTTTTTAATGGCTGTATTGTATGACTATATTGATGGGTATTTATGTTGTTTCCAGTCTTCTGCTATTATAAACAATATTGTAGTGTATGTTCCTGTATAAATGTTATCTCACACGTGTAAACATGCGCTGGGTCAAAGCATGTGTATATTTTAATTTTGAAGGCTTTTGCCAAATTTTCCTCCACAAATGTTGTAAGATGACCATTTTGCAAAATTCGGATCTGATAAAATTTATAAATGAAATAGTTACTGTTCATCTTCCAAAAAAGTTATTCTATTGACCTTAAGTTGTTCAATACAGAGTTTTTTTAAGAATGTTCAATCTTTACATTTAAATGTGAATTCCATTTAAAGAAATGTTATTTATACACATCTATTGGGTAAAGCCTGTGAAGCTGGCAAAATTTCTCTGAAATGCAAATGAATCTATACAAGCTGTGGTTGCAGTTATATTACCAAACCCCAGAGGTGTGCTCAGGTAAAAGTATCAGGAGAAAAGCACAAGGGGTTCAGATCCAACTAGAACAAAGTGAAACTACCACTAGGGCAGAACCAGTTGTGTGTCAGTTAACTGGATTTTTGCCTGGAAGGGGTAAAGGTCAGTGGGGAGCCTTGATTTTGTAGTGGTTGCTAATTTCCATGCTGTAGATACTCCTCTATCAGGGCTGATTTAAAGCCACCAATATTATAGCACTGAATGTGAAATTGGGAAGAGATGTTCAGACTCGGTTTTTATGAGTCATGATAAGCCAACTCCAGCACAACACTGGACAGAGCTCAAGGGAAGACAGCTTGAGAACATAAAACTTGGGTCTGACCAAATGTCAAATGACCTTGGCAGAAGTGAGCTGGCTATTCCTTGTGGTGTGTTTTCTTTGGTGAGTTTGGAGCCTGTACTTCTCCCAGATGATCTTTCCAAATCCCATCTGAAGATCATCATCTGTTTGGGCTCCCCAAAGTACTTATCTGAGTGGCCTGAACCTCTTAGTAGTCTCCAGTGGAACAAAAACAGCAAGGGGCTTTGTAAACTGTCAAATGTTATTCCAGTGTCAAGCATTTGTCCTGTTGTTAATCTGGCATTAGCTATAAAAATCCATAAGCCATATTTTAGCTGTTGTGGACATTGCTTTTATATATATAACATAAATATATATTATATATAATCATACATGTATATTCCATTATATACATAATTCTGTATATAATGGAATATTACTCAGCCATCAAAAAGAATGAAATCTTGCTGTTTGCAATGACGTGGATAGAACTAACAGGGTATTAATGCTAAGCAAAATAAGTCAGAGAAAGAATAAATGCCATATGATTTCACTCCTATATGGAATTTAAGAAACAATACAGATGAACATGGGGGAAGGGAAAGGAGGGAAAAAGAAGACAAAATCAGAGGAGACAAACCATAAGAGACTTTTTCAAAAAGATTTTATTCGTGAGACACACACTGAGAGAGAGGCAGAGACATAGGCAGAGGGAGAATCAGGCTCCCCACAGGGAGCCCGATGCAGGACTCGATCCCAGAACCCTGGGATCACGCCCTGAGCTGATGGCAGACGCTCAATCACTGAGCCACCCAGGTGCCTCAAGAAACTCTTAACTATAGGAAACAAACTGAAGTTTACTGGAGGGGAGGTTGGTGGGGGGAATGGGGCAGCTTGGGTAATGGTCATTAAAGAGGCACTTGATGTAATGAGCACTGAATATTATATGCAACTGATGAATCCCTAAACTCTACCTCTGAAACTAACAATACACTATACGTTAATTAATTAATTTAAAATGTAAAAAAAAGAATAACATTGGACCTTTACCTTAAAAAAAATGCATAAGGTATTAACTCACTTGCAGGGTCCAACATCAGCAGTTTCCTCCCCTAGCTGCATGTTACAAGCAGTGGGGGGACATCTTAAAAAATCATAGTGCCCACCCTTCCCCCCAGTCAATTGCATTAGAACAGCTGGGAGTGAAACCAGGCATCAATACTCTGTAAAATCTCTGCAGGTATTTCTGACTGAAATCTCTGCAGGTATTTCAAGGCTGAGAATTACTACCCCGTGCAACTTGGTTTTGCCACCCATCAACTACCACATCCCTTCCCTTATCATATGCCAGCTGCACTGGCCACCTTGCTATTCCAAGAACACACCAAATTCATTTATGGCAGTAAGGCTTTGCGTTTGCTGCTCCTTCTTCTGAGACTGTTCCTCCTCTGGCTCTTTGCATGTCTGGCTCCTTAAATTATTCAGCTGTCAGCTCAAATGCCACATCCTCATTGAATCTTTCCCCACTCTACCTCAATTAATTTTTCCATTCTATCACAGTACCCTGTTTTATTTCCTTCATTGCATGTATCACCATTGGAGAATATTTGATTTACTATTTACCATTTATTCAATATTTGTCTGTTTTCACCAAAATATCACCTACCTTGCAGGCAAGGCCTTTGACTGTATTATGCATTGTTGTTTCCCTGGTTGCCTAGGATAGTGCCTAGAACATAGTAAGTGTACACTCAAAAATTATTTGACCATCAGAGGATAGTTATTAAATACCTTCTATGGATGAACTCACTGGATAGATTCAAATACTTCCTTATGTGAAAATATAAACTGTATAGCATGGCATTGAGGCCTATTCATGATCTAGCCACCATCTAACTTGTCAGCTTTTCCTTTTTCGGCTTCCGGTCTTCTTTAAGCAGGAGGCCCATGTTAATGGCAGCAGTTAGGGAAGATGGCTTGGAACTGAACACTAAAAGGTTCATTTTAGCAGAGGAGAGTGTGTGTGTGTTCAGAGCAGGGAGAAGCTGGAATGTTTGTGACCATGGCAGGGGCCAGTGAAGAGAGCAGCGTGATCAAAAGATGGCTGCTGATGGAGGGAAATAGAAGACAAGTTCAGTAACATGACCTATAACTCTTCTAATGTATCTAACATTCTTCCTTTTACAGATCACTTGAACGTGTATTCTGTACCATTTGTTTTGCATAACTTTATGAAGTAGATAATGCCATTATGTTTATTCTCAATTTTTATTTTTATTTTTTTTAAGATTTTATTTATTTATGTGTGTGTGTGTGTGTGTGTGAGAGAGAGAGAGAGAGAGAGAGAGAGAGAGGCGAGACATAGGCAGAGGGAGAAGCAGGCTCTCTGCAGGGAGCCCAATGTGAGACTCGATCCAGAACTCCAGGATCACGTCCTGAGCCAAAGGCAGATGCTTAACTGCTGAGCCACCCAGGCATCCCTATTCTCATTTTTTAGATGAGAATACAAAGCTCGGACTTGTTGGGGGCAGTTGGAGCCAGGATTTGACACCTGCTCTTCTTATGTTTTTTAAGATCCTTTTTTTTTTTTTTTGAGAGAGAGAGAGAGAGCAAACATAGGAGGAGGAGCAGAGCAGGACAAGAAGACTTTGTGCCAAGCACAGAGCCCCAAACAGGGCTTGAGACCATGACATGAGCCGATACTAAGAGTTGGAGGCTCAGCCAACTGAGCCAGGCAGATGCCCTGACTCCTGCTCTTCTGATTGTCAGTCCACAGGTCTGTACACTTCCATTTTAGGGAGTTAGGGACAGATTATGCAAAGGAGAGCAATCTGGGCAAAGGAGATAAATCTGGGCCTGATTCCTGTTCCCCATCACTAGAGTTAACCATTAGTTCAAAAAAATAAGAAGTTTTATTATTTATAAACATTCCTAAGAAACCTCCCTATAAAGCGTTGGCTGAGAGCCCATCCATGGTACTGGGTTAACTGATACCGTGTTTCTGAGTGGGTAGGGCAGGTGGGAAGATGGTCACATCCATGGAATCAAAGGGACTCTGCTACCTTTCAAGTCCTTTTCACAGAAGAATTTCCTTTTGGCAGGTCCAGACTGTGTGCCTGGTGTTGTCTAGCCAGTTCCACAGGCCCAAAAGCAGTATCTTGGGGGAAAAATTTACAAGGCATTAACAATGCTTGAAATTGCTTTTCAAAGAAGAGAAGTCCTTGGATGATTAGGCCAGCGGTTCTAGGCTGTCCTGGCTCCAGAAAAAGTTATATCTATAGGATGCATGACCCTAAACAGGACTTGGGCTTATTCCAGTCTATGTAGGTCACTCAGGGGAGAAAGCACTTAGCTCCTTTTTTCTATAGAGTAGTGTTGTTTTTCAGGGGAAGCCCTTAAAGTCAAGAGTTGAGATTAAAAAAACAAGATAAGAATGCAGACTGACTCCAGTCTTCCTTGTATCACACTGAAGAGAACTCTGAGAAACGCATCATAAATTCCACTATGAGTAGAAGACTTCTGAACCCACCCTTCCTTAGGTTGCTACTATTTTCTTAGTGCCTACCACATTCCCTTCAAAACTAAGGGAACCAAGGTCAAGAGAGAAGTAGAGATAATGCACCAAGTTACATAGTGATTCAGTGTAACAGAAAGGCTAGTCCTCAGTTCTTCCTCTTTCCTCCTCTTTTTTTTACTATTCTGCCCTGCCTCTGTCTTTGAAGCATAGTGTCAGGATCCATCTGAGAAGAGATAATGCATTGACAAGAGCAAACATCAACATCACAAGTCATACAGACCTGGTTTCTGATCTTGCTTCTGCCACTTACTAGGTGGTGACTGTAGGTGAGTCACTCCGCATCTCTGAGACTTACTTTCCTCAATTCTAAAATAGGAATAGTAGCTACAAGAAAGAGAGTTTTGATGAGAATTAAATGAAGTGGCATCTTTGAAGGTACCTTGAATAGTACCCAACCAAAACACAGTGGGATTCCCCCCTTCTTTCCATTACTCTCCCCAAGAAGTCAAGTGTTACTCATTCTTCACACTTTGAAGAGGTAGTATGGGTAGATGTAGAACATTCGGGTCACATAAGTGAGGACAGAGACAAATAAGATATTTTCTCAGTTATAGTGGTTAAATAGAAAGTATATGTACCCTAGATTGAAACTGATCTATGTTCTTTGGTATCAGTAAGCGCTTCGTATCTCGTGTTTCCTCATATATAAATTGAGGGTAATAGTTTGTACCCTCCCTCCTTTGAAGAAAGGCTCAGCAAGATAATGAATATGAAAATTATTTTGAAATAATAAAGCAAATGTGCAGAGAATATAGTAGGCAAGAGGCTTGAGTTTTAATCTCATCACTGTCATTGACTGATTACTTAATCTTGGTCTTGTCCATTCTGCTTTCTGAATCTTGGTTTCCCCATCTGCAAAATGAGAATGTTGGACTAGATGATCTCTGCAGAGGTCCTTGTCTCTTCTGACATTCAAGGAGTTCATTATTCAAATAATGATAGATAAGATCTGTATAATGCTTTATGCTTTTTATGCTATTTTCACATGTATTATCTCATATGAGAATAGCATTAAACTGTTGGACTAGGAATACGAAAGCCTGGATTCTTGTCCCTATTTTGACATTGACTCATGCTATAGACTTAAGCAAGGTTTCCCCCTCCTCCTTCTCTGAGTCTCAGTTTCTTAATCCATAAAATAGGAGACTTGGGGGATGGGTTAACTTTTTCTCAAAGTTCTGGGGACTCCTACAGAGTTTCTCTAAGGTATACCACAATGCTAAGGCTGCAGAGGAGAGAAAAGGAGAGGTGTGTGTAGCAGGATGAGTTCTAAGTTTTTCCTATGCCTTCTTCAGGCAGCTGAAGTTTAATTTTATCTGTTTTCTGTGTAGAGTGCCTTTATGTAATATTTCACTTGTAAAAAGATTTTACTGCAATAGAAAAAAGAAAAAAAAACCGTGGGACACCTGGGTGTCTCAGTGGTTGAGCATCTGCTTTCAGCTCAGGGCGTGATCCCAGGGTCTGGGATCGAGTCCCACATCAGGCTCCTTGCAGGGACCCTGCTTCTCCCTCTGTCTATGTCTCTGCCTCTCTCTCTCTCTCTCTCTCTCATAAATAAATAAATAAATAAATAAATAAATAAATAAATAAAATTTTTAAAAACTTGAATAGATGTGCTTTGAAGCCTTAGGTATTAAAGGTGGGATTCAATAAAATAGCTTGTTTGGTAACTTCATTTCTGTTTTTGTTTTTACAAAACAGAATATTGTTAACACCTTTCCAAGTTAAAAAAAAAAAAGTAACTGCACAGCATTCTACTTCATAAATATGGAATAATTTAGTCATCCCCTTAATGTTGGACATTTGAATTTTTCCAATAGTCCCTATTTACATAATGCTATATTGAACTTCTATTTTGTGCTTTTCTTATAAAAAGATTCCAAGAAATGGGATTACTGTTTAAAGGCTATGTGTATTTAACCTTTTTTTTGGATATGTTTCAAAATCACTCTCTTAAAAGTTTATACTCCCACCAGTAGTATTTCTGTGCCAATATTTGTTATTTATTCTTTACCAATCTGACTTATGAAAGTGATATCTTATTTAATTTGCATTCCTGTGGTTTCTAGCGAAGTTGAAATCAATTTTCATATTTTATTGATCATTTATATTTCTTCTTTTATTTTTCATGTCTGTTGTCCATTTTCTATTGCACTGTTCATCTTTATATATCCGAGGAAATTGACCGCTGTTTTTGCATATCTGATGTCAATATGTTTTCCTTAGTTTGTGGTTGTCTTTAAGTTTTATAAGAAAGTTTAAATGTTTTCGAGTCAAGTCTATTAAAATGTTCATTTATGTTTCATTATTGCTGTCCTTTAAAAGGCCTTTTTTTACCTTTAAAAGTTAAAAAATACCTATATTTTCTAATAGTACTTTAATGATTTCCTTTTGTTTTTGTTTTCATTGACATACTTAATCTACATGGAGTTATTTTGGTTTCAACTAGTAATTTAAGTTTATTCTCTTTCCTAAATGGTTAGCCAGTTGTTCTGACACCATTTAGTGAATAAGTCATCTTTTCTTCACTGATTCAAATAACATATATATGGAGTCTGTTTCTGTCTTTTCTGGTCACTTCCACTGATCAATCTATACTGGAGCCATTATCAAGCTGCTGTAATTACTATGGCATTATAATACTTCAAATGTTCGATAGGAAAAGTCTTACTACTCTTCCTTATCAAAAGCGTCTTGGCAATACTGCACATATTACTTCTTCAGGTAAACTTTGAGACTATTTTGTTGAGATTTTGTTTTACTTGTTTTTAATTTGTATATTTCATTGAGGGGGAGGGAACCAACATATTTACAATATTATATCTTCCTATCTAGGAATACTGTACATCTTTCCATTTAATTCAGATCTTATATTATATTCCTCAATATTTTTTTAGTTTTGTTCATGTAAGTCCCACATTCACACTAACCTGATGCTAAGTGTGAGAAGTCCTATGTTCTTCAGTCTTTTCTGTAGCTTCATGATGAACATGGTGATTTGATCTTCTCATTTGCATAATATGATACTGCAGGTGGTGGGTAACTCCCTTGCCTTACTTGATCTACTTTAAGTAGGATTTTTCAAAATGAACGTATTAAAAGAAGCCTAGTCAAACATTGACCTCAATTCATACTGCATGGCAGCACCAATGGGGATGACAAAAACCAATAGAAGTGGGAAGTCTATGGAAAAAATATCTGAAGTTGGTCTCATGACCTCTGTTACTGCTGGAGTTTTGGATCTTACTTAAGCTTTATGATGGAAGAATAGGACAACGAAGAAACATGCAGAACACCATCAGGCAGTCAAGGATTTCAGAGCCAGCTGACATGCAGAGGACCTCATGCTATCCCATTATGTGATCATTCGTAATCAAGGGTAGTCAAGGGTTTGCAGCTGTTCTAATAGGAGATTTGTCAAGCATTAAATGTGCAACTTGTTTGCAATTCTAGAGTGTAGACTTACTTCCTTCAATGCAAGAGGAGATTTTTGTATTTTGCCAAAAATTTCACAATGACATTTCTTGTGAGACTGATTATAGGTTGTTGATATAACCTTGCTGTTGGAGGTCAACAGTGTCAAAGAGCTAGGTACAATATTTGTAGAATCTGAGAAGGAGGAGATAGATAAGAGTTTGTGTTGTCTGTGTTAATTATTCAGTCACCTAGGCTACCGCATGGGAATAGAGGATTTTCTAGGGCCAACCTGGAGCAGGCAGGTGCAGATGTCACTTATACTTCTGTCAACTGAATACTGAGAAGGCATTCACAGGGCCATATACTTACTAGACAATGAACAAAGATACCTAACACCAACAGAGTGCTCTGTCTTGAGGCTACACCCACCCATACTACATTTCCATTGAATGCAGTTGCCAGATTTTTCTCTAGCTGTGTCACCAACTTCCTATGTCTTGGGACATATCATTTCAATATTTAGTGTCCATTTTCATAAACGAAGAGTCAGGCATCACACTGTAGCATTTTGTTATAAGACTTTTAATATCTTTTACAGTCCAAAGATGTTGTAGTTCTAATTAGACCCAGTGGGGTTCTGGCTACCAGGAGGCAAATACTGAGTTTCCTGGAAGGAGCAGCCTTATGACAGAGTCCAGAAATGGAATGGGCTGCAATTCATGAAAGGGTGGGGCAACCCTTTACAGGGATGTTACAAAGGGGATTCAAGCCTTGTACAGAGGAGTGGATGTATTGTGACGAAATACTATTTAAAATTCTTTCCAATCTGGGAGATGTTTAGCCTTATGGACTGTGATTTGGAGCAAACTAAGTGTGATGCCAGGAAGATCAGTTTTGTTTTAGCATCGTTTTCGTTAGTTATATAATAGGGTGTACAATAATCCTTATTATACCACTTTGTACAAGATTAACTTTTGTAAGCTAATGGGAGACATTTTTAACCTTATATTATTATATTTTATATCCTACTTTTCACTTATTGTTACTAAATGTTATGTGTTTTATAGTTACTATATATAAATAAATATGTATAATTATGTTAATATGTATTATATTTTAATTAACTGCTATAATTAAGAAAGTTGTTAACTTCAGCCATATTGGAGAGGTAGAATAAATAGAAAAGAAGTAACAGCAACCCAGTGATTGTACATTGGCTCTGCCATCATTTGGGGAAGTTGGTAATTCAGGCAGGAGAAATGGTTTGGAAGCAAACTTGAGAGGTTGTTCCATCTGTTTTTGTTCCTAATCCAAACTGTACAGATGAGTCACAATTCCACTTTCAGGAGATTCCTTCCATATCTATCTTTGGGACCCTCAACTACTCTGTCAACATTCAGTGTCACTTAAAACTTTAAAGTTACTATTCTGATGAAAAGAAACACAGGTGTCATATATATGCATTCATATGATTTAATATGTTATATACTTCATGTGATCACACATACACATATATACAAAGATAGAATTCAGGAACCCCATTGTGAGTGTATACCCATACACATGTGCATTCACACATACATCGGTACACACATGTATAAGCATGTTATTTTTACATAATGTTGCATATGACTTGCAATAACAGTGCCTCTCTGATACTGTTAAATGCCTTGATTTCTTGAAGGACTGTAGAAAACAAAGAGAAAAGACCGAATAACTGTAGATATAAGAGGCAGTGTTACATTAAGTTACTATCCTAGAAAAAGAGAGTTGAGGGATAAGAGACCATTGTTTTGCTTAATGTCTTACTTATTGGTAATACTTGTGACCTTTATATGAAAGCCTCCACAAATATATTATGGTTAAAATCCAGGTATCATTTGAGACTTCTTGAGCTGGATATGGAATTGTTGAATTGTATTGTATGCCTGAAACTACTATAATACTGTATGTTAACTACACTAGAAATAAAATAAAATAAAATAATAAAGACTCTTGAGCTGGGAAAAAGTTTTAGTGATTTTCCAGTTCAACCATTACATGTTATCAATAGAGCTCAGAGAGGATAAAGGACTTGTCCAAGGTCATATAGTGAGTTAGTAATAAGATTGAACAAGGATTCTAATCTTGTGACTTCCAGCCTAGTGTTCTATCTGTTATCAGGGACTGAAACATTTTTGTTTAACAGAGATTTTCCCCTGTAACCTCAACAGCTAATACCAGGTCTGGCCCATAATAAATGCTCAATGAATGTTAAATGTACGGTGGCATTGGTTGTGCTGAGCTTTGCCCTTGTTCCTGAGTAAATTATAAAGGTTATCTGTGTTTTAGGTCACATTGATTTAGGCCAAAAGACACTCTGGGACTAAGTAAAAACTATAGCTAGTGCTTTCATACTTTTTTTTTCATACTTTTTCGACAGTAACTTTCCTCATTCAGAGGGTGATTTACTTTTAGCAGTGGAATCTAGAACTCCTCTGGAAGCCCTAATCCAGTGGCTCTGCAACAATTCCTTTGTGAACTAGGGTTCAGGAGCGAGTATTTTCTTGTGGAAGAAGAGATTCTTCAATGAAGTATTCGTAATGATCCTATATAACTAATTAATGTGAAAACAAGTTCGGAGGGTTGCAGAAGCACCAAAACTTTGGGGATGTGCCTGTTCTAGAGTACCCATGGCACTAGATGTGAACCCACTGAAATTAGATACAGAGCCTCCCTTCTGGGAGTTGATACTCCTAAACTGAATGACACTCATAAGCTCTCCTTTCTGTGTACATATAACAATCCTCAGTTTGCAGCAGGAAAAGGCAGTTCATGGGGCACTGGGTGGCTCATTTGGTTAACTGTCTAACTCTTGAACTCAGCTCAGGTCTTGATCTAAGGGTCATGAGTCTGAGCCCCAAACTGGGCTCCATGCTGAATGTGGAGCCTACTTTAAAAAAAAGACTGTTAGTAAATTATGTGTTCTGTTTATAAAAGTAAAATCCTGTGGTATTGGGGCACCTGGGTGGCTCAGTTGTTGAGTGTCTACCTTCGGCTCAAGTCTTGATCCCAAGGTCCTGGGATCGAGTCCTACATCAGACTCCCTGCAGGAAGCCTGCTTCTCCCTCTGCCTATGTCTCTGCCTCTCTGTGTCTCTCATAAATAAATAAATAAATAAATAAATAAATAAATAAATAAAATCGTTAAAAAATCTTGTGGGATGGTAGAAGGAGTACTGGCTTAGAGGCCTTGGTTTTCTTGTCTGTTAAGTAAAAGTAATAGTAGTGTCTGCCTCAAAACACTGCTGAGATTATTAATTTAAATGACATGTGTAAACTTGCCAACAGAGGCTTAGTTCATACTAGGTACCTATTAAGTAGTAATATTCTTCCATCATGGGCTCCAATTGAGTGTTCTACAGGCAAGTCACTGTCCCAGAACTCATTCTTGGAATGAAAAGGTTATGTTGTATGGTTTTTAACAGTTCTTTAAGCCTAGCATTTTGGAATTCTTTGACAAAGAGAAGGGAACGAGAGGGGAAGGAGCAGGGTGAGGAAGGGAGAAAAGGAGGAAGGAAGAGAGGAAGGGAGAAAAACAAAGGTTTTGCTGACCTGGCTACTACTGAATCTCCTACATAAAATATCCGTGTGTTTTCCGTGCTTCATCTGTACATGTTAGGCTGAAAAGGGAGAGAAGAGACAAGCTATAGCTAAATGTATGTGTTTTTCTCCCTGTTTACCCAACAGCAATTGCTCTTCAATTTTTCTTCCTTTTCCCTACCACAGATATGCCTCCTCTGCCAAAAGAAGTCTCCCTATAATCCCACTGTCTCCCATAAACTAAAGTGCAGCAGTAAATAAGAGGGACTTGAATAGAAAAAGGGGTGGAGCAAGGGGATGCACAAGCTTAGTCTGTCACAGGGCCCAAGCATGAGAAGTTCTGCATGTTTCAGAGCAGCAGGGTGTGTGTGTCTGCTTACATCTGGTGCTGACTCTGTGTGCTTGTGGATATCCCTGTTCCACTAGTGTATTCATTTCATCAGTGTTTATTGAGGGCCTGCTGTATACCTGTATGCCAGGCCTGTGTTAGGAGCATGGAGGCAAAATATTGAGTAAAATCAGTGATTTGAGTGGACCTTCATGCCTTTCTTGAGCAGCTGTGATCCTGAGAATCTCTGGGTCTGAGCATGTGTGTACATGTGTGAGTATGTGTCTGTGTATCTGTAAAAACTCCACAGACATGCATGACAGCAATTGTTTTTCTTCTGCTGGCTGCAGAAGACTTCCTTTCACCTGGTGTGATTCACTTCAGAAAGAGTGAGCTTTATCTCCATTTGATTTTTATAACCTGTAGGATTGGGGATGTAACCAGTAACAATTTATTTTTTAATTTTTTAATTTTGTTACATTTGTTTTTATTTAAGTCCGATTTGCCAACATATAGTATAACACGCAATGCTCATCCCATCAAGTGCTCTCCTCAGTGCCTGTTACCCAGTTACCCCAACACCCTGTCCACCTCCCCTTCTGAAACCTTTTGTTTCCCAGAGTTAGGGGTCTCTCATGATTTGTCTCCCTCTCTAATTTTTCCCACTCAGTTCCCCTCCTTTCCCTTAAAACCCCTTTCACTATTTCTTATATTCCACATATGAGTGAAACCATATGATGATTTTCTTCCGATTGGTTTATTTCACTCAGCATTATACCCTCCAGTTCCATCCACGTCAGAGCAAATGGTGGGTCTTCATTCTTTCTGATGGCTGAGTAATATTCCATTGTGTGTGTGTGTGTGTGTGTGTATAAATATATATATATATACACCACATCTTCTTTATCATCAAGACAGTATGGTACTGGCACAAAAACAGGTAGATAGATCAATGGAACAGAATAGGGACCCAGAAATGAGCACTCAACTCTGTCTATAAAGTCTCTACAGTGCTTTATTCATTTTTTACAGAGCCACCAGTAGCTTTATAATTGTACTTCTGAATTGAATTTCTGACATTGTATTTAAATCCAAATTCTGTAACTCTGTGGCAGAGAGTATTGTTTCTGGTTCTTTCTTTTGTGGTCATTTTGTCCAGTGCAGAGTGGCTATATGAGTGAGCTGAGTCAAAAATATCCACGACCTAAGTAAGATACTCCCTAAATGATTCCGAAGAGGTCAGAGACCAGAAAATAAAAGAAAAAGAAGAACAGAACAAAATAAAACAAAAGGACCACTACAGTGAAAAACAAATTTTAAAACAAAGTAGTAAAAATAAAAAGCCAAAAACAAAGAAGAAGAAAAAAGAAAAAAAAGTAAAGAAAAAAGAAAAAATGGGGGGATGTGAAGTGGTAGAGAAGAAAGAATGTAATCTACCTGAGGGGTCCTAGAGGGTGATCCTCTTGGTTCTGAGTGTATTTTGTTCTGTATGTTAGAAGATGTTCAATCCCAAATTTATATAAACCAGCAGTACTTCTAGAAAGCCCCAACATAGACCACAGAAACATAAACAAGATAAAAGAGGGGGGAAAAATTGGAAGGAAGAGAGAATGAACCAACACTGTATTCTACTTGGTTCTGGGTGTATGTTGGTCGTGTTTTAGAAGGTACTAATTTCCACCGTTGTAAAACAAACTGAGGCAGAAAAAAATAAAAAGCAAATACACATGTCTCTTATATCTACCAAATTAAATTGAATACGTTGAAGGGAATCCAGAAGTGAAAAATATATCTAAGACATGTAATTGTAGAGATATGAAAGTCAAAAAGGAAAAAACATAAATGAAGAGTTGGTAAAATATTGTAGTTAAGGTGGGAAAAGAAAAAAATACTGGGAATTTTTAGTTTGATATAAAAATGAGTCATAATGGGAAAAAAAGGTGAAAAAAGGAACCTCTAGTTCTATATACTATTTTCCCTCGGTCCTGGAGCTTTCCAGCACTGCTTGTTCAGTAAACTTGCTTTTCCCTTGTTCTTCCAGCTGGTCTTCTGGGGGAGGGGTCTGCTGTGCTGATTCTCAGGTATCTGTGCCTGGCTTGAGATGCCCTGCCCCTTGCCAGGTGCCAGGCTCAGTGTGAGCGGTTTATCCTGTGAGGCCTTTGTTCCCTAGAGGCCTTGCCTCTCCCAGGCACGAGGAAAAACAAAAATGGCCAGTGGCCAGATTTTCAGCTCTGGAGTTGAGCTCCCGGCAAGTAACTAACCGCAGTCTCCCAGTCTGCACTGGCCTTAGATGCTCCTGGGGGCAGGCGCAGGTGCACTGATCTGCACAGCCTCCCCGGGTGCCCAGTGGCAGGAGAGTTCTCACTTTTCTGTGCCCTCCACACTTCTGCCTGTCCTAGGGGGAACAAAGGATCTCTGGCTTTGTCTGCTTGGGCGCCCTGGGATCCGGGGAGCTGTGCTGCTTGACCCACACTCCCGGGGACTGCCTCTCCCGAAGGAAATGGAGTACAGCCACCTCCGGTCCATTGCCTGGCTCTAGGGTAAAGGCAGCTCCAGAGCTGGCCCACTTAACTGGCTTCTCCCAGATGCCCCAAGGGCGGTGGTGCTCCAGCCCTTTACCATGATGGGACTGCGCTTTGCAGTGAGCTTACCCCCGGTGCCCCTCCAGGAATCTTGAGGCTTCACTGTCCCTCCTGCGATTCTGCCCAGGTTCCCTGCTAAGCACTTTTATGTCAGAGAAAACTCCGGCATGGATTTTTAAAGTTCCCGCTTCTCCAGGGCTGGGCTTTCCTGCCTTGGAGGCTTTTGCCGCTCTGCTTTAGCCCTGCTAGTTGCACTTCCCCTCCCCCACCTTATTCTTTTTAATTTTTTTTTTTTGCCTTCTTACCTTGTTAGAATCTAAAACTTTTCTCTCTGTAGCATTCCAGCTGTTCTCTCTTTAAAGCTCAGGTCGAATTCGTAGGTGTTCAGATTGTTTTGAAAGTTATCTAGGTAAGTTTGTGGGACCAGATGAGTTGATGACCCCTACTCTTCTGCCATCTTGCCCTTCCCTCTAAATCACTAACAATTTAAAAACAATGAGAAATCTTGTGGAGTTCTCTTTCATAGAATTCTTACCCATAATTTTATTGTGAAAAACAGGCACCATCTTAGCTTGAGTATGATCCTTTGCATGATTACAGAGGTCAGGAGTTAGAAACATTGCCTAAGTCCAAGTCTCTGCTGTGTTATGCTAAGGGAGCAGTAATTTCTGTCATTGATCACTTTCCCATGGACATTCATGGCTTTTAGTACAGGTAGAATATCTTATTTTTAAAAACCAGTGAGTGGTCCTTATAAAGGAAGTATCAGCAGGACCTCAGTTGTGCATCTCTATAAAAACACCTATGAAAACCAAACAAAAAAGCATCGAATTAACCCAGGTTGTGTGATTCTGTGTGATCAAATTGTTAATGGCCATTCTCTGTTCACTTCTGTCATCTGGCAGGATATATCCTTATGCCCTTTCTGCCTAGAAGTACTAAAGGAGAGAGAGTCTGGAAGTGCATTAATGGGGCATCTCCTATTCTGTTTGTTCTTCCAGGGAAACAGAAGTACCTGTGTGCCAGCAGAAATGATTGTACCATCGATAAATTCCGAAGGAAAAATTGTCCATCTTGTCGCCTCCGGAAATGCTATGAAGCAGGGATGACTCTGGGAGGTATGATACTTTTCCTCCTTCTCCTCCCTCTCCCTCTTTCATTCTCTCATTCTCTCTTTAAACCAGATTTTCCTCTTTGGTACTTCTGAGGTGGCCAGCTCTGCTCTAGATACAGACTGACTCCTTCATATCCTATGTGGCCATCACCCAGCTAATGGCTTTCTTTATCCTTAAGCATGTCACACCCCACTCTGGGGCTCAGCATAGGAACAGAAGGTGTGAAGCAGGGATCAGGACCCATCAGGGGGTGGTGAGTGAGTGTGGAGTGGACTCTGGAGTCCCCAGAGGACACAGTGATACTGGCCTTATGTGTTGAATGATAGCTAGGATGAAAGAACTACAGAATCCAGAATAATCACAGGTGCAGGATGACCCAGGCACAGGCTGGCCCTGAACACCCAGGAATAATCTCAGTTAACTATTTCTATATTGTAGGGCAGGCCACCTGGAATGAGAAGCTGCTTCTCTTTGGAGGCTATGACTAGGCTGCCAAGCAGAACCAGTTTCCTATTGCATCTCTCCCCAGGGTTGAGCAGGCCTTTTAATCATTTTCTTTTCTTTGCAAATCCATTGATAACTTCCAAAAGCATTTTTTCAGGAGCACAATAGCTTGACAGAGGGAAGATACAGCTTTTTTGAGGGCAGCCATTCATCATAAGCTCTCTGTCCCCTACCCTGTGTCTACCGTGAGCACTGTCACCATTCCAGAAAGGCTTGGCTTACTTGTATATTTTCCCCTTCCAAATTCCTCACTTCTTCATGTTCACATCTGCTCAGTGGCAGGGTGTTTCTTGCAGCTTCCAAAAAGAGGCATCTTTCATGAGAAAAGCAGGCTCATCAGTCTACTTTGATTTGAAAATGGAACTTGAAAAAAGCCCTTTTCTGAATGTTTGAAACTATAGCCTCCTAACTGATTATTCATTATCAGCCTGGAAAACCTGAGTTCCTGGAATCCTGCCATTTCTCCTCCACATCTCAAGGCTTATTTATTTATTTATTTATTTATTTATTTATTTTTTATTTATTTTCTCAAGGCTAATTTAGAGCACTTGTGCATCTCTGGTTTTTTTAGGGTGCTCAGTACCTTGTCTGCCTGTGTACATGGTTACAGAAACAAACTTGTTTCCTAACTCTGTGTGGGTATTCATGCTGATAACTGTGTCTGCCCCTCCTTACAGGGCAATAATAGTCTTTAAACAGACCAAAGTACTACAGATGAATTGACTCAGGTTCAATTTGAGACAGTTGCAACAGAGCCATCTCAAGTAGTGTCTAGTACTCCCAGACCTTGCAGGCAGATGCTCTGTGAGTAGTTTCCCAGGCAGCCGCATTAAATGAGACTCAAATTTCTGACTCAAAGACCAACCATGCTCTTATTTGCTTGGTGTACTATGGAGAAATCCTACAATTATGGTCTACTGTTGGGAGGAAGGAGGAGGACTGGGGTGAAATGCAGAAGGGAAGCCAAGAAAGGTGACAAGGGACTGATAGGAGGGAGTTTTCTTCATATGAATATTACAACCCTATGGTGAGAGTTCTGATGCACTCAGGTCTCAATTATTTAGCCCTCAATTATTTAGTGATGGGGGCTCCCAGGTACAGAAGCCCCTCGGCTTTCCATCTGTTGATATGAATTATAAGCCTGCTTTAACATAGGTGAAGATTTATGGTAAAACAAAAAAGTCCTTATAAAGTTTGAGTTCAAATCTTAAAAATTAGTTTCACGTTTTAGCCAACATCTTTCTTTTTTAAAAAACAAGATTTTATTTATTCATGAGAGACACGCAGAGAGAGGCAGAGACATAGGCAGAGGGAGAAGCAGGCTCCTAGCAGGGAGCCTGATCCAGGACTGGATCCCAGGACCCCCAGATCATGACCTGTGCCAGAGGCAGATGCTCAACCACTGAGAAACCCAGGTGCCCCAATATCTTCCATTATAAAACACTCATGACATGGTTATAGTGAACCCCTTTTCAAAAGGAGTAATTTCACTACTTCATATATTAGTCCAGCATAAATCTGTCACTTAATTTCATGGAGAGAGTGGTACAGTAGGTTTTCAAATTGATTTATTGGATAGAATGCTCAAGTTTAAATGGGCTTAGTCAACACAATGAAAAGAAGGTGAGAAGCACTGTGAATGGCTTTTGTTTCAGTTTCACTTCTGTGATATTTATTGAATGTCAATTGTGTACAAAGGCACCATACTGGGCAATAGAGCTCAGGCTGGCAAACTTGAAGAAATGTCTACAAGATACAACGATTCTTGATACTGTGTATGTGGCCTTGCCTTTGGAGTCAGACAGATCTAAGTTAAAGGCCCAGATCCATTATTTACTGTGCCCCTTCTAAGCCTCAATTTCTTCATTTATAATTTAGTGATATCACTTTCACAGAGGCATGATGAACATGAACATCCTTAGTAAATGACAAAGTGCTAGACAAATGTGAGGGCTTACTATGACAGTGAAGTCACTAGTAATTTAAATGGTAAGCTGTTAAAGCACTTCCCAGTTGGCTTTTGCACTGAGTTACTTGCGTGCCCTATAATATTTAACTATTCTAACAGGCAGGGAGAACATCACCAGAAATCACTCTTGATCACCTCAAACTTAAAGAAGCTGATTCTAGTAGTTAAGGGAATCATATATTGTATTCAAGTACCATGTCAATAGCATCCCAAGTATATGCCCACTTAAAAACCATTGTTTGAAAAACAAACTTTTTCATTTTGCTAAACTTATCTCCACATTTCCCGATTCTCTGCTGCAAACCCTTCTCAAGTTTATGATTAACTTGCAAATTCAGTGTACATCACACCTTTACTCAAAACAATGGAAAGAAAACATAAATGTAGAGTGGCCCTTCTACATTAGAAGAATGTACTTCTTCTAGTAGTAGACTTCCCTTTTCATAAGATTTGGGTTTAACATAGACATTCTGATCATACCGAAGGAGAATTCTTATAATTTTGTTTTATTCTTTCTGTCACTCAAAACAGTATAATATATTCTAAAATGGCAATTTTCCATCATAAAATTGGGACAGTGAGATTTACCAAGGACCTTTCTGACACTCTCATTTTGTGATTCTGGGTCTAAAGTCACAGAAAAAGCTTACCAGCTTTCTTTTGATTATGTATCCACTGCCTTCAGAAGTTTAAACAGTCTAGAATTGAGTGTTTTGACTTGCATAATAATTTTAGCTATCTCAGTTACAATGAAGTAAGATATATTATGTGTCTAAAAGTAGACTGGATGCACAGATTATTGAGGGAGTAGAGGGCAGAAGGGTTATCCTTGTATCTTAGTTCTCTAAGAACTGGTACTCTACAGCTGATGCTTGCTTAGTGTTGAGGCCTCAAGATTTCTAACTGGCTTCGTCTGTAGTGTTCCGTCTACTGTTGGGTGATGGGATCACCTTAACTCAGAGATATTTAAAACACAGAACTTTTTACCTTTGTGCTTCTAGCCCTATCTACATGCTCACTGCTTGTTTTCTTAGCAGCTCTTGGTGTTTTTTGGTGTTTCTAAGGGTGGTTGGAGTCTCGGAGTGGATCACTTACAGACTACCTTCAGGCTATGAACTGCCCATTCACAACAGGGATAGGCCTTTCTTTATACACAGTTCATTTCTGGCTGCTTTTGAAAAACACATTGCTAATTGCTTCAGGAATCTGAACCTCTTGCCTAATTATTTCTTTCTTTCTTTCTTTCTTTCTTTCTTTCTTTCTTTCTTTCTTTCTTTCTTTCTTTCTTTCTTCTTTCTTTTTGTATGTTTTTTTATTGGAGTTCGATTTGCCAGCATATAGCATAACACCCAGTGCTCATCCCGTCAAGTGCCCCCCTCAGTGCCCGTCACCCAGTCACCCATCCCCCCGCCCTCCTCCTTTCCACTACCCCTTGTTCATTTCCCAGAGTTAGGAGTCTCTCATGTTCTGTCACCCTCACTAATATTTCCCACTCATTTTCTCTCCTTTCCCTTTTATTCCCTTTCACTATTTTTTATATTCCCCAGATGAAAGAGACCATATAATGGTTGCCCTTCTCCAATTGACTTACTTCACTTAGCATAATACCCTCCAGTTCCATCCACGTTGAAGCAAATGGTGGTATTTGTCGTTTCTAATGGCAGAATAATATTCCATTGTATATATATACCACCCCTTGCCTAATTTTAATGTAAAAACACACTTACAAATATATCCAAAAAAGGACCTTCCGTCTGGTGAATTAACTATGGCTTTTTCAACAGCCTATAATTTTAATATAAGTGCACAGCCATCTCTCACTTTTCTCTGTATTTCCCAAGGATATACTTCCAGTTTCCAAGATGTAATAAGAAAGAAAGAATTGCCCTGAGCTGTCATCTTCTCTTCTAACCTTTTCCTCCTTCTCACTTTCCCTCCTATTACTCCCCAAACATTTATTTATTTGTTTGTTTGTTTGTTTGTTTGTTTTATTTTTGCATTAAGCAACTCTTGAGTTCTTAGCTTTTAATAAATGACATTAGTCCCTGCTTTTACTCTTGCCTTTCCTGGACCATGGAAGATGGTAGGCCTTTCAGGAATTTCATGTAGCAGCCAAACCCCAGAAAAGGAAAAGAAACCTAGAACATGTGAGAGTTTAAAATGTTCAGCGTTTTCCTCAGTGGTTTACTTTAACATATTTGAGAAATCTCTGTCCTACTACGAGACTGAGCTTTACACCTGAGACTCAAAACTGTTAGCATATCTGCAGGGTTTTTTTTTTTAAAGATTTTATTTATTTATTAGAGACAGAGAAGCAGAGACACAGACAGAGGGAGAAGCGGGCTCCATGCAGGGAGCCCGACATGGGACCCAATCCCGGGTCTCCAGGATCAGGCCCTGGGCTGAAGGCCGCGCTAAACCGCTGAGCCACCGGGGCTGCCCCAGATCTGCAGGTTTTAACCTCCAGGATTCTTTAGTTGGGAGGATGGCTCAGAGAGCCCATGGCCACGATCTGATATCACCATGGATGCTATGAATATCCTTGTGGTTTCCAGTGTTGAAGACTGTCTTGATGCCAGCTCTTTTACCATTCTCCATGCTCAAGAGCAGCCCTGCATTGGTACTTTTGGATCACATGTCCACACATGTCCAGATGCAAGAGGGTGATTCCAATGCTGAAACACTATTCACAGCATGATTCTTCAGGAGACGAGTTTCATAGCATTTATCCATCCATGTATTTATCTGTTCATCCTTCCAACCAGTCAACTAGCTAGTCCTTTTATCTTTCCATCCATTCACTCATCTATTTATTCATTTGGCAAATATCTATTGAGTACCAGCTATGCACCAGACACTCTGGTAGGCATTGTGGGGGAGCAGTGATGAATAAAATGAAATCCTTGACCTCAAAAGGTTAAACATTAGGAGACAGACAGTGATAATGAATACATCTTAATCTTAAAGGATAAAGAGGAAATGACTGGGAAGAAGTTGAGTGAGACAGAAGGGAAGGGGGCATTCAACGCACAGGGCACAGTTAGAATAAAGGCACAGAGACATAAGTAAACATGTATGGAGGGTTTGAGGAATGGCAAGTCATTAAAATGACCAGATTTGGGGAAATGGGAAAGGTAAGTTAAAACTGCATGGAAAACAGACTTAGTTATTATGGCTAAAATGTTTGGATTTCAGGCAGTGAAGGATCTATGACATGGGCTAGACATATTCATATATCATTTTTTGCATTTTTACATTTGGTCTTTTTAAGACAATTACTGGCAGCATGAGTGTGGTAGAGGGGAAGACCTAAACTTTAGAAAAATACATAGTAGGCCAGGGAGAGAGGGAGGGGGAAAAAAGTCTAGCACCAAATTTTGCTTAACACCTAAGATTACAGCCTTGATTCCTGGGGTTAGTTGCCTCCATTAAGATTGATACCTGCAGGGGATCCCTGGGTGGCGCAGCGGTTTGGCGCCTGCCTTTGGCCCAGGGCGCGATCCTGGAGACCCGGGATCGAATCCCACATCGGGCTCCCGATGCATGGAGCCTGCTTCTCCCTCTGCCTGTGTCTCTGCGCCCCTCTCTCTCTCTGTGACTATCATAAATAAATAAAAATTAAAAAAAAAAAAAAAAAAAGATTGATACCTGCAAGTACTAGCCATGTATGTACATAAGTCTGTCCCCTAAACAAACTTCTTGCCTTTGTCTAGCCTAGTGTTTCCTGGCATGGGTTCTGAGAAAATTAGTTCCATGACATGGTCCATGAAAAATGATTTTTATGGTCAAATAATTTATGTAAACCTACATATTATGGTTCTGTTCAGGAAGATTTATTGTATGTTAGCATAACACAGACTTTGGCAAGTACTGCAATAAAGTAACATGAGGAGCTTGGTAACTCAGGATTCCTAGATTTAATTCAACCACAGAAGCACTTTTTTTCATTTAATACCTGTTAAGCACTGTTTTGTGGAATAAACTTTGGAAAACTTGGGTACAGATAGGCAGACAATACCTCTAGCCCAGTTCTTCCATTTTGTAGATATGTATGCCATTGCTCACCAGGATAATCAATCATAAATGGCTTCATGACCAAAGGTAGACCATCCTCACCACGTCTCAAGAGGACACACCAGAGGCCTTTAAAATCACTGAAGTAAACCATGTGGGGTCTGTAACATTATTGTCATACATAAAGGTCAGGATGTAATCCAGGCCAAAGTAGCATTATTGTCAAAGTCATCTAATGGCCACAGGTAGAAATTCCTGACTCAAGAAAGATAGATGCTAGACCAGTTATTTCTGACAAATATAAGGATTTCCAGCATTGTACAGAATTATCACTAAATATTTTGGTGAAGAATATCCAGATATTATTTCCTAAAAATTTTAATAATCCTTTTGTGCACTCTCTAACCAGCATTTCAACATCTACCCAGACCTTCATTATGGTGCTACCACATAACCTCTTTGATAAAGTAAGAGGCCTAGAAATCACAGAGTTGTAGAATTTGAGTCCCACTTTGCACCCAGTGATTCATTCCCCTCTACCCCCTGTTCAGCAGCTACAGAGTATCATAAAGAATCAATAATGTGGAACTCAGTCACTGGGAACTTCTCCCTTCTCCTTTGACTCTAATTAGAGCCCTAAAAGTCTCCAGGTTGGAGATACAAATTGTAGGTCTCAATTCTAAGAAGGATGCTGCTCCCACACACAATTCTCAGAGACCGGAGTGCTCCTACACGTCTGCATAACTAAGAAGCAGAATTGCCCTACAGACTTTGATATCAATATGCACAACGTGTGACTCAGTACTTACAACCTCTGTTTTTCTTTCTTTTGCATGGTTTTGTTTTGAGAGATCCTGTAATATAGTGGAAATAGTGTAAGGCACTCAGATATAGACAGGACTCATTTCTAGTCCTGGCTCTGCCACTTACTATCTTAATGGCCTTGGACAAATCAGTAGATATTTTCGAACCTAACTTTCTCCCAACTGTACCATGGGAATAATAAAACTGTCCTTACAGAAATGTTGTAAGTTTGTTTAAAAAAAAACTGGTACATAGTAGGCACAGAACGTTTATCACTGTACCCTCCACTCCTTTTATCAATGAGAATTAGCCTATGTGCTCCCAGTCACCACTGTTATTACAGTGTAGCTTTTGGTACTAGTTCCCTGGTTCTTTGTTCTCAGTATCACCTTCGAATCAACTCTGAAATCTGTTCTCTGTAGTCTAGATCACCGTGCTCCTGTTGATTACATACATATTTGGTGACACATTGTAGGGAAGAGGGTATATACTTCTCTCTAATTATAGTTCCCAAGAGAACTTGTGTGTAGAGAAACCAGAGTCTGTGTCTCATAATTCCTTCAAACCAAATTATCTGGGACAGCACATATATGTTGTAGTCTATCTTTGAGTCTTTGCTTTTAGAGAACTATGGTTAGAAGTAAATAATTTTTTCAAGTCATGAAAATTGATGATACCCGTGTCTGGTACTTGAATGAGTATCTTACTTGTAAAATTTCCACTTAAAATGCTTGAGTTTTTAAAGTGTAATAGGAGCAGAAAGATTTTATTGTTGTTTACTTTTGCTGTAAGTGCTCTAAAATCCCTCAGTTGCTCTTGAGAGAGTAAAATGATGTCATAGGCAATATTTTTCAAAGGCAGTAGGCAGAAAGCTAAGAGTACACAGAACACAATAGGTCATATATACAAAGGCAAGTATTTTCTAAATATAACAATTCAGAAACAAATTATTTGAAATAACTGCTTGTTTGAAAACTTTTGATTTAAAAAGATAGCCACCTGTTTTTACAAATTATAGGATGTAGCCTTAAGATAAAAAAGTGTTTAAAATAGTTTCTTATTGAACTCAACCTATACATACAATTTACTTGAGCAAGATGCTTTTTTAGAGCATTTTGCACATCCTTTGAGATCATATGTATATGGAATAGAACTAAGGGGAAAAGTACATGGCCACCCAGAAATCAGTAGAGCCTTCAGATTGTCTTTTATTGAAAAGGTTTCCATGACAACAAGTATTTAGAAGTAAACAAAATGGCATCACTACTCTAGATCACCTTTTCTAAAATCAGGTTCCACTTTCCTCAGTCTACTCAATCTTAGCTGTACTTTTTAGATCTCTTAAGCCAGGCATAGAAATGGGTTTCTTTCCCCTGCTGAGTACACCATTGGACCAATGGTTCTGTGGTTGAAGTGAAAATTGATTGTTGAGGGATATTTCAGCCTTCTAGCAGCCAGCAGTTTTAAAAATGTAAGCACAAATCCTGAAGAAATCACCTGCACAAAACTTGGACTGGCATTTAGAACTAAGAAGAAAATCTGGATCTTGACCAAGATAAAAAGGTCACCAGCCCAGGCCTGCACAGGGTGGTGTGTCATGCTGGCCACAGTGAGACTGAGGACTCTTCCCAGGGTGGAAAATGAGGCATAGACACTTTGATTAGTGAGCTGTTAGGCACAGAGACATTAGTTTCGAAGCATTCCCATCTCCAGGCTGAGTAATAATGCTCTTAATATCATGGGATTTTTTCGCTGCTGCAAGAAATTCAGAAGACCAAATAGGGAGGCTCTGCTGGGCTCTGAGTAGCTGTAATGAGACTGTTAAATTCTACCTTCTTCTTTTCCTCCACATCCCCCACCCCCACAAACTAATTATTGCCCGCTGTGTACAAGGAGGCACACACAAGCATATACATAAGCTCCTTAGTATATTTGTCAATAAGGCAGAAAAGAAAGGAGGAAGAAAACAAATCTAAGGAAAGAATTTTCCATTTTCTCCCCCTTGCCTGTCTTACAGGGAGGTAGGAAAAGAGAAAAGAAGCCCCAGTCTAAAATGGCAGCCACTCCCTTTGCCCAGTTTTGCATGCTGCCTCTTAAATCAGAGGACCTCACTCAGGCATCTGATTATGGAGACTGCTGGGTACAAGCCATCTTTAAGTTGCCACATTTCACCCTGTCTCTTTATTTTCATATTAGAAAAATTCCGGGTTGGCAAATGCAAACATCTCAAAACAACCAGACACTGAAGGAAGGCTGACCAGCTTCATTCAGAAAAAGGATTCTAGTGGGTTCCAATGGATAACTTGAAAACACCTTGGAACATGAGACTTAGGGTGTCAAGTGTTTGCTCCTCAATTGCAGATGTCAACATTGGAGCTGGGGGCCGCCCTCTTGGTTAACGACTCCCCACAGTGGGACCAATCATTTCCCTACCTCACAGGGATGTTGTGAGGACTAGCTCTAGAATAATCAATTATCATTCATGCAGTACTATCACAGTTGTCAGTTTCTGTAATACGACTTGGCATTAGCACTGTGCCCTTTGATTATTCTTGATCATATGTGATGGCACTCAGGTGGTTGGATGAAGTGAAGCTCTGGCTTGATTGCTGGCTTTCTACAGTGTGCTGCCAGGAAGAAGCTTTGCTGATGGGACTCCAAGTGCTACCTGGAACAGGAAGCCACTATGCCTATCTGCAGCTTCTGTGGCCATTTTTACTTGCTTTTCAACTTGTGAGTTTTCCCTTACCTCCATTTTGCTGGACCATTGCCAAGGACCTAGATTTTAACCTCAGGCCCCATCACCTAGATGAAGGCAGTAGTTGATCCACATAAGTGCAGTGAACAAGGACCAGATTTCTGCTTCTCCTGGAGGAGCAGCCCTAAGAAGCCAGCTGGCCCCTCTCTCCAAACAGAACAAGAGACCAGAGTAAGTTATTTTTGCCTTATTCCCAAAGTCAAGGCGATTCTGTTTGTAGAAACACATACTCTTAGCCCTTTCATAAAGAGGGAGGAACTCAAAATTGAAAAAAAAAAAACAGCGCCAACTTCTCTTATTTCCTGTTTTTTTTATAAATTTATTTTTTTATTGGTGTTCAATTTACCAACAAATAGAATAACACCCAGTGCTCATCCCATCAAGTGCCCCCCTCAGTGCCCGTCACCCAGTCACCCCTACCCCCCACCCACCTCCCTTTCTACCACCCCTAGTTTCCCAGAGTTAGGTTAGAATGAAGGGGGAAAGTAGATCAGACTCCACCCCTTACTTCTAGCCTTAGTTCCCCCACAGTACCCCAGTACTCCTCATCCACTTGCCTCTCCATCAGGTATGAGGTCTTGTTCTTCTCTCAAGCCAGCCTCAAACTTTGCATTATTCTAAGAGGAGAAGTGCTTGGAGTTGGTAATATCTTACTGTTCTTGGTCTCTGCCCCAAAGGCTCCATGTTGAATCCAGTTTCCTTCTGGTGGATGTGGAGTCCTGAGACTAGAGGCAGACAAATATGAGAGTCAGAGCACTGTCTGTGGCTTGCCTGGAGCCTGCATTTCCACCCTCTTCTTTCTCCTGTCTCCACCTACTCTCACTCTCTCTCTCTCTCTCTCTCTCTCTCTCTCTCTTTCTTTCTCCTGACTCAGCAACATTCTGGAGAAAAGCCAAAGAAGGACTTCAGGAGGGAGGGGAGTTTCCCACTCCTTGGGACAGAATTTTAATCTCCAGGCCAACAAGAGGTTCCCTAATGTGGATTGAAAGGCTAATGTAGTTTATTTTTTAACTGCTTTCTATTTGTTTGAAAGTTGCATATTTCTGCTAGTGAATTTTCCTTAATAAAGCCACTAATAATATATCAGTGGTATTTTCTTATTTACAACAGACTGACAGAATTAATGCTGTTAACTTTGAGCCTTTTTTACTTTTTCTTTTTTTTTTTTTTCTCGTTTGCTTTCCAGGTCATGCTGACCTGTTCAGCTTGGGCTGTTTCACATTTGTTTTTAATGTCAGTTTAAATGTAATTGTAAAAGCATGTATGCTCTAAATTCATGTAGTTACTTTTTCCAGTGGAAAAGCCTGGTATGTGAAAGCGTTTCCAGGCTCTACAATTTCACATGAGCAGATTTTTGGTAATGACTCTGTGCCCCTCACCCAGGATGGCATCTGGACAGTGACCCCCTTTCTTTTGGCTCACTAGTCATAAAGAGACTTGGAAATAGTTTCTGCCAGATCCTTTGCTTTGGCAAGGCTATGCAGCATTGCATATCATTTTATTATTAATTACGTTTACCCCTCCATGAACTAAAAACCATTAGACTAAATAGTCCAACAATAAACCTTGAAAGATAAAATTTGATATTCCTTTTGCAGGCTATTTCTCTGACTCAGAAATGGGACCGGGAGGAGAATGGAGGCATGGGGGAGAGGACCAAGAGGGCGTCTTGCCTGAGAAAGTTTGGCCTATACTTATTAGTGTACACTTATATTTGTATGCACCCCTTACTCATCTTTCATTCCATGCTTGCCAGAGACTGGCTCTGTTCCCTGTCTTTTGTCCCTGTCCTACTTCTTCCCCACTCATCTCCAACTGGAAGTCAGGATACTTGTGTCTGTTTTGTGATCTGCTACTATCTAGCTGTGTGACCTGGGGCAAAACGGCTTTGGCCTTCAGTCTACTCCTCTTTAAAACAGGGATTGGTTTGAATGGGAGAGGAAGGGATAGATAAGAGCTGGGGCCCTCAAGCATTTTCTTGGCAATGTAACCTTTTCTTCAAAATCTGATGAAGAGGCCCAAATGTAGATACGGAATAAAGCACTGGCATTCTGATTTGAAAGAAGAAGCCAGATGCTTACACTCACTTTGCATCCTCTTGGGGGCCCTAGTGGAATTTGTAGACCTCTTGAGGCTCCACTTTCATAGTAGAGTTGATGTCTGGGGGTCTTATAATTCTGATTCTCACTCCTAATTGATTTCAATCCCTGTGGAAACTCTGTATGTTTCATCAGTTATCTTATTCAGAAAGAAGTTTACCTGATTCCAATAAAGGGGATGAAACAGAGCAGTGTGGGGCCTAGGAGCTAGCAAAAGGCATAATCTATTGACTTACAGAATTTACTCAGTTCTAAGCACCTTTGTCTTAGCATGCTTTCTCTTGGGGCAAATTACAACAACCCTGTGAGATGATCCTATTATTCTTTTAGGATTCCAAAACCTGTCAGGTTGGCCCTCAACCTCTGGCCTGAGACCAGATGCCCAAGGTGGGAGGCAATGCTTCTTATACGTTGCCACCCTAAGTAGTTTTTCAGAACTATTGATCCACTATTGGAAGATCCACTATTGGAAAACAAAGATCCACTCTTGGAAAGCATCATAGCCTGCCCATTGGCATATACTTTTACCAGTATAACACTTTCACTGAGATCATTTTATTTCTTCCTAATAATTGTCCTACGCTGTAGTCAGGTGAGATTGGAGCCAATATACAGATGAGAAAACTGAAGTACAAGAGAAGTCAAAAGATATGTTAGAGGTCATGTATCCCATAAGACTCTGAATTAACCACCACAATAATAAAAAGCCCTTAATTGTAAATAATGTTTTAGAACTTTGATGTCCTCATTCCATTGTGTCTCCTTAAGTTCAGTGCATTTTTTCATCATGCTTCAGTCTTGGAGGGTCCTTCTAGTGGTGTAGAATCATCTCTTTACTCACAGGTGCCGCCACAGTATCTATATATTCCTCATTAAAAACTTCATTATTTAGGTATTAATGATATCCCCATTTTACAGATGAGTAAATTGAGGCACAGAGAGGCTAGGTCTTATCCAAAGTCACACAGCCAGTAAGTATAGAGCCAGGCTTTCTACATCAGATGGTCTGGCTCCACGTTCTTTGCTCTTCACTACTGCCTTTTATGCACATATGAGAAAACCAAGTGCAAAAGAAGGAAAAAGATGTTCCCAAGGTCATACACTGAGCTCCCCTGGATCCCAATGCAATGTCCATCTGATCTTCTAAGCCTGAAGTTGCACAATTAGATCCCCTGACTACAGTCTCAGTGGGTGAAAAGATGGTCTGCCAGGGTGATGTAAGCGAGAGGCCACAAACTAGCTTTCCCCAGGCCAGTATTCACTGACAACATTCTGTTTGCCCAGCACAGCCTTTGTTTAGAAAATTGTCGTAGACTGCCCCCAGCCAGGGTATCAATCACTTTCACTGTCCCCAGCCTACCTTATTTTTGTGTGCTAGGCAGTTTTACTTATTTACATATGTGCCTGACTAGTGAAGATATTTGAGTTCATGATCCCTTTATTTAAGCACTGGAATACCCAGGCACCTGTGCAGACACACTTACTCCTATACGTGCATAGAAGTATGGCCTAGGCTGGTTTCACAAAGAATTTGCAGCCCTGCAGCAAACATGTCTTTATGTTTACTTAGCATTTAGAATTACACTTAAGAACTGAATTCAGTTTTACAGGCAGTTATGTGCAGAAGAAACTCAGTCATTGTTTTTCATTTTATAATGTGTTACTCTTCTCTTCTCTGCTGTATCTGGCTTTCTTAATCCTGCTGTTCCTTCTTCCCTGTGCCTGAATTTGGTCACCTGCAAACCATTCACTCTCTACTCATTAGAAATGGATGGAGAGGGAAGGAATCATTTTGGGAGGCTCATTATGTGCCAGGCATTCTCTCTCATTTAGTTTTCATGAGTGTCCCAAGAACTAGGTGATGGAACCCCCATTTTACAAATGAGGAAACGGAATCTCAGAAAAGCTGTGAGAGCAAAGAGTTCAAAGATATTAAGCAAGTAATTGACATAGCTGTATTTGACCTTAAGATCATCTGACTCTGAAGCCTGTTATCTTGCCCAATGCCACACTTCTGTAAGAGGACTGTATTTATTTTTTATTGCTGCATGACAAATGACCACGAATTTGGCAACTCCAAACAGTACCTATTTATCAGTTCACAGTTCTATAAGTCAAAAGTCTGACAAAGCCTGACTGGTTTCTCAGGTCAGGGTTTCACAAGTATGAAATCAAGGTATTGGCCAGCCTGCATTTTAATCTGGAGCTCAAGGTTCTCGTCCAAGTTCATGTGATTATGACAGGATTCAGTTCCTTGCAGTTGTAGGATTAAGGTTCCCATTTTCTTTCTGGCTACCATCCAGAGGCTGCTCTCAGCCCCTAGAGGCTGTCCTCATTCCTTGGCACATTGATCCCTCCACCTTCCAAGCCAGTGACAGAGAATCTGCCTTATATTGAGTACCCCCTGACTCCATAAATGTCTTTCCAGAAAGAGCCCAGTCCCTTTTAAGGGTTCATCTGATTAGCCGAGGCCCATTGATGATAACCAACCTTAAAATTCAGTTGAATTATGACTTTAATTACATCTATCCAGTGCTTTCACAGCCACAAGTAGATTAGTGTTTGACTAAGTGGAAGAAGATGTGTGAATAACCAGGGATCAGGACTCTTGGCTGCCATCTCAGCAGTCCACCTACCAGAGAAAGCGATTCTTTTATGCTCCCAATTTTAAGGTGAGATATGAAGAAGAGAAACATCTTTGACATAGGGAGAATGATTCAAGTTTACTTTTTTTTTAGGATTTTATTTATTCATTTGAGACAGAGAGAACATGAGCATGGTAGGAGGGGCAGCAGTGAGGAGGCAGAGAGGGAGAGGGAGAAGGGGGAGAGAGTTCTGACATGGGACCCTATCCCAGGACCTGGAGATGATGACTTGAGCCAAAGGCAGATGCTTAACAATATGAACTACCCAGGTGTCCCTGATTCAAGTTTTCTAAAACTTGGGGAGATTCACCTCACTTGCCTCTTCCCTGTCCATGGATGAGAAGGCCTCTTATCTTGAGGTGGCAAGAAATGAGGCTAGAATAGTACCTAAAGGTCACAGTGGCTATAGAAGCTACATATAAATCACATCTACCTCTCCTTAGGGATACACCATGGAACCTGAATTGAAAAATCTTTCTCTGGTACTATAGAGACAGCCCTCAAAGGAATCTAATGCCACCAGGCTGAAAAGTGAGTTCTCCATAGGATCCAGGCAGCAGGATCCAGACATCATGTCAGGTGCTCTGGTCCCTTAAAGAGGGGGGACAGGTAGGGAAAGGGAAGGAACTTGACAGGGGCCCTTTGTTGTCACTGATCTGACCTGAGACTGAAAGACAGGGAAGAGCTGCAGAGCAACTCAAACACCTTTAGAGTATCCACCTTTACTCCCTTTTCTCCTGGTTTCACCACTCATTTTATGTAAACCAATGGGTCTCTCCTATAAGAGGAACTGACAGGCCTGTGCCTCACATGAAAGAGTTAGATCTGACTCTGGGGCTCAGGTGCAGGAGGAAAGAGGGGTGTGGGGGTGGCCTTCATGGAAGAAAACAAGGCCTTGGGCATTGAGTAACAGCTGAGACTAGCAAGCCTCATTGTCCAGCATTCCAAGTAGTCTAGCAACATGCTGGCCTCTGCTGCAGAAAGAGAACAGAGGATCCCCTGGTAGAATGAATGGAATCTGATTTCAATTACGTCCAGTATAGTCACCCTCTTCAGGCAGAGAGGCCAGAACACCTGGTGCAGCTTGGGCCACTGTGACTGCAGGGACAGCACATTACCTGGGTCCTAGAGTCAAGTGTGAATGCAGCTTCTTTGCCTTAAGCTGGTATCATATATATCTAGAGGAGGAGGATGTGAAAATATCAGCAAAGTTCTCATTAGCACTATGCAGAAAAGGGGGAGTGATTTCATGTTGATGGACTCTCCCCACAGTCTCTACACATATTGATTTTGCTTGTAATGAATTTGCTTAGGTCCACGAGTCATCACCCCAGTGAGATCTGAGTCATTGGTGGGAGAGTCGAGGTGACAGAGTGCACTGCACTGATTGCACCAGCACCAATTGCTTTGTCCCCGTACCTTTCAGAAAAGCCCATGGATTCATCTGTATAAAATTTATTTAGATTCTTTTCTTTTTTATCAATAGCATGAGTAGGGCATGACGAATGAGACAACTGCCCCAGAGAATAGTCTAGATTCACAGCATTATTCCATAGAACTTTCTGAGATGATGGAAATGTTCTATCTGTATTGCTGAGCACTTGAATGTGGCCAGACTAAGGAATTAGATTCTTAATTTTCTTTAATTTTAATTAATTTAAATTAAAGTAGCCACATGTGGCCAGTAGTTAGTGTGTTGGACAGTGTATATCTAGAAGGAGCTCAGAAAGGTAAGTACTGTGATAGACAAAAAACAAGTTAACTAAAAGAGAGCTGATGTAGCACAGGGAACTCTGGGTTAGGAATAGAAACCCCCGGGGCACCTGGGTGGCTCAGTGGTTGTGCATCTGCCTTTGGCTCAGGTTGTGATCCTGGGGTCCTGGGATGGAATCCCACATTGGGCTCCCCACGGGGAGCCTGCTTCTCCCTCTTTCAATATCTCTACCTCTGTGTGTTTCTCATGAATAAATAAATAAATAGATAAATAAATAAATAAGTAAATAAATAAATAAATAAATAAATAATCTTTTTTAAAAAAGGGATAAGGGATGCCTGGGTGGCTCAGCAGTCGAGCGTCTGCCTTCAGCCCAGGGCGTGATCCTGGAGTCCTGGGATTGAGTCCCACATCAGGCTCCCTGCATAAAGCCTGCTTTTCCCTCTGCCTGTGTCTCTGCCTCTCTTTCTGTGTGTCTCTCATAAATAAATAAAATCTTTAAAAAAAAAAAAAAGGAATAAAACCCCAGGGTTTTACTCTTAGCTCTGCCACTAGGTGACCTCACTCTTTCTGGCCTCCGCATCCCCATCTTTGACTTGAAAGGGTGGATTAATGTCAGAAGTCCCAAAATGGTAGCTAAGGACTGAATTTAACTTTGAAATACAGATGAGTTCCAGGAAAATTTTTAAATATTACACAGTTGCCTTCTAGGGTTCTGTGTATGTGTGTGTGCACATGCATGTGTATGGCAAAGCCAGGAAGGCCAGTAGTCATTTACTCTGGTTCACCAGAGTTTCTGCCATTCACCTACACACACACACACACACACACACACATGCACGCATGCACACACCACTGCATTATCTATGTACACCCTGAAGGTATATTGAATCTGTGACCCTTGGATGAGGTGGTTTCTAAAGACCCTTTCTACTTTGTCATGCTGTGAATTTTTAGGCCACTATAATGCTCTAAACCTGTTTCTACTTTGGGCACATGACTAGAGTATGTTCATAGTTTCCTGCCTCTTGTCTTCTGGATCTGATGCTAGTTACTGAAGTTTGGAATCAAGGGTGAGGATGGAAATCAGGGAAGATATAACCCTAGCCCCACTCCTCAGCTCTGCTGTTTGGCTAGAAGTAGGGTTCAGGGCTTCAGAGACCTTGAGGAGGCAGCATGATATAGTAGAAAGAACATAGCCTTTGTAATGAACAGACTTGTTTAGAATATTGGGTTCTCTTTCTTGATAGCTGTGTTTCCTGAGTTTATTCACATGTAAAACAGGGATAGGATTTATTCCTGATCTAAAATCATTGTGGAATTAAATGATGCAATGTGTTCACGAAGTGAGGCATATGGAAGACCCTGGAAAATAGTTACCCTTCTTTTTCTTAGTTGCTTTGGGCATAGGGCTAATTACATCTCTGTCCTCTTTCAGGCTGGAATGGGGAACTACATGGTCTTTCAGTTCCTGAGCTCAAGGCCAGAAACTGCTAGTGATGAGAAAGATGGGGTCTACCTTTAGAAACTGTACCAAGGGAATAGACCCAGGAGGCACTGCCAGTCTATGGAACCCTTGCTGACATGGGTTCACCAGATGATATTTTGGGGGCCAAGCCTCTAAATCTGGTAGTAGATGGGCCCATACCTTCCATCCCATGCCCTTGATGGAAGGTGGGAGGTGGGAGTTGACAGCATGTGTGCATATCTCTTCATCACAGAATGTGCAAGCCCTACAGAAATGGTGGCTAAACAGTGTCATCTTGCACTCAGGTTGATTTTCCAGTCTCCCCTGTTACTTTGTCCTGAGTTCTCTGTGCTCCTCTTACACACCACCATTTTCTCTTCCTCTATCCTAGTAGTTGATCCAACATGTGATCCATTTTTGCATTAACTTACTGAGTTGCACTATGACTGGAGTTTGCAGGACTTATTTTTCTAATTAGAGCTGCAAATCAGTTCCAGAAAAGTATCTTTTTCTATAGGACCCAGAAACATATCAGCAACAGATTTTGTTGTAATTATCCATTTAAATTGAGCAATAAACTTATCTCTTTGTTTTATTTATTTATTTATTTATTTATTTATTTATTTATTTATTATTTTAAAGGGATTAGATATAAAGTGGTTTATGGTTCTCCCTAGTGCAACTGCCTGTGCTAGGCCTCAAAGTTATGACCTTTTCAATTATTTATATTTCTGCCAATATAAATGCTAGGGAAAATAACACAAAGTAAATATCAGGATACCCAGGTACCTCTAAATTGTGCGTGTGCAAGAATGGGGCGGATAGGGTGAGGATGATTCTTAATGTTTAAGTTTGGGATTATTATAGTTTTTAAAAGATGTGATTTCTATCATCCTTTCTCATAGCTGCCTCTTAGTATGGTTCCCATTTTACAGACAGAGTCAGGGATATTCTGTTACTCCCTTGATAATATTGAGGATTTCAGCTCTTTAGCTTCTCAATCTCCCCTTTTCTAAAGAATAAGATCAGTATGTGTGTTATGGCGTATGTTCAACTATGGGCATAATGTCTGACAATTATCTGTATTCAGTAGAAAAAGTAACACGAGGAAATTCCCATTTCTTAAATCCAAGGTGGGACTGAGGAGAAAGCAAGATATGACAGTTTGGGTTTAGTAGGATTTTAGAACGATAAATCATTCATTCAGCCAGTGTTTAAACTGAGCACTTGTCCTTAAGGAGTTTAGATTCTGTGACCAGAGAGAAGGAATATCCTTATTTTCTTAGCTTAGGCAACCTTTCTCACAGGGTAGGTGATTTGTGTGTTTGGCCATTGATAAATGAATCCAAGTTTCCTTTCCTTCCCAATAGCCCGGAAGCTAAAGAAACTGGGGAATCTGAAACTGCAAGAGGAAGGAGAGGCTTCCAATGTCACCAGCCCCACTGAGGAGCCAACCCAGAAGCTGACGGTGTCACACATTGAAGGCTATGAGTGTCAGCCCATCTTTCTGAATGTCCTTGAAGCCATCGAGCCAGGCGTGGTGTGTGCTGGACATGACAACAACCAGCCCGACTCCTTTGCAGCCTTGCTCTCTAGCCTTAATGAATTGGGTGAAAGGCAGCTTGTACATGTGGTCAAGTGGGCCAAGGCCTTGCCGGGTAAGGAAATCAGAAGTGTGGGCATGGGATAAGGGAGAGCGTATTTAGTGAATTGTTCCTATGGGCCCGCACCATGTCTTAACTTATGCAGTCCTCACCATAACCCTATGAAGGGGAGGGATTGGTATAATGCCCACTTTAAAAATAAGGAAGTTCATAAATCAAAGAGAAGAGCAGCATTATAGAGTATCCCATGTCCCTCAAATCAGTACACAGTGATCACGTTTGGATGTTTAAGCCACAGACATAGCACATTTCCCCATAATCAGAGATCACACGGACATACCCTTCTATGCTTTAAGGTACTCTTCTATATGTGCACACACAGGTATACCTGCAAAGATAGTCTTGAGCCTGACTGATATTCTGTCTTCAGTATTACCCTCATACCATGGGAGATCTAAAGAATACAGTATGGTAGAAAGAAAAAGTTGGGAGTCAGAATACTTAGATTCTAGTCTTAGCTCTACTGGTGCCTTATTGTGTGACCCCTTCCCTTTTCTGGGTCTCAGTTTCTTCACCTATACTATGTGAGGAATAGTTGGGCCTAAATTGATGGTTGTCAAATTTTGCCTCAAGAAACTCTTTTAGTGCTCTTTAAAACTGCCTTGGGAATTATAGTGGGAAGAAATATTAGGTGATAATGAAAGAAATACAAAGTGTTTGTCTAACTTCTGCTTGGTTACTTCCAGTAATAGAGAACTCAGTCTCTCCCTAAGGCTATCTGTTGTTTGAACAAGTTGCATTATTAGAATATTAGAGCTTGAGGAAGCCTTAGAGCTCCTCTCTCCAAGGATTCACAAACTTTCCTTGAGTAGCCAAAGTCTTTATTTCTTAAAAACATTGTATACAGATCCAAGTGGAGCTGGTTGATTTAAAGCCAGTACCTCTAAAAAAAAAAAAAAATTAAGCCAGTACCTCTCCCTCACTACCCTGAGAGAAGCCTTGGGTCACTCTTCCAGAATCTTAGGGCTTCAAAGAACACAGTTTGGAGACAAGTGAAGCATAAACTCTATAAGGGTTGCCTTAATCCTAAAATTCTGTGACTCAAAGATTCTTTTGGAACATCAGCAACCTAAACCTGTTACAGAGTTAAAGATTAACCTGCCTTCTAAGAATTGCTGCCATTCAGATGGAAATTGATAGTGAACAGAGCAGTTTCATTTGTATTACTTGATTTGATCTTCATAACAGTACTATAAAGTAGGGATTCTTTTTCCTATTTAAGAGAGAAATACACTCAGGCTCTAAGAAGTGATGTACTTGGCTACAGTTACATTGTCTGAAAGTAGCAGGGGCAGAACTTAAGCCCAGGTCCCCTCCTGATTCCAAATCCCTTCCTCATCCCACTCTACCCATAGTCTGTGTGGTTCCCCTATAGTTCCGGAGCCCTGGGGTTTCCAGTGAGGGGCCAGAGCTTCATCTGAGCCTACCTGGATCATAATATGATCTTGTTGCCTTTAAGACATTGCATGTTGGCTATCAAGCCTTTATTTTTTCTTTCTAACTCAAAAGGCCCAGGCATCCAGCAGACCATCCTAACACCTTCCTTGCTTGAGAAGCTGAGGTTGGTTAGACAATAAGATCACTGGGAAGAAGGCCCACAGACTGGTTGTGTGTGCAGTGTGACAAAACAGAGGGTTCACAGAGGGAGGAAAAACCACAAAAAAGAGAAAGTTGCTTTAATTCTTATCACTTATTCAGCTGGATGTCTTAATGCCATGTGTGAGAATCCGTTTAATCTTCCTAGCTGTTGCTAACCACTTAAATCATCCTATTTTTGAATAGAGAACCTTTTTGTAGATCCGATTCCACTTAATCCTCACAGCAGCCCTGTTAATCATAGGAGCTATGATTTCCATTTCAAATGACAAGGCTCAGAGAGAAGAGGTTAACTAACTCATTCCATTTGGGTTACTTAACAAATGGAGCCAGAATTTGAGCTTACGTTGCCTGGTTTCTAATTTGGTGGTCTTTACAGTAACCTACTGTAAATCATTATGGCAAAGTTTGTATGCCTGGGGGTCACTGGCTTTCCTCAGCCCATCACCCAAACCGAGAAACCCTCTTTCTATATTAACAAGTCTGCAAATCAGTATCAGTTCACCATCTAGCTCATCAGAGGAGATGATCTCTGACCCTGAGTCATTTAAAATGGTAGCTTCAAAAGAAAGCCAGTTACCACATTCATAAGAACTGTTTTTCATATCATCAGTAATTACCTACTAGTTCACGTTATTTGCTCATTCAGCAGATTGACTGCCTGTCCTTTGCAAGCCACTATGCTAGACATCTACTTAAATAAATTTTGTCAGAAGTTTTCTGTGATGGTTATGATATATGTAAATCACCTAGGATAGTACCTGGACATTAATAAATAATAACTACCACTTGAGGGTGTATGAGTAGATTATATACAGTGTATTTATAATCAGATGCTTCTGATTTGGAATCTTAGCTATATACTACTAGTTGTGCAACCTTGAGCAAATCACATGTCTACACGTACTTCTGTTTTTTACATTTGCAGAGGTGGTAGAACAATCAGTAACTTGCTAATTGTTAGTAACATTGAGATTATATAGAAAGAGGACACAATAGTAGATGCTGTGTAAATGATGGGTCATTATTATGAGGCTTGAATGCTAAGCCACTGCTTTCACTAAAATCAGTTTAAGCTGCCACCAGCCTTGCCTAGAAGCTCATGCATAGATCCCAAGGATGATTTATCTTATTTGAAGACCTTAGCTGTCTGATGCACTATAACACTAAAGAATTTCTCTACTGGCCTTTCTTTGGACGTGTGCTCCAGACTACATATGAGACTACAGGTTTCCACTGCAGATTGCTAAGAAATTATAGTTGACTACATTTTATTGAGAAAACAGAATCTCAGTGAAACTTTCTCTGCTCCCTAACCTGTTTGGTGTGTTTCAGAACCTGACGATGACTCCTCTTTATTTCTCCAGAACAGTAGTAAGTAGGTGTTAAGTGAAGATGTGCTAAAGGAAACTTGGAGGCTGGGGCTACTGTCCTCAAGTCATCCCTTAGTTAATAGTCATGCTATCTGGGCAGGCGACTTCAAAGGCTGAGCATTAGAAAACAGAGTTAGGTATTGTAATCATATTAGACCTGTAGGAAAATTAGCCTGCTATGTTGCTGATGTGTACACAGTAATTAGGATTGAGCACAAAGGAGGTCTCACTAAGGACCATTAGTATTATTACAACTAGTATTACAACCAAACTAAGCTTTCCCTTTTTTCTCTTCTTTGTTAGTTCCTTGGCATCTCAAGGAGGGAAAAAAATCATCAGTACTGACGACTTCTTTGGTACCTGTATAGTTTAATCCCTGTTCTCCCTACGCACCCTCATATTCACACACTAAGCAGCCAAGTCTTTCCTTGCTTCTGCTTCAGAGGTTCAGGTTTCAAGCTCCCAGGCCTTTTCTCCAAGAGGTGTTCTATGCTTGGTCCCTGCATTTGTGTCCTACCGGGAAGAGTCAGTACCAGGAGGTCTGTGCTACAGAATGACTTTTGGCAGGAGATACTCTGGGGTCTGAGACTTAAGCTAGTTTGTCAGCATATCACTACAGTGAAGAAGGGAGGCACAGGTCTGAGAGCTAAGATTGCAGCCAATTCATTGAGCTGCAGTGCTGGTGATATGGGGACTCTGTGGTCCCTGATGTCTAATAAGCTTGGGACCTAAAAGAAAAGAAGGAGGAAATAGAGTTTTAGGGTAGGCAAGAACCAAACCAGCAGAACAACGTGTCTAGATAGTGTAGACTTCAGACCTGGGCCTGTGGCTAAGAAACACTCAGGACCTTGGTAGTGCTTGAGCTGTGTTCTTCAGCAGTAGAGTGGAAAAAGCTCTGAAGTAGAGAATCAGAACACCTAGGTTCTAGTCCCAATTCAGCCACATATAGACTGTGTGACCTTGGGGAAGTCAGTGAACTTATCTGCCCCTCGGATTCTTTGTTGGCAAAATGGATGTCACATTGTCTATCCTCTTGGGTTATTGTGAGAGTTAAATTAGGTCATCAAAAGGAATGTTAGAAGCTTTACCTAAATTCATGAAAGCATTTCTAACGAGATATAGCAAAGCAAAGTTTCAGATAATTCTGGATCTTTTGGAGAAAGGAGAAATGGGATACTGTTAAGAGATGAGCTCTGAGGTGATGCTCCAAACATTCAGCTGCCTCAAAACCTCCAGAAAAATATAGCTACATCTGTTCTACCTGTGTGGTATTGTGGAAGTAGCATCTAGGAACCTCTGTTCTCTGAGACTAAGGGAGATAATTTGGATATCATCTAATTCTAATTTTATAAAATGAAAAAAACTGGGGGTTCTTATTCCATTTGATTTAATAAATATATCAAATTAATAAATATTATAAATACTGAATTAATATTTCAAAGATGTGTACTCAAATATCTGAACTGTGCTATGTACTAGGGAGGAAAAGTTAACAGAAGGGATGGTTCCTGTCTTCGGGAATCGACAAGTCTTATGGAGGAGACAGATGTGTACATAAGTAAACCCCAGTACTGTGTAATGAGTGCTATAATTGGGTAGGGCTATACAAAGTTCAGTAAGAAGGTAAAGGAAGAATCTTTAAATCTTCTGCTTAGATGAGTTGGTAAAGGCTTCACAGAGAAAGGTGCTTTTCAGTGAATATTGGAAAGATGAATTGGTATTTATCAGATGGAAAGCCTGAGGAGGGAGGAATGCATTCTAGGCAAAGGCAACTGCCTGTGTAGAGATAGCAGAGTTATAGAGGCATGAGAAAGTATGGTGTATTCAGCAAACTAAGTATTTCAAAACAATTAGAACCTAAAATCTGAGAAGTAGCAAGAAATTAGTCTAAGAAGGCAGGTCATAAAGAACTTGTTTGTGTATAATAATGGCAGTAGGGCAGAATTGGCAGAGTAGGAAGCTAGCAGAGCTTGGTTATTTGTTGAATAGAAAATAATGAACAGGAAGTTAGAGTCAGAAAGAGAATCAGAGAAAAGAGAGAGAGCCCAAAGGTGGTGTAGAGAAGTCAGTGGCTATCAAAGGCATTCCAACGTATGCTGATATGTAATAAAATCCATTTCACAGTGTTGTCAGAAGGGACAAATAAGATTATAGCTAGAAAAGGTCTTTGTAAAGTGCAAAGTGCTGTTCACATAGAAGAAATTATTATTACACTGCATCTTCAGGAAGGCCCAGTAATCAAGAGCCTGTGCTCTTTGGAGTCAGACTACTTGGCTTTAGAATGTGGTCTGCCAATTACTAGCCTTATGATCTTGGACAAGTTACTTAACCTTTCTGTAATTCACTTTTACAGATTCACAGAATGGGGTTACTAATTGTACCTACTTTTTATTGGATTGTTGGGAAGATTAAATGAGTTAATATAAGTGATATACTTGTTAAAGAGTTATTCATTATAAGCAGTCAGTGTTAGATTATTACTCTCCTCCAACTGACAGTACCATCTTTTGCCTCCCATCATCATCTCATTTAAGTAGTTCACTGAAATAGGAAGAGCAAGGAATATTATCCCCACCATATAGTTTGTTCTTGCCCTGCTCCTCAGCATTAATGGCCCCTGGGGCTCCTCAGGAGCTGCCTGAGTGCCAGTGGTTCTCACCCTAGTGGAGGTCTGGGACTTCATTCAGCTCATCAATTGCTCAGTCTGACCACTGCCTGTACCTCATCTTCAGGCTTCCGCAACCTGCACGTGGATGACCAGATGGCAGTCATTCAGTACTCCTGGATGGGGCTCATGGTGTTTGCCATGGGCTGGCGATCCTTCACCAATGTCAACTCCAGGATGCTCTACTTCGCCCCTGACCTGGTTTTCAATGAGTAAGTACTCATGGGCCCAGAACTCACATAAACATAACCCCTGGCCAGACCTGACTGGGGGTGGTGATGGTAATGGGAGCAACAGTGGGGGGTAGCCCATTTGACCTCTAGGCAGTAGAGGCGCCAACCAGACTTCCCAACCTGAGGTGGCTTTGGCCTGCTGAAAGGCCACCTGGTGGGAAGCAATGGGGGATTGGTGTTGAGCCATTCCTTTCTCACCCAAGACCTAGTATTTTAGCCAATTTCTGACCTGCCTTGTAGATTATCTCAACGTCATGTCAGGGTCCCTTTCCTTCACTCCAAGCAATGTAGGGAATGGACAAAGAGACTCGCTATGAAAGTTGAAGTTCCCGTGGTCCCTTTGCTACCACTGAAGGCTACTGCCAATCACAGTTTGTAGTAGCTCCTCTGTGCCAGGACTATAGGAGATAGTTTCTAAATCCATTCTCGTTGAGCCCTCAGAATTAAGCTCAACAGGGACACCTGGGTGGCTCAGCGATTGGGCGTCTGCCTTCAGCTCAGGGCGTGATCCTGGGATCAAGTCCCACATCGGGCTCCTTGCATGGAGCCTGCTTCTCCCTCTGCCTGTGTCTCTGTCTCTCTCTCATTGTCTCTCATGCATAAATAAATAAAATCTTTAAAAAAAGAAAAAAAAAGAATTAAGCTCAACAAAACAAAGTGACTCACCCAAGGCATGTTGGTGACAAAATTCAAAGTATGTCTGTATAACTCTCAGCTCTTATACTGCCTCATGGTGGTAAGTGACAGGGAGGAGCAGCTCTACCACTCTCTGGCCATGTGACATTGGCCCAGCCACTTCCTTTCTCTTTAAAAAAAGGTTTAAGTGGTGCCTAGGTGACTCATTTGGTTAAGCATCCAACTCAAAAACAGAGGATCATAGGGGAGGGGAGGGAAAAATAAAATGAGATGAAATCAGAGAGGATGACAAACTGTGAGAGACTCTTAACTACAAGAAACAGACTGAGGCGGGCAGCCCGGGTGGCTCAGCGGTTTAGTGCCACCAGCTTCCAGATTTCCAGCCCAGGGTGTGGTCCTGGAGACCCGGATGGAGTCCCATGTCAGGCTCCCTGCATGGAGCCTGCTTCTCCCTCTCCCTGTCTCTCTGTCTCTCTGTCTTTCTGTCTCTGTGTATGTGTGTGTGTGTGTGTGTGTGTGTGTGTGTGTCTCATAAATAAATAAATAAAGTCTTTAAAAAAAAAGAAACAGACTGAGGGTTACTGGAGAGGAGGTGGGTAGGGGGATGGGGTAATTGGATGGTGGGCATTAAGAAGGATACGTGATGTAATGAACACTGGTTGTTATATGCATCTGATGAATCGCCTCCCTCTACCTCTGAAACTAGTAATATATTATATGTTAATTAATTAAATTTAAATAAAATTTAATAAATAAATAAAAATACTAAAAAGAGATTTGATTTATGCTTGCCTGCCCACCAGCTCTATTTATACTTCATGAATTTGGCCAAGGGCTGAGATTCGGGAATTACACTTTTCTCAACTAAAATCTCTGTTCTATAATTTCCTGTGTCACTATCTATGGGCAAGACTTGACTTCTCTGACCTTCAATTTCACGGTCTGTTAATAAAATACAACTTTCTTAAATGGTTTGTTATGATGACTAAAATGAAAGCTACTGGATGTGAAATGCCTGTCCCATAATAGGCAAGAAATAAAAAAGAAGTACCTTTCTGATACTCTTTCCCTAATAGTGATAATTTTCTCTATGCTTGCTGTTTGAGGTCCCCTGATAGCATTGTGAGTGGAGCTGCCCAAAAAATTCTCCCCAAGGACCTGGAGCCAGTCTCACCACAGAGAATCCTTTTGGTCAGCGCAGGAATTGACCTTCCTTCCCCTCCAGCCCTCTAACCCAGAAGAGCCTTAAAATAAAATGTACAGGCTACTGGTTCCTTCCAGTACAGCAGGGCCATATGGGGGAAAATGAGTATCCCCAGCTGCCCTCTTCCAACCCAGCTAACTCTGGTAGCCAGGAGCTAAGAATAACCATTGGGCTTTTGGCACAACTTGCTTTATAGCTTCCAGATTTCCAAAGAGTTACCTATGATGCCATCTTCTGGGGTAGTAGGCCTCTAAAAGCCCTCTTTGTGTGTAACTCTCACTCCTACCCCCTACCCTCCAGTGATTGAATTAACATCCTGCACCACCCTTCCCATCCAGAGCCCTAAGACCCTTGAATCTTTGCAAGGTGTTGATTATTTTCTAAATCCTCATTTCCTTTTCCGCCTCGATATGAGTAATTGGGCACTCCTTAGCTTTCTGGCCCACTCCCACGTATCTCTTCAGAAGGCACCACAGGATGGGGTGCCAGGGTGGTTCAGTGGTTGAGCGTCTACCTTTGGCTCAGGTCCTGATCCCAGGATCCTGGGACTGAGTCCCATATCAGGCTCCCCAGAGGGAGCCTGCTTCTCCCTCTGCCTATATCTCTGCCCCTCTCTCTGTGTCTCTCATGAATAAATAAATAAAATCTTTAAAATAAAGAAAGCACCACAAGACTCCTAACATGGGCAGGGTCCTAGACCAATCAAGCCCCAGAGCTCCTGAAACAACAGTGCTCCCGTTCCTCTTGTAGGAACCACTATGGTAGAGCTCTTCAAGTCTCTAGAAACATCTAAACCAGTATTTCTCAACAGGAATGCTGGTGACATTTTCAGAGGAATAATTCTTCATTGTGTAGGATGTTCTTGCATATGGGAATATGTTTATATTCAACAGGCCTGGCACCTGCCAACTAAATACCAAATAGGATCACAGTCACTGTAATAGTCCAAGTTTTTCCCACATACATCTAGTGCTCCCTAGGGAGGTAGTCCCCTCCAGTTGAAAGCCACTAATTGTGGCCAGCCTACTCAAGATACTCATAGGGAAGCTGAAGACCAAAAGGAGAGAGAAGGACTCTGAGCCAACCCATTTCCTGATCTCTTTGACATCAGGCCTGTCATCAGGCCTGCTTTCCTCTCTCCTCGTCAACATCTTTGGGGAGAACTCATGTTGTGAGGGTAATAGGTGGGACCCCAGCTATGTGACCCTGAATAAATTACCTAATGTCTCTGAACCTCAGTCTTCGGGTCTGTAGAATGATGAGTAGCATTATAATGGCACCTTCCTACTTGTCATTTATTGAACACTCACCATATGCCAAGCACTGTGCTTGGTGTTTTGCAATGTTCATCTCTTCTTTTACCACTCTCCTTTATTCTCACCTACCTCTGCTCTCTTCCTGAATTCCACTCCTGCTCCTTGTTTTCTTTTTTTTTTTTTTCTATTTATGATAGTCACACAGAGAGAGAGAGAGAGGCAGAGACACAGGCAGAGGGAGAAGCAGGCTCCAGGCACCGGGAGCCTGATGTGGGATTCGATCCCGGGTCTCCAGGATCGCGCCCTGGGCCAAAGGCAGGCGCCAAACCGCTGCGCCACCCAGGGATCCCTTCCTGCTCCTTGTTTTCTATCTTCCACTCTCTTCTCTCTTTCCACTAACTCTCTCCCTACTCTTTTTGTCCTTTCTCCTTCTTGTTCCCTTCCCCTCTGAATTCCTTCCCTTGCTTTTCCTCCTCTCTTTCTCTTTTTTCCACATTTCTCTGTCCCTGGGACTTGCAGGAGTGTTAGATCAATCCTCCATATTAGGGCTGTGATTTCAACTGTAAAAATACTGCAGTGTTATCACCAACAGAGGCTTGCAAGTACAGTATAGACTGGAGCTGGATCAGGTCCCAGGGTCAGCAGATCTTATTCAAAAATTCTCTAGGGTGAAGGACCTTGGAGCAACACTGCTTTGGTCAGTTGACTTGTGATACTGTTTAAATACTTCCTCTTTCTAGCTGGTCTCCAACCTGAATTGAATATACCATCTGCCCGCCTTCCCTTTATCTCCAGGCCAGCCAAGATCTCTCTAAGATAGGATGCTGACCTTCCACCCAACCAGTACCAGGCCTTCTTAGCCTATGGAACAGGGGAACAGGCTAGTGGCTTGGGGACCAAAATGTCAAACCACAGCCTTCAAGCCTACTGCTCTAGGAGGTCTTTCTCCTCACCACTTCAGTGGATGTCAAATTCCCTTTCCTTTCTCCACAAGATATAAAATCAGTTTTTGTAGGTCTTTTTCTTTCTCTCATTCTCTCTCTCTCTCTCTCTCTCTCTCTCTCTCACACACACACACACACACACACACACATACACACGATTTCTGAAGTGCTGAAAACCAGGAAGGCCAACTAGCAGGAAGATGCTGTTATCTTCATAGAGGCTTGCCATGGCCAGTGATAAGACAGAAAGATTGTTCCCCCCTGAGAAACTGCTCAAACCTTGGCCATTTCCCTTTATAATTTATAGGTGCTAATGTGATGATCTGTTGACAAGCCACTGTAACAAAAACAACTCACATGTGTTTACTACTCCTGAACTGTGATAAGAAACCACCAGTATATGAGGAGTACCTCTTCAAGGTACATTTAGATTGGACATTCAGAAATACTTCCTGGCTGATTTGATAAGCATTAGAACTCATTTTGAAGGGACAGTGGGGAATCTTCTTCCCTGGGAGGTTTTTTGTTTTTGTTTTTTTTTTTAAGTGACAAAATTTCTAGCAAGGGAAATGACACTTATACCAAAAGACAGGGGAATTGACAGGATAAATTACTGTGGCCAGTTGGGGATCCTGGTGTCCTTATGTTAGGATTTGATTTCTAAAACTTATCTCCTAGAAATACTCCATATTGGGATGCCTGGGAGGCAGGTTCTGGCTTTGGCTGTAGCTGGGATATTAGAACTGTAGTCAGGGAGACCATGTGCCTGGCCCATTGTGTTCATTTGGTTAGGCTTTCCTGTCTCTGTCTCAGGAAATAAGAGGGCACAGGGACCTGGAAATTCCATGTGCTAACCCATATCCTGACCAGGGAAGATGAGTAGTTACCAGGATGTCAGGATTTTGGGAAAAAAGAACAACCTCATTCCTTGTCAATAAAGCACCACCCAGAGAAACTGCTAGCTCTTCTTGGAGAACCTGGGAAGGGGAGGGCAACCAAAGACATTCTCTCACAGCTTATTGTTAAGCCTTTCCTTCTTACTCCTTTCCTTTCTCTGGATGTCTCCTCTTCAGGTACCGCATGCACAAGTCCCGGATGTACAGCCAGTGTGTCCGAATGAGGCACCTCTCTCAAGAATTTGGATGGCTCCAAATCACCCCGCAGGAATTTTTGTGCATGAAGGCGCTGCTGCTATTCAGCATTAGTAAGTGCTTGGAGAGATACAAATAAAATGTCCCTGAGGTCATAGGCACTCAAAGGGGAACCACTTTTACCATTAAAGATTTATCGGGGAGAAGCCAGCTCCTAGGCATTTTCTTTCTTCATTCACCCTCCCTCCTCCATGCTCCCTTAGCATCCTTTTTTCCTACCAGGTATGAATTTCATGACCACAGACTAATTTCTTTGCTAGAACTCAACGTCTATTAGATCCCTACCTACCTCCAGCCTCTCTTTGGAACAAGGCTTTTGGGGCTGGCTGTAGCAGGTCTCTGAAATTTTCCATAGCATCTCCCATAGAAACAGGCAAAGATCACCTTAAATTTATTGCAGAGCAGAAGGTATTGCCTCCTGAAAGGAATGTCCTCTTCTGCCAGTAGTAGGAGTTCCATGTAAGCAACCCAGATAGGGTTTGTTAGGCAGGCAAGTAATCTTTCTTTACTGTCTCTTCTAAACGGAGTGCTGTCTTAGCCCCCATAAGGAAAAAGATAGGCCACATTTGATATTCAAAGCTATATATTTTAATTGTCTAAGTCAGAGCTGGACTGTGACATTGTAAAACCACAGATTCAAAGAAAGGTGTGGATAAGAAGACTAGAAAAAAGAAAGGCTCAGTAAATTGTATTTACTTGATGCCCTTCCAATTGGGTCCAGCTAGCCTTTTGTCTAGAACTTCTTGGCTGACTGAAGGACCCAGGCGTACAGACTTCAACTGACAGGAAACCAAGTAGATGGTTCCCTCCCTGTGGGGGTGGGGGTCAAGTTTGTGGTCAGAAAACTTGGTGCTTTGTCTAATGCTTCTTTGTGGGCATGCTTCTCCTCCCCATTCTGTCTTCATCCCACATCAGTTCCAGTGGATGGGCTGAAAAATCAAAAATTCTTTGATGAACTTCGAATGAACTACATCAAGGAACTTGATCGTATCATTGCTTGCAAGAGAAAAAATCCCACATCCTGCTCAAGGCGCTTCTACCAGCTCACCAAGCTCCTGGACTCTGTGCAACCTGTAAGCAAATGATGGAGGGTGCTTTGTCAGGGAGAAGCAACTTGATAGAGCTAAGTGATCATATACTCTTCTAGGATCTGGCACCTCTTGTTGGGTGGTGCTTCCATTCTCCTCTGAATATGAATGTGGCCCAGGAAGCAAATGCAATGGAGAAGAAAGGAACATGGGTCACAATGCCCCTGGATGTTGTGAAAGAGGTGGAGGAATTGAGAACAGAGCAGTTGGGACTCAGGGAAAGGGCTTAGAGCAGATAAGTTCTCTAGGCAGACAAAACAGACCTAAATGTTTTTCCCCTCTTCCTTGAATCACTTTTGTATGTTTGTACGCGTGTGTGTATGTGTGTGTGTCTGTGTGTCTGTGTGAGAGAGGGAGGAAGAGAATGTAGGTGTGCACATGTGTGCATTCTCATGCACATGCTGGGAAGGAGGAACACACAGTCCTGAGTCAGAGAGCTTGCAGTTGTGTAAGAGATCTCTTGGGAGCCCCCAGTAACTCCCTGGGGACCATTTAGTGTATGCATGCGCAAACACAAACACGTAGAGATAGGGAGGATCGGGGCCAGGGAAGGAGGAAGAAATTAAAGGTGGGGGGAAGAGCCTGACTGAAGCCAACTCCTTGTCAAGCCTGTTTTCTCCCTCTTTATTGCTCCAGATTGCTCGAGAGCTGCATCAGTTCACTTTTGACCTGCTAATCAAGTCCCACATGGTGAGCGTGGACTTTCCAGAAATGATGGCAGAAATCATCTCCGTGCAAGTGCCCAAGATTCTTTCTGGGAAAGTCAAGCCCATCTATTTCCACACGCAGTGAAGCTTTAGAAGCCCCTGTCTTCTCACCACCACCACCACCACCCCCGCTCCTCTTTTCAGATATCTTCTGCCTGTTATAACTCTGCACTACTACTCTGCAGTGCCTTGGGGAATTTCCTCTTTTGATGTACAGTCTGTCATGAAGGTGTTCTTGAGTTCTATTTGCTGTACTTTCCCCCCTTCTTTTCCTCCTTTCCTTTTTTTCCTTTTTTTTTTTTTTTTTTTTTTTTTTTTTTTTTTTTTTTTTTTTTTTTTTTTTACCTCCCTGTCTGATCCTCCCATGGCACTTTCAGACTCTGCTCCCTGCCATGGCTCTTATCTGTGTTGTGAATGGTGTTGTATTTCTTTAATTCTGTGATGATCCTCATGTGGCCCAGTGTCAAGTTGTGCTTGTTTATAGCACTGCACTGTGTGCCAGCCACACAAACGTTTACTCACCTAATGCCACGGGAAGTTTAGAGAGCTGAGTATCTGGGAAAACAAAAATGAAAACAAACAACCATCCTGAAACCCCAAATCCTGTAGGGTTTCTTTTCCTCTTAAAGAGACAAACACAATTCCCCCAAAGAGGCCAACAGTGTGACTAGAATAAGGTGAAAATCGCAAGCCCATAGGGAGTCACTATTCTCGCGCCCCCCACCCCCAGCTCAGCCTCCCTGAGAGACTTTATTTTCTGCCAATGGCTATTGCCGTTAGAGGGCAGGATGACCCCAGAGATGAGTTAGGAGGGGAGAGACAGATTTAAGAGAGGACTAAGAGGAGAGGTGGATCACCAGTACCTGCCCACAGCGTTGGCCCCTGATGGCTAGACTGCTTAACTGCAGTCCAGTTCATCTTACTGAAAATGTGCTTCTTGTTTGAAAATGTGTCTGCATGTGAACGCCTCCCCTCCAACCAAGCCTTTTTCTCTCTCACCCTCTGCCTCCACCCTCAAATTGACTTTCAATAAGCTTTTCTAAGAGCTTTGAATTGAATGTTCTCTTTTGCCACAACTTGGCCACTTCCACTGAAGAGTCAGACCAGTAAGAAAGAAAGGAGAGATCTGACCCTTTGGAAGGCCTTTTCCAGAGCCAGGTCTGCTTTCCCATTTGTGGGTCAGGGAAGAGGTTGGGGCTGGAGTCAGAGGAAAAAGAATCGATACATTGATTGTTTTCCTGCTTAGGACACTGAAGATTTGATCACTCTCTTCTCTTACCTTTAAAAGACCTGAATGTTTTCCGCTTGACTCCATATGCACCTGTGAGAGCTCCTTCTTACCTGTCCTTCAGTGGTTTGTGGGCCTGGACCTCACCAGACTGTATTACAGCCATATTGGTGATACTTGTCCATTTATTTGGGCACGTTCACAGACTCTGCTAAGAGCTGCTACCACCAAGAAAGCTAGCAAGCCAGCAGTCTTTATCTATCTCTAGATGCCAGTAGGCTCAAAGACTTCTTACCAGATATCTTTCATCAACTCTTAGATCTCTGGAGCCCTTAGACAAACTGGAAAGAAGGCATCGATGGGATTGGACAAGCTGGGCATCTTGCCCTTGTACCCTAGAGATGATACCTTCCCACCAAGTGGAGAAATATTTACTTCTTCCTTCAGAGCAGCTAAAGGGGCTATGCAGGTCAGGGTTAAAGAGAAAACTCAATTACCAGGGTGAGAAGAATGAAGGCGCTAGAACCAGAAACCCTGTATATGCTGTTGTTGCCACCTAGCGTGTCCACCTGCAGAAGTCCTGGGAAGAAGAGAGAAGAAATAAGAGGAGACTGACTACTAAACTAAAGTCTTCAAAGGCAAAATCTAAAGCCAGATGGGCACCATCTGGTCAGTTTATGCATCATTCTCCTCCACTGCTGATTCTGGGCTCTGACGTTGGCCATACTCACTCAGACCCCCCCCCCCCACCTTTGTTACTGCCTCTCAGCCAGAGGGAGACTGAAACATTTATACTACAGAACCATGACCTCCTTTGGAAAGGTCTGGTTGGCATGGCTCCAATGGGCTGCCATCCATGAACTCAGGGTGTGCTCCTGGAACACTGGTTTCATATGGTCCTTTGGCACACCTCTGTTTTGCTGACTTTGCCCCTCGCCCCCAGTCCTGAGTTCAGGGGGAATGTCCACCTACTTTCTCATCTTGGCAACTGCTTCCTCACTTAGCTCTTATGTTCATCTGCTAAACACAAGAAATTAGGGGCCAGTTGCCAAGCTGCCCATTTCACTCTACTTATTGAGAAGGTAGTTTCTGAGTGACATGTTACTATCTACATGGGTTTCCTCCCCTGGTTTCTGTGTTGATATTAATAGCAAAATGAACTTGCAAAACAGCTTCTTTAAATAACAAGAGACAGGGGAACCTAAGATGGGTGATACACCAATCCAAGACTGCTGGACAAAACTAAAGCTGACAGGTTCTCTTTCTGAGGTAGGATAGATGAATTCTGTTTGTTTGTTTTTTGTTTTTTTTTTTTTAGGACATCATCATTTGGCTTATGTAAGCTCATGAGATTACTTCTGGCTGTTTTAAACAAAACAAATCAAAGAAAAAACAACCCATCACTGTTTTTAGTTACACTAGGTTATAGTTTAATAGTTCTTTTACATCTGTTTTAAAATGATTTTCATCTTTTATGGTACATGGATTTGATTATATCATTCTAATATCTCTCCTTGTAAATACTGGATGCTCTCCTTTTTATTTCTGTTGACTACCAAATTTTTCACCTTTATGGATTTCCCAATTGTGACTCTTGTCTTTATGAATATATATGTTTTGTATTTGTGAAAGCCAAAAATCAGTGAAACAGCAGTGTAATTAAAAGCAGCAACAACTAAATTATGCTGAATTTCCAAATGGCGAGACTAGGGAAAAAACAGCCTGAACCAGGGTTTAGGCCCAGTGTTTTTTTGCACTGGGGTTTCAGTGAGTGAAGGAGATCTTAGTTTGGCTTTGTTCTCCCACAGAAAAAAGGGGATTTTTTTCCTTTTGGCCATTGATGTTCTAGCCAGTGTAATTGACAGAAGTCTCATTTTGCATGCACTCTGCTGTACAGAGTTAATGTGGTTGGTACACTGTACTCACCTGTGAAGGATTGGCCACCTAGATCCATTCACCTGATGAATGGAAAGATGAGGATCCCTCCCAGACAAGTAATGGTAACTATCTCCAAAGAAGTCTGCAGTGCTCAATGGGGATAGAATGAGGAAGAGAAAAAGAAGGAGCACCAGGGAGAATGCCCCATCTGTGCTGCCAGAGAGTCACAAACTCTGTGGTCAAAGAAAACAGTCTTGTGGCAGTTTCAGCTCTTGTTCATTTGGCAGCTCTTCTGGGCCTGGCCTCTGAGCTGAGATGAGGGTTGGGTTCTTTGTTCCATAGCTTATCTGTGCCACAGACAATACCATTGTTCTTGGAGAGTTCGTTATTTTTTTAATGAGAATGGAATTTTTCAAAGAATTCTGTCATTTATCTTTGAAAAAGAAAATCAGTAATACATATATTTTTATATATGTTCACTGGCATGAAAAAAAAAGAGAAAAAAGCTTTGCTTTGTCCTTTGGATAGTTGCTGAGGTGATTTCAGGTTGAGAAATAATGTGCTGATGCTAGAGTCCCTCCCTGTCCATATTCTACTTCTAAATACATATATGCATATATAGCAAGAGGTATTTCTATTTGCACTTTAAGAGAAAGTAGTTTCATCATACACATGATAGTGACACTACACGAATGACCTAACTTTGAGCTTCGAGTAGCTTCTAAGAGTTTGTTTCATTAGCCACAGTACAGACATGGCCTTGCCCTCTTTGCTCTCTTGATATTCTGTGGGGCTCCAAAGCCCAAACCACTCCCCTCGACCCCTTCCCATCCCTGTGCCAGGATTGCACTTCACAAGACTCTGCAGACAGCCCTGTAACTATCCCTGTGTGGCTCTGGGGAAACAAGAGGCTGACTACTAATTATCTTGTGCCAGTTCCCCAGGTGAGAGGGCACTGGACCAAAAGAATGGCCTTTGTGCTCAACCCCCTTAAGGGGTCATGGGAACCAGGAATGCTAAAGCACAGGATCAGATCCCAAACTGAAAATCAAAATAAGCCATTTAGCATGTGCATTTTCTTGTAAAAGGAGGTTTATACCCCTGCTGCCTTTTATAGGCAGGTCTGTTTCTCACCACTAATCTCTTTGAAAATCTTTGAAAGCATTTAAAAAAAAAAGACAAAGAGATGAAAACATCACATTATGTAACCAAAGATTACACTGTATCTGCTAAGATACCAAAATTTAAGAGCATGGAGGGAGCAAACATTAGTGCCTCTTTGGTAAACTATCCAAAGACAGACTAAAGGACTTTGTTGTTCATTGACTTATAAGAGTTTGTGGGTTTTCCCCCAAACGATATACATGTTTAGCAAAGTGAAAGATAATTTTGAAAAAAACTGAGTTTATAGGTCCTTCACTAAGTGATTTTATAAGCATAACTAGCTTTCTTTTTCTCTAGTAGTTGCTGAGCAAATTCTTAAAGCTCCATTATTGCATGGTTGGAAATGGAGCTGTCTTGGCCACTGTGTTTGCTAGTTCCCATGTTAGCATATCTGAAGATGTGAAGCCCTTGATGAGAAGGGGAGCATTTAAAGGACTAGATTTTGCACTAAAGGGACAGCAGGCAGAAATTCTCATTTCTGCCCACTTTGGATGACACAAAAAGCTCTCTTGGGTTTAAGGCAGAAGGTTGAAATATATTGTAAATTAGTATTTGTATCCATGTTTCAAAATTGAATTATATATGTATAGATATAATGTGTTCTGACAGCTTTATCTTTCTCTGCACCTTTATATTTGGTTCCAGGTCATAACTGATACCATGTACTTATGAGAGAGGCTACAATGACACTTTGGAAGCCCTCTCAGAATGGACAAGATACCTGGGTTGATCAGATAGCTAAGAGATCTCTGCCTCTATTGGGGCCTTACCCATAGGGGAGGACAGGATAGGGTACATGATGTACTGCACTTTACTAGCCCAAGACAGATGAATGTGTAAAGGGTGGTGAAGATTCATTGGAATCAACTGGGATTTCCCATAGGGAAGGCCCAGGCTTGGGGCCAAAGGCCCACCCGAATGACTAACCAGTAGACCCCTAATGGGACCTGAGCGTTCGAAGAAGGAAGAACATTCTTTGTTCTTCAACATCCTTGTGAGAAAAGGGCAGTTTCCTACACTTGGGAACCTGGAGCAAGTGCTCCGAATTTTACACAATTCACTCACCTATGATTGAGGTGCTCTTGCTACTGGGTGTCTGTGTGCTCTAATTTTGGTTTTGGATATGTTCTGTAAAGATTTTGACAATGAAAATATGTTTTTATCTGTTACAAAACTGTCAGTGTACTTACTAGAAGTTGTATCTCTGTAGATGCAGGTCCATCTCTGCCCCTGGGTAGGGATGTTTGGCTTCAATTAAGAAACTGACACTGGGGTCTGCTGCCCAGAGCCTCCCAACCATAAACCATTTCTAGGTGAAGGCAGAAAACTCTACATTAGTCACTCCTGCTTTTCAGATGCTTAAGCTGAGGTACCAAGCCACTTGGAATGTTCCTTCCCCCAGAAATTAGTGATAAGTTTTCCCCATTTAGCAGGTAGACATCATTTTAAAGGGAAAAGCAGCCTTGGCACAGTTTTGATTTATCCCCATTTGATGTAGCCAGAAAGTAGGTAATATGCATTGATGGGTTACCAGCCCCAATTCAGTATAGTGGGGGTACTGAACCCTTTCTTTACCTCACTTGTCTCTTAGCCTTTTATGGAATTAAATGCAAAGCTATGGACTGAGTAGTCCTGCTAGGCTAGAACAGTCCCCACATGTACTAATTGATGAGGCTGTCTATCTCATGGCTGCAGATTCCATGGGCCCCCAAAAACTGAAACACACACATACCCCAAAGGAAAGAAGTTCCTAATGTTGTTGCTGCCCGGGTGGTGCCCTCCCTGGCTGCTGCTTTACATTTTGGGACTCTGTTCCCCTGCACTGCAGGCAGGCCAGGCCTGCAGTCTTTCCCAACCTTAGCCCTTGGTGCTAACTGTCCTGCAGTGAAGTGCCTGTGGGATTGTCCTGTCCCATAAGCTCCTCAGGTGCTGAAAGTAGCCACCACTGGGATAACCCAAGCTAACAAAAGAGTCCCCTCACCGTTCAGTGACACCTTTCTGCTTTCCCCTAGACTGGAACGTTGATTAGGGAGTGCCTCAGATGTGACATTCTTGTGCTGTCCTTGAGATTAATTTGGCAGCAAGAGGGAGCAGACAATGTAACCAGATGTAAGAATTAATTTTCAATGTTGAGGGAAAAAAATAAAGAAAAAAAGAAAGCATCATATAAAGATGTTTTTAAAAAGAAACATTAATTTTGCTTGAAAGTTCTGATGGGGCTTAAAAAGTTCTTTTGACTGGTTCTTAGAGCGGCATTTGGCCTCCACTGGGTAGCAGGACCAGCCCCAAGCTCTAGTGCTCTGTTCTTTTTTTGTAATCTTGGAATCTTTTGTGGCTCTAAATACAATTAAAAATGGCAGAAACTTGTTTGTTGGAATACATGTGTGACTCTGGGTTTGTCTCTGTCTCTGCTTTCAGAAATAATATCCATTTGTAAAATACTGGCTTGCTGGTCTGCCAGTTAAAACTTGGCCACGGCCCCTGTTGTGGCTGCAGGCTCAAGTTATTATTAACAAAGAGACTCAAGAAAAGCTGCTAATGTCCTCTTATCATTACTGTTAATTTGTTAAAACATAAAACCATCTAAAATTTCAGGGGAATGTCATCAGAGATTTTTAATTAGCTCTTTTTTATTGGCTGTCTTTATTGAAGTCAAGAGTTGGTACCATGCCCAGTGGCCTTTTATGCTATGTTGATTTTCACATATTTTAAAAAATCTTTGCACAAGGGTTATAAATATGCCCTGAGTTGGCCCTAGAATAAGTTGAACTGAGACCACCAAAATATCAAAGAGTCTGGGCTAAGAAAGCACAAACGGACCCTGATGACCCATTACAACCTTGCATCAAACCCTGAGCTTGTCAACCAGTGGAAATACACACAAAACCCAGCTGTTAACCCTCATCTTCATCCTTATGGGAACATAAAATGATTGGGAGCTTCACTGCCCAGTTCTTGCCAAGCTTCAGATAAGGAATGGGCATGTTCATATTCTCACTGTTTTTCCAGAGCTCTATCGTCCTTGACCACCCAAGTAAAATCTGAACCAGCTCTCTTTGATGTTTTTAAGGGTTTAGGCAAGGTGGCCTCCTGTCTCCTCCCAGCTTGGATACCAAAATGAGATCCCAGGTTGAATTTCTGAGCTTAAGATATAGACCATCAATGAGGTGTGACAGATGCATTAAGGAATAATATGAAAGCTCCCTGTGCCTCAGTGTCCTCCCTAGAACAGGGATTGTCACCATGTCTCTCAATGGGCCCAGGCTAGGGATTCACTGAGAATGTGTGTGACCCAGCTGGTGAGACTATTGCTCTTGCTTTGTTCCCTATTAAAATGTGAGAACCCCTGAACAGGATCCCAAGTTGAGATATATTTGTCATTGGCCACCTCAGAGTGGATAGCTTTCTCAAATTATTCCTGAACACAGTGCTTGATGGAGAGAAGAAGAAAACAAGAGATTTTGCTGATGTGTGTGTCTAAGTAATAGAGAATGTGTATGCTTGTGGGTTGGTTATGTGTGTCAGAGCCTGCCTCTATAAGACCCCTCTGACCACCATTGTTTGGTACTCTTCTTTTGTACCCACAGAGAGTGGTCTAACAGCCACCCTACTTGGTTTTATTAACCACTCAGTTCCTGCCTAAAGTAACAAGGTTGTTAGCTTCCACCATACATTTTCCAAGGGATAGCAGAACACAGAGGTCAGGGGAACAAGGATATTTGGTGTACTAAAGGGAGCCCAGAGGCTCCAATATATGGTCCAATATATGACTTGCTCATAGTCATATAGCTAGTGTATAGATAGGATTCTGACCTGCTGATTTACTTGCTATATGGTACTGAGCAACTCTTTGCCCTTTTCCAGATCTTAGTTTTCTCATCTATGAAATGAGTGTATCTAAAAATGTAGAATAAGACTGAATGAAATGGGAAGCCCCTTCCAATATCGAAATTGTGCTTATTGCAAACTACAGTAGTAACACCTTTGTTAATCATGACATAAAAGGGGAAAGGAATGGCTCTTCATTATCCCCAAGAGACATAGTTTGGGAACTAAAATCCCCATATTTGTACTCAACAAAAAGTTAATGAACACCTGGAGAGAAGAGGGTCAAAACAACATTTGAGTCCTGTGTTACAGATGCTGTCAACCCCTTGATTGATCGGGAAAGGGCTCAAAAGTGAAATAATTTGTTTACCATGTAGATGATCTCATAAGTAGCAGAGATACTTAGGAGTTAAGTAAGCCACAGTCCATGCTTTCAGTGAGTTTACAGCCTATTAAGTGCCTTACGCCAGGCCAGTCTGGGGCTTTAACTTATCACATCTAACTTCCAGCCTTCTCACATCCGTCCCTCAGACAAGATTAAGCTACCTTTCATTGATAATTGCTGCCTTTTAAAACTAGAAGGGGTTTTAGCAACTAGCCCAAACATTCTTCACATGAGGCCAGGCCAAAAAATTATTGAATGTTATTGCGAATTAGGACCCTTGGCAAGGTTACAAGCCCTAAAACACCCAGCTTACCGTCTCTTCATATGCCTGCAGGCAGCATGCCTGGGTGGCAGGGCACCTGAGAATCTTTACCATCCCTTTGCACACTGGTTCAGACCCCTGATGAGAGAGCCTCTGCTTCTCATCTGTTTTTCCCATGTATACAGTTCAGGGATCTCTATTCCAACCATGGCACGTACTTCACCTACCATCCACTCCAAGAGGTTTTCTTCATGCCATTGTTGAGGGTGGGATGAGAAAAGGAGAGAATTATTGGGAAAGCTGGAGAAGTAACTGTAGAAGCCACGAGAAAAATTTTAAATGACAAAATATGACAAAATAGGTTTCTGAGTTAACAGGCAGATGCAGATGATTCAAATTCTCAGAATCTCCTGCCACCATTTCTTCATGCCACAACTTCCCTTCTTCCTTCAACTACTTCCCCAGGGTACTTCAAGCAAGGACAAGGCCATTTGGGAAACTTGGACTGGCTGCCAACCAGGAAAACTGTACCAAGAAAGTCAACTTAAGCCAGACTCTATGCAAATAGCCGTACCCTTCCCAATCCCCATTGGGCACTTTGAATCTCAGATCAAAATAGGCCAGCAGAGCAGCAGATGCTGCGAGAGGCACATCACCTGCCACCTGGATCATGACACTTGTCCCCAAAGGAAGTAAGGCCTTAAGGCCTTTTGATGCTTATACATAGGGCTAAGAGTGGGTATGAAACTTCTGAAAGAACCTCACCACCTCAAAAGACTGCAAGGATTCTTCACAGAGGCACAATATCCAATTATTCCCTCATTCACTTGTTCTTTCATTTATTCACAAACTATTTGTACAACCATTATGTATCCTACACAGGAGTAAGAGAGACATGGTTTCTGTCCTCATGGAGCTTCCAGAATAGTGAGAGAGACAAAAACACAGACGATTGTAATATAATGTAATGGGTACTGTGGTGAGGGAAGTTCAAGGTTCTGTTGGGGTACAGAAGAAAAAATGCCTCTCATGGAGTAGTGGGAAGGTCTAATTGGAAGCCTTCTTAGAGCAGCCTAGGCTATGACCCAAGTTGAATGAAGATGGGCCTGAGGGTAGAGAAAAATGTATTCTTAAGGCAAGAGATAGCAGCAGCCTTGTTAGTGAAACTACAAATAGTTTAGCCTGAGGGAAAAGTTGGAAGAAGGTTGTGGCTGTGAGAGACCAAGGAAGAGTGGAGGCACAAGCAAAGCCAATGAAGGCCTATGTGTTAAAGAGTTTGTACCTTTACCTCAAGTTTAAAGGGAAGCCATAGAAATCCTTGGCAGCATTTCAATTCACAGAACTTATGATCTCATATGAACCTCACAACATCCTGTGGTGGCAGGCAGGTCAGAGAAACGAATAGTACACTGAATGTTAACTAACTCAAATTTGGATAAAAACTTTAAAGAATAATAGTAATATTTTAACTAGTGTGATAGTAAAGAATCCACAGCCAGAAAGAAATGAAAGCAGAAATTCTGGAGGTAAATGAGTGTCAAAGCCAAATGTTACCCTGAGAAGACTGAATTTCTGTATTGATGACTATAAGAGGTGAGAGAAAAAGGAGAGAAACACCAGGACTTGCCCAAGATGGGAAATGTTATAGGAAAACTCCATATAAGGCTGGTACCCTAAAGGGGTATACCCTCAATGTAAAAGTAAAGAAAAATTAATCTGTCTCACAAAAGGAGATAGCAAGAAAACTTGCCTCACTTGATCTTGGCACTGGGTGAAGAAGAAAAATAAACCTCTCATGAGAATGTGTAGCCATAGGTGGTCCACATAGAGTTTTGTAATCCTAATTCAACATGTATGAAGTCTGAAAAACTAGAAGCTGAGATCTCAGATCAGCAGTTCCCACAGGTGATGACAAAGGCAAATCCCCTGAAAGAATACATTCAGGCCTCAAAAATTCCTATATATAATGGTCCAAAGAAAAAGAGCATCTCATGGTCAAAAGTTACACACACGCACACACAAAATAAGATACCCTGAAAAAGTCCATAAAAACAATAAGCATCAGAATCAAACCCACAGGGACGCCTGGGCGGCTCAGTGGTTGAGCGTCTACCTTTGGCTCAGGGCATAGTCCCAGGGTCCTAGGACTGAGTCCTGCATCAGGTTCCCGGCAGGGAGCTTGCTTCTCCTTCTGCCTAGGTCTCCGCCTCTCTCTGTCTCTCATGAATAAATAAAAATTAAGTCTTAAAAAAAAAAAGAATGAGACCTACAGACCAAAGAATGTAGAACCATCACAAATAAAATATAAAGTTAACTTCATTTAAAGTGATTAAAGATATTTATAAAATGCTTGAAATATAAGCAAGGAGCAAGAAACTATGCAGAACAACCAAGCCAAATTTTTCAAAATGTGAAAAAGAATAAAATAGAATCTCTAGAACTAAAACATAGGTAGTAGAATCAAATATAACTGAAGAGAGAATTAGGAAAATGAGAGATATGCAAACAAATTACCCATAGTGTAGTATTGAAAGACAATAAAATACAGACTCATATGTATATAACATTTTATCCATTAATCTGTTAGTGGACACTTAGGTTGTTTCCAAGTCTTAAGTATTGTACATAATGCTGCTATGAACGTGGGGATTCAGATATCTCTTCAACAGAGAATTTTGTTTCCTTCAGATATGTTCCAGTAGTGCAATCACTAGATCATATGGTAGTTCTATTTTGAATTTTTTTAAGAATCCCCATACTGTTTTCCATAGTGGCTATACCAAATAACCCCACCAATACAGAAGAGTTCTCTTATCTCTGCATTCTTGTCAGCATTTGTTTTACCTGTCTTTGATGATAGCTATTCTAACAGGTATTAAAATGAAGTGATATCTTATTGTGGTTTTGACTTGCATTTCCCTAATGATTAATGGAGTTCAGCACTTTTTCGTGTACTTGTTGTTGGACATTTGTACATTTTCTTAGGAAAAAAATGTCTATTCAGGTCATTGGCCCATTTTTAACAGATTATTTGGGGGCTTTTTTGGGTTTTGTTCATTTATTTGTTGCTATGGAGTTGTAGTGTTCTTTATACATTTTGGATATTAACCCCTTATCAGATATATGGTTTAAAAATACATTTTTTATTCCATGGGTTGCCTTTTTATTTGTTCCTTATTTCTTTTGCTGTGCAGAAGCTTTTTAGTTTGATGTGGTTCCCATTTTTTTTTATTTTTTATTTTGTTCCTTTTGCCTCAGGTGTTGTATCTAAAATATCATTGCCATAACCAATGTCAAGGAGCTTTTTTCTTATGTTTTCTTCTAGGAGTTTTACTGTTTATAATCTTATGTTTAAGTATTTAATACATCTCAAGTTAATTTTTGTGAGCAGTGTAAGATAGTGGTCTAGTTTCATTCTTTTACATGTCAATATCCAATTATTCCAGCACCATTTATTGAAGAGATTGTCTTTTCTCCATTAAGTATTTCTTGGCTCCTCTGTCAAATATTAGTCTACTGTATATGCATGGATTTATTTCTGCATTCTCAATTCTGTTCCATTGGTCTGTGTGTCTGTTTTTATGCCAGTACAATACTGCCTGTTTTGATTATTATAGCTCTATAATATAGCTTGAAATCAAGAAGTGTGATGCCTCCTGCATTGTTCTCCTTTCTCAGGATTGCTTTGGCTGTTTCTGGTCTTTTTAAAATTTCATATAAGTTTTAGGATTGTTTTTTTCTACTTCCATAAAAAAATGCCATTGATAGAGATTATATTGAATTTAGTCTATAGATGGCTTTGGGTAGTATGGACATTTTAACAACATTAATTCTTCCAACCCATGGACATGAGATACCTTTCCATTTATTTATGTCTTCTTAAATTTCTTTCACTAATGTCTTGTAGGTTTTTTGTTTGTTTGTTTTTGTTTTATTCATGAGAGACACAGAGAAAAGCAGAAACATAGGCAGAGGGAGAACCAGGCTCCTTGCAGGGAGCCTGATACAGGACTCAATCCCAGGACCCTGGGATCATGCCCTGAGCCAAAGGCAGATTCTCAATCACTGAGCCTCCCAGGCGTACCTTTCTTGTAGTTTTTAATGTAGATATCTTTCACTTCCTTGGTTAAATTTATTGCTAAGTATTTTATTGTTTTTGATGCTATTGGAAATGGGATAATTTTCTTATTTCTTTTTCATATAATTCTTTGTTAGCATATAGAAACACATTTTTGAATGTTAATTTTCTACTCTGAAACTTTAATGAATTCATGAATTAGATGTAACAGATTTTTGGTGGAGTCTCTAGGAATTTCTCTATTTAAAATTGTATCATCTGCAAAGAGAGATAATTTTACTTCTTTGCTTCTAATTCAGATGCCTTTATTTCTTGTTCTTGCCTGATTGCTCTAGTGAGGACTTTTAGTACTAAGTTGAGTGGTAGTGAGAATAAGAGTGGTGAGAATGGGTACCCTTTGTCTTGTCCCTGATTTTAGAGGAAAAACTTTTAACCTTTCAGCATTGAGTATGATGTTAGCTGTAGACTTGTCATATAAGCCTTTTTTATGTTCAGGTACATTCCTCCTACATCTTTCATATAAGAATTGTTAAGAGTTTTTGTCATGAATGGATGTTGAATTTTGCTCACTAACTTTAGACTTTATTAAGTATCCACATAATATTGTTAAAATAACCAAAGTTTGAATGTCAAAGAATGGAAATATATATACTAGGCAAATACCAACTAAAGAAAGCTTTTCTGTTTATATTAATAACCAACAAAATAAACCTATGACAAAAGCATTACTGTAAATATATAATAAATTTGTGATGATAGAATGTCCAGTTTATCAGGAAGATAACATTATTTTAAATGTGTATGCTTCTCATAACCAAGTCTCAAAGTATATAATGCAAAATGTGAAACTAAAACTGACTGTTGAACAATGCAGGGGATAGGGGTACTGCCCCTCTATGCTGTTGAAAATTCACATATAACTTTTGACTCCCCCAAAGCTTAGCTACTAATAGCCTATTGTTGACCAGAAGCCTTACTGATAAACATGAACAGATTCACACATATTTTATATATTGTATGTATTATATGCTGTATTCTTACAATAAAGTAAGCTAGAGAAAATAAAATGCCAAGAAAATCGTAAGGAAGGGAAAATATTTTTACAGGATTATAATCCACATATAAGTAAAAAGCCCATATATAATATACTTATGCAGTTCAAACCCATGTTGTTTAAGGAAAAAGTTAACAGACTTTACATTATACGGGGAGATTTTAACATATTTCACTCAGGAATTGATAGATTAAGAAGACAAAAAAAAGGTAAGTGTATAGATTTGAACAGAAAAATTAAACAAGCTTTTTTTTTCTTTCATATATGGAACTTTAGACCCAACACTGGAGAATGCATATTCTTTTCAAGCACATATAGAGCACTTTTGAAAATGGTCCATGTGCTAGGTCAGGAGCCAGAAAAATTATAGCCCTTGGGCAAAATCCAACCTGCTACCTGATTTTGGTTTTCCTTTTTCAATAGTTTTATTAAGATATAATACCACACATTTCATTCATTTAAAGAGTATAATTCTGTAACTTTAATTATATTTATTGAGTTATGCATCCATTAATAGTCAACTATAAAATACTTTAATTACTCCAAAAGGAAACCCCATATCTCTTAGCCTCTCACCCTCCAGTCTCTCCATACCTACTTCTCTCAGCCCTACGCAACCATTAATCTACTTTCTGTCTCTACAGATTTGCCTGTTCTGGACATTCCATGTAAATGGAATTTTAAAGTATTTGTCCTTTGTGACTGACTTCTTTCACTCAGCCTACTGCTTTCAAGTTTCATCCATGATCTAGCCTGTGTCAGCATGTCATTATTTTTATTGCTAAATAATATTCCATTGTATGGACATACTACATTTTGTTTATCCATCCATCATTCGATGAACAATTGGGTTGTTTATATGTTCTAGCTATTATGAATACTACTATTACTACTATTAACATTCATGCACAAGATTTTGCCTGGACATCTGTTTTCATTTCTTTTGGGTGGATACGTCAGAGTGGAATTTCTGAGTCACATGACAACTATGCCCAGTTAATGGTAACTTAATTTGGTTGATTCCAAGCCCTCATTTATTTTCTTTACCTTTCTTTCTCATTTTGTCTCTTTTTTTGTCTCTCTCTTCCTATCTCTGTCCCCTCTCTCTGTTGCTTTTTCTACCTCATACCCTTCTCTTTCTTCTCTTATTCTGTCTTTTCTTTCTCTCTCTCTATTGCTTTCCCTTCTCCTGATGCTCTTATTCTTTCTCATTTCTATGCTCCATTCCTTTTTCCCAGTTGAGTTTCTTTCAGTCTCTCAAATCTCAGTCTCTCTCTCTCTCTCTCTCTCCCTTTCCCTAATCTTCATCTCTGAGCTCTCCTTTAAGCTCTGGCTAATTTCTACAAAGTACCAGTACAAAACAATCCAAATAACGCAGTTAGATTTATTATTATTATTGTTATTTTATTTTAAATTCCAGTAATTTAAATATCATACAGAGTGATATTAGTTTCAGGTATACAATATAGTGATTCAACAACCCAGGGCTAATCATGACAGTACCTTCTTAGTCCCCATTACCTATATTACCCATTGCCTCCACTCACCTCAACTCTGGTAACTAGAGTTCTCTATGGCTGAGTCTGTTTCTTGGTTTCTCTCTCTCTCTTTTTTTCCCCTTTGTTTATTTTCTTTCTTAAATTCCACATATAAGTGAAATCCTATAGAAAAAGTTAAAAATAGAACTACCCTACAATCCAGTAATCCCGCTACTGGGTATTTACCCCCCAATACAAAAACACTAAATCAAAGGGATACATGCACTCCCATGTCTATAGCAGCATTATTTATTTTTTAAAAGTTTTTTATTAAATTCCAGTTAGTTAACATACAATGTAGTATAATTTTCAGGGGGACAATATAGTCATTCCACACCTTCATAATATAGTAACATTATTTACAATAGCCAAATTATGGAAGAAGCCCAAGTGTCCATCAACTGATGAATGAATAAAGATGTGGTACAGATACACAATGGAATATTATTCAGCCATAAAAGGAAGAAATCTTGCCATTTACAAAAACATGGATGGAGCTAGAGAGTGTAATGGTAAGCAAAGTAAGTCAGTCAGAGGATGTAGTTAGTTTTGAATTGTTTTAAGGTCAGTGTGTAGATCAAATAGATCCAAAATTTGCCTTAAATATTCCAATTCAACAAGTATTTATAGACCACCAACTGTATCAGATATTATGCTTGATTTCATTATGCATAATTTTATTGACTCTTCACAACAAATTTGCAAAGAAAGAAGGGACTATTATTCCCATTTTACAGATGAGAAAATTGAACAGAAAATTGAGGTTTGGGGTAGAAAAGGAGGCATGACTAAAATTGCTAGAATTAAGATTTGTTTCTGGTTCCAATGTCCATGCTATTATTACTGTACCAGGCTGGGAGTGATTAACTCCTATCCCTAGAGTTTGAAATTAAGAGTAGGAGTGGAGGGTAGGTGTCAGAAAGTGTTGGAAGGTAGAAAATATCCAGCTGGTTATAAGTCCTAGCTCTCCACTTGTCCAATTTTCCACCCAAATTTGCTACACTCTTGACATCTTTCTCAGACATTTTCCTGCCACAGACCCTGAGCCTGTCTTAATCAAAGTGGAGAGAATCTTAGAATTTTTGTACCTTTCAGTCAATGCAGTCTGGAAAGAAGTTATATTCTTCAGACCTGGTACCTGGCATTGGGTTACTATATTGTGTCTACTGCTTCCGCCAGTGTTCTTTGCTGCTAATTGAATGACACTTGGTGAGTTAGGAGTGAGACATAAGCATCTTTGTAGCCCTTAAGCTTCAATATTCTATTCCCTCACTTCATGCTTATCCAGTGCATAAGCTTGGTTTCCTGCCTGGTTATCCTGTTTCATGTAGCTCTAGTCCTGGGGCTCTTCGCCACCTCCCACTTCAGCTTTACTCCTTTAGGGGCAGGTTCCACTCATATGCCTCTCTTCCATAACCAAATCTCATATTACTAATCATGTGAGTGATAAAGTAGCCCCAATTCTTCCCTGCCTCATCCTGCCCTGGATGGGCTACTTATATCCACTTACAGTCGGGATAGTCTTCCCCTATGCGATTTTCTCTCCACTAGGCCCATGTTACCAAGGACTTAAGGCCCCTGGAATTCTTATAACTGAGTCATGAAAAAAATCAGAGTTTAGCCTTAAAATGAAGGCCCAAGCCTGGTCTCCCCCATCACATTATCTTACTTCTACAGCTACAATCCAGAATGGAATTAATTAGGTAGTACACATTTTTCAGGTACAGCATAACCTTTCCATGGGGAACTCTGACTGACAGATTCTAATTTATAAGCTTTATTCTGGTGCATAGACAAACACTGCAGTGCTCAGACTGTATCTTTTGAAGGTTATAGCATTTAGACACCAAAGCTCTTAATTTTATTGGAAATGACAGAAAAATGTCATACAAATATTTCATTTTGAGGCATAATAATTCCAACACACACCTCTTACTGCAGTAATTGCTACCCACCCACTTGCATTATGATCTGAGAGTCAGTCACAGGAGGCCCCAGCTCCCTGTTATGTCTGTTTTCAGTGTCCCAAGGCAGCAGAAGTAGGCTTCCTCTCCCTCCATGATGGTTTGCATAATGAGCCCTTTTGGATGCAAATTTAGTATTTTGGTATATTCAGTGTAAACACAGAAGTGTCTAACAAATATAATGGAGCTATTGAGCCGTATTCTTAGCCAAGAGTCCCTGCTGGGCTGACTGGCAGAAGTACCCTGATCATACCAGCATTTAAGGAGTAAGTGTTGCCTAGAAGGAAAAGAAGGAAGAGAAATGAATATACACAGGGGCACTCACATTTTGATACTAACAGAGTGAGGGTAGACAACTGGGGATCCCAAGAAGGAAACTGGACAGAGAACTCCAGTGAGAAAGGCTGAAAAGTGAACTTAGGAGAAAAGACTATGCTGGTTAAAGCAGAAATGAGATGAGAACAGAATGTGAAATAGAGTGGAGCATGTGTGTCCGGGAAAGACATGAACTGGGAAAAACACTGGGCATGGTGACTCGAGAAAATAGTGTACAAATCAGAGGTGGAAGAACTGCCTCGAGGTTGGGGGCAGTTGTAGCCACAATCCTGGTGCTGGCATCCAAACATCCTGGAAGGAAATATGTTTCTTTAAAGATGAGGGGAAGAGGGAGTTATCCTCAACACTGAACTAAAGACAGAGGAAATGAGAAAGCAGACTTTAATGTCATTATAGCCAGAAGTTTGGGTTGAATTCTCTTTCAGAGTGAATACATGTGGGTCACCACAAGGAGAGAATTTGTCTTTTTTTTTTTTTTTTTGAGAGGGAGAGAGGGGAGGAAGGGCAGAGAGAGAAACTTAAGCAGGCTCCATGCCCTGTGCCCAGTACCTGCTTCCCTCTGTCCCCTGCCCCACAGGGCTCGATCTCACAACTCTGAGATCATGACCTGAGCCAAAATTAAGAGTTGGATGCTTTACCAACTAAGCCATCCAGGCACCCCTCAAAAATTTGTCCTTCTTAGTGCAAGAGGCCCTGATTTTAGCCACCAAAACTCTGGTCAAAGAGGAGTTTATGAATAAGGTTTTAGGGAGCCAAGTGTTGAAGAGAAAAGGGATGGGAAAGATTTCCTAATGTTTTATTTCCATATATATCCTTCCATTTTAAGACTCCTAGTAGTTTTCATCATAATCAGACATGCCTGAAATTATCACCAGATGACTATGGTGGATGTCACTTTGTCTCTATGACCCTCAGTTTCCCTTCCGCAAACTGAACATAATTTCACAATGTTGTCATTGAGGTATCTCAATAGGTGCTAAGTGAATTTAATGCAGCTCTGACTCTCTCCTGTTGGCCACAAGAGGGTAGACACAGCAAATCTCAAGATTATAGCACCACTTACCCTTTGCTGCTGGGTGGTCTGGGCCTTGGGCCAACTGGCTCTTCCATTAGACAAGTGGAGCAAGGGTCTGGTCTGGTGACCCCTGCCAGATTGAGCATAGTATGGATGACAGGGAAATGGAAAAATGACCAAAATTAGACTATTCTCACATGGAAGTGGAGAGGAGATGGCAGCTACAAGGATGCTCAATGCAACTGAGAGGTCACCTATTACCAGCTCCCCATCTTCACAATTTCCTGCACTGAAGTAGAAAGTGTCTTTGATCTCAGTCAGGTGAAAGCTGTCCCTCTCTGAATCATTTAGGTTTTCTAATACTTGGCTCAACTCCCTCCATTGTTCCTTTCTCCCTCTCTTCCACTTTCCTGCTTCTATCCCCACTCATTGGAATAGCTATGAGAACAATCCTCTGTGGGGCTCTGCCAAGCCTCCAGATTTTCATTCTTTGTACCAACATTTATGGTTATGTTAGGGAGATACATGGCTTCAAACCTCTTCACTTGTCTTTTTATCCTAGACTTTAGTAAATGAAGGGGAGCAGCAGGGACTAGAATTTGTTGAATCCTAAGCATATGCTAGATTCACTGCCAAATACATTTATTATCTCATTTAATTAGTTCAAAGGTCTTATAACCACTTACAGATGAGGAAACTAAGGCTGAGAGGAAGGTTATATACTCATGCAAAATCACATAGTTAACTATGTGAAGCAACAGAGACTTTGGCTTTCTGTTTCCAAATCCAATGCCCTTGCCACTATGAGCACCTCTAAGAAAGCCTAACCCTCTGCCTCCACCTCTATCAAATCTATGTGGCAAAGATTCCTCTTCTTGTTTTATATATGTGTAGGCCACCACATGTGGTAGAGATGAGGAAACATTTATAAGTGACTTCCACTCACACTCATACTAGGCATTCTTTTAGTTGTCATGCCTCATCCCAGGTAATCAGGGAGAAGGTACTGATGACTCCTGTTTTCATTGTCATTCTATGGATCTTTGAGCCTTTCAGCATCTTCCTGAATACAGAACCTTCCTGGCCTAAACCAGATGCCCCCTCCATTCTTTCTTATTCATATCCTGATGCCACTACTCCCTGGTAGGACCAGTTCTTACCCTTATTCTTAGCCTAGAGTCCTCTCGTAGGAGGACTGGCAGAAACACCCTGATTGTTCTAGCCTGGATAAGGTAAATGCTGCCTGGAAGGAAAACAAACTTAGTCCTGTACCCATGGATGCCAGAAATAGAACCTAAAGATGCACACCTCATGCCTCTCATTACTTTCCCTGTATAAAGCTAGTCAGGATTTTTAATAAGATAGGCCACCAAAGTCGACTGATTTTTGCTATTTGGCTGTGGCCTGGACCAAATCTGCACCTTGAAAAGATGGTGAGCCAGCCAGGCCAGAGAGCTTGGCCACAGCTGCTCTGGGTGCCCATAACCTGTGCCTGGCCCATTCCCTAGCCCTGCAGTTTTATTAGCTTCATTTTTATGTGCTTTTTAACTCTCTGAATGCAGCCAAAACCAACATCAAATAACATTAGGGAACACAAGGTCATGATTCCCCCAACCTCCAGTGCTCAGCCCCCCAAATCACTCAGGAGCAGGGCAGGCAGAATGTGCTATAGTTTTCTTCTTGCTTGTCTTTTCAGAGGGTGGGGGAGGAATGCTGCTGCTCTGTGAGGCTATTCTCAGACACTGCTGCCTCAGAATTCACTGTGAGACATACTTCGGGTCACCATAACCCAAGAAGCAGAAGGAAGGAAAAAGAGGGGGGAGAAAGAAATCCCAGCCAGCAAGCAATCCTCAAATCTTTCTCTTCGAGGCCACAAGTACTGGGCCTAATGGTCCTGGCCAGTGCCTGCTGGAAGGGATAGTTGGAGAAACCAGTCCTTGCCTCTCTGCCTCCTTACCTCCCTCCCCCAGTTCTTCCTCTTTCCTTTCTTATTTCCTTCCAGGGCCAGCTAGGAGCAAGCATTCCAATAGGCCTCCCAGATGGGCTGAATATCCCAGTCACCCCAAGAGATTCACTTGTCCCTTCTCTTGAGCTCTTAGGTAGGGAAGCCAAGAGCCGCAGACAGGTCTGGGAAGTTTCCCAGCACAGCAAGCTCGACATTGGGCCTGAAACAAGATGCAGGAGCCAAACTGCCCCAACTGAAGGAGTTCCCCAGCCTACAGAAATTCAGAAAACAAGTTTAGATAATAGTTTTCCTCATTCATAATACTGGGACATAAGGACAGGACTCTAAGATTGACTGGATAGAGCCTTGGCCTCTCAGTCATGAGCCAGAGGTTCTAGTCCTGTGTGTTCTTGAAGTCTTTTTACTCTCTTGGTCTCAAAATCTTCCAGAAGCATAGCATACATTCTATTATGTAGCTTCTGAGTTTTTCTTGGCCCTTCCTATCGAGAATATTTAAAAGTTTAATATTTTCATCTGTGGATAATTATGAATTTATATTTGTCTCTATCTCCATCTATGAACCTATTTATATATCTAATCATCTACCTAACTACCTATCTGTCTGGGTTAAGCATAGTATTTAGAATTCCTTATGCCAGTGAAGAATAAGATCAATTAACTACATGGCAATTCCTCTTCTGATTGTAATCTCTCTCTTTTTTTTAATTGGTGTTCAATTTGCTAACATACAGAATAACACCCAGTGCTCATCCCGTCAAGTGCCCCCTCACTGCCCGTCACCCATTCACCCGCACCCCCCGCCCTCCTCCCCTTCCACCACCCCTAGTTTGTTTCCAGAGTTAGGAGTCTTTATGTTCTGTCTCCCTTTCTGATATTTCCTACCCATCTATTCTCCCTTCCCTTCTATTCCCTTTCACTATTATTTATATTCCCCAAATGAATGAGAACATATAATGTTTGTCCTCCGATTGACTCATTTCACTCAGCATAATACCCTCCAGTTCCACCCACGCTGAAGCAAATGGTGGGTATTTGTCATTTCTAATAGCTGAGTAATATTCCATTGTATACATAAACCACATCTTCTTTATCCATTCACCTTTCGATGGACACCGAGGCTCCTTCCACAGTTTGGCTATTGTGGACATTGCTGCTAGAAACATTGGGGTGCAGGTGTCCCGGCATTTCATTGCATCTGCATCTTTGGGGTAAATCCCCAACAGTGCAATTGCTGGGTCATAGGGCAGGTCTATTTTTAACTCTTTGAGGAACCTCCACACAGTTTTCCAGAGTGGCTGCACCAGTTCACATTCTCACCAACAGTGTAAGAGGGTTCCCTTTTCCCCGCATCTGTAATCTCTTTTTTTTCTGTGGGCTCTTTTTTCTTATAAAATGAGCTCAAAATGTAAATTAATGAGTTCATTTTGTCCATTGGTAATAGGAACATGTAAATAACATTTCCTTCAAATGAGAAACTATTACTAATAGAGAATAGATAAAGCTATTTTATTATGGTCCATGAAAAATTCACCTCCAGCTGAGAAACTGTAATAGATTCTTGGAGATCCAATCAGAAGCAATATTTTTTCTGCAGATAGGTCAGGTATAGAAATGCTTGTTCAAGCTCCCTCCTGCACCCCCAAGCAGTAAGGAGTTTGATACAGAGAAGGAGAAAGTGGAATGAAGCTCTAGGCAGTCTTGCAGCCTATATCATAGAACAGGGAGATGGGCAAGAGAAGAAGCATCTAGGTCACCTTACCATCTCTTCTCTTGGTTTATCAGGTTATACCCAAAGTTCCTAAACATTCTTGGTTACCAATGCCCTTAACTTGGTGAAAAAAGTTATTAATTTCTTACAGCATCTCTGGGCTAAAAGAAATATCTAACAGTTTCATTTATGAAGTTTTTCAATTCAAACAACTCAGTAAGTACTTATGTCTTAATTTAGTAGCTGCTTAAAAATAATACACATAAATAGAAAGATAAATATTAATATACATATTAATAAACAGTAAACTATCATTTTAAGTTATCTTAAATAGCCACACTTCAGGCCATGTATAATGTCTTAGATCTTTGAATCCAATTAGACATCAGTATCTTCATTTCCTGTTCCATATGGATTTTCATATAGTACACAATTTTTATCATGGAAACCGTCAAAAGGAATAGAGCGCAATCTAATATTTAAACTGTAAACTACTTGAAGCTAGTAGCTTGCAAGATGTCTGACATATATGAAGTACTACTTAATGTTTCACTCAAAAGATTAAAATATGTCACAATGTCCCTGTTTACTGTGGTACACTGAAGAACCTCAGCTTATAATTCAGGAACCCCAGGGCCATAAATTTCTGGACACTCTTAGTCATTACTTCTACCTTTTCCCTCCACTTGATGAAATGTCTTTCCTTAGTTCTTTTTCTCCCACACATTCTTTGTTGTAATAGCAATCTAAAATAAGATGGGCATGTCTGCATCATCCATAAAATTGCCATTGAAAATGTGTTCCACTCACTCCTTTCAGTGCATGCTTAACTCTGTAGCTCAGCAGATCTTTTTCTTTTCTTTTTGTCTCTTTTATTTATTTATTTTTATTGAAGTATAATTAACATACAGTGTTTTTTTACTTTTAAATATGCAATATAATAATTCAACAACTCTATACATTACTCAGTGTTCATTAGGATAAGTGCACTCTTGAATCTCTTCTTCTATTTTACCCACCCACCTCCCCTCTGGCCATCACCAGGTAGTTCTTTCTATTTAAGGGTCTGGTTTTTTGTCCCTTTTTTCTTTGTTCATTGATTTGCTTTTTAAATTCCAAATATGAGTAAAATCATATGGTTTTTGTCTTCTCTGATCTATTTCACTTAGCATTATATCCTCTAGGTCCATCTGTGTTATTGCAAAAAAAAAATCACATTCTTTTTTAAGACTAATATTTCATTATATCTATATCTATCTACATATCTATCTATATATATATATCTACATATCTATCTATCTATCTATCTATCTATATATATATATATAGAGAGAGAGAGAGAGAGAGATCTCAAAACTTCATTCTCCATTCCTTTATGGATGGACACAGGCTGCTTCCATATTTTGGCTATTGTAAATAATGCTGCAATAACCATAGAATATCTTTTTGAATTACTGTTTTTGCTTGCTTTGGGTAAATATTCCAGTAGTGGAATTACTGGATCATATGGTTATTCTATTTTTGATTTTCTGAGAAACTTCCATCCTGTTTCTACTATGACTGCACCAATTTGTGTTCCCACCAACAGTACACAAGGGTTCCTTGATAAATGAATTCAGTAAAGTCAGAGGATACAAAATTAATATAGAAAAATTGGTTGCAAAAAAAAAGAAAGAAAAACTGGTTGCATTTCTGGAGCCTGGATATCTCAGTTAGTTAAGCGGCTAACTTCAGCTCAGGTTATGATCTTAGGATCCTAGGATTAAGCCCTGTGTTGAGCCCTCTGTTAAGCAGGGAGTCTGCTTCTCCCTCTGCCCCTCCTGATAATACTCTCTCTCTCTCTCTCTCAAATAAATAAAATCTTTTTAAAATATAAATTCAATTAGCCAATATAAAGTACATACTTAGTTTTAGAGGTAGAGTTCAATGACTTATCAGTTGCACATAACACTCAGTGCTTATCATATCACATGCTTTCCTTAATGCCCATCGCCAAATTACCCCATCTTCCCACCCACCTCCCCTTCTTCCCCTTCTTCCTATAGTTAAGAGTGTCTCATGGTTTTTCTCCCTCTCTGATGACTTCCCATTCAGTTTTTCCTCCCTTACCCTTTAATCTTCTGTGCTATTTCTGAAATAAAATCTTTAAAAAAAAAGAATTTGGTTTCATTTCTTTACACTAATAATGAAGTAGCAGAAAGAGAAATTAAGGGGAAAAAATCCCACTTACAATTGCACCAAAATAATACAATAACTAGAAATAGACATAACCAAGGAGGTGAAAGACCTGTGCTCTGAAAACTATGAGAAATTGATGACAGAAATTGTAGATGAAACAAACAAACAGAAAAATAGTCCATGCTCATAGATCAGAAGAACCAATATTGTTAAAATGTCCATAGAAAAGCAATCTACAGACTTAATGCAATGCCTACCAAAATACCAACAACACTTTTTTCACAAAACTAGAACAAATAATACTGAAATTTGTATGGAACCACAAAAGATCCTAAAGGGCCAAAGCAACCTTAAGAAAAAAGCTGGAGGTGTCATAATCCCAGATTTCAAGATATACTACAAAGTAGCACTGTTAAGCAGGAAGCTAGGTATGAGCAATAGGAAGGTGAGCCTTAGATGTCCTGATGGAGAGCCCCAACTGATAACCACCCAGGGACCACCCCGTTGCACCCATCTACCAGTCTGTCTATGGTTACAGAATCCCAGCAGTGAAAGAGTTAAGTTTGCTGAACTTGTTGCACTCATGCAGAAAGCAGCCACTTGTCCTTATTTGACTTCTGTCTCTAGAATAGAAATAATGTTGGTTTCCTACCCTGTGCAGGTATTTTGAATACATCTTGGGAAGGAAAATGAATGGTTGGCTAACTATTATATATTTGGGCCTGTCATTCAAATGCTGCAACCATAGAACCCACTTTAAAAAATTATTTAAGACCACACCTTGGAGTTTTCAGGACCTTTGTCTCCCTTGACTGGCCCACTCCTCCCTTGGAGTGTACTTTAGTAAAACTTTTCTCTGCTTTCATTTCATTTCATTGTTCTGTAATTATTTACAGTGGAAACAAAAGGAATCAAGGCTTCTTTCCTTTTACATCTCGTTCTTGGTAACAGTAGTACTCAAAACAATGTGGTCTGATATCCCCATCAGATTGGAAAACATTTAGAAGCTTGACAATAGCAAGTGGTGGTGATTATTAGAGTAATGGGAGCTCTCATATATTGTTGATGGTAGTGTAAACTGGTACAACCACTTTGTGAAAATGTTTTTAATTATTTACTAAGGATGGATATATGCATACTCTATGTCCCAGATATTCCACAACAACTGGTATGACCTGAAACTAATGTTTCTGTGCACCATGATATATATCTATATCTATATCTATATATCTATAATCTCCCTTATGATACATATATGATCATGATAGTATTGTTCATAATGACCAATAACGAATTTTAAATCAATCTAAACACTGATATAGAGTGGAACAGATAGATTGTAGTGTGTTTGTATAATGCAATATGATATGGCAATGGAAACAAAGAAACCATAGTTATACGCAACATGTATTGATCTCTCAAACATGTTGAACATGTTGAGTGAAAGAAACCAAAGAAGAATATACACTGTATGATTCTGTTAAAATAATCTGCCAAAAGGGAAATCTAGCTATATTTTAATGGATATATATGTAGGTGGTAAAACTATGTTTAAAAAGACATAATCCTGGTTCTGCCAAAATAAGAATAGCCTCAGTGGAGCTGAGACTGAACCTCCACACATACCTAGCAACGATGACTCTCAAAGAAACAGTACAAAGCTGAGTTAAGATGCACCACTGCTCATTCCTGTACCTCCTCTGTGTCAACAGGTTCTAGTGAGAATTGATCTTCCACCGCCATCTTGTAGCAACAGAAAATTTGAATCAGCCTTCTATGAGGTTAGTGAACCAGTCAAGGGTTGATGTTGCGCCTCATTTGGAGGCAACAGTAGTGTGCTCTACTTTCACTGGAAAGGTATCAAAGAGGTAAACCTCTACTCCATCACTTTTGCATAGGTTGCGTCAGCAGGGCCTAGAGAGAAGCAGAACATACATGCCCTCTTGGTCCTGGTCCTATACCTCAATTGGGGAACTGCTCACTTGAACCAAAACGATGAAATGAAATAAAATATTTAAATAGGACTCTGAATATCATCATATAATGCCCAAAACATCCAGAATCCAATAGTCAAATACCATACCAATCAAGAAAAATCACATTTGAATGAGAAAAACAATCAGATGACACCAACATGGATGTGACTCAGATGTTGGAATTATCTAACAAGGATTTTAAAGTGGCCACCAAAAATATTATGCTGAGTGAAATAAGTCAATCAGAGAAGGACAAACATTATATGGTCTCATTCATTTGGGGAATATAAATAATAGTGAAAGGGAATAGAAGGGAAGGGAGAGGAAACGAGTAGGAAATATCAGAAAGCGAGACAGAACATGAAGACTCCTAACTCTGGGAAATGAATTAGGGGTGGTGGAAGGGGAGGGGGGTGGGAGGTGGGGGTGAATGGTGACGGGCACTGAGCGGGGCACTTGACGGGATGAGCACTGGGTGTTATTCTGTATGTTGGCAAATTGAACACCAATAAAAAATAAATTTATTATTTAAAAATGCTTCAATAATCAATTAAGTTTTCTTTGGATCAAATGAAAAATAAAATATCTCAGCAAAGAAAACTAAGCTGTAAAACACTAATGGAAATTACAGAATTAAAATCCAATAACAGACCAAAAAACCTTATTAGTTAACCTTAGTAGAATGGAGATGACAGAAGATAGAATCAGTAAACTTGAGGACAAAACAATCAAATTCATACCATATGAATAATAGGAAGAAAATAGACTAAATGAAAAATTAATAGAGTGTTGGAGACCTGTGGGACAATACCAAAAGATCCAACATTTCTATCATTAGAGTCCAAGAAACAGAGAAAGAAAGTGATACATTTTTGAATATTGAAAGAAAAGAACTATAGACCTAGATTTCTATATCCACCTAAATTATACTTCATGATGCAGGAAAAACAAATTCTCAAATAAAGGAAAATAGAATTTGTCATCAGCAGACCTACCCTAAAAGAATAGCTATAAAAAGTTCTCTTAATAAAGAGTAAATGCTAATGGAAGAAAGGTTGAAACCATAGAAAAGAAAGAACATTGGAATGGGGTAAAATATGGATGAGTAAAATAGACTCTCTTACTTCTCGTTAGTTTCTTAAATCAATAGTTGATAAGTGAACTAAAAGTTATCTAATCTGATATAGTGCCCAATGTATGTAGAATAAATACTTAACAAATTATATTTTAAAAGTGGGGAGGGTAAGGGGACATAAAGAAAGTAAGGTTTCTGCTCTTATAGCAAAATAGTTAAACGGCGATACCAGAAAACTGTGATAAGTTATGTAGGTGTATTGTAATATCTAGAGCAAACACTAAGAAAATGATATGAAGAAATATACTATAAAGCACTACAAATAGATCAAGATAGAATCCTAAAAAATGTTCAAATCATCCAGAAGAATGTAAGAAAGAAAAGAACAGAAGAATAGGAAACAGAAAAATCAGATAGGGAAAAATGACAAACCAACATAACAATAATTACCTTAAATGTAAATGCCTCCAATATAAAGAAAAGGCAGAAATTCATAGAGTAGGAAAAAAAATAACTAACTTAACAAAATGCTTTCTATATGACACTCATTTTAAATACAGTGACATTGCTAAGTTGAAAGTCAAAGGATGGATAAGATGCACCATGTAAACGTTAATTTAGAAAGCAGGAATATGTATATCAATATAAGATAAAATATACTTCAGAATAAAAAAAATGACTAGAAACAAAAAAAGTTCGTTACATAATGATAAAAAGAGCAGTCCACTAGGAGGGCATACACTCCTAAATGCATATGTATCAAACAGCTGTCCATCAGAACACAAGATACAAAAAAATGAAAGAGCTAAAATAGACAAATTTACTACTGTAGTAGTTGGTTTCAACACCCTACTCTCAGAGCTTTATAGAACCACCAAACAGAAAAGAAACTAAATAATACAATCAACCCAAATGATTATACATGCATATGACAAAGAATAATATTTATAACAAATTCTTAAAGCTCAACAGTAAACAAACAATGCAACTAGAAAATGGGCAAAAGACATGAGGTGGCATTTCACTGAAGAGGATATACAGACGGCAAATAAGCACATGAAAAGGTATTCAATATAATTAGACATTTGGAAAATGCAAACTAAAACCACAATGAAACATTATTGCACATCTATCAGAATGACTAAACTGAACAGTGGCAGCACCAAATGCTGGTGAAGATTTGAACAAACTGGATAATTAATTCATGCACTTCTAATGAGAATGAAAATGATACATCTACTCTGGGAAAGAGTTTGGCAATATCTTAAAAAATTAAACATATATTTACCATACATCCCAAAAATTGCATCTGTGGCCATTTATCCCCAAGAAATGAAAACTATGTTCACACAAAAACCTGTATATTACTGTGTAAATCAACTTTATTATTAATAACCCACATCTGGAAACAACCCACATATATTTCAATGAGTGAATGGTCAAGCAAACTGTGCTGTATCCATACCATGGAATCCAATAAAAAGGAACAAACTACTGATACACTCAGCAATTTGGATGAATCTCTAGGGAATTATGCTGAGTGAAAATAGCTATTCCAAAAATGTCAAATACTGGATTATTCCATTTATATGACATTCTTGAAATGGAAAAAAATTATAGAAATGGAGAACATAGAGAACAGACTAGTGGTTGCCAGGGTACAGGAATGGGTAGGTCAGGGGAACAAGGAGGTAAGTGTGCTTAAAAAAGGGCACCAGGAGTGACCCTTGTAGTGATATAACTGTTCTGTATCTTGACTGTATTGATATGAATATCCTGGTTGTGACACTGTGGTTCGCAAATTGCTATTATTGAGGGAAACTTGGTACAGGGATATCTCTATAGCATTTCTTACAACTGCATCTGAATTTACAATTACCATAAAGTAGGAAGTTTAATTTTACAAAAAAAAAAGATATGGGTATCACAAAAGTCAGGATAGTAAATTACCTCTTTGGGGAAGGAAATGGATTATAATCAAGGAAGGTTACATGGAAGTATTTTTGTGGTTTTAGCAATGTGTAATTTATTGACTTGGGTGATGGTTATATGTATTTCACTTCATAAATATTCACTGAATTGTACAAGTTTTACACAGTTTTCTCCATATATGACATATATCATAAGGGAAAAATATATTTTCAAAATACACATTTTACTCCTTTGCTTAAAATTCTCCAATTGCTGTCTTCCTTTGTTCATAAGATAAAATCCAAACTCCTCATTGAGGCCTGCAGGCTCTTCTTCACCAATTGTTCCCTTCCTCCTGTTCTGTACTTCTGACATGTTGGATTTGTTTCAGGTCTTCCCATTATAAGATTTTTGCACAAGCTCTTCCTTAGCTTGGGATGATTTAGCATTCTCCCTACCATTCTTCAACTACAAATTCAACTCAAACCTATCAGACTACATCAAACCTCTCACTGATATGCTTTCCAAGCTCCTCATATTTTATTAATACTTCCATAATTTATAATAACATTTTAAGTAATAATTTGACTACTGCCAGTGTCCCTCTTAACTCCTTGGCCTCCAGGCCATAAATTCCATGAGTATAAAACCTCCATCTACCTTGTTCCTTACAGTGCCAGAACAGTGCCTGGAACATAGGACACAACATATTTGTGGAATACAATGTCATTATGTCATTCTGTGTTATTTTTGAAGGCAACATATTGGAAAAGGCTCTTTAGAATCAAATTGATCAAATCCTGGTCAAATCTTGACACTATCACTTACTGGCTATTGACCTCAGGCAGGATTATTTTCCTCTAATATTTAATTTCATTTTCTTCAAAATAAAACTAATAATTATTATCTTTTAGGATTGTCACAAAGTTAAAAGGAAATAATTCATATCAAGATTCCTACCATACCATAATGTCAAAGCAGAGGAAGCACAGTTGACTTTTTCCTGCATAAATTCCCTCCCCATTTAATCCAGAAGAATCTTTGTTTCTCCAAGACAAGTCAGTTTCTTTTCTCAAATATAGAAATTATATAGCTCACCATATTTCTCTTTTTCCCTCTAGCTTAGAGGAAACTCAAGCACTAAACTTCTCAGTGCAAACCATATAAGTGCCTCAGTCACACTAGATGATATTTAAGGATCTTTCAGGACTATTGTTTCTCGTTCTTTCCTTAATAGGCTTGATATAGATAGAAGATCGTACACTGAATGAGCTCCTATAGACTGCATGCAGCTTTCAATCACAGGCTTTTGCAAGCATAGAACAGGTGGTTGCCTATTTAGTATGATCTGAGAAGGCTAAGCAGGGTTACAAATATAATTTTTCCTTCCAAAGCTCATCCATCAAGAGGATGATTCTGACACAGTATTTAATTTGTATGGAAGAAAATGTTATGATCAATTAATGATTTGTGCTCAAGCACAGAATGAAAAAATAATGGCATTTTTACTGCATGACTATTATTCCAGATCTTGTAATCTTCCCATCACCCAATCCAAAACCTGGAATTCCACCAATGGTGTTTTGTACCTCTGATAGGGGCCAAAGGAGCAACCTAAGGCTTGTTAGTAGGCATAGACTGATAGAAAGAACTGATTGACAGGCAGTTCGAACCTGATGATAGTGGTACCTAGGATAATACTGGTTTCTGAAAGTTCAGGACATAGAAGAGAAATGAAGCTTCCTATCTGTAGGCCATGTTCATTGCTTTTCTGGGTTTTATTGGGTCCCCATATTCTTTAGAAGTCACTACAGAACGGTGTTAGATTTAGATTTGATTCTCACCTTGGTCCTTTAAATCATGTTCTAAGGCAAGCCACCTGATGCCCGTGGGTGTCAAGAACAAAACAACTATGAAGAACAATGTATTGACAGCTCAGTTCCTACATACTAGACTAGGAAGACTTCCCTCTCCCCCCTACTCTTCCTTTCCCTCCTTCCTCTCTTCCTCCTACCCTCCTTTCTCACCTCTTCCCTTAAAATTCCTGTCCCCAGTTGTCTCTCTCATCTCTTTTATGCTGTTTCCTGCCAAAACCTCCAGCTATGTCTGTGCTGTGCCTTCCGGGTGTATCGTCAATCCACCTTACCTACCATGAGTCCCTTTAAAGGTCTTGATTGAGGCACACTTATGGTTTGCAGATGCCAAGTGATTATTCTCCACCTACCCGAGACCCAGGAAAGGTTAGTGTGGTCTTCTTGCCCTTAAAAAAGTGGGAGTTCTGTGAGGGAGAAATGGTTTCTGGATTACATAGGGCCTCAGGGCCTGGCACTGAGGTGATTTTTGAGTGACCGTATTTGAATTAACTGATGAATGAGCTGGAAGAAACTTGGAGTCAATCTAGTTGAAGTCCCTGGTCCATATCTCATTACATATTGTATTACAAATATGGAACCTCGTATCAGGATAAAAGAAGATTACACAGTAACTTAGGGGAAGAACTAGGATTTAATTCTAATTCTTTAAATTTTCAGACAAGAGGTCATTCTGCTGCTTCCTAACTGCGATAATTTGGACTTTGTTCTGTTTCTTCATATGTAAATGAGGACTATAATAGTACCTGAGTCACTGGATAAATGTGAAAATTAAATGGGTTCATCCATGTTTAGCATGTAGAATACTCTTGCCTCTCAGAAAAATGCTTAATAAATGTTAGCTATTATTATATTGCTTTTATTGTATATAATGTATTTTATTATATTACAAAAATTCATCTTAAATAGAACTGCCTAACAATATGCTATGATCACAGCTGATGAAAAGATCTCTTTGGGGAAGTTGGGAGACATTAGAAGATCAGAAGTCAGGAAGGAGCTCTGCTTAGGAGTTCCTTCTGAGACTTTCATGTAGAATTTAAGAAATAAAACAAATGAACATGGGGGGAAAAGAGAGGCAAACCAAGAAAGATTCTTAACTATAGAAAACAATCTGATGGGACACCTGGGTGGTTCAGCAGTTGAGTGTCTGCTTTTGGCTCATGGCGTGATCCCAGGATCCAGGAGCCCACTTCTCCCTCTGCCTGTGTCTCTGCCTCTCTCTCTCTCTCTCTCTCTCTCTCTTTCATGAATAAATAAATAAAAATTTTTAAAAACCTGATGGTTACCATAGGGGAGGTGGGCGAGGGAGAACAGGTTAAATAGGTGATGGGGATTAAGTAGGGCACTTGTGATGAGCACTGGGTATTGTATGTAAGTGATGAATCACTAAATTCTACACCTGAAACTAATATTGAACTGTATGTTAACAAACAGGAAGTTAAATAAAAACTGAAAGAAAAAAAAGGTTTCTCCTGAGAACCCCCTTTCCATACTCCTTTTCAAGTACCTCTGCCCACCCAGCTCCTAGGAAACCCTGTAAACCAGATCTTTCAGGTTTGTCCAGGGTATTAGAGATGGGAGCAGAAAACTACACCCTTTTCCTGGAAGACTATTTTCCATACAGTAGTCACTGAGTCAGACATATGTATCCATGACCCCTGAACTTTTCCACCATGTGAAATCTGATGAACTCTTTCTACCATGTGAAATCTACAGAATCACTGGGCTTTCTTGACATATCTCCACTTTTTAGATGGAACCCCATACAGAGAATTTTAGTTAAATTCTGCAGTCCCACAGCAGCTATTCCCAATATGCTCTCATTACTTGTCTGTTGGGGCTACCTGCCTCTTTACCCCATGACAGAGACAGCTGATCTGCACTATTTAAAAAAGTAGAGATGGTGGCAATGAGTAACAGTTTTGGAGATACCAATTTAGATTCAATTTAAGAAAGAATTTTATTTTTTTAAAGAAAGTATTTTCTAATAATTTGGGTTGTCAGTATAGTGATAGACTGGGTAGATGGCCTTGTAACATGCGGATGGTCTCACATTATGGTGTAGTAACAGGAACTGGAAGGCCCTTTGGCAGGGATGTTGAAGAAGTGATTTTTACCACTTTCATCTCAGAGATTTAATTATTTGGTAAGTTAAAAAAACTCAATCTTCAATTGATCCTGCTGCCTACCTGCTTATCAAAGTGTGGTTTATGAATCCTCTGTATTAACATAATATGAGGCACCTATTAAATATTATGTTCCCAGCTCCACCCTTTGCTACTGAATCAGGATTGTTAGAAAATAGTTGCCAGGAATTTGAATGTTTAATAAATTACCTGGCTATTCCAGCTTGCTCCTACCTACTTGTTGGGCTTATTTATAACCCCAAACCTGTACCATTTGCCATTCCAACCACTCCCTCCTCTTCTTCCTTTCTGCGTTTTCATAGTTCACTCAAACCTTTTATGTCCTTTATTCCTTTTTCCAAATTTCTCCCAGGGGCTTATTAGTACTGTGATTCTGGGAAAGTTAACTTCAGAGACTAAGAAGCCTGGCATACAATAGGTGCTCCTTAAATTTCAATTCCTTTCTGCCCTTTCTTTAGCACTTTCTTCCATTCTGTACCCTTAGCTTTAAACTCTTTCTCCTCATTTGTTGTGATCCTCAGTACACTGATTACTCACTCCTCCACCTTTATTAGCACATGTGTGCTCACATATACATACCAAAAAAGAAAAGAAAAATAGGAAAAAATAAACTTTAATCAATCTCCTACTATGTGGGAAACCGTCTGATAGGTACTGGAGCTACAGAATGAACACTGCATGATCCCTACTGTCAAAGGAATCAGTTTCTAGCAGAGGAGACATTCACATACACAACGTGCTCATCTCATATTCAGAGGAAGCTGAGAGAAAAATATGGATTCTGACCTGCATATGAGAAGAAAGGAGAATCAGGAAAGGCAAAAGGAGGTATATATCAGAGTTGCAGGAAACAGAGCAGTGTGGGAGAAGAGTGGAGAGTGCATTGGGAGGAACAAGTAGAAAATGTCCAGTACAAATAGGGAATATTGACAGGGAGGTGGTTTGGAATGTACTTTGAGGTGTCTGTGCATTCTCCAGGTGGAGATGGTAGGGAGATAGTTGGATCATACCTTGTCTGAAGTTCAGGAGTGAAGTTAGGGTTTGAAGAACTGAATTGAGGACAAATCATTATATAGGTAAGACTTAGAGCCTTAAAGTAGAGAATGCCAGGTGGTTAAAGTGAGTAGATAAAGAAGACCTAGTTCACAGAGGCCTCTCTTTTTGGAACTCTGACTAGCCTAGAGAAGATTCTTAAATATGTCTTTCAAGAGGAATTCTGGAGTCTCATCAGTGCTGCCCTAGACTATACGGTAGGAACTAGAAAAAAAACTTCTTTGGTCGGACCCAGTACACAATGGTGTCCCTTCTGTTTGGGTGCAGAACTGTGAGCAGCCATTTTATAAGCAGGACAATTGTAAGGCATAAATAGTATAATCCTACATTGTGGCCTTAAGTACCACCACCAAGAAGATGGGTATAGGTGGAGAAGTTCATTAGGTGCCAGTCTAGCCTTTCCTGGAGGAGGGCTACCTAGACTCACACAGGAACAGGGCTTCAGGTCCCTTGCTTTGGCTGGAAAAAAAAAAGGAAGATATCCTCAGAATCTTATGGTTCTTATCTAAAGGCCATAGGGTTTGGCCACAGGGTTTGGCATTTGAGGTATTTCAGCAGGGGGGAGTTTTCCTGAAGCAATTATAGAATAGTTAAACAGAGCTATTGTGTTTTGAGTATTGTTCTAAGAACCACCCACCGGAAGAGACCTGATTGATCTGTTGCTCTTCTTTGAAGGTCCCAGCAGATGCTTATCTATTTCACTCAACAAGGGAACATCATAGCAGCCCAGGAACCCAACTACTCAGAGATGAGTTTGGATCCCCTGGATCCAATACATACAAACATGCTGCCTAATCAGGGTCATAATCACTGAGCCACCTGCTACCTGGTCAGGTTCATAATCACTGAATGATCCCAGATCCTAGGCTGCAGGCACAAGGTAGGTGAACCAGACAGGAAATTAAATGCCAGATTAGGGGCCCCAAGATAGCATCATAGCAGTAACAATAGGAAGACAAGTAGCACTTATTTGGGGCTTGTACCAAAGCCTCAGTTCAAAACAGTTGAGCTTATTGATCAGGTCAAATGGTCCTAACTATTCTTAGAGAAGGGAGGCAGAAGCTGGAATCAGGCAGGGTCTAATAGGAAAAATCCTGAGTGACACCTGTGTGGCTCAGATGGTTGAGCATCCAACTCTTGGTTTCAGCTCAGATCAAGATGTCATGGGTCATGAAATTGAGCTCTGTGCCAGTCTCCCTGCTCAGCAGGGGGAGTCTGCTTGAAGATACTCTCCCTCTGACCCTCCCTCCAATAACTAAATAAATCTTTAAAAAAGAAAAGAAAAATCCTGAGAGTCTGTGTCTATAGCTGCTCATGTTAGTCCATAAGCCATCTCTTCCTTGCCCAAACCAGAGAGTTGGCTTGAGGGACAATTATGCACGTGGGCTGCATTCCTCTTCCCTGTCCTTTTCTTAGCTAAAATGAGCATGTAACTGGACACTGGTTCTGCTGACAGGAGCTGTCAGCAACATAATAGGTTGCTGATGACAAGGCATGTTAAACAGACTAGGGCTGATCCTCATGTACAGAATCCAACAGGAGGCTGATTAAATTTTGACCATTGGCTCATGCGCTACTACGAAAATGCTTGTGAGTACTTAGTACTTAGCCTGTGGGGCTAAGCTAGCTATACTCTTGGGAGTAAGCCTTGTATTGCCACGATTCCTCTTGGTAGGAAGAAACCCCAGACTTAGGTCAAGAGCCTCAGATTCTAGCCTTTCCTTCTCTTTTCTACCTCTCTCCTTTCTCTCATCTGCACATTCATTCTCTGGAGGAGCCTCTGGCCTTAACCTGTGGCATTATCTATCCCAAGGAAAATTCCTATATTTTAAAAAGAGACTTTAGAATGTAACACAGTAAACTGATATTTTTCAAACTGTGCATCACAAGAAACTAGTAAACTATGAAATCAATTTAGTGGTTAACATGTCTTGAACAAAATAGAACAAAATAGATAATAGAACAAAATAAGAAATATCACAGTGATTGCACATACTAAGGATCCTTATTGTTTAGTGAAACTTGTTTTTATATTTGGTTGAACAATATGAAATTGCCAATGTTTACCAACTTTTTACATATAAAAACTACAATTCATATATATGTATATATGAAAATATATTTGAATATACACACAAATACATATACAAGTGAAAGCATTTCCTAGTTCATAAAATAAAATGTCTTCCTTATCATAGATCAATGGGTCGAAAATGTTTAAAGTCACTGCCTTAAACAAAGGAGATGGCCAGAGATAAGCTGTAGGTAGTTCACTGGGGGAAACAACTTTGGGCAGAGGCCTTTTGGGATTCAGCACTTCTCAAAAAAAGGTAACAACCTTCTTTGTTAATTGTAGAATATTTTGATTTTATTTGTATGCTAGTTCTGGTGCATTTTAGGTAGTCCTAGCGTCTCTACCAAGACAACAAATGTATTTAGGGAGTCTTCTTTTTTTAACTTAAAATCAATTAATTAACATATAGTCTATTATTAGTTTCAGAGGTGGAGTTCAGTGATTCATCAGTTACATATAATACCCAGTGCTTGTTACTTCAAGTGCCCTTTTTTAATGCCCATCACCCAATTACCCCATATCCTGACCCACCCAGCAACCCTGTTTGTTTCCTATAATTAAGAGTCTCTAATGGTTTGTCTCGCTTTCTGTTTTTGTCTTATTTTATTTTCCCTTCCCTTCCCTTCCCTTCCCTTCCCTTCCCTTCCCATGTCCATCTGTTTTGTTTCTTGAATCTCACATATCAGTAAAATCATATGGTATTTGTCTTTCTCTGACTTATTTCACTTAGCATAATACCCTCTAGTTCTACCCATATCCTTTCAAATGGCATGATTTCATTCTTTTTGATGGCTGAATTTTATATATATATATATATATATATATATATATATATACACACACACACCATTTTTTCTTTATCCATTCATCTGTCAATGGACATCTGGGATTTTTCCATATTTTGGCTATTGTATCTATAATTGGGGTGCAAGTGCCCCTTCAAATCACTGTTTGTATCCTTTGGATAAATACCTAGTAGTGTAATTGCTGGGTCATAGAGTAGCTCTAATTTTAACTTTTTGAGGAACCTCCATACCATTGTCTAGAGCGGTTGTACCAGTTTGCATTCCCACCAACAGTGTAAGAGGGTTCTTCAGGGAGTCTTTTCTGCAGAAACATACGTAGGAGGAGAAAAGAACAACAAGGCTTCTGGGATTGGTAGACGGGCTTCCATCCTTGGTCCTCAGCATTTGCCTCTAGGCTCCACTCACCCTTGTGTGTCACTGACAAGTGTGAATAAACTATATAGGGCCCTCTATAAGTGTGCAAGGGTTTCCTTTCTCCATATCTTCACCAACACTTTTCTTTCTTTCTTTCTTTCTTTCTTTCTTTCTTTCTTTCTTTCTTTCTTTCTTTCTTTCTTCCTCTTCTCTCCTCTTCTTCTCTTCTCTTCTCTTCTCTTCTCTTCTCTTCTCTTCTTTCTCTCTCTTTTTGATAATAGCCATTCTATAACAGGTATGAAGTGATAGTTCATTGTGGTTTTGACTTGCATCTCCTTGATGGGTAGTGATGTTGAGCATCTTTTCATGTACTTCATATAGATGGCTATATGCCTTCTTTGGAAAAATGTCTATTCAGATAGTCTGCTGATTTTCATTGGATTGCTATTTTTTTTCATTATTGAGTCATATGAGTTCTTTATATATTTTGGATATTAACCTCTTTTGTAATTGTGAATATTTTCTCCCATTCTGTAGGTTGCTCTTCATTTTGTTGATGATTTTCTTTGTTGTGTGAAATATTTTTAGTGATGTAGTCCCATTTGTTTATTTTCCTTTTTGATGCCTTTGCTTTTGGAGTCATATCAAAAAATACACCCAAACAAAAAACCATTACCAAAACTGATATCAATCAGCTTACTGCCTGTGTTTTCTCCTATGAGTTTCAGACCTTACATTCAAATCTTTAATTTTTTGAGTGGTATAAGGCAGAAAATGAGTGGGAAATATCAGAGAGGGTGACAAAACATAAGAGACTCCTAACTCTGGGAAATGAACAAGGGGTAGTGGAAGGGAAGGTGGGAGGGGGAACAGGGTGACTGGGTGATGGGCACTGAGTGGGGCACTTGATGGGATGAGCACTGGGTGTTATACTATGTTGGCAAATCAAACTCCAATAAAAAATATACAAAAAAAAGACAGTGGTCCAGTTTCATTCTTTTGCATGTAGCTGTCCAGCTTTCTCAACAGCATTTATTGAAGAGGCTGTCCTTTCCTGTTTGTATATTCTTGGTTCCTTTGTCATAAATTAATTGACCGTATATGTGTGTGTGTGTATATATATATATATATATATATATATATATATATACACATATATATATGTTTTTATGCCAACAGTATATTGTTTTGATTATTATAGCTTTGTAATATTGTTTAAAATCAGGGAGTGGTGATGCCTCCTGCTTTCTTCTTTCTCAAGTTTGCTTTGGCAGATTTTAAGATGCTTTTTTCTATTCCTGTGAAAAATACCATCATAATTTTGATATAAATTACATTATTAAATCTGTAGATAGCTTTGGGTAGTATGAACATTTTAACAATATTAAATTTTCCAATTCATGGGCATAGAATATCTTTCCATTTTATTTATTTAGTTACTTATTTGCTTCAACTTTTTTCATCAGTGTCTTTTAGTTTTCAGTGTACAAGTCTTTCATGGGTTCTTTTTTAGACAAGAAGAGGGAATTTTTCAATCACAAGAGAGAATAAAGAATCAATTCCAATTCCAGGATTATATGGGATGAGGTTGTCATCAGGATCTCTGCAGGTTAGGGAGTGTCAGGAACATGGTTAGAAAGCAAAATAATGTTCTGGCATGAAAGGCTATCCTGAGGGGAATTACTAAAAGTGGCTAGTCAATTGTTTCAGTTCCTAGTCCTCTCAAGATGTAATTCACTGGCATTTTCTCTTCTTGGCCTTTCCCTGTAAAGAGGACATAGACCACTCTTAGAAGAATAGGGCCTTTCTGGCACTGAGTCTGCCACTCTTCTTAACAATTTCTCAAGATGGAGCCCCAGAAGAGAATAAAACTAATCAAATCACAGATACCTGATATATAATTTTAGCCCAGTGAAGAATGACCAATAAGCTTTCACTTCTGTTAGGCTATGAATGACCTTACTTGTTTCTTATTACAGAGAAGAAAGATAAGCAATGGCTAGGCTAGAAATTATGGGACAATCATGTAAGGTAATCTTGATGTCTAGATATAATCATTCCCTGCCTCAAGAGTTCAAGGCTTCTGTTTTGGTCTCCCCTATATTTAAATACCTCAAAACCCACCTAGCTTCTCTAGCTGATCTAATAAAACTTCCTTCCCCAATTCTGAAGTGACAGCACCATTCTGCATAGTGTCATAATACTTTCTCTGTCCCCTTATGATTCTCATCACTTTCTGACTCATTTGTTAGTGTGTGCCTATGTCCTAGCTATCAGAGTCAGAGCTGAGTTCAAATCCAACCTCCATTACTTACTGAATGATCTTAGACAAATTCTGTAACATTTCTGAGCCTCATTTTCTTCATCTATAAAGTTGTTATGGCAATAATATTCACCACATGAGGCTGTTTTATGGGCCAGAATACACCCTTAAAATATTTTTCCAGACTTCTACTTTCAGATCTAGCATTGATCTCATCCTAGCAACAAAAAAGACAAACAAACAGAATATCAATGACTTTTCTTGGACCCATCAGAGAATTGACATTTCAGGGCAAACCACTACACCAAAATCTAGAAAAACAGTTCAATCTACAGAATCACCACCCAGATCTAGAGTGGCAATCACTGGAGCCATAAACTTGTAAGAACCCTTAAATGGTAATTTTGACAAATTGCTGGAACCTGAATGTGGATTAGTATGAATTGGAGCCTCAGTTTTAGTGAGGAAACACATAATTTTATAGAGTTCAAATCCAAGAATATCATCATTTTCTTATGATGGAAAGTCAATAAAAATCTCTCTTGCAGCTCTGGCAGGGTAGAAGAAAAGTAAACATTTTAAGATGCACTTAGAAGATTTTCACAAAGACCTGTTCTTCGGGGGAAAAGACTACCAGAGCCTTATCCCACTTATAAGGAAGGGCATTTAGTCAACTCTAGTCCCCTCAAGACTTTTTTTTTCACATAAGGAAGTTCTTTAAAAGCTAAAAAAGTCCCACACTTGTGAAGGTCATATCCCAGTAACACAAGTCCAATAAAAGACTGAGATGTAATCATAAGAATATAGAACACTTCCCCTTATCCATACTTGGTATGACACCAACAGAGCTCCAGTATGATAACAATGGGTTACAACAGAAAGAGCTGCAAAACACAGAGCCTACTTAAGGAGTAAGTCTTAGGGAAACCTAAAGACAACAGAGGGGAAGGAAACACAAGGACAAGAGGAACTTAAAGTCTCTGGCACCTATTACTAAAGAAAACATTAAGCGCAACCCAACTCCTGGCCAGATAAATATAAAACCTCATAGCAAACCTATTTTTCTCCATTGCTCCTATCTGATACATCATTTCCTGGTTGCAGGAAACCAATAGAATGTACACTAATAAAAAACAGGAAGAAAATATGGTCTGAACAGAAAAAGAAAGCACAGAACCAGACTCATATGACACAGATTCCTTAATTATTAGGCAGGATATTTAAGATAACTATGACTAATATATATCAGACTATAATAAAAAAAAGTAGACAACTTTCAAAAAAGAGATCAGTATTGGAAGCAGAAAGATGGACACATTAAGGAAGAAACAAAAGCATGGAATATTTTTCCAACTCTTTGTGTCTTCCTCAATTTCTTTCAGAAGTGTTCTGTAGTTTTTAGGGTATAGGTCCTTTACCTCTTTGGTTAGGTTTATTCCTAGGTATCTTATGCTTTTGGGTGACACTGTAAATGGGATTGCTGAGGCTATGAATTCTAGTACTATGTTGAATAGCAGTGGTGAGAGTGGACATCCCTGCCGTGTTGCTGATCTTAGAGGAAGGACTCCCAGTGTTTCCCCATTGAGAATCATATTTGCTGTAGGCTTTTTGTAGATGGCTTTTAAGATGCTGAGGAATATTCCCACTATCCCTACACTCTGAAGAGTTCTGATGAGGAATGGATGCTATATTTTTTCAAATGATTTCTCTGCATCTTTTGAGAGGATCATATGGTTCTTGTTTTTTCTCTTGTTGATATGATCTATCACATTGATTTATTTACAAGTGATGAACCAGCCTTGCATCCCAGGGATAAATCTCACTTGGTCATGGTGAATAATATTTTTAATGTACTATTGGATCTTATTGGCTAGTATCTTGTTGAGAATTTTTGCATCTGTGTTCATCAGTGATATTGGTCTATAATTCTCCTTTTTGGTGGGGTCTTTGGTTTTAGAATTAAGGTGATGCTGGCCTCATAAAACGTGTTTGGAAGTACTCCATCCCTTTCTATCTTTCAGAAAATCTTTAGTAGAATAGGTATGGTTCCTTCTTTAAGCGTTTGATAGAATTCCCCTGGGAAGCCATCTGGCCCTGGCCTTTTGCGTCTTGGGAGGTTTTTGATGACTGCTTCAATTTCCTCCCTGGTTATTGGCCTGTTCAGGTTTTCTATTTCTCTCTATGCCAGTTTTGGTAGTTTGCGGTTTTCCAGAAATGTGTCCATTTCTTCTAGATTGCTAATACCCCATGCTCATGGATTGGAAGAATTAATACTGTGAAAATGTCAATGTTACACAGGGCAATTTACACATTTAATGCAATCCCTATCAAAATACCATGGACTTTCTTCAGAAAGTTGGAACAAATCCTCTTAAGATTTGTGTGGAATCAGAAAAGTTCCCGAATACCCAGGGGAATATTGAAAAAGAAAACCAGAGCCTGGGGAATCACAATGCCAGATTTCAAGTTGTACTACAAAGCTGTGATCTTCAAGACAGTGTGGGACTGGCACAAAAACAGACACATAGATCAGTGGAACAAAATAGAGCACCCAGAAATGGGCCCTCAACTCTATGGTCAACTAATATTCGACAAAGCAGGAAAGACTGTCCCCTGGAAAAAAAGTCTCTTCAATAAATGGTGCTGGGAAAATGGACAGTCTCATGCAGAAGAATGAAACTAGACCACTCTCTTGCACCATACACAAAGATAAACTCAAAATGGATGAAATATCTAAATGTGAGACAAGAATCCATGAAAAGCCTAGAGGAGAACACAGGCAACACCCTTTTTGAACTTGGCCACAGCAACTTCTTGCAAGATATATCTATGAAGGCAGGGTAAAAAAGCAAAAATGAATTATTGGGACTTAATCAAGATAAAAAGCTTCTGCACAGCAAAAGAAACAGTCAACACAACTAAAAGACAACCTACAGAATGGGAGAAGATATTTGCAAATGACCTATCAGATAAAGGGCTAGTATCCAAGATCTATAAAGAACTTATTAAACTCAACAGCAAAGAAACAAACAATCCAATTATGAAATGGGCCAAAGACATGAAGAGAAATTTCACCAAAGAAGACATAGACATGGCCAACAAGCATATGAGAAAATGCTCCACATCACTTGCCATCAGGGAAATACAAATTAAAACCACAATAAGACCACCTTACACCAGTGAGAATGGTGAAAATTAATAAGACAGGAAACAACAAATGTTGGAGAGGATGTGGAGAAAGGGGAACCCCCTTACACTGTTAGTGGGATGTGAACTGGTACAGCCACTCTGGAAAATTGTGTGAAGGTTCCTTAAAGAGTTAAAAATAGAGGTACCCAGGACCCAGCAATTGCACTGCTGGGGATTTACCCCAAAGATACAGATGCAGTAAAACGGCAGGATGCCTGCACCCCAGTGCTTATAGCAGCAATGTCCACAATAGCCAAACTGTGGAAGGAGCCTCGTGTCCACGGATAGATATAGGAGATGTGGTGCATGTATTCAATGGAATATTACTCACCCATTAGAAATGACAAATACCCACCATTTGCTTCAATGTAGATGGAACTGGAAGGTATTATGCTGAGTGAAGTAAGTCAATCGGAGAAGGACAAACATTATATGGTCTCATTCATTTGAGGAATATAAAAATAGTGAAAGGGAATAAAGGGAAAGGAGAGAAAATGAGTGGGAAATATCAGTCACGGTGACCTAACATGAGAGACACTTAATTCTGGGAAACAAACAAGGGGTGGTGGAAAGGGAGGTTGGCAGGGGCTTGGGGTGACTGGGTGACAGGCACTGAGGGGGGCACTTGATGGGATGAGCACTAGGTGTTATGCTATATGTTGATACATTGAACTCCAGTAAAAAAGAAAGAAAAGAAATTATATGAATAAAAACTCTGTATCAGAAATTAATCAGTAAAATGGGCACAACGAAGGTAAGAATTAATGAGCTGAAAGATGAATGGATAAAGAAGATGTGGTCTATGAATACAATGGAATATTACTCAGCCATTAGAAACGACAAATACCCACCATTTGCTTCGACGGGGATGGAACAGGAGGGTATTATGCTGAGTGAAATAAGTCAATCGGAGAAGGACAAACATTATATGGTCTCATTCATTTGGGGAAAATAAAAAATAGTGAAAGGGAATAAAGGGGAAAGGAGAAAAATGAGTGGGAAATATCAGAAAGGGAGACAGAACATGAGAGACTCCTAACTCTGGGAAACGAACTAGGGGTGGTGGAAGGGGAGGTGGGTGGGGGGGGTGGGGGTGACTGGGTGATGGGCACCAAGGGGGGCACTTGATGGGATGAGCACTGGGTGTTATTCTATATGTTGGCAAATTGAACACCAATAAAAAATAAATTTATAATAAAAAAATATTGAGCTTGAAGATATGTCAATAGCAACTTCCCAGATTGAAACACAAAAAGAAAAAGAAAAACCGAATATCCAAAAACTAAAGATAATACTAAAGGATGTAAGATATGCTTACTTGGAATACCAGAAGAAGAAAAAAAGAACAAGGCAGAAGAAATATTTGAAATATCAATGGCTGAGAACTTTCTAAAGTTAAAAACAAACACCAAATCACATAAATATTGAAGAAATTATTCACGAAGTAAAGCCATATAGGACAGAATTTTGTATACACATAAAGGAGGAAAGAATATTGTAGAAAAAATAAAATACAATATTTTATTATTATTAATTAATCTGAACTAGTTACAATGTACTGTGTGATTTTAGCATATGGATAAATGAAATTAATGACAGCAATGTTATAAGGGATGGGAGGGAGGAAGGAATACTCTAAGGTACCCCAGCTTCTACATGAAGGTGGTATAGTGGTATAGTGCTATCTGAAAGTGGATTTAGGTTAGTTGTAAATTAATTCAACTTAAATTAGTTGAAAGTGGACTAATTTGTACAGTCTAAACTACTATTTTTAAAAGTATAATTAGTGTTTTAAAACAGGAGAAAAAATTTAATCAAATAAAATGTAAAATGTTCAATTACAACCAGAGAAGGCAGAAAAAAGAGGGGATGGAAAAAGTAAGTAAAGAACAAGTACAATAAATAGAAAACAGTTACAAATATTAGAGATATATTTCAACTATATTAATAATCACTTTAATTTTTTATTGTATTACTTTTTAGGAAAAAAATTATATTTCAATTCCAGTATGGTTAACATAAAAGAGACGAACCAAAAAACAGAATCTTAACTCCAGAGAACAAACTGGTGGTTACCAGAGAAGAGGTGGGGGGGGGGATGTGTGACATAGGTGAAGGGGATCATGAGTACATTTATCTTGATGAGCACTGAGTAATGTATAGAATTGTTGAATCACTATGTTGCACACCTGAAACTAATGTCAATAATCACTTTAAATGTAGTCTAAATACACTGAATAAAAGACAGAGGTAGTCAGAATGGGTAAAAAAATAAATAAACCCACCTTAAATATAAGATTCAAATTAAAATTAATGGGATGGTATAAAAAGTAAAGGATGGAGAAAGAATATAGGCATACCTTGGAGATGTTGTTGGTTCAGTTCTAGACAACTACAATAAAGCAAATATCATAATAAAGCAAGTTAAAGGGATCCCTGGGTGGCACAGCAGTTTGGCGCCTGCCTTTGGCCCAGGGCGCGATCCTGGAGACCCGGGATTGAATCCCACGTCGGGCTCCCGGTGCATGGAGCCTGCTTCTCCCTCTGCCTATGTCTCTGCCTCTCTCTCTTTCTCTCTCTGTGACTATCATAAATAAATAAAAAAATTTTTTAAAAAGCAAGCTAAATAATTTTTTTGGTTTCCCAGTGCATATAAAAGTTATGTTTACACTATAGTGTAGTTTATTAAGTGCTCAATAGCACTATGTCTAAAAAAAGCAATGTACGTACTGTTTTTAAAAAACATTTTATTTATTCATGAGAGACACAGAGAAAGAGGCAGAGATATAGGCAGAGGGATAAGCAGGCTCCCTGCAAGGAACCCTATGTGGGACTCAATCCCAGAACCCCAGGATCAAGACCTGAGCCAAAGGCAGACAATCACTGAGCCTCCCAGGCATCCCAGCAAATATAAAAAATAGTAAAAGTGATTATAGGGGAAAGGAGAGAAAATGAGTGGGAAAAATTAGAGAGGATGACAAAACATGAGAGACTCCTAACTCTTGGAAATGAACAAGGGGTAGTAGAAGGGAAGGTTGGGCAGAGGGATGGGGTGATGGGGTGATGGGCACTGAGGGAGGCACTTGACAGGATGAGCACTGGGTGTTATATGCTGCCAAAGAAAATTCCAATTAAAAAAATTTAAAAAGTGAAAAAAATAAAAATACTCTATTGATTAAAAATGGTAACCATCATCTGAACTTTCAGCAAGTCACCACCTTATGCTGGAGGAGGCTCTTGCCTCATGTTGACGGCTGCTGACTGATCAGGACCTGGAGTGGGAGAAGGCAGTTAGAGAGAAAGGGAACATATTGGTCAAAGGGTACAAACTTTGAGTTATAAGATGAACAAGTTCTGGAGACCTTAGGTACAGCATGATGAGCATAGTTAATAATAATTTATTATATATAAAATATATATTTATTATATATAAAATATATATGAAATTTGTTTAGAAAGTAGCCAAAAAATTGTCTCGCTACAAAAGCAGTGGTAACTATGTGAAGTAAGTAAAATGTTAATTAGTTCGATTGTGGCCATTGTTACCGAATGTACACATGCATTAAAACATGATGTTGTACACTTCAAATATATAACATTTTTGTCAATCATACTTCAATAGAGCTGGAAAATTTGTTTTAAAGATTTTATTTATTTATTCATGAGAAACACAGAGACAGAGACATAGGCAGAGGGAGAAGCAGGGTCCCTGTGGGGAGCCCGATGCAGGACTTGATCCCAGGAATCCAGAATCACAGGACTCCAGGATCATGCCCTGAGCCAAAGGCAGATGCTCAACCACTGAGCCATCCAGGCATCCCTGGAATTTTTTGAAAAAGAATTACTAAAATGTGACACAGAAGCACAATGTGAGCATATGCTATTGGAAAAATGGACTTGATAGACCTGCTTGATTTCAGATTGCCACAAACTTTCAGTTTGTAAAAATGCAATTTGTAAAATGCAATAAAGTGAAATGCAATAAAACAAGGTATGCCTGTATGTGAATGCAATGGTAAGATGCTCTCATGTAGTAAGAACTCAATAAATAGTAGGTACTGTTACTAACAATCTTGGAGCTCCTAGAGGGCTTGGGGCCTTATCTGCTTTATCTCTGCCTCTGTAGTACCTGACACAGAGCAAGTTGGAAGGAAGAGAAGTCAAATCAATATACATAAAGTGTTAAATGTCTACTCCATGCCAGGCCTTGTTTGGGAATGAAAAAAGTGATTTAGACCAAGGTTTTGTCATTGAGTATCTCACAGTCAAATGAAGAAAATGAACTTAAACTCTTTAAGCAAATATTAATCTGTAAATCAATGAGAAGAGCAATGTGGTAAATTTTTCACATTTTGACACCTTTGAAATTGGGAGGCATCTTGAGATTAACGGTGTCTTAGTGCGTTGTTATCTAATTGCAGTATGTTTTTTCCCCTGTTACATAAAATAATGGTGTGATTTCAACCAATGGCATCTTAGATTTGGCTAACTATGGCAATAGATTATGTAGAAAGTGTTCAACAACCTTAAGCCATTAGATTTTATTTACAAGAAATCTGAGGTTTAGAAACATTAAGTAATTTGTTCAAGGTCACACAGCTGTTAAGTAGCAGGTCATTGTGACTGTAAAACTTACGCACTTTCTCTTTCACTATCTTTTTAGTAAGTTTTTATTTAAATTCCAGTTAACTTACAGTGTGATATTAGTTTCAGGTGTACAATTTAGTGATTCAACATTTACATATGATAACCTGTGCTCATTGCAGTTAAGTGTGCTCCTTAATCCTCATCACCTTGTTTACCCACCCCCCACCTCCCCTCCAATAGCCAATAGTGTTTTCTCTATAATTAAGACTCTGTTTCTTACTTTTCTTTTATCCCTTTTCCTCATTTATTTTATTTTTTAAATCCCATATATGAGTGAAATCATGTTATTTGTCTTTCTCTGCTAGATTTATTTCACTTAGCATGATACTCTCTAGCTCTCTGCATGTCACTGCAAATATAGTATTAAAATTAATTTTACCTTTTTTAACTTTAAGAAAATGTGGTCATTAGAATATTTAAAATTATATATGAGGCTTACATATTTATATTGGACAGCAATAAATATCATCAAGCACTTTAAAAGGCTGGCATTTACTGTTACTCATTCATTAATTCACTTATTCTAATGCTCAAAGTGATATTGAGTGTCTACTCAATTCTTTAAGAGTCTTTTACTATGAGCCAAGGAACTCACTGCCAATTAAAATCCCTACCTCATTTTTGGCAAACCAAGAAACAGACATGTAACTATAGAGAACAAACTGAGGGTTCCTGGAGGGGAAATGGGCAGGAGGATGGGTTAAAAAGGTGATGGTTATTGGGGATCCCTGGGTGGCGCAGTGGTTTAGCGCCTACCTTTGGCCCAGGGCACGATCCTGGAGACCCGGGATCGAATCCCACGTCGGGCTCCCGACGTGGAGCCTGCTTCTCCCTCTGCCTGTGTCTCTGCCTCTCTCTCTCTCTCTCTGTGTGACTATCATAAATAAATAAAAATTAAAAAAAAAAAAAGGTGATGGTTATTAAGGAAGGCATGTTGTGATGAGCACTGGCTGTTGAATGGAAGTGATGAATCACTAAATTCTACACCTGAAACTAATATTACACTGTATTTTTAACAAACTGGAATTAAGTAAAAATTTGGAGAAAGAAAAAGGATAAAAATCCTACCTCATTTTCACAAGTGCTACTTCTGGGCCTTGATTTTCCATCTTATAATTGTATCTGTACTTTTATCCTCTAGTAAATCTTACCCTTTTTGCTGGGACTTTATCTTACACTGAAATAATTGGAAAGTCTCCTAGCAAGTATCGCTGCCACCATTCTAGACCACCTTCTTTATGCTGGCTTTGAAGTTTCCAGACTCAGAGAGAAGGGCCAACTGTTCTCTGGAACCTTTATGGATATGGAGTAGGCAGGAATAATAGTGAAAAAAATGAGATGAGAGATAACCAGTTCTTCATCACAGGCATTTTATGGAGCAGGGACATGCTCTCCTATTTTTCCTACTTCCAGGTACTACTCTTCAACCTGTCCTTTACCAGACACAAGAGTGATCTTTGTAACAGAGATCCACATGTCATTCCCTTTCTCAAAGCCCTTGAGAGGTTCCCATTACCTATAGAATAAAATACAACACTGAATACAGTATTTAAGTCCCTCTAGGGTTTCGTCAAATCCTTCAATGGCTTCCCACCTCATTCAGAGTAAAAATCAAATCTTTATGGTCAACTATATGACCCTACATGCTCTACCCCCTCCCCCTTTATAACCCTAATTTCTCTGACCTCATGTCCAATTATTTACCTTACCTCATTCTGCTTCAAGTGTACCAGTTTTCCTACTTATTCTTTGAACATGAAAAGTGTGTTCCCAAAGGTTCCTTTGGGACATTTATACTTCTCAATTCTCCTGTCTGGAGCTCTCTATACCCAGATATTCATGTGGCTCACTCCCTAACTTCTTTCAGGTCATTATTAACATACTACCTTCTCACTAGTCACATTCTATTTGAAATTACATCCCTCATCCTTATACATCTCATTTTTTCTCCTGCTTTCTTTTCTTTTTTTTAATTTATTTTTCATTGGTGTTCAATTTGCCACCATAGAGAATAATACCCAGTGCTCATCCCATCAAGTACCCACCTCAGTGCCCGTCACCCAGTCACCCCCACCTCCCGCCCATCTCCCCTTCCACAACCCCTAGTTCATTTCCCAGAGTTAGGAGTCTTTCACGTTCTGTCTCCCTTTCTGATATTTCCCACTTATTTTTTATCCTTTCCCCTTTATTCCCTTTCACTATTTTTTATATTCCCCAAATGAATGAGACCATATAATGTTTGTCCTTCTCCGATTGACTTATTTCACTCAGCATAATACCCTCCAGTTCCATCCACGTCGAAGCAAATGGTGGGTATTTGTCGTTTCTAATGGCTGAGTAATATTCCATTGTATACATAAACCACATCTTCTTTATCCATTCATCTTTCGTTGGACACCGAGGCTCCTTCCACAGTTTGGCTATTGTGGACATTGCTACTATAAACATCGGGGTGCAGGTGTCCCGGCGTTTCATTGCATCTGTATCTTTGGGGTACATGCCCAACATTGCAACTGCTGGATCGTAGGGCAGATCTATTTTTAACTCTTTGAGGAACCTCCACACAAAGGAGAATTATAGACCAATATCCCTGATGAACATGGATGCAAAAATTCTCAACAAGATACTAGCCAATAGGATACAACAATACATTAAGAAGATTATTCACCATGACCTAGTGGGATTTATCCCCAGGATGCAAGGCTAGTTCAACACTCGTAAAACAATCAATGTGATTCATCATATCAGCAAGACAAAAAGCAAGAACCATATGAACCTTTAAATAGATGCAGAGAAAGCATTTGACAAAATACAGCATCCATTCCTGATAAAAACTCTTCAGAGTGTAGTGATAGAGGGAACATTCCTCAACATCTTAAAAGCCATCTACAAAAAGCCCACAGCAAATATCATTCTCAATGGGGAAGCACTGGGAGCCTTTCCCCTAAGATCAGGAACAAGACAGGGATGTCCACTCTCACCACTGCTATTCAGCATAGTACTAGAAGTCCTAGCCTCAGCAATCAGACAACAAAAAGAAATAAAAGGCATTCAAATTGGCAAAGAAGAAGTCGTTTTTATATCAGACTAAAGTTTTCCAATTTTTTTTCTCTTTTCTCACCTTAACTACAATATTTTACCACCTGTTCATTTTTAAGTTTCTTCCTTTTTGACTTCCATATTTCTACAATTACATGTTGTAGATATATTTTCCAATTCTAGGTCCCCTTCAACATACTCAAGTTAATTTTGAGAGATATATGTTTTTTTTCTTTTGTTTTGTGTTTTTTTTTCTGCCTTATTTCGTTCTACAATGATGATAGTTAATACCTTCTGAAACATGACCAGCATGGGCCCAGAAACAAGTGGAATAGTGTGCTCATTCATTCTGTGACATTATATTCTCTCTTCATTCCCATTCTGCCCCCCTATTTTACCTGGTTTATGCATTGGTGGTCAATGGTGGGGCTTTGTACAAGTATTTCTAATTTATAATTTTGGGACTGAGCATCTTTGAACATACAGAACTTAATATACTCAGAACCAAGAGGATCACACTCTAGAACCCCTCAGGTAGACTACGTTCTCCCTCCACTACAACTTCGTCACTACCACCATCTCCCAGGGCCCTCTCTTTTTTGCTTCTATTTTTCTTTTTTCTTTTTTTTTTTTTTTGTCTTCTTCTTTGGGATTCTTGGCCTTTATTTTTTACTACTTTGTTTTAAATTTTGTTTTCCACTTTAGTGGTCTTTTTATTTTATTTCATTCTGATTTTGTTTCCAATTTCTGGTCTCTAACCTCATCAGAATCAACTAGGGTGAAATTTATTTAAGTCGTGGTTGATATTCTTGATTCAGCCCACTCATACAGCCACTCTGCAGTGAGCAAAATGACTAGAAAGAAGTCACCACAAAAGAATCAGAAACAATACTCTCTGCCACAGAGTTACAGAATTTGGATTCTAATTTGATGTCAGAAAGCCAATTGAGAAGCACAATTATAAAGCTACCGGTGGCTCTAAAAAAAAAGCATAAAGGATTCAAGAGACTTCATGACTACAGAATTTAGATCTAATCAGGTCGAAATTAAAAATCAATTAAATGAGATGCAATCCAAACTGGAAGTCCTAACGATGAGGGTTAATGAGGTAGAAGAAAGAGTGAATGACATAGAAGACAAGTTGATGACAAGGAAGGAAGCTGAGGAAAAAAGAGAAAAACAATTAAAAGACCATGAGGAAAGGTTAAGGGAAATATGATAGCCTCAAAAGGAAAAATCTATGTTTAATTGGGGTTCCAGCAAATGCCAAGAAGGCCAGAGGATCAGAAAGCATATTTGACCAAATCATAGCTGAGAACTTCCCTAATTTGGGGAGGGAAACAGGCATTCAGATCCAGGAGACAGAGACGTCTCCCACTAAAATCAATAAAAACAACACCTCGACATTTAATAGTGAAACTTGCAAATTCCAAAGATAAAGAGAAAATCCTGAAAGCAGCAAGAGACAAGAGATCCCTAACTTATATGGGAAGAACTATTAGATTAACAGCAGACTTCTCGACAGAGACCTGGCAGGCCAGAAAGGGCTGGCAGGATATAGTCAGGGTCCTAAATGAGAAGAACATGCAACCAAGAATACTTTATCCAACAAGGCTCACATTCAGAATAGAAGGAGAGATAAACAGCTTCCAAGATAGGCAGAAACTGAAAGAATATGTGACCACCAAACCAGCTTCACAAGAAATATTAAGTGGGACCCTGTAAAAGAAGGAAGCCCAAAGAAATAATCCACAAAAAAGAGGGACTGAATAGGTATTATGATGACACTAAATTCATATCTTTCAATAGTAACTCAGAACGTGAATGGGCTAAATTATCCCACCAAAAGACACAGGGTTTCAGACTGGATAAAAAAGCAAGACACATCTATTTGCTGTCTACAAGAGACTCATTTTAGTCCTAAGGACACCTCCAGCCTGAAAATGAAAGGTTGGAGAACCATTTACCATTCAAATGGTCCTCAAAAGAAAGCTGGGTAGCAATCTTCATATCAGATAAATTGAAGTTTATAGCAAAGACTGTAATAAGAGATGAAGAGGGACATTATACCATGCTTAAAGTGTCTAACCAACAAGAAGACCTAACATTCATGAATATTTATGCCCCTAATGTGGGAGCTGCCAAGTATATCATTCAATTAATAACCAGTTAAGACATGATTAGATAATACAGTAATACTAGGAGACTTCGATATGGCACTTTCTGCAAATGACATCTTCTAAGCACAACATAACCAAAGAAACAAGAGCTTTAAATGATACACTGGACCAGATGGATTTCACAGATTTGTACAGAACTTTGCATCCGAATGCAACTGAATACACATTCTTCTCAGGTGCACATGGAACTTTTTCCAGAATAGATCATATACTGGGTCACAAATCAGGTCTCAACTGATTCCAAAAGATTGGGATTGTCCCCTGCATATTTTCAGACCATAATGCTTTGAAACTAGAACTCCATCACAAGAAGAAATTTGCAAGAAACTCAAACACCTAGAGGTTAAAGACTATCTTGCTAAAAGATGAATGGGTCAACCAGGAAATTACAGAAGAATTAAAAACAGTCATGGTAACTAATAAAAATGAAGATACAACCATTCAAAATCTTTGAGATACAGCAAAGCCTGTCCTAAGAGGTAAATCATCACAATACAAGCATCCATTAAAAAACTGGAAAGAACTCAAATACACAAGCTAAACTCACACCTAAAGGAACTGGAGAAAAAATAGCGTATAAAATCTACACCAAGCAGAAGAAGAGAGTTAATAAAGATTCCAGCAGAACTCAAATAAACAGAGACCAGAGGAACTGTGGAACAGATCAACGAAACTAGGAGTTGATTCTTTGAAACAATAAGATAGATAAACCATTAGCCAGCCTTATTAAAAACAAAAGAGACTCAAATTAATAAAATCATGAATGAAAAAGGAGAGATCACAACCAATACCAAGGATATACAAATGATTTTAAAAACGAATTATGAAAAAAAACGAATTATGAGCTGCTATATACAAATAAATTAGGCAATCTAGAAGAAATGGACGCATTTCTGGAAAACCACAAATTACCAAAACTGGAACTGGAAGAAATAGAAAACCGGAATGGGCCAATAGCCAGGGAGGAAATTGAAGCAGTCATCAAAAACCTCCCAAGACACAAAAGTCCAGGGCCAGATGGCTTCCCAGGGGAATTCTATCAAATGTTTAAAGAAGAAACAACACCTATTCTACTAAAGCTGTTCCAAAAGATAGAAAGGGATGGAATACATCCAAACTCATTTTATGAGGTCAGAATCATCTTAATTCCCAAACCAGATAACGACCCCAACAAAAAGGAGAATTACAGGCCAATATCCCTGATGAACATGGATGCAAAAATTCTCAACAAGATACTAGCCAATAGGACATCCACATGCAGAAGAATGAAACTAGACCACTCTCTTTCACCATACACAAAGATAAAATGGATGAAAGATCTAAATGTGAGACAAGATTCCATCAAAATCCTAGAGAAGAACACAGGCAACACCCTATTGGAACTCGGCCATAGTAACTTCTTGCAAGATACATCCACGAAGGCAAAAGAAACAAAAGCAGAAATGAACTATTGGGACTTCGTCAAGATAAGAAGCTTTTGCACAGCAAAGGATACAGTCAACAAAACTCAAAGACAACCTACAGAATGGGAGAAGATATTTGCAAATGACATATCAGATAAAGGGCTAGTTTCCAAGATCTATGAAGAACTTATTAAACTCAACACCAAAGAAACAAACAATCCAATCATGAAATGGGCAAAAGACATGAACAGAAATCTCACAGAGGAAGACATAGACATGGCCAACATGCATATGAGAAAATGCTCTGCCTCACTTGCCATCAGGGAAATACAAAACAAAACCACAATGAGATACCACCTCACACCAGTGAGAATGGGGAAAATTAACAAGGCAGGAAACAACAAATGTTGGAGAGGATGCGGAGAAAAGGGAACTCTCTTACACTGTTGGTGGGAATGTGAACTGGTGCAGCCACTATGGAAAACTGTGTGGAGGTTCCTCAAACAGTTAAAAATATACCTGCCCTATGACCCAGCAATTGCACTGTTGGGGATTTACCCCAAAGATACAAATGCAATGAAACGCCGGGACACCTGCACCCCGATGTTTATAGCAGCAATGGCCACGATAGCCAAACTGTGGAATGAGCCTCGGTGTCCAACGAAAGATGAATGGATAAAGAAGATGTGGTTTATGTATACAATGGAATATTACTCAGCTATTAGAAATGACAAATACCCACCATTTGCTTCAACGTGGATGGAACTGGAGGGTATTATGCTGAGTGAAGTAAGTCAGTCGGTGAAGGACAAACATTATATGTTCTCATTCATTTGGGGAATATAAATAATAGTGAAAGGGAATATAAGGGAAGGGAGAAGAAATGTGTGGGAAATATCAGAAAGGGAGACAGAACATAAAGACTGCTAACTCTGGGAAACAAACTAGGGGTGGTGGAAGGGGAGAAGGGTGGGGGGTGGGAGTGAATGGGTGACGGGCACTGGGGGTTATTCTGTATGTTAGTAAATTGAACACCAATAAAAAATAAATTAAAAAAAATATACTAGCCAATAGGATCCTACAGTATATTAAGAAGATTATTCACCATGACCAAGTGGGATTTATCCCCGGGAAGCAAGGCTGGTTCAACACTCATAAAACAATCAACGTGATAGATGATACAGCAAGAAAAAATACAGGAACCACATGATCCTCTCAATAGATGCAGAGAAAGCATTTGACAAAATACAGCATCCATTCCTGATCAAAACTCTTCAGAGTATAGGGATAGAGGGAACTTTCCTCACTGTCTTAAAAGCCATATATAAAGCCCGCAGCAAATATCATTCTCAATGGGGAAACACTGAGAGCCTTTGCCCTAAGATGAGGAACACGACAGAGATGTCTGCTCTTACCACTGCTATTCAACATAGTACTAGAAGTCCTAGCCTCAGCATCAGGCAACAAAAAGAAATAAAAGGCATTCAATATGGCAAAGAAGACGTCAAACTCTCCCTCTTTGCAGATGACATGATACTGGACAGAGAAAACCCGAAGCCTTCACCCCAAGATTGCTAGAACTCATACAGCAATTCGGCAGTGTGGCAGGATACAAAATCAATGCCCAGAAATCAGTGGCATTCTATACACTAACAATGAGACTGAAGAAAGAGAAATTAAAGAGTCAATCCCATTTACAATTGCACCCTATAGTATAAGATACGTGGGAATAAACTAATCAAAATGGTAAAGGATATATACCCTATGAACTACAGAAGACTTCTGAAAGAAATTGAGGATGACTCAAAGAGATGGAAAAATATTCCATGCTCATGGATTGGAAGAATTAATATTGTGAAAATGACAATGCTACCCAGAGCAATTTACACATTCAATGCAATCCCTATCAAAATACCATGGACTTTCTTCAGAAAGTTGGAACAAATCCTCTTAAGATTTGTGTGGAATCAGAAAAGTTCCCGAATAGCCAGAGGAATATTGAAAAAGAAAACCAGAGCCTGGGGAATCACAATGCCAGATTTCAAGTTGTACTACAAAGCTGTGATCTTCAAGACAGTGTGGGACTGGCACGAAAACATACACATAGATCAACGGAACAGAATAGAAAACCCAGAAATGGGCCCTCAACTCTATGGTCAACTAATATTCGATAAAGCAGGAAAGACTGTCCACTGGAAAAAAGACAGTCTCTTCAATAAATGGTGCTGGGAAAATGGACAGTCTCATGCAGAAGAATGAAACTAGACCATTATCTTACAGCATACACAAAGATATACTCAAAATGGTTGAAAGATCTAAATGTGAGACAAGAATCCATGAAAATCCTAGAGGAGAACACAGGCAACACCCTTTTTGAACTTGGCCACAGCAACTTCTTGCAAGATATATCTATGAAGGCAGGGTAAACAAAAGCAAAAATGAATTATTGGGACTTAATCAAGTTAAAAGCCTTCTGCACAGCAAAAGAAACAGTCAACACAACTAAAAGACCACCTACAGAATGGAACAAGATATTTGCAAATAACCTATCAGATAAAGGGCTAGTATCCAAGTTCTAGAAAGAACTTATTAAATTCAACAGCAAGGAAACAAACAATCCAATCATGAAATGGGCCAAAGACATGAACAGAAATTTCAGAGGAATACATAGACATGGCCATCAAGCACATGAGAAAATGCTCCACATTGCTTGCCATTAGGGAAATACAAATCAAAATCACAATGAGATGCCACTTCACACCAGTGAGAATGGTGAAAATTAACAGGACGGGAAACAATAAATGTTGGAGAGGATGTGGAGAAAGGGCACTTTCTCTTGCACTGTTGGTTGGAATGTGAACTGGTACAGCCACTCTGGAAATTTGTGTTGAGGTTCCTCAAAGAGTTAAAAATAGAGGTACCCAGGACCCAGCAATTGCACTGCTGGGGATTTACCCGAAAGATACAGTTGCAGTGAAAATCCAAGGACACCTTCACTACAATGTTTATAGCAGCAATGTCCATAAGCCAAACTGGGTAGATCCTCGGTGTCCATTGCAAGATGAATAGATAAAGAAGATGTGGTCTATATATACAATGTAATATTACTCAGCCATTAGAAATGACTAGTACCCACCATTGCTTCCACCTGAATAGAACTGAAGTGTATTATGCTGAGTGAAGTATGTCAATTGGAGAACGAACATTATATTGTTTCATTCATTCAAGGAATATAAAAATAGTGAAAGGATTTATTGCGGAAAGGAGAGAATATGAGTGGGAAATATCAGAGAGGTTGACAAAACATGAGAACATCCTAATTCTGTGAAACAAACAAGGGGTAGTAGAAGGGGAGGTGGGCAGGGGAATGGAGTGACTGGGAGTTGAAAGCCAGAAGGTTGACCTGGTGGAAGAATCGGAGGTGTCCTGTACTCGGCACAAGATTAGGAAGAAGGAAAAAAAAAAAAAGATTAGGAAGAAGGCTCTGGGAGGGTGTAGGAAACTCACCAGGCTGCCAGTTTTGCCTGTTGGCCAGACCTTCAAAATGAAACTTCCAGCAGCACACTAAAGATGACAAAAAGACAATCAGGAGAACTATAACTTACTAAAGAGACCTAGGACTTTCCTCCTGATAAGAACTTTCCTCTCTGGGTCACAGAACCCCATTTGTGTAATCAAAGAGTTGGACCTTAGGAAGTTAAGATCTTTTCCCCCTCTGATTTTCTATGGCTCACTGAGCTTAGTAACAGAATGGAACTAGCTACCCAAAAATTCTATAGGATTCCTTACTTATTGTAGTTCTCCCATTGCCTAGAAGTGAGTAGCACCAATACCTCAAGTTTCTGGATGTTCACTTTTGAAGAAGGCAGAAAAGGGAAGAGGTTAAGGAGATTGTGTTCAAATCCATGGCTAAATTCCCACCAGTAATGGGGTAGAACCCACGAAAATTGAGTCAGTAAATGTAAAGAGAAGGAAGCAGATACAATCCTAGAGCCAGAGGAAAAGAGGAAGAGGAGGCCTCAGCCAGACATGGATAAGGTGCTCTAGACACCTCCCCAGCTGACTCTTGGATTCCCTGATCATATTCTCTTTATATTCTCCCCTCCAGCTCATCTTACCATGTACAAACGTAGTGTGGCCTGTACTGGCTGCCCAGCTCTAGTTTACCACTCTCATCATTTTCTGTTCCCCTTCCTTGATGTGCCCAGGAAACTACAGTTTGAAGAGAATGTTTTTAAATTATTACATAATACAGAGTCCTTGTATCAAAGGTCTGAGTTCTAGTCCCAGATTTGCTCCTGACTTACTCTGTGGCTTTGGGCAAGTTTCCCTGATATATTCTCAGGAACTCATCTGTAACTTAAAGGTTTTGTAATGCTTCTTAACTTTTTCTGAGATCCTAGAATTGTAAGAAACTGATGAAATCTGTGAATGCAGATGGTACAATTTTGCATATAATTTCAGGTGATTCATAGACCCCCTAGGCTAAGAATTCTTGCCTGATAGCTAAGGGCCCTTTCAGCTCTCAGTCTGTGGTTATGTGATCTGGACTTAAGGCCAAGGTCTGCCTGCCCCTTTCAGAGGAAGCAGAAGAATCCACCTTCCAAATACATGTTTGGCCTGAGCTTCCAGTTGCTTTTGGCTTTAAACCATGACACTCTGGCTAAGTGGAGTTCTTGTTTCCCTCACAAGGCCTGAAACTGAGTCACAAAGACAAAGGCAAGGTGCTAGAGATCTGTTTAAAACCCAGTGCCTCAGGATACCTAGGTGGCTCAGTGGTTGAATGTCTGCCTTCGGCTCAGGTTGTGATCCTGGGGTCCTGGGATCAAGTCCCACATCAGGCTCTTCCACAGGGAGCCACTTCTCCCTTTGCTTATATCTCCGCCTCTCTGTGTCTCATGAATAAATAAATAAATAAAATCTGAAAAAAGACACCCAGTGCCTCTGAGCTCCCTTTCTGGCACCCCTCGGGTGCCAGCCTAAAATTAAAGGCAGTAGAAGGTAGGCCTCTGGTCCAGGTAAAAAAAATGACCCCAGGAAGTCTGGCTTGCATTGCTGGCTGGAAAGTCTTGTCCAGACTGTGCTGTCCTCTGGTGGCTATGAAGACATACATATATAAACTTTGCCATACGCCCAAAATTTTAATGGCAGTTTACTGGGACGGTGAGCAGCTGGTATCAAGCCCAAAGAAGTCCCACAGAGTGCTTGGATATTTTTCCACAGCTACTGTTATAAGACAATCTCAGTATTGGACTCTAGGGAGCTAGAGGTGAGGCAGTACTACCATAACATTCTGAGGTTATCCTGAGCAAGTACTCACGTTTGATCTTGGAGGCATCATTGCTGACTCTAGTGAGCCCTCTCTTTTACAGATCCTTGTTATTCTTTCCTTGGGACCCTGAAGTAGAGTTCCCTTATTAAGACTCTATCAATATATTAGGCATGAGAAAGGAGGGGGTGGTCAATGAATAGCCAGGCCTCTAACTACAGATGAAGACCAGGGCTCCTTCTCAAGTATCAAGACTAATCTCATCCTCTTTTGGGCTCAAACCTATGTAGTCAACTGCCTGCTGGGCATCATATACCTAGATGTACCACAGATTTTTTTCCCTCAAATCACCATATCCCAACTTAACTCATCACTTTCATAACCTTTTTTTTCTTTCCTAACCTTTTTATATCACTTAGGAGGCTTTGAACTGCAAGTAATAGAAGTATAAGTAAAATAGATTGATTTATGATAAAATTTATGAAAATGTATTGTCTTTAACAAATACCCTGGAGGTAGTCAGTTATGATGTTGGTCAATTCAGTGGCTCAATAATACCAAGAATTCAGGTCCTTTCCATCTGTCTGCTCTATTGTCTTCAGCATGTCAGCTACTCCTTTTATGGTCAAAAGATGGCTACAGCAGTGCCACACATCAAGTTTTTGTACAATGTTGTCCATGGACTTAAGTACAGGACAACCCATCTTTTTATCTTTTTTAAAGGGAAAATATTACCTAGGAACTTCACAGCAGACTTCTCCTCACATGTCATGGGTAATAATTACACCAAATGACTTAAGCTTTAGAAATTAGTATCAGGGTAAATGCTGGTCTAGTAGAATGTATTTGGAAGCCTTCCTTCCTCTTCTATTGTTTGGAAAAGTTTGAGGAGAATAGGTGTTAATTCTTCTTCAAAATGTTTGTTAGAACTCACCTGTGAATCCATCTGGTTCTGGGCATTTATTTTTTGGTACTTTTTGTTTACCATTTCAATTTTGTTACTTGTAATCAGTCTGTTCATATGTCCTATTTCTCCCTGGTATAGTTTTGGAAGACTATATTTCTAGGAATTTATCCATTTCTTCTATATTGTACGATTTGTTGGCATATAAGTGTTCCTAATAATCTATTATGATTTTTCCCATTTTTGTGATATTAGTTTTACTTCTCTTCAATTTCTGATTTTAGTTATTTGAATCCTTTCCCTATTTTTCTTCATAAGTCTGTCTAAAGGATTATGAATTTTGTTTATCTTTCCAAAGAATCAGCTCTTGATTTCATTGATATGTTCTATTTTTTTAGTGTCTACTTTACTTTTAATTTTTTAAAGTTCTCTTAAGTTCCATTTAGTTAAAGTACAGTGTAATATTAGCTGCAAGTGTACTATATGGTGATTCATCACTTCCACACAACACCCAGTGCTCATCACAGCAAGTGCACTCCTCAATTTCCATCACCTATTTCATCCACTTCTGCAGCCACCTCCCCTCTACTATCAGTTTTTTCTTGATAGTTAAGAGTCTGTTGTATGGTTTGCCCCTCTCTCTCTTTTCTTCCTTTTGCTCATTTGTTTTGTTTCTTAAATTCCTTATATGAGTGAAATTATATGGTATTTGTCTTTTTCTGAATGACTTATTTTGCTTAGCATAATACTCAAGCTCCATATAATATATATGTGATACATATATATACATTACCTCTTTATCCATTCATCAGTCAATAGACACTGAGCTGTTTCCATTATTTGGCTATTATAGATAGTGCTACTATAAATCTTTGAATTAGTATTTTGTATAGCTAGGAGTGTAACTGATGGATCATAAAGTAGTTTTATTTTTACCATTTTGAGGAACCTCCATACTGTTTTCCACAGTGGATTGGCTGCACCAGTTTGCATTCCCATCAACAGTGTGAGATGAGAGGGTTCCTTTTCTTCATATCCTCACCAATACCTATTGTTTCTTGTCTTGTTAATTCTAGCCAGGCTAACTGGTATGAGGTGATATCTCATTATAGTTTTGATTTGTTTTTCCCTAGTGATCAGTGATGTTGAGCATCTTTTTATGTATCTGTAGGACATCTATATGTGTTCTTTGGAAAAATAACTATTTGTGTCTTCTGCTCATATTAATTGGATTATTTGGTTTTGGGGTGTTGTGTTTTACAAGTTCTTTATATATCTTGGATAGTAACCCTTTGTCAGATATGTTATTTGCAAATATCTTCTCCCATTCCATAGGTTGTCTTTTAGTCTTATTGATTATTTCCTTTTGCTGCACAAAAGCTTTTTATTTTCCTAAAGTCCCAATAATTTGTTATTGCTTTTGTTTCTCTTGCCTCGGGACACATATCCAGAAGTTGCTATGGCCAATGTCAAAGAGGTTGCTGCCTGTGTTCTTTTCTAGGATTTTTATAGTTTCAGGTTTCATATTTGGATCTTTATCCATTTTGAATTGATTTTGTGTATAAGAAAGTGGTCCAGTTTCACTGATCCTAATGGGGAAAAACTGAGAGCTTTTTCTCTGTGATTGGGAATAAGACAGAGATGTCCACTCTCACCACTGTTATTTAATATAGTACGGAGGTCTGGGCCACAATAATCAGACAACAAAAAGAAATAAAAGGCATCCAAATCAGCAAGGAGGAAGTCAAACTTTCACTATTTGCAGATGACATGGTATTCTATGCAGAAAACCCAAAGGAGTACATAAAAAAACTGCTAGGACTGATAAATAAGTTTAGTAATGTCACAAGATACAAAATCAGTATACTGAAACATGTTGCATTTCTATACACCAATAATGAAGCAGCAGAAAGCAAGGCGAGGAATCAATCTGACTTATAATTGCACCCAAACCATAAGATACCTAGGAATAAACCAAACCAAACAGGTGAAAAATATATGTTCTGAAAACTATAAAACAGTGATGAAAGAAATTAAAGAGGACACAAAGAAATGGAAAAACATTCCATGCTCATTGATTGGAAAATCAAATATTATTAGTCTATACTACCCAAAGCAATCTACACATTCAATGCAATCCCTATCAAAATACCGCTAGCATTTTTCACAGAGCTAGAAGAAACAATCCTAAAATTTGCGTAAAACCACAAAGGAGGGATCCCTGGGTGGCGCAGTGGTTTAGCGCCTGCCTTTGGCCCAGGGCGCAATCCTGGAGACCCGGGATCGAATCCCACGTGGGGCTCCCGGGGCAGGGAGCCTGCTTCTCCCTCTGCCTGTGTCTCTGCCTCTCTCTCTCTCTCTCTCTCTCTCTCTGTGTGACTATCATAAATAAATAAATAAAAATTTAAAAAAAAAACCACAAAGGACCCCAAATAGCCAAAGCGATCTTGAAAAAGCAAAGCAAAGCTGGAGGCATCACAATTCCAGACTTCAAGTTATGCTACAAAGCTGCAGTGATTGAGACAGTATGATTTTGGCAAAAAGCGGACACATAGATCAATGGAACACAATGGAAAACCACAAAATGAACCCACAACTATATGGTCAGTGAATCTTTGACAAAGCAGGGAAGAATATCCAGTGGAAAAAAAGAGAGTCTCTTTAACAAATAGTGTTGGGTACACTGGACAGCAACATACAGAATGAAAGTGTACCGCTTCCTTACACCATACATAAAAGGAATTCAAAATGGATGAAAGACCTAAATGTGAGACAGGAAACCATCAAATTCCTAGAGGAAAGCACAGACAGCAACCTCTTTGACATCAGCCTTAGCAACTTCTTATTAGTTTTGCCCTTTATCACCCAGCACTCTAGTCATTCTGAAAGTTTTTGTTTTTGTGTGAGAACCCAATTTTTGGATACAAGGGGAGCTATCGGAGAGAGGTAGCTATTCCTTTCTTCGGTCTGGTTCAAAACACTTACCAGTCACACCTGATTCTTCTTAGGACCTTGGTTCTCTGACAGCATAAACCTATCATGAGCCCTGGTATGTTTTCTATGACTGCTCTGGCTGAGTTCTCAGCCTATTTATCCATAACCAGGGACAGCTTTCCACAAACAGGAGCTGCCATAGGTTCGGAAATCTTCATCTCTCCCCAAGAAACACCTCTAAGAGTATGACCCATGGAAAAAGAATGTAATAGAATGTGCCATCTCTGGAAATCTTGGTGACTTTAGCACACTTCCTCCCTGTCCTTCCCATCACCTACCATCACCACCAGTCCTCTCTACTGACAGCTAGCCCAGTGCATTCTCACACCACACATTGTCATAAAAATGGTAGACTTAGAAATACATTTTAAGACAATATGGAAGAATGACTTAAAAACTGTGTAATTGGGACTCCAGGGTTGCTCAATGGTTGAGTGTCTGCTTTCGGCTCAGGGCGTCATCCTGGGTTCTGGGATGGAGTCCCACATTGGGCTCCCCGCATGGAGCCTGCTTCTCCCTCTGCCTGTGTCTCTGCTTCTCTCTCTCTGTGTCTCTCATGAATAAATAAATAGAATCTTAAAAAAAATAAATAAACTGTGTCATTGGGAAGCTTAGGGCACAGGGAGAATATGGTTTTCATGCTGCATTCCTTATTCATTCATCACTCATTTGTTTACTCACTCCTTAACAATTACCACGTGTCTTTTGTGGATTAAGTCCTGTGTGAGATTCTGGGAATAAAGAAATAAGGCACAAACCACTACCCTCAAAGAATCCCCAGATTAGTGGAAGCAGATCTGACAGTGTTGTAATACATAGTGTTCAGTGTCAGCTTAGGGTTTATGTACAAAATTTGCGTTAGAGGATTCAAGCAACATTCACAAAAAAGATAGTTTTTTTTAGTGATTTTGGAAGAACAAATAGGATTTCACCATTAGAAGTGGGAAAGGGGGACACCTGGGTGGCTCAATGCTTGAGTGTCTGCCTTCAGCTCAGGGGTTGATCCCGGGATCCTGGGATTGAGTCCTGCTTTGGGTTCCCCGCGGGGAGCCTGCTTCTCCCTCTGCCTATGTCTCTGTCTGTCATTAATAAATTAATAAAATCTTTAAAAAAAAAAGAAGTGGGAAAGGGTGCTCTAAGCAGAGGGACTACAATGTCAAAAGCCTGTGACTAAATTATAATAGTTAATATTTATTGAGAATCTACTATGTATCAAGTATTTTATGCACTAATTCATTTAATTCTAACAAATACCGTAAGAAGTAAATATTATTACCTCACTTACAGATGGGTAATTGAGGCACAGAGAGGTTAAATGACTTGCCCAAGGCTATTTTAACTAGGAAATAGGGAAGTCATTATTTGTACCTGGGAAGTTGGACTTCAGAGTTAATGCTCTTAACCACCATCTCTTTCAGATGCTAGTAAGAAACCTTTTGACTAGCCTATAAAGATGGACAGATGGAGAGATACAGAGGTGAAAATGGCAAGAAGCAAGTTGAAGATCATTTCAAAGACGTATGTGGAGAAACAATGAGGATGTTTTAAAATGGAGACTTTTGCATTAGGTTTGACTCTTAGACAAAAATTCAGTCCTATGTGGAATACCCTATTTGCTCACCTCTATGTAAGACATTATTGCCACATCCCAGGTTAGCACCAGAATCCAGGAGGCTTATGCAGTGTGCAGATAAATGGAAGAAGAACTTTTTAAAAAGGTTATTTATTTATTAGAGAGAGAGCACAAACAAACAGGGGGGAGCAGCAGAGGAAGAGGGAGAAGCAGACTCCCTGCTGAGCAGGGAGCCTGATACGGGGTTCAATCCCAGGATCCTGGGATCATGACCTGAGCTGAAGGAAAATGCTTAACCCTCTGGGCCACCAGGTGCCCTGGAATAAGAGTTTATAATCTCCAGATTCTTTTTTTTTTTTTTAAGATTTTATTTATTCATGAGAGACACACAGAGAGAAAAGCAGAGACATAGGCATAGGGAGAAGCAGGTTCTATGCAGGGAGCCTGATGTGGGACTGGATCCCAGGACTGCAGGATCACGCCCTGAGGCAAAGGCAGATACTCAACCACTGAGCCACCCAGGTGTCACTAATCTCCAGATTCTTATGGCCTCTACTGACACCCTTGTTATCCAAGCCCAGCCAATGGCTTATGAAAGAGGCAAGCTGAAAACTACCTGAGGAAATTAGGCCCAGGCAACCATTGTCTTTGGCTTTGGTTCAGAAAAAGCTTGTGAGGTCCAGAGATGTATTTGAATTTGGGGGAGAAACTGGGAGGGCAGAGATGTAGCTTCTTGAGAGGTAAGGATATTGTGTTCTGGCCACAAAACCCTTCTTTGGAAATGTAACCACATTACTAAGAGTTTCTTTTCTCAGCATTCTTCTGCCTTTAATCTTTTTTGGTAGTTAGTTTTTGTGTGTGTGAAATGTCAGTAACTTTAAGTTGTGCTACAAAGAAGCAGAAAATATATGTTTGCAAACATAGCTTGTTCTCACCCAGTATCCGTTCTCTTCTTCTTGTCTCATGGAACTGATTTTGAGTCCCAGATAAAACAAGCAAACAGACAGATACAAAACTACATGTTTCACCCTTCCTAGCCTCCCAGAAGGGTGGCTAGATGAATTAGTTCTGACCAATGAGATGTAAGCAGAAGTCACTGTGTGGAGATTCTAAGAAAGTATTTTTAAAAGGGGTAGACTCTGTGGAAAAATAACTTTTGCTTTTTTCCTGTCCTATTTTCCTGGAATGTAGACTTGAAGTCTGGTGCTACAAGAGCTATCTGTTTTATAGATAGAATTCTATACCCTAAGAATCACACCACAGGTAAGAATAGTAGAACATAAAGACAGGGTGATCTGGATACCCAGTGGGTCTTAAACTCTCTCGTAATTTCTTATTATGTGAGGAAAATAAATGCCTTACATATTTAAACCTCTGAGTTTTTTTTAAAGATTTTATTTATGTATTCATAGAGACACAGAGAGAGAGAGAGAGAGGCAGAGACACAGGCAGAGGGAGAAGCAGGTTCCATGCAGAGAGCCCGACGTGGGACTCGATCCAGGGTCTCCAGGATCACGCCCTGGGCTGCAGGCAGCGCTAAACCGCTGCGCCACCGGGGCTGCCCAAACCTCTGAGTTTTTTGTATGCTTGTTTTATTTTATTATTTGTGGCCAAATGCAATACCAAATTGGTGTAGTCTGCAGCCTTCTTCAAGTGGAGTTTCAAGAGTGGTGGAACAATGGAGTCTACTGAGGAAGAGGTGATTCTGAGGAGTACTCTGTGAGCAGCTGCTCCTTCCCTCTCACAAGGAAGCTCCTCTTTGTCCAAACCTGAGAATTTCTTCTGAAACTCCTCTTTGTCCAAACCTAGGAATTTCTCTGTTCTGATTAAATCAGTAAGGCAGTGCTCTTAGAAGGGGTGGCAGTGAGAACAAGAGCCTTTAAAGTTCAGGAGATAAAATATGGACATCCGATAAAAGCTGTACTTTCCCCTCCTATATCTCTGCCTTTTGAAACTTTTCTCTAACAAAATCGAGGATAGTCCCTGTTCTGTTATTTTTTAGATATATAAATGTAATGATTTAATAACTACAAGTAAGACAAAGTGATAGAATTGTGCTTCTTTTGCAAACTGGTGACAATGATATGTTTAGATACAATTTTCACATAGAAACTGAAAACAATTTTCACATTGAATAAAAACCTTCACAAATAACTCATGGGCAATGAAGACATACTGAGTTTGACCAAAGTAAAACATTATCAAAAATTGTTGGAGTTACTCATATTTTAAATTCAATATATTTACTGTGTTTAAAAATTTACCTGTTTATCACAATAACTTACTAATATTTTCAGGTATTACAGAGAAGGTATATTCCATTGTTTATAACATTTTTGAAGTTTTAATTTTAATTCCAGGATACTTAACATACAGTGTTATAATAGTGTCAGGCATGCAGTATAGTGATACAATTCCTTTTATCACCCAGTGCTCATCGTGACAAGTGCCCTCCTAAATCTTTATCACCTATTTCACACATGCCCTGACCCACTTCCCCTCTGGCAACGATCTGTTTGTTCTCCAAGTTAAGAGTAAGTTTCTTGGTTTGCCTCTCTTTTGTTTCCCTTTGCCTATTTGTTTTGATTCCTAAATTCCACATATGAGGGAAATCATATGATATTTTTCTTTCTCTGACTTATTTTACTTAGCATTATACTGTCTGGCTCCATTCATGTCATTGCCAATGGCAAGATTTCATTCTATTTTATGGCTAAATACCATTCCATTGTCTATCATCTATCTATCTATCTATCTATCTATCTATCTATCTATCATCTATCTATTTATCTATCTATCATCTATCTATATCCATATATACATTCCTTATGTCTCCATATATCCCACAACTCTCTCTCTCTATGTGTGTGTGTCTGGGTGTCTGTGTGCATCCCACAACTTCTTTGACCACTCATCAGTCAATGGACACTTGGGCTGCTTCCATATCTTGGCTTATTTTTAAAAACAAACACAGGAATGCATGTATCCCTTTGAATTAGTGTTTTTTGTTTGTTTGTTTTTGTTTTGTTTGGGTTTTTTTTTTGGCAAATACTCAGTAGCGTGATTGCTAGATCATAGGGTACTTCTATTTTTAATTTTTTGAGGAAGTTTCATACTGTTTTCCACAGTGGCTGTATCAGTTTGCATTCCCACCAATAGTACAGGAGAGTTCATTTTTTCCCACATCCTCACCAACACCTGTTGTTTCTTGAATTGTTGATTTTAGCCATTCTGTCAGATGTGACATGGTATCTCATCATGGTTTTGATTTGTATTTCCTTGATGATGAGTGATGTTGAGCATGTCTTCATGTGTCTGTTGGCCCCCTGGATGTCTTTTTGGAAAAATGTCTATTCATGTCTTCTTCCCATTTTTAATTGCGTTATTCATTTTGGGGGTGTTGAGTCTTATAAGTTCTTTATATATTTTTTTCATACTAACTCTGTATTGGATAGGTCATTTTCAAATATTCTCTCACATTCCATAGGTTGCCTTTTAGATTTGTTGATTATTTCCTTCACTGTGCAACTTTTTATTTTGATATAATCCCAAAAGCTTATCTTTGTTTTTGTTTCCCTTGCCTCAGGGGACATGTCTAGAAAGAATTGCTATGGCTAATGCCAAAGATGATACTGCCTGTGTTCTTCTCTAGGATTTCTATGGTTTCAGGTCTCACATTTAGGTGTTTTATCCATTTTGAGTTTATTTTCGTGTATGGTGTAATACAGTGATCCAGTTTCTTTCTTTTGCATGTTGCTGTCCAGTTTTCCCAAAACCATTTGTTGAAGATTTCTTTTTCCCACTGGATATTCTTTCCTGCTTTGTTGAAGGTTAGTGATGAATAGTTTTGGATTCATTTCTAGGTTTTCTATTCTATTCCATTGATCTATGTGTCTGTTTTTGTGCCAGTATCATACTGTCTTGATCATTACAGCTCTGGAATTGTTATGCCTCCAGATTTTAAAGGGTTACATGCACCCTAATGTTTATAGCAGCATTATCAACAATAGACAAAATATGGGAAGAGCCAAAATGTTCATTGACTGATGAATGAATAAAGAAGAGGTGACACACACCCACACCTCCCTCCCCCCTCCCACACTCACACAATGGAATATTAGCCATAAAAAGAATGAAATCTTGCCATTTGCAATGACATGGATGGAGACAGACAATATAATGCTAAGTAAAGTAAGTTGGTCAGAGAAAGATAAATACTATGTGATTTCACTCATATGTTGAATTTAAGAAACAAAACAAATGAGCAGAGGGGAATAAAAGAAAGAAAGGCAAACCAAGGAACATGTTCTTAGCTATAGAGAACAAATAGATGTTTACCAGAGGGGCGGTTGGTGTGAGGAATGGATTAAATAAGATTACATACATAAAAATCCCAAAACATAGAAAAAGACAGGACACCATGTGTATAATCAGCAGAAATAACTGCCTTACAGTTATCAAGATTTTAAATAATGGAATTATCAGGCACATAATAAAAAATAAGAATTAATGTTTTAAAATAATTTTAGGGATGCCTGGGTGGCTCCACAGTTGAGCATCTGCCCTCAGCTCAGGGCATGATCCCAGGATCCAGTATCTAGTCTCACATTGGGATCCCTACTAGGAGCCTGCTTCTCCCTCTGCCTGTGTCTCTGCCTCTCTCTGTGTGTCTCTCATGAATAAATAAATGACTTTTTAAAAAATTAAAAAAAATAATTTTAAAAAGGGACTCCTGGGTGGCTCAGTTGGTTAAGTGGCCTACTCTTGATTTTGGCTCAGGTCATGACCTCAGGGCCCTGGGATCAAGCCCCAAGTCAGGCTCTTGCTCAGTGAGGAGTCTGCTTAAGGATTCTCTCTTCCTCTCTCTCTGTCCCTCCTCCTGCTTGTGCTCTTTCTCTCTCTCAAATAAATAAATCATAAAAATTAATAAAATAATTTTAAAAAATTAAAATAATATAATAAAGTGCAAGAGAGAATTTTTTCATGAAGAAATTAAAAAAAATTTAATTAGAATTTCTCAAGATAAAAAAAGATAATTGAATTAAAAACCCTTGGTAGATTTAGCAGCATATTGAACAAACCTGGAGAGGATTAGGGTCATAGATGATAGAACACAAGAGATTATCAGACAGCACAGAGAAGAAAAAAGATGTAATTTCTTTTAAAGCTTAATATGTAAATTAAGAAGGACCAACATAGATCCAATTAAAGTCCCATAAGGGAAGAGGAAAAAAAATGTACAGGATCAATATATAGAGAGATGATGCCTACAAATTTTCAAAACTGATAAAAGGCAAGTTTATGTATTAAAACACCAAGGAATAGCGACACCTGGGTGGCTCAGTGGTTGAGCATCTGCCTTCGGCTTAGGGTGTGATCCCAGAGTTCTGGGAACTCTCTGCTGGTCAGAAGCACTTACATTGCTGAGCCCTATGGACTGAAACAATTGGTGAAAAAGCTCTTGGAAGGCTACCCACCCAGGGCACAACACAGTAGACTAAAACATATCCCTAGTCGTCCAGTGAAAAGGGCCTATTTACTTATCCTGGAGCTCAGCTTGAGGGGCAGATTTCAGATTAATCATGTCTAGATGTTACAGAGGAGATTTTAGAGAATATAGGCCAAGCGACACTTGCTTTGCACTCTCCCTGGGTCTCCCTATAGCTTGCCAGTACTTCTCAGAAAGGAGCTTATACACTCATCTGGAGCCCCAGTTTTTGCAACTGTTGCCAAAGGGCCACCTTTAGTCTGAAGACTCCAGGGGTTTTAACTGTTGTCCCATAGGACTATATGTATTTGCATACTTTACAAGCTGCTAGTGAGTCTGTTTCAAATCAGCCTGAAAATAGGTGCTGTTATCCCTCCCTTTGGAACACTGATGGGTTTTGGCATAATCTCAGCAACTGAGACCTATCAATAATAAATCTAGCTACTGAGAAATATGAGGATATGAGAAATAGTGAGGCTAAGGGTAATGAGGTGCCACACATAGGTGAAGAAGTTATCTTGGAAGGGATCTTCCAGTCTCAGGTATTATAACAGGCATCAGGTAGATCAGAAACTATCCAACCAAAGTCCTTCCCCAGATTCCTGACCTAGAAAATCATGAAATATAATACAAATGGTTGTTTAAAAGTCATTAAGTTTTGGGGCTGCTTGTTAAGTAGCAATAGATAACCAGAGCAATATTATACCCCTTTGTCCTACATAATGGTTTTGTCCTTTAACTCCACTTTTTCCAACAATAACACTATTTCTCCTTTAGTATGTCAAACCATTTCCATTTTTAAATTCTCCTTCTCATCTTTTTAAAAAAAATGTGTTTCTCATAAGCAGCATAGTTTGTGTCTTAAACCAATATTACAGATTTTCTTTTGCTTGGAGAATTCAGTTTGTCTACATTAAAAAACACTTTTTAAAGATTTTATTTATTTATTTGACAGAGAAAGAGAGAACAAGCAGCAGGAGCAGCAGGCAGAGGGAGAGAAAGAAGCAGGATTCCCACTGAGCAAGGGCTCCAGATGAGTATATAAGCTCCTTTCTGAGAAGTACTGGCAAGCTATAGGGAGGCCCAGGGAGAATGACCTCAGGACCCTGGGATCATGACCTGAGCCAAAGGCAGACACTCAACCAACTGAGCCATGCAGCTGCCTCATTTCTTTACATTTATGTTGATAAGTGAGACTTGGTTAATACTTCTGTCTTGTTTTACATTTATTATATTTTATCATCATTTACTCTTTTATGACTTGCTAACTCTCTGGCTGATTCACTTTTCCCCTTTCCTTAATTTTTACAGTTTTGTCAGCTTTCATTTAATTCAATTTTCTTCAATGTTATTTTGAAAGTTCTACTAGTTTTTTAATTCAATTTTGATAATGGTTTCATTTTCATGTCTCACAACCATAACTTTCTCTGTAACTATTGATATTTAATAACTATATTTTTGCCAAGATACTTTACTTACCCATAACCTTCCTCTCATCCATGGACTAAATTGAGACATTTGCTTACTTAAATTTCCCTACTACCCAAGGTTCATCTTTCTCTGCACTCTGACACAAACTCCCATCAGCCACATCCACCACCAATAGCAACAACAACAAAAACAACTACTACAGTGTTTGCAAAGAATTCTAGACATTTTAATTACAGGTAATCATTATGTTTTCCTTATATCATTTTCATGACTTTTCTGTTTCAACAATCTTTAATTAACATTTAAATATTTTCAGCAGTATAGTATCATTAACTCATTTAACATTAATTATATACACACATTATAAGATTGCTAGCTACTTTTTTCTTATGCTTTTCATCATAGGCTAGCTTAGGAACACTGGTAACATTTTACTTACATTTATTTAGGGCACTTCTTTAAATATTTTCCTCAAATAGATAAGAAAGTGGCCCTATGTCTTATGTTATATATGTACACATTTTTTTTCATTTCCCCCATAAGATGAATGATATTTTAGCTTATTTCAGGATTCATTGCTCTTTTTTCCTTAATCATCTAAATATATTGATTGTTTCACTGTCTTCCGGCTTTCTCTATGTATTAGTTAAAAACAGATTAGGTTGCTGTGACAAAGGGAACATACAGAGTTATCTAAACAGGTTATAAGTTTATTTTCTTTCACATAAAAGTCAAGGTAGGTAATGTAATGTAGGTATGTCAGTTCAACAGTGCAAGAGACTAATGCCTCTTGTATTTTATTGCTTTATCATTTTCAAAACATGGGTTACATCTCATGGTACAAGTTGGAATCACCAGCTTTCACTCATATTTAAAGTCCAGGCAATTGGAAGGCAGAATAAAAAAGGGGAGAGCTTGTTTCTCCCCTTTAAGAGTGTGATCCATATGTTGCACAAGTTACCTCCATTTGTACCAAATTAGTCACAATTTAGTTTTATTACTGTTTAACTACTAAAAAAGAAGGTTAAAATGGTTATTGGGGGATTTGTAGTTTTTTTCAACATTGTACCCTTATTGATCATCTAAATGTGTACTGGTCCTCCCACACATCAATATGTTCACCCTTGTCCTCAAAAATACACTTGTATCAGACTCAAAGTATCTGAATAATGAAAAGTTATCACTATCTTATCTGGGTGTGGCTTCCTGTAGCAGTGACCAAAATACTAATAGACAAGCTATCTGTACAAACATAATATACAATGGAGGAAAAGAGACAATATGCCTGCAACAAAATACCAATGTAGAAAAGAAAAAAAAAGGTCCATAAAAATTATAAGATCCTACTGAGTAGAAATTGTAAAAATTCTCTTTCCTACTTGTGAAATAATCTTGGTGACTCCTTGTTTCTTCAATCTTGGAGGCATTCATTCCCTTGTTCATTGATTTTCTTGTTGCCCGGCTTTCCTTTCCAGGAGGTTCTCCCTTGTCAGTTATCTTCTCACAGGCACTGCTTAGGGATAAGTTTTTCTTTTCCACTTCTAGAATACTGTGTCTCTTTTGGTAGCATGGAAGATTAAATCACATGCCAGTCCTTTATTGTGTAAATCTCAAAAGAACTTGCAGCCTCAAATATATACTACAAGACCAGCAAGTATGCCAATTGGTTGTTGTGCTACTGCAGATAAAAAAAATATAGGGGAAATATGTCCGGAGGCCACAACCTTCCAGGATCCCTATTAGCACTATTGTTTGGGTTGTAAAAATCTGGAATTAATTAAATGTCCCTCAATATGAAAATGGATAAATTGCAGCATATCCACATTATGCAAAAGCAGCCATTAAATAGTATGATATCAGCCTACATGAACTAGCATACAAATTGATTCGTGTACTATTAAGAAAAAATCATAAGTTTAAGAAGCATATGTATTGTATTTTTCTATTTATAGTAAGAAAACTATATATATATAGTTTTATATATATAAGCATATATAAAACATATATATATATATATATGTTAAAAGGCATAGGAAAGTATCAGAAATATACAAAAATAATTACTACTGGTTACCTGTGGTGAGGAGAAAAGAATATGTGGAAGTGAGGAAACTCACTGGAGAAGGAATCTTCCATTTTTTTCTAAGTATTCATATTATGGCAATATTTAAGTATTAGACAACTCAGTTTTAGTCCATTTAATTCCTTTTGTCCTACACCCCCTCTCCTTTTTAGATAATGTTTGTGAAGTATTAGCTTACTGTCTGAAAAGGAGGCCACAGAAGAATAACAACAAGAGTTAATTTTTGGATTTTAATTTTAAAAATGCACTTTTGAATACTAACAATCAAGATATATTCAATAGTTTATAGACTAAGAAGAATGAGTGAAGAGATAAGAGCTAGTTATCTCACTCTAGTGGTGGGAGCTATCCACCTAGAGATGGAGATCCAGAGAGGGAAATAAGAGATATAGACTTATGAGGGCACTGAAAAAAGAGACCCTAAAGTCAACCTGATCCCTCTAAGAAATGGAGCATCAGAAACCCCCAGATGAATTTGTGCAGCTGAGAAAATATATCTTTTTCTTGCTTCTCATAGCTTTCTTAGGAGGTACATGAGAGAGTAGAGTTGGTGGAATGAGGCGCTCGGTACAAATGGGCCTATATTAGGCTCATGGAGTTCTACTATCTGTGTTCAAGGACTAAAAAGTTTATATTAGACACAGTAAAATTGAGGAAAGGCTCAGAGGTATTAAGGCCAGGCTGAGAACTCTTGAGATTTGTTCAGACAAATGAAGAGGTTGGTTGAGGTTCCACATTTTTCAGTTGAAGTCAGTTGGCATACATGTCAACCACTATGGACTAGGTAGCTCCTCCTACATGAAATGGACCACCTTGTTATTTTCCTGGAACTCAAAAACAACCCAGGAATTATCAGAGAAAAATGGCCTTAAGTTACTTTAGATTTAACTGGAAAAAAAGGCAATCCTACTTGATGAGATTTTGATCCAGAAAATAATGTTATCCTTTGCAACCAGAGTTCGTAGCCCATAAGGACTACTTTCAGTGAAGATGACAGAGGAGTATGGGATCCTAAATTTGGTCCCTGGGATTCAGCTAGTAGTTATCAAATCATTCTGAACATCTGTGAAATCAGTTGGAGATCTGAGAAAAGAAGTGTTACAATTCTACATATAAAAAAGCAATCACTTTTTGGAAAGTAGGAGGTGCAGAGACTTGAATCCGGGGTGATAAAACTAAGGATACAGGGGAGGAGCAGGTGCAGGGGTAGGGAGCCAGCTTAAGAAAGTGACTGAAAAGTATTATAAGCAGAGGAGTGCAAAATTGGAACTTTTATAAGTCTTCTATAGCAAGGGACATCCCAAGCTTAAAGGTGCGCAGGTGGCAAAATGGGGAGGAATCCTAAGCAGGAGAGCATGGTCTTAGGATCCCCAGGTTCACAAGAAAATAAAGGGTGCCTGAATGCAGCAGAATCTCCCAGCATTGGAGTGGGGAAGCCATCTGAAAACAGTGAGTCTAGGTGCCAACTTTCTGCTCTGTGTTTTCATAAACTGAAAACCATGCAGTCATGCAACTGCTTTTCCAGGAAGGACCCAGTAAAAGGCAAAAGAATGGTAAGATCCCCCTCCCTCTCCTAGGAGGAATGGCCTGGGTCCACACCACAGGAGTCCATAAAATTTGGAGTCTTGAAACTCAGTTCTGTGTTTGAGATAAAAATGCTCTGTCACAGGCTAGGGGAAGAGAGTTTGGAGGAAACCAGGGAGACAAGAGTGATTGACTGCTTTTCTGTGAGGGCTCACTGAAGAGTTGGGGGCATGAACTTTCAGCTCTAGGGCTAGAGAGGAGGGCCCTGTCATTTTCAACTAGCCTATCAGTGCTGAATGCCTTTAGGGAGAAAAACAGCACCACATAGTGGAATCTAGAGCCAGTTACACTGAACTCAGCCCCTGGCAAGGGAGACACATTTCCACAAGGACAAGGGCACCTGAGAATCGGCACAATGGGCCCCTCGCAAAGAACAGCACAAAGTTTACTGATCATAGAGAACTGCAAAGCTTCAGCTTTTGGGGAAAACAGTATATAGAATTTATGGGGTTTAAAAAAATTCTTTAGTCTTTTAATTTTATTTTTCAGTTATCTTATTTTTTCTTCTTTAACTTTTATTTTTATGTGTATGCTATATATATATGTATATATATGTATGTATATATATGTTTTATTTTTGCTTTCCTTTTATTATACTGTGTTTTATTTTTGTACATATGTGTTTTTCCTTCTTTCCTCTTTTGGGATCCAGTAGCAACAAGCAGACCAAAACACACCCAGGATCTATTTTTTTTGTTTGTTTTTTTCTGTTTTGTGTCTTGTTTGATTTTTTTTTCTGGATTGTTTTGAGTTTTATCCCTGTTGTTGTCTTTTTCTCTTTCTTCTATTCATTTCTGGACAAAATGACAAAATGGAGAAATTCATCCCAAAAGAAAAAACAGGAGGCAGTAGTACTCACTGCCCAGGATTCACTCAATATGGATATAAGTAAGATGTCTGACCTACAATTTAAATTATTATAAAGATACTAGGGCTTAAAAAAGGCATAGAAGACACTAGGGAATCCCTGACTATAGTAAAAAACAATTGAAATCTACTCAGGCCAAAATTAAAAATGCTATTACTGAGATGCAGTCCCAAATGGAGCCTCTAAAAGAGAGGAGAAATGAGGCATAAGAGAGATTCAATGATATAGAAGATAAATGATGGAAAATAAGAAAGCTGAAAGGAAAAGAGAAGACAAACTACTGGATCACAAAGGGAGACTTTGACAACTCAGTGATTCCATAAAGCAAAATAATATCAAGATAATAGAGGTCTCAGAAGATGAAAAGAGGGAAAGAAGGGCAGAAGGTTTATTTGAGCAAATTATATCCAAGAACTTCCTTAATCTGGGGAAGGAAACAGGCATTCAAGTCCAGGAAGCACAGAGTACACCATCAAAATCAATGAAAATAGGTCAACACATTGACATATAAGAGAGAAGCTTGCAAATTTCAAAAATAAAGAGAAAATCCTGAAAGCAGCATGAAACAAGAGGTTCTTAAAACCTACAAAGTTAGAAACATAAGTCGGGTAGCAGATATGTCCACAGAGACCTGGCAGGCTAGAAAGGACTGGCATGATATATTCAATGTGTTAAATGAGAAAAACATGTAGCCAACAATACCATATGCAGAAGGGTATCATTCAGAATAGAGATAAGGAGTCTTCAGGATAAAACAAACAAATAAAAAAAAAACAACAACAAAACTGAAAGGAATTTGTGAACAATAAACCAGTCCTCTAAGAAATATTAAAGGGGGGCAGTCCAGGTGACTCAGCGGTTTAGTGCTGCCTTCAGCCCAGGGTGTGATCCTGGAGATCCAGGATCGAGTCCCACTTCGGGCTCCCTGCATAGAGCCTGCTTCTCCCTCTGCCTGTGTCTCTGCCTCTCTCTCTCTCTCTCTCTCTCTCTCTCTGTCTCTCATGAATAAATAAATAAACGTTTTTTTTAAAAAGAAATATTAAAGGGGATCCTTTGAGTAGAGAGCCCCAAAATAACACAGACCAGAAAAGAACAGAGACAACCTACAAGAAGAGCAACTTTATAGGTAATACAATAGCACTAAATTCATATCTTTCAATAATTATTCTGAATAAAAATGGGTGGAATGCTCCAATCAAAATACATAAGGTATCAGAATGGATAAAAAAAATAAAAGACCCATTGATATGCTGTTTACGAGAGACTTATTTTAGACCCAAGGGCAACTCAAATTGAAACTGAGGGGATGGTGTACCTGGGAAGGTATCAAGGTAATGGACATCCAAAGAAAGCTGGACTAGCCATCCTTATATCAGGTAAACTAGATTTTAAACAAAAGACATTAATAAGAGTTGAAGGAGGACACTATGTAGGACAGCCCTGGTGGCTCAGTGGTTTAGCACTGCCTTCAGCCCAGTGTGTGGTCCTGAGGACCGTGATTGAGTCCCGGGTTGGGCTCTCTGCATGGAGCCTGCTTCTCCCTCTCTCTCTCTCTCTCTCTCTCTCTCTCTCTCATGAATAAATTAAATCTTTAAAAGAAAAAAAAGGAGGACACTATGTCATAATAAAAGGGTCTGTCCAAAAACAAGACCTAACAATTGTAAATATTTATGCCACTAACTTGGGAACAGCTATCATCTATCTATCTATCTATCTATCTATCTATCTATCTATCATCTATCTATCATCTATCTATCTATCATCATCTATCTAAAATACAATAATAGTAGGAGACTATAACACCCAACTCACAGCAATAGACAGATAATATAAGCAGAAAAAGAACGAAATAAAGCCTTTGAATGACATACTGGACCAGATGGACTTAACAGATTTATTCACAGCATTTCAAACAAAAGTAACAGAATACACAATCTTCTCAAGTGCACATGGAACATGGAACATTCTCCAGAATAGGTCACATACTATATCAAAAATCAAGTCTCAACTTGTACAGAAAGACTGAGATTATATAATGTATATTTTCAAAATACAATGCTTTAAATCTTGAACTCAATCACAAGAAAAAATTTGGAAGTAACACAAATACATGGACTTTAAAGAGAATCCTACTAAAGAACTAATGGATCAGCCAGGAAATTAAAGAAGAATTAAAAAACACACAGAAGCAAATGAAAATGAAAACACAATGGCTCAGAACCTTTGTAATATGGCAAAGGCAATCCTAAAAGGGAAGTTTACAGCAATACTGGTCTTTCTCAAGAAATAAGAAAAGTTTCCAATACAGAAAATAACTTGACACCTAAAAAAGATGGAGAAAGAGCAGCAAATAAAGCCTAAACCCAGCAAGAGAAGAGAAATAGTAAAGATTAGATCAGAAATTGACAATATTAATTTTTTAAAAAATCAATAGAAAGATCAATGAAACTAGGAGCTAGTTCTTTGAAAGAATAATAAACTCCTAGTGAGACTTATCAAAAAGAAAAGAGAAAGGAGGGGAGATCACAACCATCACTGAAGAAATAAAAACAATTAAAAGAGACTATTATGAGAAATTATATGCCAAAAATTAGGCAATCTGGAAGAAATGGATGCATTCTTAGAAACCTGAACAGACCCATAATTAACAAAGAAATTGACTCAGTAATGAAAAATCCTCTAACAAACAAGAATCTAAGGCTAGATGGCCTCCCAGCAGAATTCTATCAGACATTTAAAGAAGATTTAATACCTATTGTTCTGAAACAATTTCCAAAAATAAAAATGGAAGGAAAATTTCTAAACTCGTTCTATGAGGCCAGCATTACCTTGATCCCAAAACCAAAGACCCCACCAGGAAGGAGAATTGTGGGCCAATATCTCTGATGAACATGGATGCAAAATTCTCACCAAGATACTACCTAATAGGATCCAACAGTATATTAAAAGGATTATTCACCACGACCAAATGGGATTTATTCTTGGACTGCAAGAGTGGTTCAACATCAGAAAATCAATCAATGTGATACACAACATTAGTAAAAGAAAGGACAAAAAAATACGATCCTGTCAATAAAGGCAGAAAAAGCATTGACATAATACAACATCCTTTCTTGATAAAAACTCTCCGTGGTGTAGGGATAGTAAAAACATACCTCAACATCATAAAAGCTATATGCAAAAAAATTCACAGCAAATATTATCCTTAACAGGGAAAAACTGTGAGTTTTCCCCTAAGATCAGGTACACAATAGAGATGTCAACTCTCACCCTTGTTGTTCAACAAAGCACTGGAAGTCCTAGCATCAGCAATCACACAGCAAAAAGAAGAAAAAAAAAAGAATCCAAACCACCAAAGAGGATGTCAAACTCTCATGCTTCCCAGATGACATGATACTCTATGTAGAAACTCCAAAAGACCCCACCCCCAAATTGCTAGAACTGATACAGAAATTCAGCAAAGTTGGAGGATATATCAATGCACAGAAGTCAGTTGCATTTTATTTTTTTTTTATTTTTTTTTCATTTTTTTTTATTGGTGTTCAATTTACTAACATACAGAATAACCCCCAGTGCCCATCACCCATTCACTCCCACCCCCCGCCCTCCTCCCCTTCCAACACCCCTAGTTCGTTTCCCAGAGTTAGCAGTCTTTACGTTCTGTCTCCCTTTCTGATATTTCCCACACATTTCTTCCCCCTTCCCTTATATTCCCTTTCACTATTATTTATATTCCCCAAATGAATGAGAACATATAATGTTTGTCCTTCTCCGACTGGCTTACTTCACTCAGCATGATACCCTCCAGTTCCATCCACGTTGAAGCAAATGGTGGGTATTTGTCATTTCTAATAGCTGAGTAATATTCCATTTTAATATACTAACAATAAGACAGAAGAATGAAATCAAGGAATTGATCCTGTTTACACCAATTTGCACCGAAAACCATGAGGTACCTTGGAATAAACCTAACTGAAGAGATAAAGGATCTGCATTCAGAAAACTATAGAACACTTCTGAAAGAAATTGAAGAAGACACAAAGAAATGGCAAAACATTCGATGCTCATGGATTTGAAGAACATTGTTAAAATGTCTATGGTACCCAAAGTAATCTACATATTCAATGCAATAAAAATACCACTGATATTTTTCACAGAGCTGGAACAAGTAATCCTATAATTAGTATGGAACTAGAAAAGACTGTGAAAAGCCAAAGGAATGTTGAAAAAGAAAATCAAATCTGGTGGCATCACAATTCTGGACTTCAAGCTGTATTTTTACAGACCTGTAATCATCAAGAGAGTATGGCACTGGCACTAAAACAGACTCATAGATCAATGGAATGAATAGAGAATCCAGAAATTGACTCTCAACTTATGGTCAACTAATCTTCAACAAAGCAGGAACAAATATTCAATGGAAAAAAGGACATTCTCTTCAACAAATGGTGTTTGGGAAAACTGGAGCCACATGTAGAAGGATGAAATTGGACCACTTTCTTACCCCATACACAAAAATAAACTCACAACGGATGTAAAGCCTAAATGTGAGATAGGAATCTGTCAAAATCCTAGAGGACAACACAGGCAGCAACCTCTTTGATCTTGATGGCAGCAACTTCTTGCCAGGCAAGTTCTCAAAAGCAAGGGAAACAAAAGCAAAAATGAACTATTGGGACTTCAAGATAGAAAGCTTTTTCACAGCAAAGGAAAGAGAAAAAACTAAAAGGCAACCTATAGAATGGGAGAAGATATCTAGAAATGTCTTATCAAAGTAAGGGCTAGTATCCAAAATTTGTAAAGAACTTATCAAACTCAACACTCAAAAACAAAAGAAAAAAAAACAGTTAAGAAATGGGTAGAAGACGTTTCTCCAATGAAGATATACAAATGGCCAACAGACACATGAAAAAATATTCAACATCACTCATCATGAGGGAAATACAAATCAAAAATACAAATCAAAACCACAATGAGATCCTGCCTCATGCCAATCAGTTTGGCTAAAATTAACAACTTAATAGAATAGTGCAATCTCAATAGAATGGAGTAAAAATTCCAGGTAAATTTAAAGAATATATTATATAAAAAAGAATGTATTATAGAAGATTGACATTATCAAGATGATAACATAGGTCATTGTCAACTTCAGTCCTCCTCACAGGAAGGCCAGTTGTCAACTATACCTAAGTAAGATACCATTGTAAAAATCTCATAACACAAAGTGAGAATAAAAAAACCTCTCAGAACCACAGAGACTGAGAAAGATTACATTAGAAGGGTAAAAAAATAGGCCAGCATAGCACCACACCAACAGGACCCCCTTGGACAAATGGTTTCTTCTGTGGGAAAAAGAGAGCCCAACATTGACATCTAGCTCCCACAGCATTGTAGGTTCTTCTCAGGAGGCCCACATGGGTCTCACATCACAGGGATCATGAAGGGAACTTGACTAATGGTGATAGATCAGACTGGCATAGAGAAATGGGACAGGATATACAATAACCAGTACTTGATTTTGGCAGACCACCTTCCTCCTCACAGAAGAACCAGAGTAGACATCCCAGGTAGCAGTTCTGTCCACCCGCAGAGATGCACTAGTGATTCCATCTGGCTGGGGGCTTGGTACACAGTACTGCTTGATTTATAGAATCAAGCATCAAGAATGCTTCCCATTCTATGAGCTTATAGGCCCTGGAGCCCATTCTATTGCCCTGCCAACTGGGAAAGCACATTTGTAGGCCCATCTATTGCTGAATACTACTTTACATCCTGAACAACCAGAAAATCTAACATAAGAAGTTACATAGCCAATCCTATAAACCCATTTAAAACACAGCACTCTATAAGGAAGCTCAGATGGTGGCTTAGTCCATCCTCAGAGCCAAGTCAGTGGCCCTATTAAGCCAGAGAGTTTTGTGGGCAGTTCTGCCTAATTTGGTTCCCAAAAAAGGATCTCTACCAAATTGATGTCTGCCTGTTCTGTGGCCTTGTCTGGGGAGGGAAGTGGATTCAAAGCCCAATCTAAAGCTGAACATAGCCTGCAATCCAGCCTGTCCAGGTGGCCTAGCTGTAACACCAGGGAAGCTCTATGGCACACCCTCTAGACTTACTTATAGTGGTGTCCAAGCAGAGAATCCATTCTGTCTACCAACATAGCAAAATAACATTATCTGCCAGGGAACTCGGTGGGAAGTTCTGCATGATTCAGGCCCCCAGGCAAATAGCCACACCAGCTGTGAAGCTGTTCTATGGCTGCACCCAGGCTGACTAAATATGGCCTACAGCTCCACCTGACCAGAAGCCAAACAAGAACATGTGGCAAACTGTCCAGTCCTCTTGCACTTACATGGAAATGAAAAAGAGAGCCCATTTAGTGGCACTGCCCATGTGCAGAGCTGACCTGGTGGCCCCATCTGGCCAGAGAGCATGGTGGAAAGTTCTACCTCATTCAGAAACCCAATCATTTATCCATATTAGCCATGGAATCAGTGTTATCTCACTGCTAGGCAAGGAAGCAAATTTAGATACCTGCCAACTACTGATTATAGCATCTGGTGTCTCCAAACTAGGAATGTTAACCAGAGAATCCAGGCAACTATTGATAGGAAACCAAATCAGCAGTCTTATCTAGCTTTCCCCAGGAAGCATCACTCTCTCTGACCTCAGAACTTACTAAAATAAAAACACCACCTGCCCAAAGATGCTAAGAGCCAATAAATCCAGAACCCTAAACTAAGCTGACAAATGAAGGAGTGCCTCTGCCAGAATGAAACTATAAAGTCTAGAAGAGAAGATGCTTACTCAAATGCAGAGATGCGAATGCAATGAATCAAAGATCAAAAAAAAAATCGGGTAAATATGACACCATTAAAGGAAGCTAATAAAGATACAATAACTGACACAAAAGAAATGGAGATCCATGACATATCTGAAAAAGAATTCATAAAAATCCTCTGAAAGAAGAAACTGTAAGAAAACAATCAGCTAAATGAAGTTAGGAGAACAAAGCATGAGCAAAACAAGAAATTGAATAAAGAAATAGCCTATTTTTTAAATAGAAATCATACAGCTGAAGAATACAATAACTAATCTGAAGAATTCAATAGAGAACTCCAACATCAGACTCAATCAACAAGAGGAAATATTCAATGAACTAGAAGATAGGCCATTTGAAATTAATCAGTGAGAGAAGCAAAACAAAGAATGAAAAAGTGTGAAGAAAGCTTGTATTTATGAAATATGATCAAAAGAAAAATATAAACATTGTAGAATCCCAGAAGGAGAAGAGAAAGACAAGGGGACAAAAATATATTTAAAGCAAAAATAGCTGAAAACATCTCAAACATGGGCAAAAATGTGGACATTCGAATTCATGAGACCCAATAGATCTCAAATAGGTTGAACTTGAAAAGAGATGTTCCAAGAAACATTATAATTAGTCAAATGTCAAAGATAAAGAGACTAAGTTTGAAACTAGCAAGAAAAAAGTGACAATACGTACAAGGAAACTTCCAGAAAATTATAGGGCGATTTTTCAATATAAATTTTATAAGCTAAGAGAATGTGGTATGATATATTCAAAATATTGAAATAAAAGAACGCAGTCAAGATTAGTATACTTGGGAAAACTGTTCTTCATAAATTTAGAAGAGATAAAGACTTCCCCAAACAGAAGCTGAAGGAGTTTATCACCACTGGGACTAACTTACAAGAAATGCTAAACAGAGTTCCTTTGACACAAATAAAAGGATGCTACTTAAGATCATAAAAATGTATGAATATATGTGTAAAACTCATTGATGATAGTAAATATATAGGTAAAATCAGATTCTCTAATATTAGTGGCAGTGCATATTTCATTTACAACTCTAGATTTAAAAATAAATAAACATAGTCAACATAACTATAATGAAAACAAGTTGTTAGTGTCTTAACAATAAAGAAAATATGCCATTGTAATATCAATAACATAAAATGTGAGGGAGAGAAGTTAAACTTTAAGGTTTATGTATGTTAATAAAGTTAATCAGCTTAAAATAGGATGTTATAAATATAAGAAAATTTAAGTGAGCCTCATGGTCACGACAAAGGAAAAATCTGTGGAAGATACACATAATAACATGGTGAAGGAATCATAGCATATTTTTAAAAATTGCAATCAAATCACAAAAGAATTTACCAAGATAAGAAACAAGGAAGGCAGGATCTACAAGAGTCAGAAAACAATAAAAATGGCATTAAGTCCTTACTTCCCAAAAAGCAGTTTTAAAAAAATGAATTAATATATCCAATTACCACACATAGAGAGGCTTAATGGATCGAAAAACAAGATTCAATGATATACTACTTATAGAAGACATTTTAAAGACACAAATAGACTGAGACTGAAGGAATGGAAAAGATACTTTAAGCAAATGGTAGCCAAAAGGAAGCAAGGATAGCTATACTTAGATCAAATAGATTTCAAGTTTAAACTGGTTGAAAGAGATGAAAGAGGCAATTATATAATGTTAAAGAGCTCAACTGCCCAGAAAAACTAACAAAGGAAATATTTACACACCTAATATTAGAGCAAATAAAAATATAAAGCAAATATTAAAAAACAAAAACGAATACAAGAATAGTTGGAGAATTTAAATACCCCATTCTAAACAATGGATAGATTATCCAAACAGAGAATAAATAACAGATAAAAAAAAAGATTTGCAGAATACTATAGAGCAAAATGGACTGCAAAGGCATATATAGAATATTCCACTCAAAAATGCTAGAATAAAAATTCTAAAGCATTTTTATGGTCTTATTTTATTTTATAAATTTGGAATTTAGTACCTTCAACATATGGACCAAAATACACTCAGAACCAAGTGGATCACCATGTTGATACACTCTGTGAGATTATATACTCTCTTCCCTTCCAATTCCACCCCCCCCCTTTGTCTTCTTGTCTTTGATTTTGTTGTTGCTGTTGTTTCTCTATATAAGTTTTGCTGGTTTATATAAATTTGGAATTTAGTACCTTCTAACACATAGAACAAAATACACTCAGAAGCAAGAGGATCACCCTCTTGGTCCACACTGTGAGACTATATTCTCACTCCTCTACCTCTTTCTCCCCCACAACCTTAAAAAGTTTTTCTTACTATTTTTTAAAACATATTTTTCACTTTCCTGTTTTTTTCTCTTTCTTTTATTTTCTGGTCCCTGCCCTCTTTGGAATCGTCTAGGGTGTATTTTATATAAGTCATGGTGGATTTATTTATTTATTTATTTATTTATTTATTTATTTATTTATTTTTTGAAGTTCAATTTGCCAACATATGGCATAACACCCAGTGCTCATCCCACCAAATGCTCCCCCTCAGTGCCCATCACCCAGTCACCCCAACCCCCCACCCACCTCCCTTTCCACTACCCCTTGTTCATTTCCCAGAGTTAGGTGTCTCTCATTTTTTGTCACCCTCACCGATATTTTCACTCCTTTCCCCTTTATTCCTTTTCATTATTTTTTTATATTCCCCAAATGAATGAGACCATATAATGTTTGTCCTTCTCCGATTGACTTATTTCACTCAGCATAATACCCTCTAGTTCCACACGTCAAAGCAAATGGTGGGTATTTGTCGTTTCTAATGGCTGAGTAATATTCCACTGTGTACATATACCAGATCTTCTTTATCCATTCATCCTTGGATGGACAACAAGGCTCATTCCACAGTTTGGCTATTTTGGACATTGCTGCTATAAACATTGGGGTGCAGGTGTCCCGGCATTTCACTGCATCTGTATCTGGGGTAAATCAATCCCCAGCAGTGCAATTGCTGAATCATAGGGCAGTTCTATATTTAACTCTTTGAGGAACCTCCACACAGTTTTCCAGAGTGGCTGTACCATTTCACATTCCCACCAACAATGCAAGAGGATTCCTTCCCCTTTCTCCACATCCTCTCCAACATTTGTGGTTTCCTGTCTTGTTAATTTTCACCATTCTCACTGGTGTGAGGTGGTATCTCATTGTGCTTTTGATTTGTATTTCCCTGATGGCAAGTGATGTGGAACATTTTCTCATGTGCTTGTTGGCCATGTGTCTGTCTTCCTCTGTGAAATTTCTGTTCATGTCTTTGGCTCATTTCATGATTGGATTGTTTGTTTCTTTGCTGTTTAGTAAGTTCTTTATAGATCTTGGATACTAATCCTTTGTCTAATAGGTCATTTGCAAATATCTTCTCCCATTCTGTAGGTTGTCTTTTAGTTTTGTTGACTGTATCTTTTGCTGTTCAAAAGCTTCTTATCTTGATGAAGTCCCAATAGTTCATTTTTGCTTTTGTTTCTCTTGCCTTTGTGGATGTATCTTGCAAGAAGTTGCTGTGGCCAAGTTCAAAAAGGGTGTTGCCTGTGTTCTCCTCTAGGATTTTGATGGATTCTTGTCTCACATTTACATCTTTCATCCATTTTGAGTTTATCTTTGTGTCTGGTGTAAGAGAATGGTCTAGTCTCATTCTTCTGCACGTGGCTGTCCAATTTTCCCAGCACCATTGATTGAAGACACTGTCTTTATTCCAGTGGATAGTCTTTGCTGCTTTGTTGAATATTGACAAAGACCATAGAGTTGAGGGTCCACTTCTGGATTCTCTACTCTGTTCCATTGTTCTATGTGTCTGTTTTGTGCCACTACCACACTGTCTTGATGACCACAGCTTTGTAGTACAACCTGAAATCTGGCATTGAGATGCCCCCAGATATGGTTTTCTTTTTTAATATTCCCCTGGCTATTTGTGGTCTTTTCTGATTCCACACAAATCTTAAGATTATTTGTCCCAACTCTCTGAAGAGTCTACTCTCTGAAGAAAGTCCATGGTATTTTGATAGGGATTGCATTAAATGTGTAAATTTTCCTGGGTAGCATTGACATTTTCACAATATTAATTCTTCCAATCCATGAGCATGGAATATTTTATGGTTGATAGATATATTTGACTCTGCTTGCTCATACAGCCATTCTGTACTGGACAAAATAATTAGAGGGAGGAATTCTCCACAAAAGAAAGAACCAGAGGTAGTACTCTCTCTCACAGATCTATTGGATATGAGCTGACAGAGATACAGCTCAAGGGGACAATTACAAAATTGCTGGTGGCTCTTGAAAAAAATATAAAGAATTCTAGAGATTCTCTTCCTACAGAATTGAGATCTAATCAGGCCAAAATTAAAAATACTTTCCCTAGATGCAGTTTAAACTGGATGCTTTAACTGCTGGGATAATGAGGTAGAAGAGAGAGTGAGTGAAATAGAAGAAATTTGATGATAAGAAAGGAAACTGAGGAAAAAATAAAAAACAGTTAGGAACCCTTGAGGAGAGGCTCCAGGAAATTATTGATAGTTTGAGAAGGAATAACATTCATCTTATTGGGATTCCAGAAGCTATGGAGAGAGAGAGAAGTATATTTCAACAAATTATAGCTGAGAACTTCCCAAATCTGGGGAAGGAAATGTGCATTCATATCCAAGAGATAGAGACAACCCCCACCCAAATCAACAAAAACCAATCAACACCAATATATAATAGTGAACCTTGCAAATTTCACAGAAAAAGTGAAAATCCTAAAAGCAGCTGAGACAAGAGTTTCCTAAATTATATGGGGAGAAATATTGGATTAACAGCAGCCCTCTCCAGAGAGCCCTCGCAGGCCAGAAAGGGATAACATGTATATATTCAGGGCACTAAACAACAAAAACATGTAGCCAAGAATAATTTACCCCAAAAGGCTGTCATTCAGAATAGATGGAGAGATAAAGAACTTCCAGGATAGGCAGAAACTGAAAGAATATGTGACCACAAAACTGGCTCTGCAAGAAATATTAAGGGGACACTGTAAGCGAAGGAGAGATCCCAAAGACACAGTCTGCAGAATCAGGGACTGTACAGGTTATACCATGACACTAAATTCATATCTAGTTACTGTGAATGTTAATGGGCTAAAAGAACCAATCAATAGACACAGGATATCAGACTGGATAAAAAAGTAAGACCCATCCATATGCTGTCATTTTGGAACTAAAAACACCTCCAGACTGAAAATAAGGGGGTGGAGAACAATTTACTATTCAAATGATCCTCAAAAGAGAGCTGGGGTAGCAATCCTCATATCAGATAAATTAGATTTTAAATAAAGACTGTAATAAGAGATGAAGAGAGACACTGTAACATACTTAAAGGGTCTATCCATAAAGATGACCTAAGAATTATGAATATTTATTTCCCTACTGTGGGAGCAGACAATTATAGCAATCAATTAATAACCAAAGTAAAGAGATACATAGATAAAAATACATTAATAGTAGAAGACTTCCAACACAGCACTCTCAGCAAAAGACAGATCATCTAACCAGAAGATCACCAAAGGAAAAGGGGCCTTGATGACATACTGGACTAAATAGATTTCGCAGATATATACAGAACATTCAATTCCAATGCAACTGAATACATATTCTTCTCAAGTGTACATGGAACTTTCTCCAGAATAGACCACGTACTGGGTCACAAATCAGGTCTCAGCCAATACCAAAATATTGGGATAATCCCCTGCAGATTTTCAGACCAAAATGCTTTGAAACTAGAAATCAATTACAAGAAGAAATTTGGAGGAAACTCAAACACTTTGAGGTTAAAGAGCATCCTACTAAAAGATGAATGGGGCAACCAGGAAATTAGAGAACAATGGAAACTAATGAAAATGAAAGTAAAACTGTTCAATATCTTTGAGATACAGCAAAGCCTGTCCTAAGAGGTAAATACATCACAATACAAGCCTCCCTCAAAAAAATTGGAAAAAACTCAAATACATAAGGTCACCTTGCACCTAAAGGAATTGGAGAAAGAACAGCAAATGAAGTGTAAACCATGCAGAAGAAGAGCGATAATAAAGATTTGAGGAGAAGTCAATTAACTAGAGACCAGAAGAATTGTAGAACAGATCAACAAAACCAGGAGCTGGTTCCTTGAAAGAACTAATAATATAGATAAACCCCTAGCCACATTTATTAAAAAGAAAAAAAGACTTAAATTAATAAAATAATGAATGAAAGGAGAGATCACACCAAATACCAAGAAAATACAAATTATTTTTAAAAAGTATTATGAGAAACTATATAATAACAAATTAGGCAATCTGCAAAAATGGATGGATTCCTAGAAACCTACAAATTACCAAAACTGAAACAGGAAGAGATAGAAAACCTGAACAGGGCAATAACCACTGAGGAAATTGAAGCAGGCATCCAAAACCTCCCAAGACACAAAAGTCTAGGGCCAGATGGCCCTGGGGCAATTATACCAAACATTTAAAGAAGAAATGATACCTATTAAACCAAAAGTGTTTCAAAGGACAGGAATGGAAGGGATACTTACAAACTCATTCTATGAGGCCAGAATTACCTTAATCCCAAAACAAGACAAAGACCCCACTAAAAAGCAGAATTACAGACCAATATCCCTGATGAATATGGATACAGAAATTCTACCAAGATAATAGCCAATAGGACACAACAGTACATTAAGTGGATTATTCACCACAACCAAGTGGGGTTTATGCCTGAGATACAAGTGTGGTTCAACATTCATAAAACCATCAATGTTGTATCACATCATTAAAAGAAAAGACAAAAACCATATGATACTCTCAATAGATGCAAAGAAAGCATTTTACAAAATACAGCATTCATTCCTCATCAAAACTCTTCAGTGTGTAGGGATAGAGGGAACATTTCTCAATAGCATACAAGCCATTTATGAAAAGCCCACAGAGAATATCATTCTCAACTGAGAAAAACTGAGAGCCTTTACCCTAAGATCAGGAACATGACAGGGTTGTCCACTCTTACCACTGTTATTCAACATAGCACTAGAAGTTCTAGCCTCAGTAATCTGACAACAAAAATAAATAAAAGGCATTCAAATTGGCAATGAAGAAGTCAAACTCTCCATCTTTGTAGGTGACATGATACTGTATATAAAAAGCCTAAAAGACTCCACCCCAGGATTTCTAGAACTCATACAGCAATTCAGCAATGTGGCAGGACATAAAATCAATGCCCAGAAATCAGCGGCATTTCTATACACTAACTAACAAAGAGCCTGAAGAAAGAGAATTTAAGGAATCAATCCAATTTACAATTGTACCCAAAAGCATAAGATACCTAGGAATAAACCTAACCAAAGAGGTAATGCCATGTCCACAACTGCAAAACCCTTATGAGCAAATTCAAGGAAGATGCAAAGAGATGGAAAAATATTCCATGCTCATGGATTGGAAGAACAAATATTGTGAAAATGTCTATGCTACCCAGGGCAATTTACACATTCAATGCAATTCCTATGGAAATAGCATGGACTTTTTTCATAGAGTTGGAACAAATAATCTTAAGAATTGTGTGGACCCACAAAAGACCCTGAATGGCCAGAGTAATGTGGAAAAACAAAATTAAAGCTGGGGGCATCACAATGCCGGACTTTAAGCTGTATTACAAAGCTGTAATCAATGAGAAAGTATGGTACTGACACAAAAATAGACATGTAAATCAATGGAACAGAATAGACAACCCAGAAATGGACTGTCAACTCTATCGTCAACTAATCTTTGACAAAGCAGAAAAGAGCATCCAATGGAAAGAAGACAGTCTCTTCAATAAATGGTACTGAGAAAATTGGTCAGCCACATGCAGAAGAATCAAATTGGACCATTCTCTTACACCATACACAAAGATAAAATCAAAATGGTTGAAAGATGTAAATATGAGACAAGAATCCATCAAAATCCTAGAGGAGAACATAGGCAACACCCTTTTTGAACTTGGCCACAGCCACTACTTGCAAGACATATCTCTAAACACAAGGGAAACAAAAGCAAAAATGAACCATTGGGACTTTAGCACGATACAATCTTCAAAATCTTCTGTACAGCAAAGGAAACGGTCAACAAAACTAAAAGATGGTCTACAGAATGGCATAAGATATTTACAAATGACATATCAAATAACTGGCTAGTATCCAAGATCTACAAAGAATTTATCGACCTCAACACCCAAGAAACAAACAATCCAGTAATGAAATGGGCAGAGGACATGAAAAGACATTTCTCCAGAGAGGACATACACATGGCCAAAAAGCAGAAGAAAACATGCTCCACACCACTTGCCATCAGGGAAATACTAATCAAAACATCACAATGAGATACAACTTCACACCAGTGAGAATGGCAAAAATTAACAAGACAGGGAACAACAATGTTGGAGAGGATGTGGAGAAGGGGGAACCCTCTGGCACTGTTGGTGGGAATGCAAACTGGTACTGCCAGTCTGAAAAACAGTGTGGAGGTTACTCAAGAAGTTAAAAATAGAGCTGTCCTATGACCCAGCAATTGCGCAACTGGGTATTTACCCAAAAATACAGATGTAGTGAAATAACAGGACATTTGCACCCCAAGGTTCATAGCAGCAGTGTCCACAATAGCCAAACTATAGATGGAGACAAGATGTCCTTTGACAGATGAATGGATAAAGCAAAAATGATATATATATGGTTCAACATTCATAAAACCATTGATGTTGTATCACATCAATAAAAGAAAAGACAAAAACCATATGATCCTCTCAATAGATGCAAAGAAAGCATTTTTTCAACATTCATAAAACCATCAATGTTGTATCACATCAATAAAAGAAAAGACAAAAACCATATGATCCTCTCAATAGATGCAAAGAAAGCATTTGACAAAATACAGCATTCATTCCTCCTCAAAACTCTTCAATGTGTAGGGATAGAGGGAACATTTCTCAATAGCATACAAGCCATTTATGAAAAGCCCACAGAGAATATCGTATCATATGATACGATCATATGATCAACGTATCATATATATATAATGAAATATTACTCAGCCATCAAAAGGATGAATATCTACCATTTGCTTTGTTGTGGATAGAACTGGAGGGTATTTTGCTGAGTGAAATAAGTGAATCGGAGAAAGACAATTATTATATAGTTTCACTCGTAGGTGAAATATAAGAAATAGTGAAAGGGACTATAAGGGAAAAGGTGGAACCTGAGTAAAGAAAATTTACAGAGGAAGACAAAATATAACTCTGAGAAACAAAGAGTTGCATATGGGGAGGAGAATGAGGGGATGGGGTAACTGGATGATGGGCAATAAGGAGGGCACTTGATGAGATGGCACTGGATGTTATACTGTATGTTGGCAAACTGAATTTAAATAAAATATTTTTTATAAAAGAAATGCTAAAGCCCACATAGAACATTTTCTAGAATAGATTATATGTTTTTCCACAAACCAAAGAAAATTGAAATCATACCAAGAATCTTTCCAGACAACAGTAATATTAAGCAAGAAATCAGTAACAGGAGGAAAAGTGGAAAAGTCATAGATATGCAGAAATTAAATATAATTTGAGAAATCAATGGGTCAAAATAAAAATGAAAAGGAAAATAAAATATATCTTAAGACAAATGAAAATGGAAACGAAATATATCATAACATATGAGGTGCCGCTAAAGCAATTCGAAGAGGAAGTGTTCTTCCTGTCTATTTTTATTGATATGTAATTGGCATATAATATTATATTTGATATTTTTGTATATACATAGGAGAGAATTGATCACTACAATAAGTTTAGCTAATATCCATCACTAACATTATTACAGTTGAATTGTTTTGATGAGAACATTTAAGATTACATTATTAGAACTTTTCACATATACAATTCAGTATTATTAACCAAAGTTACCATGTTGTATATTACATTATAATGATTTACTTATTTTAAAACTAGAAGTGTTTTACCTGTAGCCTACCTTTAACCATTTATCTTAAATACTACCCTTCACCTCTGGCCACTATCAAACTGTCCTTTGTATCTATAACTTTTTAAAATTTTATTATGGTTATTTTTGAATTTTAATGTATTTATTTTTAATTCCAATATAATTAATGTACAGTGTTATATTTGCTTCAGGTGTGCAATATAGTGATCCAACAAGTATATACATTAGTCAGTGCTCATCAAGATAAGTGTATCTTAATTAGTTCATCCATTCTCCCACCCACCTCCCCCATGATAACTTCATTTGTTGCTTATATTTAAGAGTTTGGGGAAAGAAGAGCAGTGAGTATGGCAGAGGACTAGGGGGAATCCTAAACTTGCCTCATCCATTGAACACAGCTAGATAAATATCAAATCATTCTGAATAGCCAAGAAATTGATTGGAGGACTGAGAGGACAAATTGTACAACGAGAAGTAGAAAAATGGCAACATTGTAGAAGGTAGGAGCTGTGGAGAGTTGATTTGGGGAAGAAAAGAATTGTGGTTCTATGGAGGGGAGGGAGCTTGGATCATGAAGAGAGCAGAGAGAGAGAGACAAAGAGAAGGCAGCAGCATTCAGGGAGTTGTACAAGAAAATTTATTTCCCAAACCATTGACTGGGAAAAGGAGAGGGGCTGACTAACACAAGATTTTATGAGCAGTAGAGCTGAGTTTGGAGTTTCAGAAATATACACCTAGACCAGTGTCATTCCTGGCAGGCATAGTGGTCCTCCTGTGGGGAAGGAGGGCAGAGGCCTGGAAGCAGGAAGTATAGTCTGAGGATCCCCTGGGTCACACAGGGAGAAATGGTTCCCTTCTATGAGTACATTTGGGAATGATAACACAGCCTCTTCAGGGACAAATGAGCTGGTGGGAGCCTATATGCTGCCCTGTTCATTAGCATAGGAACAGAGACAACTGTCGAGGGCAGCAACCCTTGGTGCCAGCTTTTGATTTACCATAAATCCTGGACTGTGCTATGTTGTGACCACTTTTCTGGGACAAATTGGCACTGGTCACAGCATGGTGAGACCTTCCCCCAGAGGATGAATGCAGGTCCACATCATGTGGATCCATAAAATTTGGAGTTTTGAAACCCAGCTGTGCACCTGAAACAAAAGGAGTACTGTGGCACTTGGCAGACAGACAGTAAGAACATAGACAGGGTAAAGATATGTGATGGAAGCTGGGGACATCAAAGGGGAGATTGTTTGCTCTTCTCTGAGGGCTTCCTGAAGAGGGTCAAGTGTGAACTTCCCATTCTGGGGACAAGAGAGCATAGTAATGCCATTTGCTTCCATCCATCAACACTGAACCACATGAATGAGCAGCAGAACACCCCCTAGTGAAGGCTGGAGCTGCTTACACCAAGCCCCACCTCCTGAGCCCTGCAGGGGTATCTCCACTAAGGCAAGTCCACCTGAGAATCATTGCAGTAGGTCCCTACCCCAGAAGACCAGTAGAAACCACTTATACACACTAACTCCACTGATCACAGAGTGCTGCACAGGTTAGCTCCAGGGAAAATAGTATCTAGCTTCTTTTAATAAGCAGAAATAGACCTAGTTAAAATGTGCCACACAGTGGACTATGAACACCCCCCACTGCAGGCAAGGAGAAACTGTGAGAACTGATATGAGGGAAGGAGCAGCCAAAATACAACAGCAGAATGCACACTGTGAAAATCCTTCTAAAGCACCAGGCCCAAAACAGTAAAAGATCTCTTCTTAATATAGCCATTACTCTCAGGAGCAGGTGTAAAACAAGCCATCCTAACAACCACACACACACACACAAACAATGACACAGACAAGATGACAAGATGAAGGAATTCACCCTAAAAGAAAGAACAGGAAGAAGTCATCTCCAGGGATTTAATGAAAACAGACATAAGATGCCTGAACCAGAATTTAAAACAGCAATCACAAGGATACTAGCTGGGCTTAACAAAAACATAGAAGACACTAGAGAATCCCTTTCTGCAGAGATAAAAGAACTAAAAACTAGTCAGGCCGAAATAAAAAATGTTAAAACCAGGATGTAAACCCAAATGGATGCAATGACAATGAGGATTGACAAAACAGAGGAATGTATCAGTGATATAGAAGATAATGTTATGGAAAATAATGAAGCTGAAAAGAAGAAGGAAAGAAAGGTATCAGATCACAAATGTAGACTTAGGGAACAATAAGGAGTAATTGACTCCTTGAAATATAATAATATTAACACCATAAGAGTCCCAGAAAAAGAGGACAGAGAAAAAGGGGAAGAAGGTTTATTTGAGCAAACTATAGCTGAAAACTTCCCTAATCTGGGAAAGGAAACAGACATCGAAATCTGAGGAGCTCAGAGAACACCCATTAAAATTCACCAAATGCTGGAAATCACTAAGACATACTGTGGTCAAATTCACAAAATACACAGAAAAGGAAGAAATACTGAAAGCAACAAGAGAAAAAAGTTCTTAAACTACAAGGAAAAAATAGATTCATTAACAGCAGATTTGTCACAAGAAATTTGGCAGAAGAGAAGAGAGTGGCAGGATATATTTAACAGGCTTAGTGGGGAAAATATGCATCCAAGAATACTTCATCCACTGAGACTGTCACTCAGAACAGAAGAGATAAAGAGTTTCACAGAAACAAAAAATAAAAGAGTTTATAAACACTAAACCAGCTCTCCCAGAAATATTAAAGCGGAGACTTTGAGTGGGGAAAAATGACCAAAAGCTACAAAGACCAGAAAGGAACAAGAACATCACCAGAAACACCAACTTTATAGGTAAGACAATGACACTATATTCATATCTATCAATAATCACTCTGAATGTAAATGGACTAAACGCTCCAATTCAAAGTATTAGAGTATCAGAATGGACAAAACCACTATACCCATCTATATGCTGCTACAGAAGACTCATTTTTGATGAAAAGATATCTGCAGATTAGAAGTGAGGGGATGGAGGGGCACTTGGGAGGCCCAGTTGGTTAGGTGTCCATCTTTTGATCTCAGCTCAGGACTTGACTTAAGGGTTGTGAAGTCATGGAAGGTACTTAAATTTAAAAAGGAAAAAAAAGCGAGAGGATAGAGAACTATCTACCATGCTAATGGAGGTCAAAAGAAACGTGGAGCAGTCATACTTATATCAGATGAACTAGATTTCTTCTTCTTTTTGTATATTTTTTATTAGAGTTCGATTTGTGAAAATATAGTATAATGCCCAGTGCTCATCCCATTAAGTGCCCCCCTCAGTCCCCATCAGCCACTCACTCCATCCACTCACCTACTTCCCTTCCCAATACCCCTTGTTCATTTCCCAGAGTTAGGAGTCTGTAATGTTCTGTCAACCTCACTGATATTTCCCACTCATTTTCTCTCCTTTTCCCTTTAATCCCATTCACTATTTATATATTCCCCGTATGAATGAAATGATATAATGTTTGTCCCTCTCCGATTGACTTACTTCACTCAGCATAATGCCCTCCAGTTCCATCCACGTTGAAGCAAATGGTGGGTATTTGTCATTTCTAATGGCTGAGTAATATTCCATTGTATACATAAACCACATCTTCTTTATCCATTCACCTTTCGATGGACACCGAGGCTCCTTCCACAGTTTGGCTATTGTGGACATTGCTGCTAGAAACATCAGGGTGCAGGTGTCCCGGCGTTTCATTGCATCTGTATCTTTGGGGTAAATCCCCAACAGTGCAATTGCTGGGTCATAGGGCAGGTCTATTTTTAACTCTTTGAGGAACCTCCACACAGTTTTCCAGAGTGGCTGCACCAGTTCACATTCCCACTAACAGTGTAAGAGGATTCCCTTTTCTCTGCATCCTCTCCAACATTTGTGGTTTCCTGCCTTGTTAATTTTCCCCATTCTCACTGATGTGAGGTGGTATCTCATTGTGGTTTTGATTTGTATTTCCCTGATGGCAAGAGATGCAGGGCATTTTTTCATGTGCGTGTTGGCCATGTCTATGTCTTCCTCTGTGAGATTTCTCTTCCTGTCTTTTGCCCATTTCAAGATTGGATTGTTTGTTTCTTTGGTGTTGAGTTTAATAAGTTATTTATAGATCTTGGAAACTAGCCCTTTATCTGATGCGTCATTTGCAAATATCTTCTCCCATTCTGTAGGTTGTCTTTGAGTTTTGTTGACTGTATCCTTTGCTGTGCAAAAGCTTCTTATCTTGATGAAGTCCCAATAGTTCATTTTTGCTTTTGTTTCTTTTGCCTTCGTGGATGTATCTTGCAAGAAGTTACTGTGGCCGAGTTAAAAAAGGGTGTTGCCTGTGTTCTTCTCTAGGATTTTGAAGGAATCTTGTCTCACATTTAGATCTTTCATCCATTTTGAGTTTATCTTTGTGTATGGTGAAAGAGAGTGGTCTAGTTACATTCTTCTGCATGTGGATGTCCATTTTTCCCAGCACCATTTATTGAAGAGACTGTCTTTCTTCCAGTGGATAGTCTTTGCTCCTTTATCGAATATTAGTTGACCGTAAAGTTGAGGGTCCACTTCTGGATTCTCTATTCTGTTCCATTGATCTATGTGTCTGTTTTTGTGCCAGTACCACACTGTCTTGATGACCACAGCTTTGTAGTACAACCTGAAATATGGCATTGTGATGCCCCCAGCTACGGTTGTCTTTTTTAAAATTCTCCTGACTATTCGGGGTCTTTTCTGATTCCACACAAATCTTAAAATAATTTGTTCTAACTCTCTGAAGAAAGTCCATGATATTTTGATAGGGATTACATTAAACGTGTAAATTGCCCTGGGTAACATTGATATTTTCACGATATTAATTCTTCCAATCCATGAGCATGGAATATTTTTCCATCTCTTTGTGTCTTCGTCAATGTCTTTCAGAAGTGTTGTGTAGTTTTTAGAGTACAGATCCTTTACCTCTTTGGTTAGGTTTATTCCTAGGTATCTGATGCTTTTGGGTGCAATTGTCAATGGGATTGACTCCTTCATTTCTCTTTCTTCAGTCTCATTGTTAGTGTATAGAAATGCCACTGATTTCTGGGCATTGATTTTGTATCCTGCCACGCTGCCAAATTGCTGTATGAGTTCTAGCAATCTTGGGGTGGAGGCTTTTGTGTTTTATATGTAGAGTATCATGTCATCGGCGAAGAGGGAGAGTTTGACTTCTTCTTTGCCAATTTGAATGCCTTTAATGTCTTTTTGTTGTCTGATTGCTGAGGCTAGGACTTCCAGTACTATGTTGAACAGCAGTTGTGAGAGTGGACATCCCTGTCTTGTTCCTGATCTTAGGGGAAAGGCTCCCAGTGCTTCCCCATTGAGAATGATATTTGCTGTGGGCTTTTTGTAGATGGCTTTTAAGATGTTGAGGAATGTTGCCTCTATCCCTACACTCTGAAGAATTTTGATCAGGAATGGATGCTGTCTTTTGTCAAATGCTTTCTCTGCATCTATTGAGAGGATCATATGTTTCTTGGTTTTTCTCTTGCTGATATGATGAATCACATTGATTGTTTTATGAGTGTTGAACCAGCCCTGTGTCCCGGGAATAAATCCTACTTGGTCATGGTGAATAATTTTCTTAATGTACTGTTGTATCCTATTGGCTAGTATCTTGTTAAGAATTTTTGCATCCATGTTCATCAGGGATATTGATCTGTAATTCTCATTTTTGGTAGGGTCTTTGTCTGTTTTTGGAATTAAGGTGATGCTGGCCTCATGAAATGGGTTTGGAAGTATTCTAGCCATTTCTATCCTTCGGCACAGCTTTAGTAGAATAGGTATTATTTCTTCTTTAAATATTTGTAAAATTCCCCTGAGAAGCCATCTGGCCCTGGACTTTGTGTCTTGGGAGGTTTTTAATGACTGCTTCAAGTTCCTCCCTGTTCAGGTTTTCTATTTCTTCCTGTTCCAGTTTTGGTAGTTTGTGGTTTTCCTGAAATGCATCCATTGTTTCTAGATTGCCTAATTTATTGGCATATTGATGCTCATAACATGGTTTTAAAATCATTTGTATTTCCATGGTATTGGTTGCAATCTCTCCTCTTTCATTCATGATTTTATTTATTTGAGTCATTTATCTTTTGTTTTTAATAACTGGCTAATATTTTACCTATCTTATTAATTATTTGAAAGAACCAACTCCTGGTTTTGTTGTTCTGTTCTACAGTTCTTCTGGTCTGTATTTCATTGAGTTCTGATTGAATCTTTATTATCTCTCTACTACTGCTTGGTGTAGGTTTCATTTGCTTTTCTTTCCCCAGTTCCTTTAGGTGTAAGATTAGCTTGGGTATTTGAGTTTTTTCCAATATTTTGAGGGAGGCTTCTACTTCCCTCTTATAACTGCTTTTGCTGTATCCCAAAGATTTTGAACAGTTGTATCTTCATTCTCATTAGTTTCCATGAATCTTTTGAATTCTCTAATTTCCTGACTGACCCTTTCATCTTTTAGCAGGATGCTCTTTAACCTCCACTTGTTTGAGTTTCTTCCAAATTTCTTCTTGTGATTGGGTTCTAGTTTCAAAGCACTGTGGTCTGAAAATATGCAGAGGACAATCCTAATGTTTTGGAATCCATTGAGACCTGATTTGTAAACCAGTATGTGGCCTATTCTGGAGAAATTTCCATGTGCACTTGAGAAGAATGTGTATTCAGTTGCATTCGGATGCAAAGTTCTGTAAAAATCTGTGAAATCCATCTGGTCCAATGTATCATTTAAAGCTCTTGCTTCTGTGGTGATGTTGTGTTTAGAAGATCTGTCTGTCATTTGCAGAAAGTGCTGTGTTGAAGTCTCCTATATATTAGTGTATTTATATCTAAGTATGTCTTTACTCTGGTTATTAATTAATTGATATACTTAGCAGCTCCCACATTAGGGGCATATTTATGAATGTTAGGTCTTCTTGTTGGTTAGACCCTTGAAGTATGATATACTGTCCCTCTTCATCTCTTACTACAGTCTTTGGGATAAACTTTAATTTATCTGATATGAAGATTGCTACCCCTGTTTTCTTTTTAGGACCATTTGAATGGTAGTGGTTCTCCAACCTTTCATTTTCAGGCTGGAGGTGTCCTTAGGTCTCAAATGAGTCTTTTGTAGAGGGCAAAACTTGGGTCTTGCTTTGTGTGTGTGTGTGTGTGTGTGTGTGTGTGTGTATGTGTCTTGCTTTTTTATACAGTCTGAAACCCTGCATTTTTGATGGGATCATTTAGCCTATTCATATTCCGAGTTACTATTGAAAGATATGAATTTAGTGTCATCGTAATACCTATTAAGTCCCTGTTTTTGTGAATTATTTCTTTGGGCATCCTATTTCTTTTATAGAGTCCCCCTAATATTTCTTGCAGAGCTGCTTTGGTGGTCACATATTCTTTAGTTTCTGCCTATCTTGGAAGATCTTTATCTCTCCTATTTTGAATGACAGGCTTGCTCGATAAAGTATTTTTGGCTATATGCTCTTCTTATTTAGGACCCTGGATATATCCTTCCAACCCATTCTGGCCTGCAAGATTTCTGTGGAGAGGGCTGCTGTTAATCCAATATTTCTTCCCATATAATTTAGGAATGATTTGTCTCTCCCTGCTTTAAGGATTTTCTCCTTATGTTTGGAATTTGCAAGTTTCAGTATTAAATGTTGAGGTGTTGAATGGTTTTTATTGATTTTTGGAGGGGGGGACCTCTACTATCTCCTGGATCTGAATGCCTATTTCACTCCCAAATTAGGGAAGTTTTCAGCTATGATTTGTTTGAATGTGATTTCTGGCTCTCTGTCCCACTCAGTGCTCTCTGGAACCCAATTATATGTACATTATTCCTTCTGAGTGTTTCTTTTCCTTAACCTCTCTTCATGGTCTTTTAATTGTTTTTCTCTTTTTTCCTCAGCTTCTTTCCTTGCCATGCACTTCTCTTTTATGTCTCTCAATCTGTTCCACATCATTAATCCTCGTCATTAGGAAAATCCAGTTTGGATTGCATCTCACTTAATCATTTTTAATTTCATCCTGATTAGATCTCAGTTCTTCAGTAATGAAGTCTCTAGAGTATTTTATGTTTTTTTTTGCAGAGCAACCAGTAGCTTTATAATTGTGCTTCTGAATTGGCTTTCTGACATCGAATTGTAATCCAAATTATGTAACTCTGTGGCAGAGAGTACTGTTTCTGATTATTTCTTTTGTGGTGAGTTCTTCCTTCTAGTCATTTTTCTCACTGCGAGTGGCTATGTGAGTGGGCTGAGTCAAGAATATCAATGACGACTTAAGTAAATTTCACCGTAGATGATTCTGTTGAGGTCAGAGATCATAAAATGAAAATAAAGATCAGAACAATATAAAACAAAAGGGCCACTAAAGTGAAAAACAAAGTTTAAAACAAAGTAATAAAAAATAAAGGGCAAGAATCCCAAAGAAGGAGAAAAAAAGAAAAGAGAAAAAAGAGGAGGAAAAAGCAAAATAAAGAGGAAAAAAAGAGAAGAAAAAAGGGGGGACTGAAAGCAGGTAGTGTTGATAAAGCTGTAGTGGAGGGAGAATGTTGTCTACCTGAGGGGTTTTGGAGCATGATCCTCTTAGTTCTGAGTGCATTAAGTTCTGTATGTTAGAAGATGCTCAGTCCCAATTTTAGATAAACCAGAAATACTTGAAGAGTGCCCCAACATTGACCACCAAAACAAAAACCAGTTAAAACGGGGGGGTGGGGGAGAATGGAAATGAAGAGAGAATATAATCTTACAGAATGATCCAGTACAGTATTCCACTTAGTTCTGGGTGCATGCTGGTCATGTTTTAGAAGGTATTAACTTCTGGCATTGTAGAGCAAAATGAGGCAGAGAAAATAAAAAACACAAAACAAAAAAAGCCCCATATCTCGTATATATCCCAAAATTAAGTTGAGTATGTTGAATGGTATCTAGAAATGGAAAATATATCTAAGACATGTAATTGTAGAAATATGAAAGTCAAAAGGAAGAAACAAAAATGAAGAGGTGGTAAAATATTGTAGTTAAGGTGGCAAAAGAGATAAAAAATTGAAAATTTTTAGTCTGATATAAAAATGAGTTGTACTGGAAAAATGGGGGGGGGAAAGGAGGGGTACCCTCTAGCTCTATATACTATAAATCCCTCGACTTCCCCTGGAGTTCTCCAGCAGTGTTTGGTCAAGAACTCTCTCTTCCCAGGTACTTCCAGCTGGTCTTCTATGGGAGGGTCTGCTGAGCTGAATCTCAGGTGTGTGTGCCTGGGTGGAGCTGCCCCGCCCCCTACCGGGTGCCGGGCTCAGTGGGAGCTGTTTACCCCGTGAAGTTTCTATTCCCTGGCATCCCTGCCTCTCCCAGGCACATGGTGAAACAAGGAGGAAAAACAGCACTGACAGTGGCCAAATTTCCAGCTCTGGAGTCAGCTCCCCACTAGTAACTAACACAGTCTCCCAGTTTGCACTGGCCTAGATGCTCCCAGGGCAGGCATGGGTGTGCTGAACTGCACAGCTTGTAGGTCGTCTAGCGGCAGGAGTTCTCATTCTCCTGAGCTCTCCTTTCGCCTGTCCCACGGGGAGTACAGGATCACAGGCTTTGTCTGCTCAAGCGCCCTGGGATCTGGGGCCCTGGGTTGCTGAAATCAGGCTCCCAGGGTGCGTGGCTCCTGAAGACAGCTGGGTGCAGACCCCTCTGTCTGGAGCCAGCCAGCCAAACCGACTGGCTTCTCCCAAATACCCAGCCGGCTGTGCTCCAGCCCTTTACAAAGATTGGTCCATGGTTGGTGGTGCACTTTCCCCCTGGCGCACTTCCTTTTTTAGTGACTCTGGGATACTGGAGGCTTCACTGCCCCTCCTGTGCTTCTGCCCGATTTCCCTCTTAATCACTTTTCCATCTGGGAAGAGTCTGGTATGGATTTTTAAAGTTCCTGCTTCTCTGGGACTGGGCTTTCCTGTCCCGGAGGCTTCTGCTGCCTGATTTTGCTGGGCTCGCAGCCTGGCTTTCACCTGGCTCCTCAAGGTGCCCCTTCCCCACTTGTTTCTTTTTTATTTTATTCTACCTTCCTACCTTGCTAGAAGCGAAAACCCTTTTCTTTGTAGCATTCCAGCTATTCTCTCTTTTTTAAATCTCAGTTCGAATTTGTAGGTGTTCAGGATGATTCTAAAGTTATCTAGGTAAGTTGGTGGGACTAGGTGAGTTGAAGTCCCCTACTCCTCTGCTATTTTGCCCTGCCTCCTGATTTCTTTTTTTGACTTATGTGCTGTTCAATAGCTGTTTCATGTGTACTTGAGAAGAATTTGCTTTTGTATAAAATGTCCTGTGTATGTTTTTTAAGTCTATTGCTCTAACTTGTCATTTAGGACTAATGTCTCCTTATTGATTTTCTGTCTCAACACATTCAAATAAGTGGGGTTTTAAAGTTCCCTAATAGTATTGTTTTCTTGTTGTTTCTTTAAGTATGTTATTATTTGCTTTACAGGTTTAGTTTTTCCTTTGTTGAATGTGTAAATATTTACAAATATTATATTCACTTTTTTAGATTGACTGTTATTATATACTGACATTTTGCTTTTGTTAATCTTTGTTTTTTAAGTTTTTAGATAAATTCCAGTTATTTAACATACAGTATAATATTATTTTCAGGTGTATAATTTAGTGATTCAATACTTATAACACCCAGTGCTCATACAAGTGGACTCCTTAATCACCATCAACTATTTCATCCATCTCCAGCCACCTCCCCTCTGGTAACCATCATTTTTGTTCTGTATAGTTAGGAGTCTATTTCTTGGTTTCCCCCCTCTCTCTTTTTTTCTTTGCTCATTTGTTTTGTTTCTTAAATTCCACATATGAGGGAAATTATGTGCTATTTATCTTTCTCTGACTGACTTATTTGACTTAGCATAATAGTCTCTACTTCCATCCAAGTCATTACAAATGGCAAGATTTCATTCTCTTTTATGGCTGAGTGATGTGCCATTGTACATATAAATCATACCTTTTTAATCCATTCATCAGTTAATAGGCACTTGGGCTCTTTCCATAACTTGGGTATTGTAGATAATACTGCTATAAACATAGGAGTGCATGTATACCTTTGAATTAATATTTTTGTATTCTTTGGGTAAATACCTAGTAGTAGAATTACTGGATTTTAGGATAATTCTATTTTAAAGTTTATGAGAAATAACCATAATGCTTTCTAGAGTGGCTGCACCGGTTTGCATTCCCACCAACAGAGCAGGAGTGTTCCCCTTTCTCCACATCCTTGCCAACTCCTGTTGTTTCTTGTGTTGTTGGATTTCGCCATTCTACCTAGTGTGAAGTGATACCTCATTGTAGTTTCGATTTGTATTTCCCTGATGATGACTGATGTTGAGCATCTTTTCAGGTATCTATTGCCTGTATGTCCTAAAGTCTATTTTTCTCTTATAAATAGAGCTATCTCAACTTTCAGTTTCAATTTCCCTGGAATATCTTTTTCCAGCCCCCACTCTCAATCTATGTAAATTCTTACATCCGAAGTGTCTTTTAGGTGACATAGAGCCAAATTTTTTTTCTTTAATCCAGACAATCACTATAGGTGTTTTGATTGGAGAATTTACTCCAATTGGTTTATTTTTAATTTTTTAAAAATTCAATTAGCAAGCAATAGTACATCATTAGCTTCAGATGTAGTTTTCAATAATTTATCAGTTGCATATTACACCAAGCACTCATTATATCATCTGCCTTCCTTAATGCCCAGTTACCGCATTCCCTCACCCACCTCCCCTTCAGTGACACTGGCTTGTTTGCAAAGTTAAGAGTGTCTCAAGAGCTGTCTCCCTTTCTGATTTCTACCCATTCAGTTTTCCCACCCTTCCCTTATTGTCCTCTGCACTATTTCTTATATTCTGCATATGAGTGAAACCATTTGATAATTGTCTTTCTCCAATTGACTTATTTCAGTTAGCATTACACCCTCCATTTCCACCCACATGGATGTAAATTGGGGGTATTCAACCTTTCTGATGGCTGAGTAATATTCCATTGGATATATATATCATATCTTCTTATTTTATTTTATTTTATTTTATTATTTTATTTTTTAATTTGTTTTTATTGAAGTTCGATTTGCCAACATATAGTATAACACCCAGTGCTTATCCCATCAAATGCCCTCATCAGTCCCCATCACCTCAGTTACCCCAAATCCCTGCCCACCTGCCCTTCTACAACCCTTTTTTCATTTCCCAGAGTTAGGAGCCTCTCATAGCATGTCTCCCTCTCTAATTTTTCCCACTCACTTCCCCTCCTTTCCCTTATAATTTCTTTCACTATTTCTTATATTCCCCATATAAGTGATACCATATGATGATTGTTCTTCTCCGATTGACTTACTTCACTCAGCATAATACTCTTCAGTTCCATCCATATCGAAGCAAATGGTGGGTATTCATCCTTTCTGATGCCTGAGTTTTATATATATATATATATATATATATATATATATATATATATGAAATTATATATATTGTCTTTACCCATTCATCTGTTGAAGGACATTGTGTCTCCTTCCACAGTTTGCCTATTGTAGATATATTGATGCTATGAACATTGGGGTGCAGGTGCCCCTTCGATTCACTATGTATGTATCTATGGGGTAGATACCTAGTAGCGCAATTGCTGGGTTGTAGGGTAGCTCTATTTTTAACTTCTTGAGGAATCTCCATACTGTTTCAAAGAGTGGCTGCACCACCTTCTACCAACAGTGGAACAGGCTTCTCCTTTCTCCACATCCTCACAAATATTTGTTGTTTCCTGTCTTGTTAATTTTAGCCATTCTAACTGGCATAAAATAGTATTTCATTGTGGCTTTGATTTTTATTCCCCCCATGGCAAGTGATGTGGAGCATTTTTTCACCTCTCAGTTGACATTTGTATGTCTACTTTGGAGAAATGTCTGTTCATGTCGTCTCTCCATTTCTTGACGGGATTTCTTTTGGTTTTTCGGTGTTGATATTGATAAGTTCTTTATAGATCTTGGATACTAGCCCTTTATCTGATATGCCATTTGCAAATATGTTCTCCTATCTCATAAGTTGCCTTTCAGTTTTGTTGACCATTTCCTATGCCGTGTAGAAATTTTTATCTTGCTGAAGTCCCAATAGTTCATTTTTGCTTTTGTTTCCCTTGCCGTCAGAGATGTGTCTTGCAAGAAGTTGCTGTGGCCAAGGTAAAAAAAAAGTTGTTACAAGTGTTCTCCATGAAAATTTTAATGGATTTCTGTCTTACATTTAGGTCTTTCATCCATTTTGAGTTTATATTTATTGATGGAGTAGGAGAAAGCTCTAGATTCATCCTTTTGCATTGGGCTGTCCAATTGTCCCAACACCAATTATTGAAGAGACTAACTTGTTTTTCTTTCATTTAAAATTTTTTTGATTGACAAAAAAAAAAAAAAAAATTTTTGATTGGAGTTCAATTTGCCAACATATAACATAACACCCAGTGCTAAAATCGCCAAGTGCCCCCCTCAGTGCCCATCACCCAGTCACCACAACCCCCCGCCCACCTCCCCTTCCACCACCCCTTGTTCATTTCCCAAAAGTAGGTGTCTCTCATATTTTGTCACCCTAACTGATATTTTCACTCATTTTCTCTCCTTTCCCTTTATTCCCTTTCACTAATTTTATATTCCCCAAATGAATGAGACCATATAATGTTTGTCCTTTTCTGATTGACTTATTTCACTCAGCATAATAAACTCCAGGTCCATCCATGTCGAAGCAAATGGTGGGTATTTGTTGTTTTTTTTTTTTTTTTTTTTTTGTCGTTTCTAATGGCTGAGTAATATTCCATTGTATACATATACCATATCTTCTCTATCCATTCATCTTTTGATGGACACCGAGGCTCCTTCCATATTTTGGCTATTGTGGATATTGCTGCTAGAAACATCGGGGTGCAGGTGTCCCAGCGTTTCACTGCATCTGTATCTTTCAGGTAAATCCCCAGCAGTGCAATTGCTGGGTCATAGGGCAGTTCTATTTTTAACTGTTTGAGGAACCTCCACACAGTTTACTAGAGTGGCTGCATCAGTTCACATTCCCACCAACAATGCAAGAGGGTTCCCCTTTCTCCACATCCTCTCCAACATTTGTTGTTTCCTGTCTTGTTAATTTTCCCCATTCTCACTCATTGTGGTTTTGATTTGTATTTCCCTGATGGCAAGTGATGCGGAGCATTTTCTCATGTGCTTCTTGGCCATGTCTGTGTCTTCCTCTGTGAAATTCCTATTCATGTGTTTTGCCCATTTCATGATTGGATTGTTTGTTTCCTTGCTGTTGAGTTTAATAAGTACTTTTTTTAAAAAATATTTTATGTATTTATTCATGAGAACACAGAGAGAGGCAGAGACACAGACAGAGGGAGAAGCAGGCTCCATGCAGGGAGCTCGATGTGGGATTCCATCCTGGGACTCCAGGATCATGCTCTGGGCCAAAGGCAGGAGGCACCAAACTGCTGAGCCACCTAGGTGCCCCAAGTGTAATAAGTTCTTTAGGGATCATGGATACTAGTCCTTTATCTGATAGGTCATTTGCAAATATTTCTCCCATTTTGTAGGTTGGCTTATAGTTTTGTTGACTGTTTCTTTTGCTGTGCAGAAGCTTTTCATCTTGATGAAGTCCCAATAATTCATTTTTGCTTTTGTTTCTCTTGCTTTCATGGATGTATCTTGCAAGAAGTTGCTGTGGCCAAGTTCAAAAAGGGTGTTGCCTGTGTTCTCCTCTAGGGTTTTGAAGGAATCTTGTCTCACATTTAGATCTTTTATCCATTTTGAGTTTATCTTTGTGTATGGTGAAAGAGAGTGGTCTAGTTTCATTCTTCTGCATGTGGATGTCCAATTTTCCCAGCACCATTTATTGAAGAGACTGCCTTTTTCCAGTGGATAGACTTTCATGCTTGGTTGAATATGAGTTGACCATAAATTTGAGGGTCCACTTCTGGATTCTCTATTCTGTTCCATTAGTCTAAGTGTCCATTTATGTGCCAGTACCACAATGTCTTGATGACCACAGCTTTGTAGTACAACCTGAAATGTGGCATTGTGATGCCACCAGCTATGGTTTCTTTTTTAATATTCCCCTGGCTATTAGGGGTCTTTTCTGATTCCACACAAATCTTAAGATGGTTTTTTCCAACTCTCTGAAGAAAGTCCATGGTATTTTGATAGGGATTGCATTACATGTGTAAATTGCCCTGGGTAGCATTGACATTTTCACAATATTAATTCTTCCAATCCTTGAGCATGGAATATTTTTCCATCTCTTTGTGTCTTCCTCAATGACTTTCAGAAGTGTTCTGTAGTTTTTAGGGAATATATCCTTAATGTATTTGGTTAGGTTTATTCCTAGGTATCTTATGCTTTTGGGTGCAATTGTAAATGGGATTGACTCCTTAATTTCTCTTTCTTCAGTCTCATTGTTAGTGTATAGAAATGCCACTGATTTCTGGGCATTGATTTTGTATCCTGCCACACTGCCGAAATGCTGTGTGAGTTCTAGCAATCTTCGGGTGGATTTTTTCTGTGGGGTTTTATCTGTCCAGTATCATGTCATCTGCAAAGAGGGAGAGTTTGACTTCTTCTTTGCCAATTTGAATGCCTTTTATTTCTTTTTGTTGCCTGATTGCTGAGGCTAGGACTTCCAATACTATGTTGAATAGCAGTGGTGAGAGTGGACATCCCTGTCTTGTTCCTGATCTTAGGGGAAAGGCTCCCAGTGTTTCCTAGTTGAGAATGATATTGGCTGTGGTCTTTTCGTAGATGGCTTTTAAGAGGCTGAGGAATGTTCCCTCTATCTCTATCCCTACACTCTCTTTTTGATCAGGAATGGATGCTATATTTTGTCAAATGCTTTCTCTGCATCTGTTCAGATGATCATATGGTTCTTGTTTTTTCTCTTGCTGATACGATCAATCACATTGATTGCTTTACAAGTGTTGAACCAGCCTTGTATCTGGGGATAAATCCCACTTGGTCATGGTAAATAATCTTCTTAATGTATTTTTGAATCCTATTGGCTAGTATCTTGTTGAGAATTTTTGCATCCATCTTCATCAGGGATATTGATCTATAATTCTCCATTTTGGTGGGATCTTTGTCTGGTTTTGGAATTAAGGTGATGCTGGCCTCATTCAATGACTTCGGAAGTACTCCATCTCTTTCTTTTTGAACAGCTTTAGTAGAATAGGTATGGTTTCTTCTTTAATCGTTTGATAGAATTCCCCTGGGAAGCCATCTGGCCCTGGACTTTTGTGTCTTGGGGGGTTTTTGATGACTGCTTCAATTTTTCTCCCTGGCTATTGACCTGTTCATGTTTTCTATTTCTTCCTGTTCCAGTTTTGGTAGTTTTGTTTTTCCAGAAAAGCGTCCATTTCTTCTAGACTGCCTAATTTATTGGCGTATAGCTGCTCATAATAGTTTTTAAAATAGTTTGCATTTCCTTGGTATTGGTGGTGATCTCTCCTTTCTCATTCATGATTTTATTAATTTGAGTCTTTTCTCTCTTCTTTTAAATAAGACTGGGTAATGCTTTATCTATCTTATTAATTCTTTGAAAGAACCAACTCCTGGTGTTGTTGATCTATTCCAAAGTTCTTCTGGTCTCGATTTTATTGTGTTCTGCTCGAATCTTTATTAACTCTTTTCTTCTGCTGGGTGTAGGATCTATTTGCTGTTTTTTCCCCAGCTCCTTTAGGTGCAAGGTTAGCTTTTGCATTTGAGTTCTTTCCAGTTTTTGAATGGATGCTTGTATTGCAATGTATTTCCCCCTAAGGACTGCTTTTGCTGTATCCCAAAGATTTTCAATGGTTGTATCTTCAGTCTCATTAGTTTTCATGAATCTTTTTAATTCTTCCTTAATTTCCTGGTTGACCCTTTCATCTTTTAGCAGGATGGTCCTTAATCTCCACGTGTTTGAAATCCTCACAAACTTCTTCTTGTGATTTAGTTCTAGTTTCAAAGCATTATGGTCTGAAAATATGCAGGGTACGAACCTAGTCTTTTGGTATCTGTTGAGACCTGATTTGTGACCCACTATGTGGTCTCTTCTGGAGAAAATTCCATGTGCACTTGAGAAGTCAGTTGCATTTGGATGTAAAGTTCTGTAGATATCTGTGAAATACATCTGGTCCAGTGTATCATTTAAAGCTCTTGTTTCTTTGGAGATGTTGTGCTTAGAAGATCTGTCGATTGTAGAAAGCACTGTGTTCAAGTCACCAAGCATAAGTGTATTATTACCTAAGTATGTCTTAACTTTGGTTATTAATTGATTGATATACTTTGCAGCTCTCACTTTCGGGGCGTAAATATTTATGATTGTTATGTCCTCTTGTTGGATAGGTCCTTTTAGTATTATATAGTGTCCCTCTTCATCTCTTACTACAGTCTTTGGGATAAACTTTAATTTATCTGATATGAGGATTACTACCCCTGCTTTCTTTTGAGGACTATCTGAATGGTAAATGATTCTCCCACCTTTTATTTTCAGGCTGTCGGTGTCCTTATGTCTAAAATGAGTCTCTTGTAGACAGAAAATAGATGGGTCTTGTTTTTTTATCCAGTCTGAAACCCTGTGCCTTTTGATGGGGTCATTAAGCCCATTCACGTTCAGAGTTACTATTGAAAGATATGAGTTTACTGTCATCATGATACCTATTCAGTCCCTCTTTTTGTAGAGTGTTTCCTTGGACTTCCTCTTTCTTTTACAGAGTCCCCCTTAGTATTTCTTGCAGAGCTGGTTTGGTGGTCACATATTCTTTCAGTTTCTGTCTATCTTGGAAGCTCTTTATCTCTCCCTCTGTTCTGAATGAGAGCCTTGCTGGACAAAGTGTTCTTGGCTGCAGGTTCTTCTCCTTTTGGACCCTGAATCTATCATGCCAACCCTTTCTGGCCTGCCACGTCTCTGTGGAGTGGTATGCTGTTGCTGCTAACATAATACTTCTCCCCATAAAATTTTGGGATTTCTTGACTCTTGCTGCTTTAAGGATCTTCTATTTGTCTTTGGAGTTTGCAAATTTCACTATTACATGTGGAGGTGTTGAGCAGTTTTTATTGATTTTAGGGGTGGGGATGTCTCTATCTCCTGGATCTGATTGCGTTTCCCTTCCCAAGTTAGGGAAGTTCTCAGCTATAATTTGTTCTAATACACTTTGTGGTCCTCTGTCTCTTTCGGCATCCTCAGGAACCCCAATTAAACGTAGATTTTTCCTTCTGAGGCTGTCATTTATTTCCCTTAACCTATCTTCATGATTTTTTAATTGTTTTTCTCTTTTTTCCTCAGCTTCCTTCCTTGCCATCAGTTTGTCTTCTCTGTCACTCACTCGTTCTTCTACCTCGTTAATCCTCATCATTAGGACCTCCAGTTTGGATTGCATCTCATTTAATTGATTTTTAATTTCTGCCTGGTTAGATCTAAATTCTGCAGTCATGAAGCCTCTTGAATCCTTTATGCTTTTTTCCAGAGCCACAAGTAGCTTTATAATTGTGCTTCTGAATTGGCTTTCTGACATAGATTGTAATCCAAATTGTGTAACTCTGTGGGAGAGATGACTGCTTCTGATTCTTTCTTTTGTGGTGAGTTTTTCTTTCTACTCATTTTGCTCAGTACAGAGTGGCCAAAAACAAGGTGTACTGGAAAAAGGAGAAAAAGAAAAAGGGAAAAAAGGAGGGGGGACAAACAGAATACAAAAAACTATGGGGTGTATACTCTGATTCTATATACTGTAAATCCTTCGACTTCCCCTGGAAGTTTGCAGTGCTGCTTGGTCAATAACTTCCTTTTCCCCTGTCCTTCCAGCTGGTCTTCTGGGGAGGGGCCTGCTGTGCTGATTCTCAGGTGTGTGCACCTGGGGGAGGTGCCTAGCCCCCTGCCAGGTGCTCGGCTCAGTGGGAGCTATTTATCCTGTGAGGTCCCTGCTCAGTCCCAGGTACAAGGTGACACCAGGAGTAACAACAGTGGCAGTGGTCAGCTCTCTAGCTCTGGATTCAGCTCCCAAAGTAACTACCGCAGGTCCCAGTCTGCAGGGGCCTGGATGCTCCGGAGTGGGGGCGCTGATCTGCACAGCTCAGGGCCGCTGGGCAGCAGAAGCGTCCTCACTGTCCTGGGCCCTCCAAGCCTCAGCCTGTCCATGGGGGGAGCACCGGATCTTGGGCTGTGTCCCCAGCGCCCTTGGCTCCAGGGCCTGCAGGGCTGGAATCGTGCTCTTGGAGCCGTGCAGCCCCCTCTGTGGGTGGAGCTGCCACCTGAGCTGCTCCTGAGGCCCCGCCAGGCACTCACTCCAGCCCTTTAGGGAGCTCGGCCCACCGTGTATGGCACGCTGGCCCCCAGGGTTAGTGCCCCTGGGAGCCTGAGGGCATTCCTGCCCTTCCTGGGATCCTGCCGGAGCTCGCTGTGAGCACCTTTCCATCTGGGAAGATGGGTAAAGTTTCTATCTCTCCAGGACTGGGCTTTCCTGTCCTGGGGGCACTCTCCGCCTGGTCTTAGCCTGGTTCCTTGCGGGGGGGGGGGGGCCCTCTCCCTTCACAGCTTTTTTATTTCTTTATTTTTTCCCATCTTCCTACCTTGATAGAAGCGTGAACTCTTCTCACTGTAGCATTCCAGCTGTTCTCTCTTTAAATCTGACTGAATTCGTAGATTTTCAGGATGATATGAAAGTTATCTAGGTAAGCTGGTGGGGACAGGTGATTTGGGGACCCTACTCTTCCGCCATCCTGTCCTGCCTCTATATCAGTTTTTTCCTGAGTGTTCCCGAGGAGGGTACGGTTTATTAGACATCCTATCCTGGGCGGACTTCACCTTCCGTCTCTTAGTCACGGCATCCTCAGAGTCCCTGAACGCAATCAGTCACCAAGCTCGCCCAGCTCGCTCCACTTTTTTTCTATTGGATATTCTTTCCTGCATTTTCAAAGATTAGTTGACCACAAAGTTGAGGGTCTATTTCTGGGTTCTCTATTCTGTTCCACTGATCTGTGTGCCTGTTGTAGTGCTAGTACCATACTGTTTTGATCATTAGTGGTTTGTAATACACCTTGAATCCTGGCATTATGGTGCCTCCAGCTTTGGTTTTCTTTTTCCATATTCCTCTAGCTATTTGGGGTCTTTTCTGGGTGCATGCAAATTTTAGGATTATTTGTTCCAGTTCTGTGAAAAATGTCAATGGTATTTTAATAGTGATTGCCTTGAATATGTAGATTGCTCTTGGTAGCATAGACATTTTAAAAATATTTATTGTTTTTCATGAGCATAGCATGCTTTTTCCATTTCTTCAATTTCTTTCATAAGTGTTCTTAGTTTTTAGAGTATAGATCCTTTACCTCTTTGGTTAGGTTTATTCCTAGGTAGCTTATGGGTTTTGGTGCAATTATAAATAGGATCCATTTCTTAATTTCTCTTTCTTCAGTTTTATTGTTAGTGTATAGAAATGCAACTGATTTCTGTCTGTTGATTTTTATATTTTACCATATAGCTGAATTATTGTATGAGTTCTAGCAATTTTCGGGTATGGTCTCTTTGGTTTTCTACATAGAGTTTCATGTCATCTGGGAAGAGTGAGAGTTTGACTTCTGTGTTGCCAATTTGAATGACTTTGATTTCTTTTGTTGTCAGATTGCTGAGGCTAGGACTTCTAATACTATCTTTAACAACACTGGTGAGAGTGGGCATCCCTGTTGTGTTTCTGACCTTAAGGGGAAAGTTCTCAGTTTTTCCCCATTTAGAATGATATTTGTTGTGAGCTTCTTGCAGATGGCTTTTAGGATATTGAGGTATGTTCACTCTAGCTCTACACTGTGTAGAGTTTTTATCAAGAAGGATGTTGTATTTTGTCAATTTTTTGGCATTTATTGAGAGGATCATATGGTTGTTGTCCTTTCTTTTGTTAATTTAATATATCATGCTGATTGATTTGCAAATGCTGAACCACCCTTGAATCCCAGGAATAAATCCAACTTGTGTTGAGTAATCCTTTTAAGGTACTGTTGGATCCTATTTGCTCGAATATTGGTATTTTGGTATCAATATTTATCACTGGTATTGGTCACTAATTCTCCTTTTTGATGGAATCGTTTTGTTGGTTTTGGGATATACATAATGCTAACCTCATAGAATGAGTTTGGAACTTTTCCTTTCATTTCTATGTTTTGAAACAACTTCAGTAGAATAGGTATCATTTCTTCTTTAAATATTTGGTAGAATTCCCCTGGTAAGCCATCTGGCCCTGGACTCCTGTTTTTGGGAGGTTTTTGATGACTGCTTCAATTTACTCACTGTTTATTGGCCTATTCAGGTTTTCTCTTTCTTCTTGTTTCAGTTTTGGTAGTTGATAAGTTTCCAAGTATACAGACTGCCTAATTTGTTGGTGTATAGCTGCTCATAATATGTTCTTAAAATGGTTTCTATTTCTTTGATGTTGGTCATGATCTCTCCTCTTCTGTCCATGATTGTATTAATTTGGGTCCTTTCTCTTTTCTTTTTGTTAAGTATGGCTAGGGATTTATCTATCTTATTAATTCCTTTAAAGAACCAGCTCCTGTTTTTTTTGACCTGTTCTAATATTCTCCTGGTTTTTATTTCATTGATTTCTGCTCTAGTATTTATTTTTTTTCTCCTGCTTGGTTTAGGCTTTATTTCCTGCTCTTTCTCAAGCTCCTTTAAATGTAAGGTTAGCTTGTATATTTGAGATTTTTCTAATTTTTTTTAGATAGGCTTCTATTGAAATGTACTTCCCTATTAGGACCACCTTTGCTGTACCCAAAATGTTTTGAACACTTGTGCTTTCATTTTTGTTAGTTTGCATGAAACTTTTTACTTTTGCTTTAATGTCCTGGTTGACCCATTCCTTCTTTATTAGAATGCTCTTTAACCTCCAGGTGTTTGAGTTCCTTCCCAGTTTCTTCTTGTGATTGGGTTCAAGTATCAAAGCATTGTAGTCTGAAAATATGCAGGGAATCATCTCAATCTTTTGATATCAGTTGAGACCTGATTTGTGACTCAGTATGTGGTCTATTCTGGAGAAAATTCCATGTGCAGTTGAGAGGAATGTGTATTCTATTGCTTTAGGATGGAATGTTCCATATATATATATATATATATATATATATATATATATATATCTGTGAAGTCCATCTGTCCAAGTGTGTCATTCAAAGCCCTTGTTTCTTTGTTGATATTCTGCTTATATTATCACTCTATTGCAGTGAGTGGTTTGTTGAAGTCCCCTAGCATTAACATATTGTTATGTATGTGTTTCTTTAATTTGGTTATTAATTGGTTGATATAATTGGCTGCTCCAAGTTAGGAGCATAAATATTTAGAATTGTTAGATCTTTGTGTTGGAGAGATACTTTAAGTATGATATAGTGTCCCTCTTCATCTCTTATTACAGTCTTTGGTTTAAAATCTAATTTAAAAAATAAAATCTAATTTATCTGATTTAAATAAAATTTATCTGATTGTTACCCCAGTTTTCTTTTGAGGTCCATTTGCATGGTAAATGGTTCTCCATCCCCTTATTTTCGTTCAGAATGTGTCTTTAGGACTAAAATGAGTCTCTTCTAGACAATATTTGAATGGGTCTTTCTTTTTTTTTATCCAGTCTGATACTCTGTATAATTTGATTGAAGTGTTTAGCCCCTTTACATTCAGAGTAAGTATTGAAAGATATGTATTCTGTTCCATTTTATTACCTGTAAAGTCTGTGTTTCTGTAGATCATCTCTGTTTCTTTCTGCTCTGCATAACTCTTGGGTTCCCTCTTGACTTATAGGGTACCTTTTAATATTTCTTGCAGGGCTGGACTGGTGTTCACATATTCTTTCAGTTTCTGTCTGTCATGGAAGCTCTTCATCTCTCCTTCCATTCTGAATGACATCCTTGTTGGATTAAGTATTCTTGGCTGCATTTTTTTTCTCACTTAGTACCCTGAATATATCATGCCAGCCCTTTGTGGCCTGCCAAGTCTCTGTGGATAGGTCTGCTGTCAATCTTATATTTCTCCTTTTGTAAGGAATCTCTTGTCTTGAGTTGCTTTCAGGATTTTCTCTCTTCTCTGAAATTTGCAAGTTTCACTATTATATGTTGGGATGTTGGTCTATTTTTATTGATATTATATTGTATATAAGTGCCTCCTTCCTTCCTCAGATTATGGAACTTCTCAGTTATGATTTGCTCAAATATACCTTCTCTCTCTCTCTGTCTCTGTCTCTCTCTGTCTCTCTGTCTCTCTCTCTCCTCACCCTCAGGAACTGCAATAATTTTGGTGTGAACTCTTTTCATAGCATCACTGATTTCTCAAAGACTTTTTTCATGGGCTGTTGGTTTTCTCTCTTAAACTCAGCTTCCTTCCTTTCCATCCACTTGTCTTCTATGTCACTCACCCTTTCCACTGCTTAGCTGTTTGAATATCCAATTTAGGCTGCATTTCAGAGTATTTTTAATTTTGGCCTAATTAAATCTCATTTATGCACTATGAGATTCTCTAGTATCTTTTGTGCTTTCAAGCCCAGCTAGTAAATTTATAATTGTTATCCTGAATTTCGTCTCTGACATTTTACTTAAATCCATATTGATTAGATCTTTGGCAAAGAGTATCACCTCTGGTTCTTTCTTTTGTGGTGAATTCCTCCTTCTAGTCATTTTGTCCAGATAAGAATGTATGAACAGGTGAACAAAATCAAAAATATCAACCACAACCCAAGCAAAATACATACAAGATAAATCCAATGAGGTCAGAAACAAAACAGAAAAGACAAAGAAAAAGAAAAAAAAGAACAAAAAAGAAAGAAGGAAAAAAAAGAGAAGATGTGTAAGAGAGAATATAATCTCACAAGTTGGACAAAACAAGGTGATCCACTTGTTTTTGAGTGTCTTTTGGTCTGTGTGCTATAAGACACTAAATCCCAAAATTGTAAAGAAAGCAAAAATTACACATATACAAAAATAAAATTAAATAAAGTGAATGGAAGCCAAAAATGAAGTATATAGCTATAAAATGTAAACGTAAAAAATGAAAGTTGAAAAAAAAGACAAAATCAAAGAGTTGATTAAGAAGAAACTATTTGAAAAGGAAAAAAAAATGATAATTTTAAATTGAGAGAAAATTGAATCATGAGAAAAAAACTTTGAATGCTATATACTATTTTCCCCTACCGCTGGAATTTTGCAGTGCTATAGTAACTTAGTAAACTTGTAAACTTGGTATTCCATATTCTTCCAACTGGTCTGAGGGAGGGACCTGCTGCTCTCCCTCTCAGGTGTCTTTGCCTGGGTGGAGTTGCATCATCCCTGACAGGGGGGCAAGCCTCCATGTAAACTGGTTTTTGGTGTGGCTTTTGTTCCCTGAAGGTTTTCCTCACCTTTAAAGAGGATCAAATAAAAAAGGCCTTGCCCAATCTTCAGCCCCAGAGCTGAAAGTTTGAGGTTCCCTCTCTTCAGTAAACCATTAGGGATAGACGGTCTTCACTTTTGTGTGTGCCCTAGTCTGCTGACTTTGGGGTGTGTGCCCACACCTATCCTCCAGGGGAAGTCAGAGTTTGTCCCCTTAATGCACTTTGTAGGGTGCTGGCACTGAAAGCGGTCTCCAGATCCTCAAGCACCTGCTCTGCTCCCGAGGGAAGGTGGAGGGTTGCCCCACACCATTCCCTATAGGGTCCCTGTCCTGAGAGCTGCTATCTGTTCATGAATGTACCTGCTCCACTTCTTCTGGGATATGGCAGAGGGTCCCTGCATTCCAGTCTTCTGAAGATTCCCCAGTGGAGAGCAGTCAACCGATGGGGCCCTTGCTCATGGTCTATGGCTGAACCAAGTTGAGAGCCTCCTCCTGGGCTCTCCAACTCCAATCAGTTGCCTGATACACTTCTTGGGAACTCCACTGGCTCAGGCACCCCCATTCATTCTGTGTCTTTGGGGATCCCGAGACCACACTGTCCCACCTAGAATTCTGCCTGGTTCAACACATGTGTACCTTTCAGTCACAGATATCTCTCACTGGAAATTTCTAAGGGTTCTCATTTTGCCCTCTGAGGCTACATCACTTTCCAGTAACCAGCTTCCAAAGCCTGCCTCCCCCTCGCCATTTGTCTTCCAATATGTCCCCTCAAATTCACCTCTCTGCACCTCCTACCTTGCAAAAAGTGGTTCCTTTTCTTTTGTAGAGTTCCAGATATTCATTTCTTACATCCCTGGTTGAATTCATGCGTATTAAGAATGCTTTAATAGTTAACTAGCTAAATTCAAGGGACCAGACGAAATGAGGTCTCTCACTCTTCCACCATCTTGCCTCCTCCAACTACTTTATTTATTTATTTATTTATTTATTTATTTATTTATTTATTTTAAAAGTTATTATCCATAGGTATGTAATCATTGCCAGTTTGTTGTTTGCTCATTGTTTTGTACTTCCTCTGTCCTTTTCTTCTTTTGTTTTCTTCCTTTTGTGATTTCATAATTTTCTATAGTAGTATGTTTAGATTCCTTTCTCTTTATCTTTTGTTTATCTATCAGTACTTATTGCTTTCTGGTTACCATAAAGTTACATAAAATAACATTTATAATGGTCTGTTTTAAGTTGATAACAACTTAAAGTTCATTTTAAGCCTCTTTATTTTTACTTCTCAAATAAAGTCAATAGTATTGTAATAATAACGTATGGTGATAGATGGTGACTACATTTATCATAGTGATCACTGAGCAATGTATAGAATCACCAAATCAATATATTGTACACCTGAAACACATGTAACTTCAGAAAATGCTCTGCATCACTTGCCATCAGGGAAATACAAATCAAAACCACAATGAGATACCACCTCACACCAGTGAGAATGGGGAAAATTAACAAGGCAGGAAACAACAAATGTTGGAGAGGATGCGGAGAAAAGGGAACCCTCTTACACTGTTGTTGGGAATGTGAACTGGTGCAGCCACTCTGGAAAACTGTGTGGAGGTTCCTCAAACAGGTAAAAATATACCTGCCCTACGACCCAGCAATTGCACTGTTGGGGATTTACCCCAAAGATACAAATGCAATGAAACGCCGGGACACCTGCACCCCGATGTTTATAGCAGCAATGGCCACGATAGCCAAACTGTGGAAGGAGCCTTGGTGTCCAACGAAAGATGAATGGATAAAGAAGATGTGGTTTATGTATACAATGGAATATTACTCAGCTATTAGAAGTGACAAATACCCACCATTTGCTTCAACGTGGATGGAACTGGAGGGTATTATGCTGAGTGAAGTAAGTCAGTCGGAGAAGGACAAACATTATATGTTCTCATTCATTTGGGGAATATAAATAATAGTGAAAGGGAATATAAGGGAAGGGAGAAGAAATGTGTGGGAAATATCAGAAAGGGAGACAGAACGTAGAGACTGCTAACTCTGGGAAACGAACTAGGGGTGGTAGAAGGGGAGGAGGGTGGGGGGTGGGAGTGAATGGGTGACGGCACTGGGGGTTATTCTGTATGTTAGTAAATTGAACACCAATAAAAAATAAATTTAAAAAAATTATACTTCAATTAAAACAATCTGTTGATAGTCTTATGGGAATTCCTGTGAATGTTACAAGTTGTTTTTGTCTTGCTTCTTTTGAGATTATTTCCCTGTCTTTAACTGTAATACTTTGATATGATGTGTCTTGATGTGCATCTCTTTGTGTCCTTCTAATTTGGAACTCTATAGGCTTCCTGGACTTGGATGTCTATTTCCTACCCCAGGTAGGGACTATTTTGAGCATATTTCTTCAAATAGGTTTTTCTCCTTTTATCTCTCTCTTTTCCTTCTGAGACCTTTATAATGAGAATGCTGGTCTGCTAGGTATTATTCCACAAATTCCCTAAGCACTATTCACTCTTTTCATTTTTTTTCTTTTTTCTATCTGAGTTCCACTACTTTCTCTTTGAATTCACTGATCCTTTCTCCTGCTTCATCTAATATGCTGCTTTACCTCTTTATTGTATTTCCAGTTCAGTTATTGAATTCCTCAACTCTGTGACTTCTATTTGCTATTTTCTTACATTTTCTATCTTTACTGGAATTCTCACTTTTTTATCCATTCTTATCCTAAGTTCAGTAAGCATTTTTATGATTTATTTTGTACTCTTTGCAGGTAAAACACTTATCTCTTCTTTCATTAATGTCTTTTTCTGAGGTTTTGTATTGTTCATTAATTTGGAACATATTTCTCTATTTCTTTATGTCCTATAAATCTCTGTTCCTTGACACATTAGATAAGACAGCCACTTTTCCCATTTGTGAAGGAGTGGCCAAATTTCATGAGTTCTTACAATTGGGTGGGCTTAACATTTGGAATCTTAAACATTAATAGGCTCTACTCTGGGAATGCCAGGAGGGTGAGAGGAAACTTAGTCTTCACCCTTAAAGAGAGCAGAAACAGCCCCATGGAGATACAACATAGAAGCAGTAGTTTGAAAAAGGCCTGGAGTATACAAGAAATTTGTTTGCTAATCTCAGAGCATGGGCTGGAAGGACAAGGATCATTGGGAGACTTCTTCAGCAGTAAGGAGCTGGTGAGCACCATTTCACTCCCCAGCCCCCCACCAGCCTAGACACATAGACACCTGCAGAAACCAGCTCTAACCCAGAAACTCATTACCTAACTTGCTAAAAATGCAGCCTAACCCTGTGTTGTCCTTCATAGTGCCACCTCCAGCCAGGTCTCTGCTGTAGGTGCCCTCCCACAGCATACACACACAAGCCTTGCTAACATGAGGTGCCCAGAACCCATATTTATTCTTCTGTGTACCTGTATGCTCCAATATGCCCTTGGCCAGACCCATAGAAAGAGATGCTACAAGGCTGGCACTGTGCAAGCATCCCAACAGGGATTAGCACCACTTCAAAGTGACTCTTTCCCCAGGGAGAGGGAAAGATAACTACACAGAGAAATCCAACTGTGGCCCAATTAGTGGGCTGAGAGAAGAAAGCTGGTCTAACAGAAGGCCTCACTTATCAACAAAAGCTTCTCAGGTGACAGCACAGGAAAAGTGCCTGATACTTCAGTGGTATTGCATTTCTGGAAAATGACTGGTCTGACTTAACTCAAGCACAAGGTGGCCCCAGACTGGGCCACTAAATACAGAGGGACTGAACCCTGCTCACAAGGCAGACATTGCAGAGAACCAGACTAAAGGCAAAGGCTCTACAGCCACAACAGCAGGGTATATGAAGCACACATGGGAGACACCCCTGAAGAGCCAGGTTCTGGTAAACAGGGGACAGTGCACTGCAAGACACTACAGGGCCTCTTCATCATAAGGCCACTAATCTCAAGGGCAGGAGACCTAGCTGACTTTCCTAACATGTAGAAACAGACACAGAAAGTTATACAAAATGAGGAGACATAGGAATATGTCCCAAGTGAAAGAACAGGGCAAAATCACAGCAAGCGACCTAAGTAAAAGGGAGATAAGTAATGTGTCTGATATGTAATTTAAAATAGTGGTCATGGGCAGCCCAGGTGGCTCAGCGGTTTAGCACCACCTTCAGCCCAGGGCCTGATCCTGGAGACCCAGGATCAAGTCCCACATCAGGCTCCCTGCATGGAGCCTGCTTCTCCCTCTGCCTGTGTCTCTGCCTCTCTCTCTCTCTCTCTCTCTCTCTCTCTCTCTCTCTCTTTCTCTGTGTGTGTGTGTGTGTGTGTGTCTCATGAATAAATAAATAAAACCTTAAAAAAATAGTGGTCATAAAGATACTTACTGGACTTAAGGAAAGAATGGAGGACCTGAGGGAGACCCTAAATGAAAGAATAGAAAACAAAAAAGAACAAATCGGAGATGAGGAACTCAATTACCAACATTAAAATATACTAGGTGGAATACTTTGTAGCTTAAAGGAAGCAGAAAAACAGATCAGGAACATGGAGGATAGACTAATGGAAAGTGATGAAGCTGAAGAACAGAGAGAAAAATAAAAAATGAATATACAATTGGGGAACTCAGTGTCACCATCAATCATAATGTTTGCATTATAAGAATCCCAGAGGAAGAGAGAGAAAAGGATGGAAAGAAATATATTTGAAGAAATAATTATACATTTCCTTCCCAAATATGGGGAAGGAAAGAGAAATCCACTTCCAGAAGGCACAGAGAACTCTCAACAAAATCAAATGATGTCCACACCAAAATATATAGTAGTAAAAATGGCAAAATCAAGGAATTTTAAAAGTAACACATGAAAATAAAGCAGTTGCATATAAAGAAAACCTCATAAGTATACAAGGTGAGTTTTCAGGAGAAACATTGTAGGTAGAAGGTAGAGTCATGATATATTCAAAGTACTGAAAGAAAAAAAAAAACTTGGAACCAAAAAATACACAATCGAAGAAACCTACCATCCAGAATAAAAGGAACAATAAAGAGTTTCCCAAACAAAAGTTAAAGAAATTCATGGCCACCAGCATCCCTATCAGAAATGTTAAAGGGCCTATTTGGATGGAAAGAAAATGCCACATGTTGTAGTAATAAAAATAGGAAGCAGAAAAGCAGTAAAAATAAGTATATCTATAAAATCCAGTTACAGGAATCATGAACTAAAGTGATGTAATGTATAAAACCATATACATGATATATGGGTAGGAGAGGAATAAAAATGTGTTCAAACATAAGTTGTCATCAACATAATATGGACTTATATATGCAGAATATGTTACATACAAACTTGATGGTAATCACAAATCACAAGCCCACAATAGATAAGCAAAATATACAGAGAAAGGTATTTGGACACCTATATCCAAATACATCACTAAAGAAACCAGAAAACTGTGAGAAAAGAGAGCAAAAAAAGAAAGGAACAGGGAAAACTAGAAAAAACAACCATAAAATAAGTAACAAGATGGCAATAAATGCATACTTATCAATAATTATATTGAATGAAAATGGACTTAATATTCCAATCAAAAGACATAGTATGATGGAATGGATAAAGAAGCAAGACCTAAAAGAGACTCAAGACCCACAGAAATATAGAATTTGGAAAGAAAGGGATGGAAAAGCATCATGCAATTTGGTGTGAAATGAAAGCCAGGGTAAAAATACTTACACAAAATACACAATAAAAAAAATACTATAACAAGAAACAAAAGAGGACACTATATAACCACAAAAGGAACAATACAATGAGAAGATAAAACAATTGTAAATATTTATGTACCCAAAATAAGGAGCACCCCCCAAAATATAGGAGCTAATAACAAACATAAAGAAGTAATTGACATTAATACAATAATAGCAGGAAAGTTTAACACCTCACTTAAATCAACAAATAGATGATCCCAGTGGAAAATCACCAAGGAAACAGTGGCTTTGAAATGCATATTGCCATGAAGGATCTAACAGATAAATTGAAAACATTTTATCCTAAAACAGCAGAATATACATTATTTCAAGTGTACATGGTAGCATTGTCCACAATAGATCACATATTAGGTCATAAAACAAGTCTCCACAAATTCAAAAAGATCAGTCATACCATGAATCTGTTCTAACCACACCACTATGAAACTAGAAAATAACTACACAAAAAAGATGTGAAAAGAAAACACATACATGGAGGTAAAATAATATTCTACTAAACAATGAATGGGACAATTAAGAAATCAAGGAGAAAATAAAAAATACAGGGAGAAAATAAAAATGAAAACACAGCAGTCCAAAAACTTGAGATCCACCAAAAGTTGATTTAAGAGGGAAAATTAACACTGTATAGGGAAGGATCTAGGATGGCGGCACAGTAGGAGGACCCTAGGCTTGTTTTGTCTCTCCAACAAAACTTGATAATAATCAAATCACTCTGAATACCCAAGAAATTGACCTTGGACTGACAGAAAAAACTGCCCAACTAGAGGAAAGAAGCAGCCACATTGAAGAAGGTAGGAAGTGCAGAGATATAGTTTGGGGGAGAATTTGATGCCTCACAAGTGTGATACTGCCAAGGGGAAGGAGAAAGGTGAGAAAGAGTTCATAGACAATGCACAAGGAGAACACTACCTCAAAGGTATTGGTTGGGAAAAATGAGAGAGGCTTTTTCGTGAGTTTTTGCAACCAGTGGGACTCAAATATTAGAGTTTTAAAAGTAGGTGGGCCTGGCTGAGATAAAGCCCTAAGGGCACTATTCTACTCCTAGAAAGGAGGAAGGCAAACAATCCTGAGGCAGACAGCATGATTTGAAAATCACACAAAGCACATGGGTGAGAGGCTGTTTCTACTTTTTGGGGGTGCATTTTTGGGGGTGCACCTCCCCTCTGTGGGAGGTGGTGTTCACAGTTGCCTCTCCAGGGACAAAACAGCCAGTGGGAGCCATTTTCCTGACCTTCAGCATAGGTGCAGAGACGCCCGCTGAGGGCAGCTAACTGAAACACGAGCTATTTAGCCTACCTGCTCCAAATCCCACAATTCTGCACTCAGTTGTAACTGCCCTTCTCAGTAAAACCAGCATCTATTTAAGTGTGGTGAATCCCTCCCCAAGAAGACCAGTGCAGGCACCTGGAACAACATGTCCCTAAATTATGGAATTTTAAAAGTCAGCAGGCTTGGCTGAGATAAAGTGCACTATGCTGCATAAAGTGCACTTTATTCCTGGTGCAGACAAGCCACCAGGAATAGACAGTATGAAAACCATGATTTGAAAAGCCTGGGATACACGAGAGGAAATTACTTGCTCTACTGGGAGAGCTTCCCTGAGAGCAGCAAGCATGGAGATCACTCCAGGGACAAAGCAACTGTCTGGCACCATTTCTCTCCCCTGCCCCTCAGTATAACCACAAGGCCACCTGAGGGAACCACTACAGCACCAACACTCACTATCTAACTTGCTTACACGAAACCATGACCCCCCCACACACACACACATTCAAGTAGAACTGCTCTTTCAAGTCATACTTGCCTTAGTCCCAGTATGGCATCAGATCTCATTTAACAAACAGATCAGAGCACACCTAGTTAAAACTTCCCACATTCTAGCCAAGCTCCAAACATTGTCCTCTACAGACAAGGAGAGCTTCTGCAGATGAATGGCCTGAAGGATAAGCAGGAAAAACATGGCAGCAGAGTACATGCAGCACACATCAGAGACAGTCCCTGAAGAGCTAGGGTCTGGACACTATATGACCTGTTCTCCCTAAAGCCTTTCTCTTAGGAGCAGGAATCATAACAGAATTTTATTACACATAGAATAAGACAGAGACTTAGACAAAATGCCAAGACAGAGAAACTAATCCCAAAATAAAGAACAAGAAAAGGTCACAGCATTGGATCTAATCAAAAGAGATATAATTAATATATCTGATGGAGATTTAAAGCAACAATCATAAGGATACCTGCTGGGCTTGAGAAAAGCATAAAAACATCAGGGAGACCCTTACTACAGAGACAAAAGAGCTACAAAACAGAAGTAAGCAATACAATAACTGAGATTCAAAACAGGCTAGATGTAATTACCACAAGGATATAAAAAGTACAGGAATGAATAATTTATATAGAAGACAGAATAATGGAAAATAATTAAGCTAAACAAAATAAAGAAATTATGGATCATGAGAATAGACATAGGGAACTCATTGACTTCATGGAATATAATAATATTCATATCATAAGAGTTCCAGGAGAAGAAAAGAGGCGACAGGTTTATTTGAGGAAATAATAGCTGAAAACCTCTCTAATTTGGGGAAGGAAACAGACATCCAGATCCAGAAGGCACAGAGAACTCCCATCAAAATCAACAAAAGCAGGCCAACATCAAAACATATTGTAGTTAAATTTGCAAAATATACTGTTAAAGAAAAAACCTAAAAGCAGCAAAAGAAATCCCTAACTTCCAAGGGAAGACCCATAAATCTAGCTGCACATGTTTCCATAGAAACTTGGCAAGCCAGAAGACAGTGGCATGATATAATCAAAATGCTGAATGGGAAAAATCTGCAGCCAAGATTAATCTATCAAGTAAGGCTATCTATCATTCAGAATAGAAAGAGGAAAAAAATAAATAAATAAATAAATTAAAAAAAAAAAAAAAAAAAAAGAATAGAAAGAGGGATAGTTTCCCAGACAAAATCTAAGTAAGTTTGTGATCACTAAACCAACCCTGCAAGGCATATTAAAATTGACTCTTTAAGTGGAAAGAAAGATTAAAGTGACAAAGACAAGAAAGAATAAGAGAAAATCTCCCAAAATAATGACAAAATAAGTAATAAAATGACATTAAATCCATAGCGATCACTAATTACTGTGAATGGATATGGATTAAAGGTTCTAATCAAATGACATAGGGTGTCAGAATAGATTAAGAAACAAGACCCATCTATATGCTTCGTAAAAGAGATTCATTTTACACCTAAAAACACATGCAGATAGAAACTGAGGGGATGAAGAAACACTTATGCAAATGGAAATCAAATGAAAGCAAGTGTACCAATAATTATATCAGACAAACTATGTTTTTTTCCTTAAGTAGAATCCACACACAACATGGGGCTTGATGTCATGAGTTGCATGCTAAACAGACAGGGCAAGCCAAGCACCCCAAAACAAACTAGATTTTATTTATTTATTTATTTATTTATTTATTTATTTATTATTTTTAAATATTTAATTTATTTATTCTTGAGAGAGAGGGAGAGGAGAGAGAGAGAAAGAGAGAGAGAGAAAGAGAGAGGCACAGACACAGGCAGAGGGAGAACCAGGCTCCATTCCATGCAGGGAGCCTGATGTGGGACCTAATGCCGGGTCTCTAGGACCACACCCTGGACTGAAGGTAGCACCAAACTGCTGAGCCACCCGGGCTGCCCCAAACTAGATTTTAAACCAAAAACTGCACAGCATGAGATAAAGAAGGTATCTATATAATCATGAAGGCAACTATCCAACAAGAATATCTAACAATTGTATATATTTATGCCCCCAAATAGGAGCATGCAAATACATAAAGCAATAAGAAACATAAGAGAATTCATTGATAATAGTACAATAATAATAGGGACTTGAACACCCTACTTACATCAATGGACACATTATCTAAGCTGGAAATCACCAAGGAAACAATGGCATTGAATGACACCCTGGTCCAGGTGGACTTAACAGATATATTCAGAACATTTCATCCCAAAGCAGCAGAATACACTTTCTTTTCAAGTGCACATGGGACATTCTCCAGAATAGATCATATAGTAGGTCACAAATCAGGCCTCAACAAGCACAAAAAGAATGACATCATACCACGGATATTTACTCGCCAGAATGCTATGAAGCTTGAAGTAAACCACACACACAAAAATTGGAAACAACACAAATACACTGAGTTTAAATAACAGGCTACTAAAGAATGGACAGGTCAACCAGGAAATCAAAGAAGAAAAAAATATATAAAACAAATGAAAATGAAAACACAGAAGTCCAAAACTTTTAGGATGTAGCAAAAGCAGTCATAAGAGGGAAGTATATAGAAATACAAGCATACCTCAACAAGCAAGAAAAATCTCCCATAAAAAATATAACTTTACACCTAAAGAACAACAAATGAAAACTGAAGCCAGTAGATGAAGGGATATAATAAAAAATGAGAGTAGAAATAAAGGATATAAAAAATTAAAAAAAATAGAAGACATCAAAGAAAGTAGGAACTGGATCTTTGAAAAAATAATAAAATCGATAACCCCCTAGCCAGACTTATAAGCAAGAAAAGACAAAGGACCAAAATAAATAAAATCACAGATGAGAAAGGAGAAATAGCAACAAACATCACAGAAATACATACAATTATAAGGGACTATGATAAAAAAAATTATATTCCAATGAATAAAACAACCTAGAGAAGTGGATAAATTCCTAGAAATTTATAAACTAAAAAAGTGAAACAGTATGAAATAAAAAATTTGAACAGACTGATAACAAGCAAAAAATTGATCAATAAATCAAAAATCTCCCAAAACACAAAAATCTCCCAAAATTCTGGGCCAGAATGCTTCAAAAGCTTAAAAAGGGCTTAATACTTATTCCTCTCAATGAAAAAAAATAGAAATGGAAGGGAAATTTCAAATTCATTCCATAAGGCCAGTGTTGCTCTGATTACAAAACCAGACTAACTCCAATAAAAAAGAGAACTATAGTCCAATATTGTTGATGGACATGGGTGCAACAATTCTCAACATGCTACTAACAAACAACCCCAAAATACATTAAAAGAATTGTTTACCATGATAAAGTGGTATTAATTCCTAGGTTGCCAGTGTAGTTCAGTATTCAGAAATCAATCAACATGATACACCACATTAATAAATGAAAGAATCTGAACCATAAGATCCATTCAATAGATGCAGAAAAAAGCGTTTGATATAATACAACATTCATGCCTGAGAAAAACCCTCAACAAAGTAGGGATAGAGGGCACAGGAAAGTCTGTCTACTCTCATCATTGTCACTTAGCATAGTATTGGGAGTCCAAAGATTGTGAAAATGATGCTATTACCCAAAGCAATCTACACATTTAATGCAATCCCTATAAAAATACCACCAGCATTTACCTCAGAGCTACATACAACAAACCATCTTAAAATTTGCATGTAACCACAAAAGACCAAGAATAGCAAAAGCAATCCTGAAAAAGAAAAGTAAAGCTGGAGGCATCACAATTGTGGACCTCAAGTTATATTACCAAGCTGTAGTAATCAAGACAGTATGGTACTGGCACAAAAACAGACATAGAGATGAATGGAACAGAATAGGAAACCCAGAAATGAAACCACAACTATGTGGTCAACTAATATTCAACAAAGCAGGAAAGAATTTCCAATGGGAAAAAAAAAACCCAGTCTCTTCAAAAAATGGTGCTGGGAAAACTGAACAGCAACATGCAGAAGAGTGAAACTGGACCACTTTCTTAAACCAAACACAAAATTCACTATGGATGAAAGACCTAAATGTGAGAGAGGAAACCATCAAACTTCTGGAGAAGCACACAGACAGAAATCTCTTTGACACTAGCCATAGCAACTTCTTAGTAGTTATGTCTCTAGAGGCAAAGGAAACAAAAGCAGTAATGAACTATTGGGACTCCATCACAACAAAAAGCTTCTGCACGGTGAAAGAAACAATCAACAAAACTAAAAGGCAATCTTCAGAATGGGGGAAAAATATGCAAATGACATATTGGATAAAAATATCTATGAAGAATGTTTAAAAGTAAACACCCAGCAAAAAAAATTTCAGGTAAAAAATGGGCAGAAGACTTCAATGGACATTTTTCCATAGAACACAGAGTGATGGCTAATAGACACATGAAAAGATGTTCAATGTCCATCAAGGAAATACAAATCAAATGAGACATTACCTCACACTAGGCAGAATGGCTAAAATGAATGACACAAGAGACAACAATTGTTGGTAAGGATGCAAAGAAAGGGGAATCCTCTCACACTTTGGTGGGAATGCAAACTGGTGCAGCTACTGTAGAAAATAGTATGGAGGTTCCTTAAAACTTTGAAAATAGAACTACCTTATGACCCAGCAATTGCACTGCTAGGAATTTACCAAAGTATACAAAAATACTGATTCGAAGGGATACATGCACCCTGATGTCTATAGCAGCATTATCAACAATAGTCAAATTATAGAAAGAGTCCAAGTGTTCATGGACTGATGAATGGAAAAAGAATAAGTGAGATATATATGCATATTTATAACAGAATATTATAGAATATTAATAATATATCTATAATATTATATTATTGTATATATTAATATATAATATTGTATGTATATTATACATAAGCCCAATTGTCCATGGTCTGACAAATGCATAAAGAATAAGTGGTATATATATATGCATAAATACATATATATAATGGAATATTACTCAACTATATAAAAGAATGAAGTCTTGCCATTTGCAATGACATGGATGGACCTAGAGAATATTATGGTAAGTGAAATAAGTCAGTCAGAGAGAGAAAAATACCATATGATTTCACTCATATATGGAATTTAAGAGACAAAAGACATGAACATACAGGGGTAAAAGAGCAGCTAAGAAACACTCTTAACTATAGGGAACAAACTGATGGTTACTAGAGGGGAGGTGGGCAGGGGATGGGTTAAGTAGGTGATGGCTATAAAGGAGGGCACTTATGATGAGCACTGGGTGTTGTGTGTACATGTTGAATTACTAAATTCCACACCTGGTACTCATATTACACTTTATATTAACTAACTGGAATTTAAATAAAAATTTGTAGAAGACGGGATCCCTGGGTGGTGCAGCGGTTTGGCGCCTGCCTTTGGCCCAGGGTGCGATCCTGGAAACCCGGGATCGAGTCCTACGTCGGGCTCCCGGTGCATGGAGCCTGCTTCTCCCTCTGCCTGTGTCTCTGCCTCTCTCTCTCTCTCTCTGTGTGACTATCATAAATAAATAAAAATTAAAAAAAAATTAAAAAAAATTTGTAGAAGACAAAAAAGGGGGAAATTATGGCAATATGGGCCTACCAGAAGATAGAAGAAAAATCTCAGATAAACAATCTAATATTACACCTAAAGGATCTAGAAAAATAGGAACAACAACAAAAAGAAAAGAAGGAAATAATAAAAAGTAGAGCAGAAATAAATGATTTATAAAATTTTAAAAAAGAAAAGATCAATAAAAACAAGACTATGTTCTTGAAAAGATGAATGAAATTGCAAAACATTTAGCAGACTTACTGAGAGAAAGAGAGAGAGAGAGAGAGAAAAGACTCAAATCAGAAATGAAGAAATTAATAACTGACACCACAAAAATTAAAAAGGAATATAAGAGAATATTATGAAAAATTATATGCCAACAAATTGGATAAACTGAAAGAATAAATTCCTAGAATCATATAAACTCCTAAAACTGAATCCTGAATAAACAGAAAATTTGAGCAAATTGATTACCAGGAATGAACTTTAATCAGTGTTCAAAAAGTTCCCAACAAACTAAACTCCAGGACCAGATGCCTTCACAGGTGAATTCTATCAAATATTTAAAGAAGAGTTAATACTTATTCTTCTCAAATTATTCCAAAAAATGTAAGGGAAAGGACAGCTTCCAAATGTATTCTGTGAGGCAATCATTACCCTGATATCAAAACCAGCTAAATATACAATGAAAGAAAGTTACAGTATCTCTGATAATCATAGATGAAAAAAATCCTCAACAAAATATTAGTAAACTGAATCCAACAATACATTAACTAAATCACTCACCATGATCAAGTGGGATTTATTCCTGGGATGCAAGTGTAGTTCAATACCCACAAATAAATCGATGTGATATATCACATGAACAAAAGTAAGGACAAAAACCATATAATCTCAATAGATTTGGGAAAAAATTGAAAATGTATAAAATGCATTCATGATAAAAACCCACAACAAAGCAGGTGTAGAGGGAACTTACACTAACATAATAAAGGTCATATATAAAAAACAGAGCATTGTCTGTGGTGAAAACATTGAGCTTCTTCCCTGAGATCAGGAACAAGACCAGGATGTCCACTCTCACCAGTTTTATTCAACATGATACTGGAAGTCCAAGCAACAGCAATCAGACAACAAAAAAGAAATAAAAGGCATCTAAATCAGGAAGGAAGAAGTCATAATAATTTCACTATTTGCAGATGAAATGATACTTTATATAGAAAATCCTAAGGGCGCCACCAAAGATTTACTACAACTAATAAATGAACTCATATGGTCACAGGATACAAAAACAACACAAAGAAATCTGTGGCATGTTTTAAAGTTTTTATTTAAATTCCAGTTAGTTAACATACAGTGTTAGATTAGTTTCTGTTATACAATATAGTGATTCAACATTTCCATACAACATATAGTGCTAATCACAAGTGCACTCCTTATTCCTCTTATCTATTTAACCCATCCCCACACACACCCACATTCTGGTAACCATTAGTTAGTTCTTTATAGTTAAGAGTGTTTCTTGAAAAAAACAAGTCTGTTTCATGGTTCGGCTCTTTTTTTCCCCCATTTGCTCCTTTGCTTTGTTTCTTATATTCCACATATGAATGAAATTATATGATATTTGTCTTTCTCTGACTGACTTACTTCACATAGCATAATAAGCTCTATCTCCAACCATGTCATGGCAAATCACAAGATTCCATACTTTTTATGGCCAACTAATATTCCTGTGTGTGTGTGTGTGTGTGTGTGTGTGTGTGTGTGTGTGCGTGCATGCAAGCACATCACCTTTTCTTCATCCATTAACCAATTGAAAGACACTAGGGCTGTTTCCATAATTGGCTATTGTAAATAATGCTCCTATAAACACCAGGGTATATGTATCATTTTGAATCAGTATTCTTGTACTCTTTGGTAAATACCTAGTGCAATTGCTGGATCATAGTATAGTTATATTTTTGACTTTTTGAGGAACCTCCATACTGTTTTTCAGAGTGGCTGCAACTGTTTGCATTCCTTATGGTGCAAAGGGATCCCCCTTTTCCCACATTCTTGCCAACACCCTGTTGTTTCTTTTGTTGTTGATTTTAGCCATTATGACAGCTGTGATGTGATATCTCATAGTAGTTTTGATTTGTATGTCATTTTTTCCCAGAAAATGTTTTATTTATGGACCTATTACAAAGAATATTAAAGGATAAAATTCAACAGCCAGACCAAGTGAGAATTAGGGCAAGATCCTGAACAAAGGAGCTTCTGTCACCATGGACCTTGGGGCCCATCATGGCAACACATGGATACATTCTGGTTTACTAATCTGGAAGCTCTCCAAACCTCATCCTTTTGGCTTTTTATTGAGGTTCCATTACATAGACAAGATTGATTAAGTCATTAGTCTTTGGTGATTTGTAGTTTCCTGATGATCCCTGATACTGAACATCTTTTCATGTGTCTGCTGGCCATCTGTATGCCATCTTTGGAAAATTATCTATTATGTCTTCTGCCCATCTTTTAATTGGATTGTTCATTGCTTTGCTGTTGAGTTTTATAAGTTCTTTGTATATTTTGGATACTAACCCTTTACTGGATATGTCATTTGAAAATATCTTCTCCCACTCCATAGGGTGCCTTTTAGTTTTGTGGATTGTTCTCTTCACTGTGCAAAACCGTTTTATTTTAATGAAGTCACAATAGTTTATTTTTGCTTTTGTTTCCCTTGCCTCAGGAGCCATATCTAGAAAGATACGTTACTCTTTCTACTACTGCAAATGTCATGGTGGTTACTGCCTCTGTTCTTGTCTAGGATTTTTATGATTTCAGATGTCACATTTAGGTCTTTCATTCATTTTCAATGTATTTTGTGTATGGTGTAGGAAAGTGGTCAAGATTCATTCTTATGCATGCTGCTGTCCAGTTTTCTGAACACTAATTGTTTAAGAGACTGTCTTTATCCATTGAGATATTCTTTTCCACTCTGTTTAAGATTAGTTGACCATATAGTTTTGCTTTCATTTCTGGGTTTTCTATTCTGTTCCATTGATCTCTGCGTCTGTTTTTGTGCCAGGACCATACTGTTTCAATCACTACATCTTTGTAATATAACTTGAAGTCAGGAATTGTGATGCCTCCAGCTTTGTGTTCTTTTTCCAAGGTTGCTTTGCCTTTTCAGGATCTTTTGTGTTTCCATACAAATTTTAAGATTGTTTGTTCTAGTTCTGTGAAAATGGTGTATTTTTATCGATTTCATTAAATATGTAGATTCTTTTGGGTAGCATAGGCATTTTAGCATTTGTTCTTTCAATCCATGAGCATGGAATGTTTCCCCATTTCTTTGTGTCATCTTCAATGTCTTTTATCAGTATTTTACAGTTTTCAGAGTTTAGGTATTTCATCACCTTTGATTAGGCTTTTTCCTGGGTATCTTTTGGGTTTTGCTGTAATTGTAAATTGGATTGATCTTTTGATTTCTCTTTATGCAGCCTCATTATTGGTGTGCAGGATTGCAACAGATTTCTGTACATTGATTTTGTATCCTGTGACTTTAACGAATTCATGTATCAGTTCTATCAGTTTTTTGATGGACTCTTTAAGGTTTCTATATATAGCAGCACATCATTTGCAAATAGTGCAAGTTTTGCTTCTTCCTTGTTGATTTTGATGTTTTTAATTTATTTTTGTTGTATGATTGCTGGGGCTATGACTTCCAGTTCTATGTTAAATAACAGTGACAAGAGCAGAATCCCTGTCTTATTCCTGACTACTGAGGAAATGCTCTCACTTTTTCACTATTCAAGATAATATAATCTCTGGCTTTTTCACTTGTGGTTCAAAAACATTGGTATGCAGCAAATATGGTCCTAAGAAGGAATTATAAAGCAATACAGTCCTACCTTGACAAGCATGAAAAATCTCAATTAAGCAACGTAACCTTATACCTAAAAAGCTATAAAAAAAACAACAACAAGCAAAGCCTAATGCCAGCAGAAAGAAGGAAATAATGGAGATTAGACAAGAATAAATTGTATAGAAATTAAATTGTATAGAGAGACAGAGCTCTCACTAGACTCATCAAAAAGAAAAGAGAAAGTACCCAAATTAATAAAATCACAAATGAGAAAGGAGAAAATAACCACCAACACCACAGAAATACAAACAATTATAAGAGAATGTTGGTAAATTGAACACCAATAAAAAATAAATTTATTAAAAAAAATAAGAGAATATTAGGAAAAACTATAAGCCAACAAATTGGATAACCTGGAAGAAATGGATAAATTCCTACAAACATATAAATTGCCAAAAGTGAAACAGGAAGAAATAGAAAATGTGAGCAGACCAATAACTAGCAAAGAATCTAAATGAGTAATCAAAAAACTTCCATGAAACAAAAGTCTGGGGCCAAAATGCTTCACACATGAATTCTACCAAAGATTTAAAGAAGAGTTAATACCTAATCTCAAACTATTTCAAAATACAGAAATGGAAGGAAAACTTTCAAATTCATTCTATGAGGCCAGCATTACCTTGATGAAAACCAGGTAATGACTCCACTAAAAAAGAGAACTACAAGCCAACATCTCTGATAAACATGGATGCAGAAATTCTGAATGATATACTACCAAATGTAATCTGAAAGTACACAAAAAAAAGAAAAGAAGAGAAAAAGAAAATCATTCACCACGATTATTCGTGGACTTATTCCTGCATTGCAAGGATGGTTCAATATTTGTAAATCAATCACATTAATAAAAGACAGGATAGGAAACATATGATTATTTCAATAGAAGCAGAAAAGCCATTTGGCAGTGGTCAACCAAAAACATTGGTATGCAGCAAATATGGTCCTAAGAAGGAATTATAAAGCAATACAGTCCTACATGGCAGTCATGATAAAATTCCTCAATAAATAGTTTTATAGGGAATGTATAATAAGGCCACATATGAAAAACCCACAGCTCCTATAATCCTAAATGGGTAAAATATGTTGCATTTCTTTACAGTAATAATAAAGGAGCAGAAAAATAAATTAAGAAATAAATTAAGAAATAAAATAAATTAAGAAAATTATCCCTTTTATAATTGCACCCCACAAAATAAAATACCTAGGAATAACCTTAAGCAAGGAGGTGAAAGTCCTGTACTCTGAAAAAGTATAAAACACTGATGAAATAAATTGAAAACAACAAAAGCAAATGGGAAGATAACTCCATGCTCATGGAATGGAAGAATAAATATTTTTAAAATGCACATACCATTCAAAGCAATCTTCACATTTATTGCAATTGCTTTAAAAATACCAACAGCATTTTTAACAGAACTAGAACTAGCAATCATAAAGTTTTATGGAAACACAACAGACCCTAAATAGCCAAAGCAATCTTGAAAAAGAAAAGAAACCTGGAGACATCACAATTCCAGATTTAAAGTTATACTTCAAAATTTTAGTAATAAAAAAATAGATACATAGATAAAATTGAACAGAATAGAAAACCCAAAAATAAACCTAAAATTATATGGCAAGTTAATCTTTGAGTAAGGAGGTAAGAATATCCAATGAGGAAAAAGATAGTCTTTTCAACAAACAATGCTGGGAAAACTGGACATCTTCATGCAAAAGAATGAAACTAGATTTTCTTATACTACTTTGTTTACAAAACCAAATTCAATCCATTAAGGACCTAAATGTGAGAGCTGAAACCACAAAAATCCTAGAAGAAAGTACAGGCAGTAAATTCTCTGAGAATGGTTATAGCAACAAATTTTTAGATATGTCTCCTGAAGCAAAGGAAAGAAAACAAAAACAAATTGTTGGAACTACATGAAAATAGTTTCTGCATAACAAAGGAAACAATAAAGCTAAAAGACAACCTACCAAATGGAAGAAAATATTTGCAAATGACACTTTTAATAATAGGTTAGTATCCAAAATATATAAAGAACTTATAAAACTCAATACACCAAACACAAATAATCCAATTTAAAAATGGGCAAAATACATGAGCAGTCGTTTCTCCAAAGAAGACATCCAGAAGGCCAACAGACACATGAAAAAATACTCAACATCACTGAACATCAGGTAAATACAAATCAAAATCAAAACCACAATAAATATCACCTCACAGGGATCCCTGGGTGGTGCAGTGGTTTAGCACCTGCCTTTGGCCCAGGGCGGGATCCTGGAGACCCGGGATCGAATCCCACGTTGGGCTCCCGGTGCATGGAGCCTGCTTCTCCCTCTGCCTGTGTCTCTGCCTCTCTCTCTCTCTCTCTCTCTCTCTGTGACTATCATAAATAAGTAAAAAAAAATATATCACCTCACATCCAGTAGAATGCTTAAAATCAATAACAGAAGAAACAAGTGCTGGCAAGGATGTGGAGAAAAAGAATCCACCTTGCACTGTTGGTGGGAAGGCAAACTGGAACAACCACTGTGGAAAACATTGTGGAATTTCCTCAAAATTTAAAAATAGAAGTACTATATGATCCAATAATCACACTATGGCTATTTACTAAAAAACAAACAAAAAACAAAAAACAAACCCAAAACACTAATTCAAAGGACTATATGTACCCTTGTGTTTATTACATCATTATTTACTGTAGTCAAATTATTATAGCATCCCAAGTATCCATTGATAGATGAATGGATAAAGAAGTTATGATATATGTATATATATTTATTTATAATCATTCATATATATGAATATTACTAAATATTACTGAGCCATATAGAAGAATGAAATCTTGCCATTTGCAACAAGATGATGGATATAGAGACTAAAATGCTAAGTGAAATAAGTTAGTCAGAAAAAGAGAAATATCATATGATTTCACTTATATGTGGAATTCAAAAACAGAACAAATGAACAAAGTAAGAGACAAACCAAAAAACAGACTCTTAATTATTTAGAACAAACTGATGGTTACTGAGTGGAGGTAGATGGGAGGATAGATGAAAGGTGAAGGAGATTAAGAATACACTTATCATGATGAGCACTGAGTAATGAATAGAATTGTTGAATCAGTATATTGTATTCCTGAAACTAACATAACACTGTATGTTAACTATACTGGAATTAAAATTAAATTTTCTTTTAAAAAAGCATGGCATTGGACCAAAAATAGACACATGGATTATAGAACAGAATAAATAGGCCAGAAATAAATCCATGATTATATGTTTAATCGATGTATTGTAAAGAAGGTAATGCTAATTCTTCTTAAATGCTTTCAAAATAATAAAGAGGAGAGAACACCTCCAAACTTATTTTTTGAGGCCAGTATTACCATGATCCTGAAACCAGATAAGACAATAGAAGGAAAAAAATGTATTTGATAATATACCTGATGATATAGATGCAAAAATTGCTCACAAAATACTAGCAAACTGTATTCAACAGCACATTTTAAGTATTATATATATTGATCAAATGGAATTCATACATGGGATGAAAGGATGGTTTAGCATACACTAATTAACAAATGTGATACATATGAATGAAATGAAAGATAAATATCAAATTATCACAGTTCTTGCACTACCTTATGCCCTGCTAAAGCTGGTGGGCATGACCTACCCCTGTGCTCTCCAACTGCCCTGTCAAAGTCAGCAGACCCTTACAGTTGGTGTACTCTCCAGGTACCCTTTCAAAGCTGGAAGGTGCACATGATTTCCTATGTTCCCCCCCCCGCCCTCCCTAAACCAGTGGTTGTATATGCTTCATGAATTCTCTTGAGGCCTTGATAAAACCAGTATGTGTGACTTACCCTGAACTTTCCAATTAACTTACTAAAACCAGTAGATAAATGCAGACCACAGAGGGAACTCTGTTTTATCACCTAGCTCTGGTGGCCATGATGACTTGCATACCTGAGCCCCTTGGGAAAGTAACAATTGCAGATATAATCCTTACCAGTCTATCACTTCCAGGGAATGACAAAGAAAGCAAACTAAAACATACTTCTAGTCTTCCTGTGAAAAACCCTATTTACTTCTCCTGTAGTTTCAGTCTGAGGAGTAGGCTTTAGGTTTTCCACATATATAGAGACACATATAGAGATACACATATAGGTGTTCTCAAGGAATGTGCACTGTGGAACAACTTTGTGCTTTACCTAGGGCTCAATATAGCTCACCAGTACCTTCCAGAAAGGAGCATATATATTCAACTGCAACCCCACCTTTTGCAACTGTTGACCAGGAGATAACCTAGATTATCTGGTTTGAGGAACAGTAGGGTCTATGGCTACAATCCCACCCAGAGGATAGTACATATTTATATACATTATAAGCTGAACCATGATGACTCCCAATTATCCTGAAACTAGAAGCTGACTGAGATCACTTTCTTTGGATCACTGAGAGGTCTTGGCCTACCCTCAATGCCTGGGACCTATGAAGAAAAAAATCAGGCTGCTTAGACAATCAAAAAGGTTTGATAGACAGCCAAGAGTTGGAATAGAGTTAAGCGACAAGCTTCATCACTGGCACACAAACTTGGAGAGGTAGCTGTTTTACCTAACACACAGGAAAAAAAAAAAAAAAACAGAGAAAAAAAAAGAAACAGAGGAATGTGTTCCAGATGAAAAAGCATGAAATAAAAACAACACCTCAGATAAAAACCATAATGAAATAGAGATAAGTAACTTTATAAAAAGTCCAAATTAATGTTCATGAAAATGCCCACCAAAATAGGAGAAAATGGGTAAATGCAGTAAAAACTTTAACAAAGAGTTAGAAAAATATTTTAAAATATCAAAATAGAAGTCACAGAAATAAAGACTACAATAAATAAACTGAAATATACACCGGAGGGATTCAATATCAAGCTACATAAAGCATAATAAAGGATCAGTGAGTTAGAAGACAGGACAGTGGGACACCCAAACAGAGAAGCTTAAAGGAAAAGAAGAATGTAAAACAGTGATGATATCTTAAGGGACCTATGGGCCAACATCAAATTGATCAAAATTTGCATTATAATAGTCCCAAAAGGAGAAGAGAAAAAGAGAAGGAAAGAAAATTTAAGAAATAATGTCTGAAAACTTCACTATCCTGGGGAAGGAAAAAAAATCCAGATTCAGTAATCCCAGAGATTCCAAGTAAGATAAATCCAAAGTCATCCACCTGATGTCACATTATAATTCAAATCTCAAATGTTTAAGAGTAAATCTTAAATGTAAAAAGAAGAAAATAATTTGTTTACACACAAGGGGGCCCTCATAAGACTTTCTGTAGATTTTTCAGCAGAAACAGACTAGAAAAAAAAAAAAAAGAAACAGACTAGAATAGAGGGAAATGATATATTCAAAGTGTCGAAAGGAAAAAAAATCCATCTCAGAGTACTCTATCTAGTGAAGCTATCATTCAGAATTGAAGGAGACATAGAGTTGCCCAGACCTGCAAAAGCTAAAGGTGCTCATCACAATTAACCAGACCTTAAAATAAATTGCATGAGCATTCTCATCACAATTGCACTCCTAAATCCCATCACTTATTTAGCCCAACCCACCACCCCTCTTCCCTCTGGTAACCATCAGTTTGTTCTCTATAATTAAGATTCTGTTTCTTGGTATGTCTCTCCTCTATTTTTTTCCTTTGTTCATTTATTTTATTTCTTCAATTCCACATATTAGTGATAAAAGCAAAACTGGAGGCATCACAATTCTGGACTTCAAGTTATATTAAAAAGCTATAGTAGTGTAAACAGTATGTTTACTGGCACAAAGATAGACACCTATAGACATGTATGGAACAGAATAGAATTTCCAGAAATGAACCTCACAACTATATGATCAATTAATCATGAAAAAAGCAGACAAGACTATCCAATGGGAAAAGGACACTCCTCAAAACAAAACAAAGGAACAAAGGGAAATAAAACAAAGAAGCAAATCAAGAAACAGACTCTTAAATACAGAGAACAAACTGATATTTACCAGAGGGGAGGTAGATGGGGAGATTGGTTAATTAGGTGATGGGGATTAAGAAGTTCACTTGTGATGAGCACAGAGTGTTTTATAGAGGTATTGAATCACTATATTGTACACTTGTAACTGATATTACTGTGTATGTTAACTGGAATTTTTAAAAAAGCTACAGTGAGATATCACACTATACTTGTTAGAATGGCTAACTAAAATCAACAGCACCAGAAACAATAGGTTTTGGTGAGGATGTGTAGAAAAAGGAACACTCATGCACTGTTGATAAGAATGTAAACTGGTACATCCACTCTGGAAAACAGTATGGAGGTTCCTCAAAAAGTTAAAAATAGAACTACCCAATGATCCAGCAATTTCACTGCTGTATATTTATTCAAATAATACAAAAACACTAATTCAGAAGATATATATGACCCTTTGTTTATAGCAGCTTTGTTTACAATATCCAGGATATGGAAGTAGCCCAAATGTCCATCAGTTGATTATTGGATAAAGATGTGGCATATATACATATATATATTGGATGCAAAAGAAATAAATCTTGCCATTTCCAAAACATGGATGTAGCTAGAGAGTATAATGCTAAGGAAAGTAAATCAATAATATAACCTACAATAGGAGCACCTAAAATACATAAAGCAAATATTAATAGACCTAAACAGAGAAATTGATAATAGTAGGAGACTTTACTACCCCACTTACACCAATGGAGACTTTACTACCCCACTTACACCAATGGAACATCTATAGAAAAAAATCAATGAAGACACTTCAGCTTTAAATGACACATTAAACCAGATGAACTTAATAAAGAAATCAATCCATCTAAAAACAAAGAATATGCATTATTCTGAACTGCACATGGAATATTCTCCAGGATAAATCATATGTTAAGCCATAAAACAAGTCTCAATAAATTTAAAAAGATTGAGATTATATGAAGCATCTTTTCTGCTCACAGTAGTATAAAATTAGAAATCAACTATAAGAACAAAATGAGAAGACTAACAAATATGTTGAGAATAAACAACATGCTACTGGAAAGCCAATGGATAAATAAAGAAATTAAAGGAAAAATATACAAATACCTTAAGAAAATAAAAATGGAAATACTATATACAAAAATCTATTAGATACAGTGAAAGCAGTTCTAAGAGTTAATTTCATAGTGATATAGGTCTAACATAAGATACAAGAAAAATGTGAAATAAACAATGTAGCCCTGCACCAAAGAGAACTAGAAAAAGGACAAACAAAACCCAAAGTTAGTAGAAGGAAGAAGATAAAAAAAATCAGCAAATACATAAATAAAATAGATTAAAAAGATGATAGGAAGTATAGATGAACTCAGAGCTGTTTCTTTGAAAAGAAAAACATTGACAAATGGTTTACTAGACTCAAGGAAAGAGAGAGGGCTCAAATAAATAAAAGAGGAAATAAAAGAGGAAAAGTTACAGCTGATGCCACAGAAGTATGAAGGATCATAAGCAACTACTATATACAATAATAGGCCAAGAAATTGGACAGCCTAGAATAAATTGATATTTTTTTAAAAACATACAATCCTCCACATCTGAATCATGAAGAAATATTAGGTTTAAGTAGACTGATTAGAAGTAAATGGATTGAATTGGTAATTTTTAAAACCTCTCCCAAAAACAAAAGCCCGGGACCAGATAGCTTTACTAATGCATTCTAACAAATAGTCAAAGAAGATTTGGTTCCTATTCTTCCCAAAATTTTCCAAAAAATGAAAAACAGGGAAAGAGTCCAAAATCTTTTTACAAGTATAGCATTACTCTGAAACCAAACATGTGACAAAGATACCACACAAAAAATTATCAGCCAATGTTTCTAATTAATATACACACAAAAGTCCTCAAGAAAATATTATCAAATTGAGTTTAACAATATGTCATCATGATCAAGTGAGAATTTTTCGAGAGATGCAGGAATGATTCAGAAAATCAACCAATGTGATAAGACACATTAACAAAATGAAGGATAAAAATAATATGATCATCTCAATAGATGCAGAAAAAGTATTTGAAAAATTTTAATATCCATTTATGATAAAAACTCTCAACAAAGCAGGTATAGAAGTAATGTACATCAACATAATAAAGGCCATATGTAAGAAGCCCACAGCTAACATAAAAAAACTCAAAGCTTTTCTTCTAAGATCAGGAACAGGGCAAAGATGCTCATTTTTACCATTTGTATTCACCATAGTATTGGGAATCCTAGCTAGAGCAATTCAGCAAGAAAAAAATTGAGTCATCCAAATTGGAAAGGAAGAAGTAAAACTCTCACTATTTCTAGATGACATGATTTTATATATATAAAACCCTAAAGGGGCATCTGGCTGGCTCCATTAGTAGAGCATGTGACTCTAAAGACTCAACAAACAAGTAAATAAATAAATAATTACCATTATTAATCGAATTTAATAAAGTTTCAGGGTATAAAATATACAAATATCTATTAATGAATTACCAATAAGATAAATTAATAAAACCCATTTATAATTACATCAAAATGAATGAAATACCTAAAAATAAATTAAATGAAGGAAATGGAAAACCTGATATTGAAAACAAGACCTGAATGAAAGAAACAGAAGACAAATGAATGGGAAGGTATTCTATGCTCAAGGAAGGAAAAATTAATATTCTTAAAATTTCCATACTACCAAAAGCAATGAACAGATTCAATGCAATCTCTATCAAAATTTCAATGACATTTTTCACAGAAATAGCACAGAGAATCTTAAAATTTGTATGTGACTGCTAAACATCATGAATATTCAAAACAATTTTGAGAAAGAAGAACAAAGCTAGAGGCATCACATTATTTATAACTCTATTACAGGGCATGGTAACCAAAACATTATGATATTGTCAAGAAATACAAATCAAGAGAACAAAATAGAAAGCTCAGAAATAAACCCACCTGAATTTTATGACAAAGATTCTATGTATATACAATTGGGAAAGTATAGTCCATTTAAAAATGATATTACGGGGGTAGCCCCTGTGGCGCAGCAGTTTAGCACCACCTGAAGACCCCGGATGGAGTCCCACGTCAGGCTCTCTGCATTGGGCCTGCTTCTCCCTCTGCCTGTGTCTCTGTCTCTCTGTGTGTGTGTGTGTCTCTATGAATAAATAAATTTAAAACAAAATCTTAAAAAAATAAATAAAAAATAAAAATGAAATTAGGGATACTGGATGGCTTCATGCAAAAGAATGAAACTAGACTAGTATCTTACACCATACACAAAAATGAACTCAAAATGTTTTAGACTTAAAAGGAAGACCTGAAAACAAAACTCGTAGAATAAAACACACACAATAAGCTCCTTGACATTGGTTCTGGCAGTGATCTTGTACCTGACTATAAAATAAAGGTTAAAAGAAAAGCAAAAAATAAGCAAATGGGACTATTTCAAACTGAAAAGCTTTTGCTCAGCAAAGGAAACCATCAAGAAAATGATAAACCAACTGAGCCTGGACGGCTCAGCCCAGCCGGTTAAGCATTTGCCTCGAGCTGAGGTCATGATATCAGAGTGCTAGGATGGAGCCCCACATTGAGCTCCTTGCTTAGCAAGGAGCTTGCTTCTCCCTCTCTTACCACCACTCCCCCTGCTTGTGCTCTCTTGTTCTTCTCTGTCCAATAAATAAATAAATAAGCTTTTTTAAAGAAAGAAACCCATTGAAAGAACGAAAATATTTGCAAGTCATAGCTGGTAAATGATTAATATTAATATCCATAATATAAAAAGAACTCATAGAACTCAGTAGTAAAAAAAAAAAAATCAAATTCACAACAAAGATATGACCTCACAACTGTTAGAATGGCTAGTATCAAAAAGACAAGAAATAATGAGTGTTGGCTAAAATGTGGAAAAAGAGGACTCTCATGCACTGTTGGTGGGGATTTAAATTGGTGCAGCCACTATTTAAATCAATATGGAGGGCAGCCCCGGTGGCTCAGCGGTTTAGTGCAGCCTTCAGTCCAGGGCATGATCCTGGAGACCTGGGATTGAGTCCCACATCAGGCTCCCTGCATGGAGCCTGCTTCTCCCTCTGTCTGTGTCTCTGCCTCTCTCTCTCTCTCTCTCTCTCTCTCTCATGAATAAATAAAATCTTAAAAAAAAAATAAATCAATATGGAGTTTCTCTGCAAAACAAATACTGTAACTATCATTTTAATCCAACAATTCCACTATGTTTTTATCTGGAAAAATAAAATGAATATACTATTTCTAAAAGATATATCCATCCCTATGTTCATTGCAGTATTCTTTACAATATCCAAGATAGGGAAATAACCTGTCTATCAATGCACGAATGAATAACAAAGATGTGGTATATAAATGTGATGTAATACTACTCAGGCATTAAAAAAGAATGAATTCATCTTGTCATTTGTGACAACATTGATGGACCTTGAAGGAATTATGATAAGTGAAATAAGTCAGAGAAAAACAAATACCATATTTCACTTTTATGTGGAGTCTAAAATCAAAACAAAACAAAACTCATTGATACAGAGAACAGAACTGTAGATGCTTTGGGTTGGCTGAAATGGGTAGAGGGGGCCAAGAGGTAAAAACTCTCAAATATAAAATAAATGTTATAGAGATGTAATTTATACCACAGTGACTATAGTCAATAACATTGTAGTGCATATTTGAAAGTTGTCAACAGAGTAAATCCTAAAAGTTCTCATCACAAAAAATTGTAACTTTCTATGGTGAAAAAATGATAACTAGAATTATTATGGTGATCATTTGGCACTGTAGGTAGATATTGAATCATTATGTTGTATACCTGAAACTAATATAATGTTATATATCAATTATATTTCAATTTTAAAAAAGACCTTCAGGTCAGGGTTAAAAAAAATCAAATTATCACCTATACAGATGAAGAGAGCATTTGACAAAATTCAAAATCCAATTCCTTTTTTTAAAGATTTTATTTATTTATTCATGAGAGACAGATAGAGAGAGAGAGGAGAGAGGCACAGACACAAGCAGAGGGAGGAACAGACTCCATGCAGGGAGCCTGATGTGGGACTCAATCCCACTCCTTGGGCTGAAGGTGGAGCTAAACCGCTGAGTCACTAGGGCTGCCCAACATCCAATTCCTAATAAAACTCTCAATAAATGGAGTATAGAAAGAATGCACCCTAACACAATTATGGCTAAACATGACAAACCCACGGCTAACATAATACTTAATGGTGAAAAGTTGAAAACCTTTCTGCCTAAGAGATCAGGAACAAGATATGAGTGGCCACTTGCACCACTCTTAATTATCATAGTACTGGATGTCCTAGCCAGAGAAATCAGACAAAAACAAGAAATAAAAAGGATCTAAATCACAAAGGAAGAAGTAAAATTGTCTTTGCAGATGACATGATTATATTGACAATCCTGAAGATTCAACCAGAAAACTTTTAGATCTAGTCAATAAATGTCATAGAGTTGCAGGATATGAAATCAACATTAAAAAATAAATAAGGTTTCGGGGATCCCTGGGTGGCTCAGTGGTTTCGCGCCTGCCTTTGGTCCAGGGTGCAATCCTGGGGTCCTGGGATCGAGTCCTGTATCGGGCTCCCAGCATGGAGCCTGCTTCTCCCTCTGCCTGTGTCTCTGCCTCTCTCTCTCTCTCTCTCTATGTCTATCATAAATAAATAAATAAAAATAAGTCTTTAAAAAAATTTAAAAAATAAATAAATAAGGTTTCTATACACTAACAACAAAATATCTTAAAAAGAAATAAAGGAAGCAATCGCATTTACAATAGTTTCGAAAAGAAAATACTTTAAGAATAAATTTAACCAAGGAAATGAAAGATCACTATACTGATACTGTGACATGGATGAAAGAAATCAAATAAGACATAAATAAAGGATATATCATGTTCATGGCTTATAGAATTAATATCGTTAAAATATCCCTACTATCCAAAGTCATCTGTACAGTGAATGCAATCCTTGTAAGATTCAAGTGAAATTTTTATAAAAATAGAAAAATCAATCCTAAAATCTGTTTGAAAACACCAAAGACTATGAATCGAAGATTAAGAACAAAGCAGGAATCATTATGCTTCCTGATTTTAAACTATATTACAGATCTATAGTAACCAAAACAGTATACTATTTGCATAAAAATTGATCTATGGAAGAGTCAAGAGCTCACAAATAAACCCATCCACATCTGTTCAACTAATATTTGACAATGGATTCAAGAATATTTATTGGGGAAAAGACCATTTCTTCATAAAGCGGTACTGGGAAAATTAGATAATTACATGCAAAAGAATGAAACTAGGCCACTATTTACACCATTCAGAAAAATTAACTTGAAATATATTAAAGACTAGAGGAATGACTTAAAATAATAAAATTTCTTTAAAGAAACAGGGGAACAGATTCTTGACATTGATCTTAGAAATTATTTTTGGATAGGACACCCAAAGGACAAGCAATAAAAGCACAAATAATTATGTAGGCCTATGTTAAAATGAGTTTTCTTTTTAAATAGTGAAGGAAAATAATCAGAGTCAGAAAGATGTCAGTGGAGTAGGAGGACCATAGGGCCATATCATCCCATGAACTCAACTAAATAACTATAAACTCATCCTAAGTATACCCAAAATCAATCTGAACACTGACCAAACAAACTCCATAACTTAAGAGAGAGAAGAGGCCACATGGAAGAAGGTAGGAAATACAGGGACTGCAGGTGCTACAGATGGGAGGGAGCAGTGGGGGAGGAGAAGGGCAAGGGAGAGAGGAACACATGGGCATGCAGCAGAACATTTTCCCAAAGCAGTTAGCTTGGAAATTGAAAGGAGCTGAATCTCATGAACCCTTTCAACCAGAAGGGCTTAAAGTCTGGAGTTTTAAAGGATAGTGGGCTTGGCTGGTATGAGCCTGGAGGGCACTGTGCTGCTCCAGGAGAGAAGGCAGGCAAACAACCTGGGGGCAGACAGAGCAGAAGCAGCAATCCGAAGAATGCCTGGGGCACACAGGGAGATTTTTTCACACTTCTCAAAGTGCTTACCTCAAAGGCAGCATTCAGTGAATCTCCTCTCCAGGGACAAAGGAGGTGGCTGGCACAATTTCCCTCCCCCACTCTTCAGTATAAACACAGAGCCACCTGTGGGAAGTAGCTCAGGGCTGACAAGTGCTGCCTAACTTGGTTACATCAAGTCGCACACCCAGGCACTCTGGCATGACTGCCCTTCTCTGTCAAGCTCACCTCAGTCCCCGTGCTGTGGGTCACTCCCCCAGAAGACCAGTACAGGTCCCTGCCCAAACCACCTCCCTAAATTATGGAATTTTAAAGGTCAGTAGGATTTGCTGGGATAAAATCAGGAGGGTACTGGGCTGCTCCTAGAGAGAAGGCAGGCAAAAACCCAGAGGCAAACAACATGGATAATGTCTGGAGTTGTGGGGAATAGGGAAAGAATATTCACTCCTCTGAGAGTGCTTCTCTGAGTGACAGCATTCAAGGACATGCCTCTCCAGGGGCAAAGGACTTGGTCAGTGCTATTCCCCCTACCCAAACCCCTCAGCATACACATAGAACCACTAACTGGTAGCAGTGCAGAGCTCACACTGGCTGCCTAACTTGCTTACACCAAGCCACACAGCTCTCTGGCTAAGCTGCCCTGCTCAGTCAAGCTTGCTTCAGCAAGCTCCCCCCCAAGTCCCTCCCCCAGAACTAGCACAAAATCCAACCCACACCACATCTCCCAATCAGAATTCTGCAATGCCTCATTTCTAGTGGAAATAGTATCAGGTCTCATTTCACAGGCAAGCCAGAGTTCACCTAGTTAAAACTTATCACATTCTAACCAAGGAAAAAGTGCTGCCCACAGCAGGCAAAGAGAGCCTCTATAGATAAATGGCCTGAAGGACAGCACAGCCAAAACACAATAGCTGAACACACTCAGCACACCAGAGATTTTGTTAAGCACCAGATCTTGGACACTACATGGTTTCCTCTTCATAAAGCCATTACCTTCAGGAGCAGGAAGCATGACTGGCTTTTCTAATACACAGAAGGAGAAGGCAGAAACTTAGACAAAATGCCAGGCAAGGGAATTTATCCCAATTAAAAGAACAAGTTAAGACTATGGCCAGAGATCGAAATGAAACAGATATAAGTAACACATCTAATAGAGAATTTAAAGGAACAGGGATGCCTGGAGGCTCAGAGGTTGAACTGAGCCTTAGGCTCAGGTGTTATCCCGGGTCTGGGGGTCAAGTCCCACATTGGGCTTCCTGCAAGGAGCCTGCTTCTCCCTCTGCCTATGTCTCTGCCTCTCTCTTTGTGTCTCTCATGAGTAAATAAATAAAATCTTTTTAAAAATAATTTAAAGGAACAATAATAAGGATATTTACTGGGCTTAAGAAAAGACTAGAAGACATCAGAAAGACCCTTACCACAGAGATAAAGGAAAAAAATCAATCAGAAATGATGAAAGCAACAAATGAGATTGTAAACAGGTTTGATGCAATGAATAATAGGCTAGAAGAAGCAGAGGAATGAATTAATGATATAGAACACAAAATAGTGGAAAATAAAAGTTGGACAAAAGAGAGAAAGAATAATTATGGAACATGGGAATAGATTTAGGAAACTCAGTGACTCCATCAAATATAATAACAATTGTAGTACAGGAGTCTCAGAAGAAGAAGAGACTGAAAGGAGGGCAGAAAATTTATTTGATATGATCACTGAAATCTTCCCTAATTTGAGAAAGGAAACAGACCTCCAGATCCAAGAGGCACAGAGAACTCCCCCCAAAAATCAACAAAAGCAGGCCAACATCAAGACATATTTCAATTAAATTTGCAATATACACTGATAAAGAAAACATCTTAAGAGCAGAAAAACAGTCTTTTACTTAAAAGGAAAACCCATAAGGCTGGCTTCAGATTTCTCAACAGAAACTTTACAAGCCAAAAAAGAGTGGCATGGTATATTCGAAGTGGTGAATATGAAAAATCTACAGCCTAGAATACTCTATCCAACAAGAGTACCATTCAGAATAGAAGGAGAAATAAAGAGTTTTCCAGACAAACAAAAACTAAAGATGTTCTTGACCACTAAACCATCCTGACAAGAAATATTAAAAGGGACTCTGAGTGGAAAGGAAAGACCAAAAGTGACAAAGACAAGAAAAGATCAGAGAAACATCAATAAAACAAGTAACAAAATTGCACTAAACACAAACCTATCAATAATTACTCTGAATACAAATGGACTAAATGCTCAAACCAAAAGACATAGGCTGTCTGAATGGATAATTAAAGAAAACCCATCTATATTATGCCTAAAGAAACTCACTTTAGACCTAAAGACATGGAAGATTGAAAGTGAGAAGATGGAGAAATATTTACTAGGAAACGGGATATAAAAGGAAAGCCAGAGTAGCAATACTTATATCAAAAAAACTAGACTTTATTTTTTAAAAAGATTTAATTATTTATTTATGAGAGACACACACAGACACATAGGCAGAGGGAGAAGCAGACTCCATGCAGGGAGCCCAATGTGGGACTCAATCCCAGGATTCCAGGATCATGCCCTGAGTCAAAGGCAGGCGCTAACCCACTGAGCCACCCAGGGATCTGAAAACCAGACTTTAAAACAGGGACTGGGGATGCCTGGGTGGCTCAGCTGTTAAGAGCCTAACTTCAGCCCAGGACATGATCCTGGAGACCAGGGATTGAGTCCCACATCAGTCTCCCTGCACGGAACCTGCTTCTGTCTCTGCCTATGTCTCTGCCTCTCTCTGTGTGTGTGTCTCATGAATAAATAAATCTTTAAAAAAAAAAAACACGAGGGGGGAGGGGCAAGATGGCGGAAGAGTAGGGTCCCCAAGTCACCTGTCCACACCAAATTACCTAGAAAACCTTCAAATCATCCTGAAAATCTACGAATTCGGCCTGAGATTTAAAGAGAGAACAGCTGGAATGCTACAGTGAGAAGAGTTCGCGCTTCTATCAAGGTAGGAAGACGGGGGAAAAGAAATAAAGAAACAAAAGGCATCCAAGGGGAGGGGCCCCGCAAGGAACCAGACTAAGGCCGGGGCGACTGCACCGAGAGAGGAAAGCACCGTCCCGGAGAAGCAGGAGCTGCACCAATCTTTCCGGACGGAAAGGCGCTTGCACGGAGTTAGAGCAGAACCACAGGAGGGCGGGGATGCCCTCAGGCTCCGGGGGACAATAACAGAGCTCTTATACCCCGGGGAGAGTGCGCCGAGCTCCCTACAGGGCTGCAGCACGCAGGCATGGACCCGGGAGCAGCTTGGAGGCTGCAGAGGCAGAGGCTCCGTGGAGAGGGGGCTGCGGGGCCAGGAACACGAATCCAACAGCGCAGGCCTGGGAGCACAAGGCGCCGGGGACACAGCCCAGGATCCGGCCTCCCCCCGGGACAGGTAGGGTCCAGGAGGGCCCAGGACAGCAAGGAAGCTCCTGCCCCAAGCTGAGCAGATCAGCGGCCCCGCCCCAGAGCCTCGAGGCCCTGCAGACTGAAGGCTCCATAGTTACTGCCGGAGCTGAATCCAGGGCTCCAGAGCTGGCCGCCGCCACTGTGGTTGTTCCTCCTGGGGCCTCACAGGGTAATCAACCCCCACTGAGCCCTGCACCAGGCAGGGGCAGAGCAGCTCCCCCAAGTGCTAACACCTGAAAATCAGCACAACAGGCCCCTGCCCCAGAAGACCACCTAGATGGACAAGTTCCAGGAGAAGTCAAGGGACTTAAAGTATACAGAATCAGAAGATACTCCCCCGTGTTTATTTTCTTTTTGATTTCTGTTTGCTTCCCCCACCCTTTATTCCCTTTCATTCTTTTTCTTTCTCTTTATCTTTTTCTTCTCTTTTTTCTTTTTTTCTTCCTTTTTTCTTTTTTCTTTTTCTCTTTTCTTTCCTTCTTTCTCTTTTTCTCCTTTTCCCAATACAACTTGTTTTTGGCCATTCTGCACTGAGCAAAATGACTAGAAGGAAAACCTCACCTCAAAAGAAAGAATCAGAAACAGTCCTCTCTCCCATACAATTACAAAATCACATTGAATTACAATTCAATGTCAGAAAGCCAATTCAGAAGCACTATCATACAGCTACTGGTGGCTCTAGAAAAAAGTATAGAGGACTCAAGAGACGTCATGACTGCAGAATTTAGATCCAATCAGGCAGAAATTAAAAATCAATGGAATGAGATGCAATCCAAACTAGAAGTCCTAACGACGAGGGTTAACGAGGTGGAAGAACGAGTGAGTGACATAGAAGACAAGTTGATGGCAAAGAGGGAAACTGAGGAAAAAAGAGACAGACAATTAAAAGACCATGAGGATACATAAAGGGAAATAAACGACAGCCTGAGGAAGAAAAACCTATGTTTAATTGGGGTTCCCGAGGGCACCGAAAGGGCCAGAGGGCCAGAATATGTATTTGAACAAATCATAGCTGAAAACTTTCCTAAACTAGGAAGGGAAACAGGCATTCAGATCCAGGAAATAGAGAGATCCCCCCCTAAAATCAATAAAAACCGTTCAACACCTCGACATCTAATAGTGAAGCTTGCAAATTCCAAAGATAAAGAGAAGATCCTTAAAGCAGCAAGAGACAAGAAATCCCTGACTTTATGGGGAGGAGTATTAGGGTAACAGCAGACCTCTCCACAGAGACCTGGCAGGCCAGAAAGGGCTGGCAAGATATATTCAGGGTCCTAAATGAGAAGAACATGCAACCAAGAATACTTTATCCAGCAAGGCTCTCATTCAAAATGGAAGGAGAGATAAAGAGCTTCTAAGACAGGCAGGAACTGAAAGAATATGTGACCTCCAAACCAGCTCTGCAAGAAATTTTAAGGGGGACTCTTAAAATTCCCCTTTAAGAAGAAGTTGAGTGGAACAATCCACAAAAACAAGGACTGAATAGATATGATGATGACACTAAACTCATATCTTTCAATAGTAACTCTGAACGTGAACGGGCTTAATGACCCCATCAAAAGGCGCAGGGTTTCAGACTGGATAAAAAAGCAGGACCCATCTATTTGCTGTCTACAAGAGACTCATTTGAGACAGAAGGAACCTACAGCCTGAAAATAAAAGGTTGGAGAACCATTTACCATTCGAATGGTCCTCAAAAGAAAGCAGGGGTAGCCATCCTTATATCAGATAAACTAAAATTTACCCCAAAGACTGTAGTGAGAGATGAAGAGGGACACTATCTCATACTTAAAGGATCTATCCAACAAGAGGACTTAACAATCCTCAATATATATGCCCCGAATGTGGGAGCTGCCAAATATTTAAACCAATTAATAACCAAAGTGAAGAAATACTTAGATAATAATATACTTATACTTGGTGACTTCAATCTAGCTCTTTCTACCCTTGATAGGTCTTCTAAGCACAACATCTCCAAAGAAACAAGAGCTTTAAATGATACACTGGACCAGATGGATTTCACAGATATCTACAGAACTTTACATCCAAACTCAACTGAATACACATTCTTCTCAAGTGCACATGGAACTTTCTCCAGAATAGACCACATACAAATCGGGTCTGAACCGATACCAAAAGATTGGGATCGTCCCCTGCATACTCTCAGACCATAATGCCTTGAAATTAGAACTAAATCACAACAAGAAGTTTGGAAGGACCTCAAACACGTGGAGGTTAAGGACCATCCTGCTAAAAGATGAAAGGGTCAACCAGGAAATTAAGGAAGAATTAAAAAGATTCATGGAAACTAATGAGAATGAAGATACAACCATCCAAAATCTTTGGGATGCAGCAAAAGCAATCCTAAGGGGGAAATACATCGCAATACAAGCATCCATTCAAAAACTGGAAAGAACTCAAATACAAAAGCTAACCTTACACAAAAAGGAGCTAGAGAAAAAAACAGCAGATTGACCCCACGCCCAGCAGAAGAAGAGAGTTAATTAAAATTCAAGCAGAACTCAACGAAATCGAGACCAGAAGAACTGTGGAACAGATCAACAGAACCAGGAGTTGGTTCTTTGAAAGAATTAATAAGATAGATAAACCATTAGCCATCCTTATTCAAAAGAAGAGAGAGGAGACTCAAATTAATAAAATCATGAATGAGAAAGGAGAGATCACTACCAACACCAAGGAAATACAAACGATTTTAAAAACATATTATGAACAGCTATATGCCAATAAATTAGGCAATCTAGAAGAAATGGACGCATTCCTGGAAAGCCACAAACTACCAAAACTGGAACAGGAAGAAATAGAAAACCTGAACAGGCCAATAACCAGGGAGGAAATTGAAGCAGTCATCAAAAACCTCCCAAGACACAAGAGTCCAGGGCCAGATGGCTTCCCAGGGGAATTCTATCAAACGTTTAAAGAAGAAATCATACCTATTCTCCTAAAGCTGTTTGGAAAGATAGAAAGAGATGGAGTACTTCCAAATTTGTTCTATGAGGTCAGCATCACCTTAATTCCAAAACCAGACAAAGACCCCACCAAAAAGGAGACTTACAGACCAATATCCCTGATGAACATGGATGCAAAAACTCTCAACAAGATACTAGCCAATAGGACCCAACAGCACATTAAAAAAATTATTCACCACGACCAAGTAGTATTTATCCCCGGGACACAAGGCTGCTTCAACACTCGTAAAACAATCAATGTGATTCATCATATCAGCAAGAGAAAAACCAAGAACCATATGATCCTCTCATTAGATGCAGAGAAAGCATTTGACAAAATACAGCATCCATTCCTGATCAAAACTCTTCAGAGTGTAGGGATAGAGGGAACTTTCCTCGACATCTTAAAAGCCATCTATGAAAAGCCCACAGCAAATATCATTCTCCATGGGGAAGCACTGGGAGCCTTTCCTCTAAGATCAGGAACAAGACAGGGATGTCCACTCTCACTACTGCTATTCAGCATAGTACTGGAAGTCCTAGCCTCAGCAATCGGACAACAAAAAGACATTAAAGGCATTCAAATTGGCAAAGAAGAAGTCAAACTCTCCCTCTTCGCTGATGACATGATACTCTACGTAGAAAACCCAAAAGTCTCCACCCCAAGATTGCTAGAACTCATACAGCAATTTGGCAGCGTGGCCGGATACAAAATCAATGCCCAGAAATCAATGGCATTTCTATACACTAACAATGAGACTGAAGAAAGAGAAATGAAGGAGTCAATCCCATTTAGAATTGCACCCCAAAGCATAAGATACCTAGGAATAAACCTAACCAAAGAGGTAAAGGATCTATACCCTCAAAACTATAGAACACTTCTGAAAGAAATTGAGGAAGACACAAAGAGATGGAAAAATATTCCATGCTCATGGATTGGCAGAATTAATATTGTCAAAATGTCAATGTTACCCCGGGCAATTTACACGTTTAATGCAATCCCTATCCAAATACCATGGACTTTCTTCAGAGAGTTAGAACAAATTATTTTAATATTTGTGTGGAATCAGAAAAGACCCCAAATAGCGAGGATAATTTTAAAAAAGAAAACCATATCTGGGTGCATCACAATGCCAGATTTCAGGTTGTATACAAAGCTGTGGTCATCAAGACAGTGTGGTACTGGCACAAAAACAGACACATAGATCAATGGAACAGAATAGAGAACCCAGAAGTGGACCCTGAACTTTATGGCCAACTAATATTCGATAAAGGAGGAAAGACCATCCATTGGAAGAAAGACAGTGTCTTCAATAAATGGTGCTGGGAAAATTGGGCATCCACATGCAGAAGAATGAAACTAGACCACTCTCTTGCACCATACACAAAGATAAACTCAAAATAGATGAAAGATCTAAATGTGAGACAAGATTCCATCAAAATCCTAGAGGAGAACACAGGCAACACCCTTTTTGAACTCGGCCACAGTAACTCCTTGCAAGATGCATCCACGAAGGCAAAAGAAACAAAAGCAAAAATGAACTATTGGGACTTCATCAAGATGAGAAGCTTTTGCACAGCAAAGGATACAGTCAACAAAACTAAAAGACAACCTACAGAATGGGAGAAGATATTTGCAAATGACGCATCAGAGAAAGGGCTAGTTTCCAAGATCTATAAAGAACTTATTAAAGTCATCACCAAAGAAACAAACAATCCAATCATGTAATGGGCAAAAGACATGAACAGAAATCTCACAGAGGAAGGCATACACATGGCCACATGCACATGAAAAAATGCTCTGCATCACTTGCCATCAGGGAAATACAAATCAAAACCACAATGAGATACCACCTCACATCAGTGAGAATGGGGAAAATTAACAAGACAGGAAACCACAAATGTTGGACAGGATGGGGAGTAAAGGGAACCCTCTTACACTGTTGGTGGGAATGTGAACTGGTGCAGCCACTCTGGAAAACTGTGTGGAGGTTCCTCAAAGAGTTAAAAATATACCTGCCCTAGGACCCAGCAATTGCACTGTTGGAGATTTACCCCAAAGATACAGATGCAGTGAAATGCCAGGACACCTGCACCCCGATGTTTCTAGCAACAATGTCCACAATAGCCAAACTGTGGAAGGAGCCTCGGTGTCCATCGAAAGATGAATGGATAAAGAAGATGTGGTTTATGTATACAATGGAATATTACTCAGCCATTAGAAATGACAAATACCCACCATTTGCTTCAACGTGGATGGAACTGGAGGCTATTATGCTGAGTGAAATAAGTCGATCGGAGAAGGACAAACGTTATATGTTCTCTTTCATTTGCAGAATATAAACAATAGTGAAAGGGAATATAAGGGAAGGGAGAAGAAATGGGTAGGATATATCAGAAAGGGAGACAGAACATAGACTCCTAACTCTGGAAACGAGCTAGGGGTGGTGGAAGGGGAGGAGGTCAGGAGGTGGGGATGAATGGGTGACGGTCACTGTGGGGGGCACTTGATGGGATGAGCACTGTGTGTTTTTCTGTATGTTGGCAAATTGAACACCAATTAAAAATAAATTTATTATTAAAAAAAAACAAACACAAGGATTGTAACAAGAGACAAAGGGCAATATATTGTAATAAAGGAGACAATCTAACAAGAAGATCTAACAAATGTAAATATTTATGCTTCCAACATGGAGCACACAAATATATAAGATAATAACAAATAGAAAAAGGAACTCATTGATAATAATACAATAATAGTAGGGATTTGAACACCCCACTTAGAGCAATGGACAGATCATCTAAGGAGAAAATCAAAAAGAAAACAACGACACCCTAGACCAGATGGACTTAACAGATATATTCAGAACATTTTATCCTAAAGCAGCAGGATACACATTCTTTTCAAGTGCATTCTTTCAGAATAGATTACATACTGAGTCACAAATCAGGCCTCAATAAATACAAAAAGATTGAAATCACACCATGCATCTTTTCTGACAACAATGCTGTGAAACTTTAAGTCAACCATAAGAAAAAATCTGGAAAGATCACAAATACATGCAGGTTACACAAAATGCTACTAAACAATGAATGGATCAATCAGGAAATCAAAGAAGCAATAAAAATACATTGAAAAAATGAAAATGAAAACAAATCTATATAAAACCTTTGGGATTCAGCAAAAGGCATAGTAGGAGGGAACGACAGAGCAATAATGGCCTACATTAAGACACAAGAAAAATATCAAATGAACAACTTAACCTTATACCTAAAGGAGCTAGAAAAAGAAAAATAAATGAAGCTTGAAAACCAAATCAGAAAGGAAGTAAATAATAAACACTAGAGTAGAAATAAATGATGTAGAAATTTAAAAAATAAAACAATAGGGGCACTTGAGTGGCTCAGTTGGTTAAGGTCTGACTCTTGATTTCAGCTCAGGTCATGATCTCAAGGTCCTGGGATGAAGCCCTGTGAGGGGATCTGTCCTCAGCAGGGAGTCTGTTTGAGAATTTTCTTTCCCTCTTCCTTATCCCCCCACCCCCTGCATTTGTGCACACTCTCAAATAAATACATCTTAAAAAAAACTTAAAAACAATAGAAATAATCAATGAAACCAGGAGCTGATTCCTTGAAAAATTTAAGAAAATTAATAAACCATTTGCCAGACTTATCCAAAAGAAAAGAGAAAGGAACCAAAGAAATCAAATCACAAATAAGAGAAGAGAAAGAACAACCAACACTACAGGAATACAAAGAATTATCAGACAATATTATGAAAAACTATATGCCAGCAAGTAGGAAAACCTGACAAAAATGAATAAATTCCTAGAAACATATAAACTAGAAAAACTGAAACAGGAAGAAGTAGAATACTTGAACAGACTGATAACCAGCAAAGAAATTGAATCATAAATCAAATAACTCCTAAAAAACAAATCCAGGGCCCGAATGCTTCACACAAGAATTCTACCAAACATTTAAAGAAGATATAATACTGATTCTTCTCAAACTATTTCAAAAATTGAAAAGGAAGGAAAGCTTCCAAATTCATTCTATGATACCAGCATTTCCCTGATACCAAAACCAGATAAAAACTCCACTAAAAAGGAGATCTATAAGCCAATATCCTGATGTACATGGATGCAAAATTTCTCAATAAAATACTAGCAAACAGAATCCAAAATACTTTTGAAAAATCATTCATTGCAACAAAGTGGGATTTATTCCTGGGTTTCAAGGGTGGTTCATTGTTCATAAATCAATCAACATGATACAACAAATTAATAAAACTAAGGATAAGAACCAGATGATGATTTTAGTAGATGCAGAAAAAGCATTTGACAAAGTCCAACAACCATTCATAATAAAAACCCTCAACAAAGTAGGTTTATAGGGAATGTACCTCAACATTATAAAGGCCATACGTGAAAAACACACAGATGATAACATTCTAAATGGGGAAAAACTGAGAACATTTCCTCTTTAGTCACAAACAAGAGAGGGATGTCACCCTCACTACTGTTATATTACAGTTCTGGAAGTCCTTGCCTCAGTAAATAGGCAAAAAAAGAAATAGAAGACATCAAATCAGAAAGGAAGAAGTAAAACTTTCACTATTTGTAGATGACACAAAAATATTCTATATAGAGAACCCAAAAATCTCCATAAAAATTTCTAGAGCTGATACATGAATTCAGTAAAGTTGCAGGAAAGAAAATTAACATACAGAAATCTGTTGCATTTCTATATTCTAATAATGAAGCAGCAGAAAGGGAAATTAAGGAATTAATCCTATTTACAATTGCACCAAATCCCATAACATACCTAGGAATAAACCTAACCAAAGAGGTAAAAGAGTTGTATTTTGAAAACTATACAACACTGATGAGAGAAATTGAAGAGTATACAAAGACGTGGCAACATATTCCATGCTCAAAGATTAAAAGACAAATATTTTTAAATGTCTATTCTATTCAAAGCAAACTACACATTTATGCAATACCTATCAAACAGACAATCCTGACATTTGTATGAAACCCTAAAAGACTGTGAATAGCCAAAGCAACCTTGAAAAGGCAAAGCAAAGATGGAGGCATCACAATTCCTGACTTCAATTTATGTTACAAAGCTGTAATCAAGACAGTATATGGTACTGGCACAAAAACACACATCAATCAAAGAAATAGAATAGAGAACCCAGAAATGGACCCTCAACTGTGTGGTTAGGTAATCTTTGACAAAGGAGGAAAGACTATCCAATGTGAAAAAGACAGTCTCTTCAACAATTGGTGTTGGGTAATGGACACAAGACATGAACAGACATTTCTCCAAAGAAGACATACAAATGGCTAACAGACACTTGAAAAAATGCTCAACGTCACTTGGCATCAGGGAAATACAATACAAAACCACAATGGGATACCACCTCACACCAGTCAGAATGATTAAAATTAACAACTCAGGAAACAACAGAGTTGGCAAGGATGTGGAGAAAGGGGAGCCCTGTTGGTGGGAATGCAAACTAGTGCAGCCACTCTGGAAAACAGTATGCAGTTTCTTCAATAACTTAAAAATAGAACTACTCTATGACCCAGTAATTGCACTACTAGGTATTTATCCAAAGGATACAAAAATAGTGATTCAAAGGGGCATATGCACCCCAATTTTTATAGCAGCAATAACCACAATAACCAAAATATTGAAAGAGCCCAGATGTCCATCAACAGATGAATGCATATAGAAGAGGTGATACAGATAGCCATCAAAAAGAATGAAATCTTACCATTTGCAATGACATGGATGGAACAAGAGGGAGTTATGCTAAGTGAAATAAGTCAGTCAGAGAAAGACAAATATATATGATTTCACTCGTATGTGGAATATAAGAAACAAATTGATGAACACAGGGGAAGGGATGGAAAAATAAAATAATATAAAAACTGAGAAGGAGGCAAACCATAAAAGACTCAAACTATAGGACACAAACTGAAGGTTGCTGGAGGGGAGGTAGGTGGGGGATGGGGTAATTGGCTGATGGGCATTTAGGAGGGCACGTGATATAATGAGCACTGGTGTTAAATGCAACGGATAAATCACTAAATTTTACCCCTGAAACAAAACACTATATGTTAACTAAATTGAATTGAAATAGAAATTTTTTTTAAAAAAGAAAAAGTAAAAGGTGACCACAAAAAGAAAAAAGATATACTTTACAACACTCATGCAAGGTGGGCATTATCACCATGAAACAATGGGATAAAAAGAGGAACCTATGGAATAGGAAAAATATTTGCAAACCACATATATGATAAGGGGTTAATATACACAATACATAAAAAATTCATGCAATTCAACTAAAAAACAAACAATAAACAAAAAATTGTGATAATCTAATTTAGAAATAGGACAGGCATATGTTTTCAAATGGCCATCAGACAGGAAAAGGTGCTCAATATTGCTAATCATCAAGGAAATGCAGAGCCAAACCACAATGAGATGCCATTTCACACTAATTAGAATAGCTATGAAAAAGACAAGAGATAACAAACACTGGCAAGGAAATGAAGAAAATAGAACCCTTGTACACTTGTACTGGGAATGTAAATTTGTGCAGGCAATCATGGAAAATATGGAAAATAGTATAGAAGTCTTTGAAAAATTAAAAATCTAGCTACTACTAAAAATCAAGCTATCATATGATCCAGCAATTCCACTTCTACTCTGGGTATATATTCAAAGGAAATTAAATCACTATCTCAAAGTGATATCTGCATCCCCATTCTTATTGTAGCATTATTTACAACATAGCCAAATCATGAAAACCTAAGTGTTCATTGGCAGATGTATGGACAATGAGGATATATATATTATTCAGCCAAAAAAGAAGGAGGAAATCTTGTCGTTTGTGATGATGGGAATGAATTGAGAGTGTGATGCTAAGTGAAATGTCAGAGAAAGAGAATTCTGCATGATCTCATTTATAAGCAGAACCAGAAATACTGAACTTATAGAAACAGAGAACAGATTAGTGGTTGCCTTCATGGATGGATCGGGTGAGATAAATGGGTGAAGGTGTTGAAAATGTATGAGCATCCAGTTATAAGAAGTTATGAGTGTGTATTGTACAGTGTGATACCTATAATCAGTAATACAGTATTGTATATTTGAAAGTATCTAAAAGAGTAGCCCTAAAAGTTCATCACTAGAAAAAAAATGTAAGTATGTGAGGTGATAGATGTTAACTGAAATTATTGTGGTAATCATTTTGCAATATATTGCAATATATATTAAATCATTATGGTGCATACCTTAAACTTACATAGTATGTCATTTATATCTTAATAAAACTGAAAAGAATAATATTTATTATTAAGTGTAGAATTAAGGCAGCTTTTCAGATTAATAGGAAAAGTGTAGATTAGTGACAAATGGTACTAATACAATTTGTCATTATTTGTATTATAATCTTTGTATTTATATATCTATAAAAACTAGATATACTTTACAACACTCGTGCAAGGTGGGCATTATCACCACTGTTAGGTTAGAAAAATTAGGTCCATAGAATTTAGGTAAGTTGCTCTAATGTAGAGAACATAGCTGTCCTGTTCACTGTTGTGTCCCCATTGTCTAGAATAGTACTTGGCACATAGTAGCTCCCCCAAAATATTTTTGAATGATTGAGTCTTACAGTTGTTGTGGAAAATATATACCATCGATGCATTAGTAAACTTTTCTTTCATAGTAAGAAAATTATGATTTTTGTGTGTAACAATTTTCTCAGTTTAAAAGAAAATATACACCTACCAGCCTCCTATGTAATTAGAAGTGGGCATGTGATGCAGTTCAATCATTGAGATGCGATAGAAATCTCCAGATTGAGCTTTTAGAAAAGCTCTTAAAGTCGGATGAATCATCTTGTGTATTTCTTTTGTTCTCTGCCCTTTTTTTCTTCTTATCTAGTATATGTATGTGATACAGGAAGTAGAGTAGTTAACATCTTTTTGTTTTGAAAAGACATGTTTAACCATAGCCAAGCCATATTGCTTTTTTTGTGAGAAAAAGATGTTACTTCTAAACACAGGGTCAACCTCATCCTTCACTAATCCCCTTATTGGGCACCACACTGGACAGTGAAAAGTGTTAGAACCACATACTGCAGTCCAGACTAAATAGAAGACCAGAAAAGGCTTAGGTATCTCAGGGTATCATAAAACCACCTACCTCTGGAATTCTCATGTGAGAAAAATAAAATCTGTAATAAAAATGACTGTTTGGGGTTTTCTGTTATCCACAAATAAAGAAAATGCTTAATTTATAAAAACTATGGACAGGGCTCTTTGGGGAGGACCATCACTGGCCAGGGCAAGAAATCCATATATTTTTTTTGGTGGGGGGGCACTTGGTAAAAATAGATTTTCCTAAAAAATGTGAAATCCCTGTTTGAAAATTAGAGGGAGGAGTTACCAGGCCCAGTTGTGAGAAAACTAAAATAATTTATTTCCTAGGAGCTCAGTTCCCTCTAAAATGCCTAGCAAGGAAAAATATATTGCTGGAATCAGGAGCTCTGATAATGGCCCAAGAGGTATTTGAGCCTGGGCATATAAGCAGAGTTTGCATAAAGCAGTGAGTTTGTGTTCTCTTTATCTTATCAGTCCTGTTATGGCACTGAACTGGACACTCATGAGCCATTAAATGCATAATGGTTGTAGCTTTCCTATCCTCTGCACCCTGCACTTACTCTCTCTTCCCCCAACATATGCCTCCTAGACAGAAGCCAAAAGTCCTAGTACTGACTGAGTCATGAAGTCCTCAGAAATTATTCAGTATTCAAGAACACAGGCTGTCCCAAAGTGAGTAAGACAAATAAGAGTGATGGTGATGGTTGGGATTGATCCAAAAGTCAATATTTAAATAAGCCCAAATTAAAGCCAAATATACTCTGAAACCATTCATCTCTGTCAACAAATATACAGACTGTATACTGCTACTCAAAATTCCTCATCAACCCACACTCTTATAGTACACAGTCATGGTACTCTCTCCCTCGAAGCCCAGGTAGAGTGACACAATCCTTTCTAAAATGGTACACCATGCAGTCACAAGTAATTAGTTAGTATGTGCAATGTTATTTATGTTTCACTGTAGAACTGGATGGAAGGGAGAATATGGACATAAGGCAGTGATGTGGTAAAAGGGGATCAAGACAAAAGCAAAAGGATTAAAAATGGAGTGCAGAATTGTGGCCTTCAGAAATCAACTGATACAGAGTGGGTAGATACAGAAACTTTGTTGAAGGTAACTATGGCTGAGACAGAGTCAAAGACAAAATTGTTAGGATTTTTGGCTCAGCCTAGGTAGGAGTATCTCAACAGTGCTGCCTCACAGGAATCTTGCGGACACAGGCCTCTGGGGAATGCAGGCAGAGTTGAAAGTCAAGTCAGAGAACTGTGGTATTGGGGCTATAGAGAGGAGAAAGAAAGCAAAAGGAGAGGACTATAGGCTTTGAATACATGTTTAGTCTAGTCCTAGTTTCTAGGAGTTTAAACATTCCATCCCTACCTCTTAGCCTTCCTTCACTAGACTGTGGCCTGTGACTTCCTATTTTAAAATTTTCCTCAAAATCCCTCTGAATTGGGTGCTACGCTATTTGGCCCTTTGCTAAAAGGCTGTTGTATATGTTTGTTTCCTTCTATTTTTTTGGGTCGATTGATATTGATTTCTCATTGTTTTCAGCCTCTGAGGCTGCTTCTAGAAAAATGAATCCACTCGACTGCTCCTCAGAAGGATGCCTTCTTGAAGGGACTTCAGTTGTCAATGCTAGCTTTTGGAAAGTCCCTCTTTATAAGACCACAGTTATTTGGACATTCTCACAAGGCATCAAATATTTCCAGAAATTGTCAGAAGAAACTCCTTAGGGACAGACTATCATTTTTTGTTATGGCCCAAACATCTTTCACAAAATAAATAATTCATCGTTCTAGGATTGAGTACATGTTTGTTTTTTCCTACTTTCTCAGAGTGAGCATTATACTCTTCCTGGAGCAATGGTTGCCCCTTTAAATAACTGGCTCACTTTTTGTCCTCTTTGTTCCAGAGTCTAACATTTATATTCAGTTACAAAGTTGTCTCACTGTATTTATCAGGAGATCTTGGGCCCTGCCTGGTTTAACCAATTCTCCTGGTCTTATGTTCCACTAGCTCAAAATTCCAGGGGTGGAAATGCAGATTAAGCCCTATGAAATAATAATAACACATGTGTAAATAGAGCAATAAAGCTTTTAAGGCATGCATGCCCATGATTTATTTTAATCCTTCCCTGTGAAATAAGCAGATCAGAGGTTATTATCGCCATTTTCAAAAGAAAAAAAAAACTGTGTTCCAGAGAGGGGTTTTGACTTGTGCAAGGATACATTGTATGACTACATAATTCTCCCTCTAATGTTCTTTCTGCTCTACCATGGGCCTCTGAATCAGAGTAGTTTACACCCACAGTGGGATCAGCCTTCTTTTAACAAGCCCCTTTTACCACAGCCAAGGTGCTGGCAGCCTTAAAGCCCATCTGGTCTCCAGTGGATGAAGCTTTTAGTGATTGGTGACAAGCCACTCCCTCCAGTCCACTCCATTAGGGAATGTTCTGTCTGAACTGCTGGAGACACGCAAAGCTCTGTGGTATGTGAGTATGTAGTCAAAATCTGCTTTGCATTTGCAAACTGCAAACCCCAGAACATTGGCATGGGGCTCAAAAGCATGAGAATATTTGAGTGTGCCCACAAGTTAAAAAAAAAGGCAACATTCTCAGTGCCAGATTCCTGGAAGAAGACAGGGAAGATGTATTCAAAACAGAAACTAAAGAGATGGAAACAAGTGGGAAAGCAGTTCATTGAAATCTACTTTACACTATATTCCAGATGAGGGAACACTGAGTCTCAGAAAGATGAAAGAAAGTAGTAGAGGTTCTAGTATCAATACTTGACAATGATGGGATTTTAACTCGGTCTGTGTGTCCTCAAACCTGGTAATCTCTCCACTGTACCACACTCCCATGCTAGGTACCCTCAATGAAAATTTTCTCATTCTGGTTCATTCCTTCCTCCCCTCAAGTCAAGGTCTAGGGTGCTTAATTTTCAAGTTCACAAGTGAAACTTGGTGAGAAGGAAGTAGGGAGCAGTGTTAAAATGACTTTGGTTTCTCTTGCATGTACAATGACAAAATATGAGGGCTCCTATTTCTAGCATGCTCAGAAGGAATGCAGTTTCTGCTAGCTTTCACGCTGGCTTATTTCTTCTTATCACTTTTAAAGCATTTAATAGCTCATTAGAAGTGATTGATAATGTGCCTGACTCAGAGGGAGGGATGCAATAGGGACAGATTTTCAGTAGCTTCATTTTGTAAGTGAAATAAAGAACAACCTAGTCTCAGCAAGTTTATTACCTGAGACTTAAGCAAAAAATCTATGTGACTGCTTGCAGCTAAATGTCTGGAAGAGGGTATTCTAGCTGAATTCAGACCCTGAATGGGCCTTCCACTTGCTTTGTGAATTCTGAGTCATCATTGAAGTCTCTGTTATCTCAGAGGAGAAGATGCTCTCTATTCTTCCAGTGCAGGGCTATGAAGGCTCAGGATCAGCTCACTTTTTATTTTACAATAAAACATAAACCTTTATGCTGCTTCTTGGAATTGGTGAGTATAGACATTCCAGGTAGTAGCTGTCTATTCCTGACTGGATTTATACTCAGATGTTTCATTAAATGATGTAGTAAGAGCAATCAGGACATCAAAATTCTAATCTTAGCCAAGTGTCTTCTTTTGGCATTGGTTTACACATTAGAACACAAAGAGGTAGATTTCCTAGTATCTAGGGGCCTTTCTATTTCAGACAGTCTCCTTTGGGCCTCTTCATACTCTTGTAAAGATTTAAGAATTTTTAATACAGTTTATTTTAATTTAAAAATATTACATAAGTATTACAAGTTCACTGCATGACAATAAGAAAATATAAACAACAAAAGATACGGTGAGCACTGGGTGTTATACACAACTGATGAATTATCAAAAACTACATCTGAAACTATGATATATTATACATTGGCTGATTGAATTTAAATTAAAAAAGGAGAAAAAAATCAATTAGAATTCATTTCTTAGAGGTTGCTACTATTAAAATTGAGAGATGCCTACCCTTCTGGACATTTTCTATGCACCTTTATGCTTATATGTTGTGTTTTAACTTTTCTTTTTTAAATAGAGGGGAAGGCAAAAGAAATGGGTAGGAAATATCAGAAAGGGATACAGAACATGGAAGACTCCTAACTCTGGGAAACAAACTAGGGATGGTGGAAGGGGAGGAGGGCGGGGGGAGGGGGTGACTGGGTGGCAGGCACTGAGGGGGGCACTTGACGGGATGAGCACTGGGTGTTATTCTGTATGTTGGCAAATTGAACACCAATAAAAAATAAATTTATTATTAAAAAATAAATAGATTCATACCATACATTTTGTAATTTGCTTTTTTCAATTCACAATGCATAATGAATATTGTGCAGAGGTGGAAAATCTATGCCATTCTCTTCATGTTGTGGATTTGAAACGCAGGAGATCTCTGTTCTCTCTTCTTATGGTAGAGAGGGATTTTTTACCCCTTTTGTCACAATCTCACTAATTCCTTGTTTGTGCCTTCACAATAGTTTTTTTTTTTAAGTTTTTAATTCCATTAATTAACATTTAGTGTTATGCCAGTTTCAGGTGTACAACATAGTGATTCAACTATTCCATACAACACCCAGTGCTTATCACAAATGCACTCCTCTATCCCCATCACCTATTTAACCCATCACCCCAACCACCTGCCTTCTAGTAACCATCAGTTTGTTCTCTACTGTTAAAAGTCTATTTCTTGGTTTGCCTCATTCTTTTTCCTTTTCCCCTATTCTCCTTTGTTAAATTACACATGTGAATAACATACACATATGGTATTTGTCTTTCTCTGACTGACTTATTTCACTTAACACAATACTCTCTAGCTCCATCCATGTTGCAAATGGCAATAGATATTTCATCATTTTTATGGCCAAATAATATAATATAATAATATTCCATTGTGTGTATATATATATATATTCATATATATATTCTTTATCCATTCATCAATCCATGTATACAAGAAATGTTTACATTTGGCTATTGTAAACAATACTGCTATAAATAGCAGTGCATATATCCCTTTGGATTAATATTTTCATATTCTTTGAGTAAATGCCCAGTTTGCAATTGCTGCATGATAGAAAAATTCTATTTTTAAATTTTGAAGAACCTCCATACTATTTTCCACAGTGGCTGTACCAGTTTACATTCCTAACAACACGGCAAGAGGGTTCCTTTTTCTCCACATCCCTGCCAACACGTTTGTTTCTTGTGTTTTTTATTTTAGCCATTCTGATAGATGTGATAGAGGTGATATCTCATTGTAGTTTGATTTGCATTTCCCTGAGGTATGTGATGTCGAAAATCTTTTCATGTGTCTTTTGGCCATCTGTGAGTCTTTGGAGAAATGTCTGTTCAAATCTTCCACCCATTTTTTAATTGGATTATTTGGTTTTTGAGTGTTGAATTTTATAAAGTTCTTTTTATATTTTGGATACTGACCCATTATTGGATATGTAATTTGTAAATATCTTCTCCCACTCAACAGGTTGTTTTTTTAGTTTTATTGATTGTTTCCTTCACTGTGCAAAAGCTTTTTGTTTTGGGATGCCTGAGTAGTTCAGTTGATTAAGCATCTGCCTTTGGCTCAGATCATGATCTCAGGGTCCTGGGATCTAGCCCTGAGTTGGACTACTTGTTCAGCAGGGAGCCTGCTTCTCCTTCTCCCTCTGTTTGTGCTTCTCCCTCTCCCCCTGTTTGTGCTTTCTCATGTGCACACTGTCTCTCTAGTAAATAAATATTGTTTTTTAAAAAGAAGCTTTTTATTTTGATGAAGTCCCAATAGCTTATTTTTGCTTTTGCTTCCCTTGCCTCAGGAGACATTTCTAGAAAAAAAAAATTTATGGCCATTGTCAAGGAGGTTATTATATTCTCCTCTAGGATTTTCATGGCTTTGGGTCTCACATATAGGTCTATAATCCATTTTGAATTTATATTTGTATATGGTGTAAGAAAGTGATCTGGGAGGAGGGGCAAGATGGCGGAAGAGTAGGGTCCCCAAATCACCTGTCTCCACCAAATTACCTAGATAATCTTCAAATCATCCTGAAAATCTACGAATTAGGCCTGAGATTTAAAGAGAGACCAGCTGGAACGCTACAGTGAGAAGAGTTCGCGCTTCTATCAAAGTAGGAAGACGGGGAAAAAAGAAATAAAGAAACAAAAGGCATCCAAGGGGGAGGGGCCCTGCAAGGAGCCGGGCTAAGGCCGGGGCCAGTGACCCCAGGACAGGAGAGCCCCGTCCCGGAGAAGCAGGAGCTGCACCAACCTTCCCGGGCGGAAAGGGGCTCGCAGGGAGTTGGAGCAGGACCCAGAAGGGCGAGGATGCCCTCGGGCTCCCTGGGACGCTAACAGACACCTGCGCACGCAGGAGAGTGCACCATACCCCGCGGCCGAGCTCCCTAAGGGCTGCAGCATGCATGGCGGCACCCGGAGCAGCTCGGAGGGGATCGGGCGGCGGCTCCGCAGAGGAGGCTGCACCACCGGGAGCGCGAATCCAATAGCGCAGGCCTGGGAGCACAGGGCGCCGGGACACAGCCCAGGATCCGGCCTCCCCCCGGGACAAGCAGAGGCCGGGAGGGCCCAGGACAGCAAGGACGCTCCTGACCTGAGCCGAGCAGATCAGCGGCCCCGCCCCCCGGAGCCTCGAGGCCCTGCAGGCGGAGTGCTTCAGAGTTCCTGCGGGGGCTGAATCCAGGTTTCCGGAGCTGCCGCCACCACCGTGGTTGTTACTCCTGGGGCCTCACAGGGTAAACAATCCCCACTGAGCCCTGCACCACGCAGGGGGCTGAGCAGCTCCCCCAAGTGCTAACACCTGAAAATCAGCACAACAGGCCCCCCCACCCCCCAGAAGACCAGCTAGAAGGACAAGTTCCAGAGGAAGTCAAGGGACTTAAAGTATACAGAATCAGAAGATACTCCCCCGTGGGTTTTTTTTTCCTTTATGATTTCTGTTTGCTTCCCCCACCCTTTTTTCCCTTTCATTCTTTTTCTTTCTCTTTATCTTTTTCTTCTCTTTTTTCTTTTTTTCTTCCTTTTTTCTTTTTTCTTTTTCTCTTTTCTTTCCTTCTTTCTCTTTTTCTCCTTTTCCCAATACAACTTGTTTTTGGCCATTCTGCACTGAGCAAAATGACTAGAAGGAAAACCTCACCTCAAAAGAAAGAATCAGAAACAGTCCTCTCTCCCATACAATTACAAAATCACATTGAATTACAATTCAATGTCAGAAAGCCAATTCAGAAGCACTATCATACAGCTACTGGTGGCTCTAGAAAAAAGCATAGAGGACTCAAGAGACGTCATGACTGCAGAATTTAGATCCAATCAGGCAGAAATTAAAAATCAATGGAATGAGATGCAATCCAAACTAGAAGTCCTAACGACGAGGGTTAACGAGGTGGAAGAACGAGTGAGTGACATAGAAGACAAGTTGATGGCAAAGAGGGAAACTGAGGAAAAAAGAGACAGACAATTAAAAGACCATGAGGATACATTAAGGGAAATAAACGACAGCCTGAGGAAGAAAAACCTATGTTTAATTGGGGTTCCCGAGGGCACCGAAAGGGCCAGAGGGCCAGAATATGTATTTGAACAAATCATAGCTGAAAACTTTCCTAATCTGGGAAGGGAAACAGGCATTCAGATCCAGGAAATAGAGAGATCCCCCCCTAAAATCAATAAAAACCGATCAACACCTCGACATCTAATAGTGAAGCTTGCAAATTCCAAAGATAAAGAGAAGATCCTTAAAGCAGCAAGAGACAAGAAATCCCTGACTTTTATGGGGAGGAGTATTAGGGTAACAGCAGACCTCTCCACGGAGACCTGGCAGGCCAGAAAGGGCTGGCAAGATATATTCAGGGTCCTAAATGAGAAGAACATGCAACCAAGAATACTTTATCCAGCAAGGCTCTCATTCAAAATGGAAGGAGAGATAAAGAGCTTCTAAGACAGGCAGGAACTGAAAGAATATGTGACCTCCAAACCAGCTCTGCAAGAAATTTTAAGGGGGACTCTTAAAATTCCCCTTTAAGAAGAAGTTGAGTGGAACAATCCACAAAAACAAGGACTGAATAGATATGATGATGACACTAAACTCATATCTTTCAATAGTAACTCTGAACGTGAACGGGCTTAATGACCCCATCAAAAGGCGCAGGGTTTCAGACTGGATAAAAAAGCAGGACCCATCTATTTGCTGTCTACAAGAGACTCATTTGAGACAGAAGGACACCTACAGCCTGAAAATAAAAGGTTGGAGAACCATTTACCATTCGAATGGTCCTCAAAAGAAAGCAGGGGTAGCCATCCTTATATCAGATAAACTAAAATTTACCCCAAAGACTGTAGTGAGAGATGAAGAGGGACACTATCTCATACTTAAAGGATCTATCCAACAAGAGGACTTAACAATCCTCAATATATATGCCCCGAATGTGGGAGCTGCCAAATATTTAAACCAATTAATAACCAAAGTGAAGAAATACTTAGATAATAATATACTTATACTTGGTGACTTCAATCTAGCTCTTTCTACCCTTGATAGGTCTTCTAAGCACAACATCTCCAAAGAAACAAGAGCTTTAAATGATACACTGGACCAGATGGATTTCACAGATATCTACAGAACTTTACATCCAAACTCAACTGAATACACATTCTTCTCAAGTGCACATGGAACTTTCTCCAGAATAGACCACATACAAATCGGGTCTGAACCGATACCAAAAGATTGGGATCGTCCCCTGCATACTCTCAGACCATAATGCCTTGAAATTAGAACTAAATCACAACAAGAAGTTTGGAAGGACCTCAAACACGTGGAGGTTAAGGACCATCCTGCTAAAAGATGAAAGGGTCAACCAGGAAATTAAGGAAGAATTAAAAAGATTCATGGAAACTAATGAGAATGAAGATACAACCATCCAAAATCTTTGGGATGCAGCAAAAGCAATCCTAAGGGGGAAATACATCGCAATACAAGCATCCATTCAAAAACTGGAAAGAACTCAAATACAAAAGCTAACCTTACACAAAAAGGAGCTAGAGAAAAAAACAGCAGATTGACCCCACGCCCAGCAGAAGAAGAGAGTTAATTAAAATTCAAGCAGAACTCAACGAAATCGAGACCAGAAGAACTGTGGAACAGATCAACAGAACCAGGAGTTGGTTCTTTGAAAGAATTAATAAGATAGATAAACCATTAGCCATCCTTATTCAAAAGAAGAGAGAGGAGACTCAAATTAATAAAATCATGAATGAGAAAGGAGAGATCACTACCAACACCAAGGAAATACAAACGATTTTAAAAACATATTATGAACAGCTATACGCCAATAAATTAGGCAATCTAGAAGAAATGGACGCATTCCTGGAAAGCCACAAACTACCAAAACTGGAACAGGAAGAAATAGAAAACCTGAACAGGCCAATAACCAGGGAGGAAATTGAAGCAGTCATCAAAAACCTCCCAAGACACAAGAGTCCAGGGCCAGATGGCTTCCCAGGGGAATTCTATCAAACGTTTAAAGAAGAAATCATACCTATTCTCCTAAAGCTGTTTGGAAAGATAGAAAGAGATGGAGTACTTCCAAATTTGTTCTATGAGGTCAGCATCACCTTAATTCCAAAACCAGACAAAGACCCCAACAAAAAGGAGACTTACAGACCAATATCCCTGATGAACATGGATGCAAAAACTCTCAACAAGATACTAGCCAATAGGACCCAACAGCACATTAAAAAAATTATTCACCACGACCAAGTAGTATTTATCCCCGGGACACAAGGCTGCTTCAACACTCGTAAAACAATCAATGTGATTCATCATATCAGCAAGAGAAAAACCAAGAACCATATGATCCTCTCATTAGATGCAGAGAAAGCATTTGACAAAATACAGCATCCATTCCTGATCAAAACTCTTCAGAGTGTAGGGATAGAGGGAACTTTCCTCGACATCTTAAAAGCCATCTATGAAAAGCCCACAGCAAATATCATTCTCAATGGGGAAGCACTGGGAGCCTTTCCCCTAAGATCAGGAACAAGACAGGGATGTCCACTCTCACTACTGCTATTCAGCATAGTACTGGAAGTCCTAGCCTCAGCAATCGGACAACAAAAAGACATTAAAGGCATTCAAATTGGCAAAGAAGAAGTCAAACTCTCCCTCTTCGCCGAAGACATGATCCTCTACATAGAAAACCCAAAAGTCTCCACCCCAAGATTGCTAGAACTCATACAGCAATTTGGCAGCGTGGCCGGATACAAAATCAATGCCCAGAAATCAATGGCATTTCTATACACTAACAATGAGACTGAAGAAAGAGAAATGAAGGAGTCAATCCCATTTAGAATTGCACCCCAAAGCATAAGATACCTAGGAATAAACCTAACCAAAGAGGTAAAGGATCTATACCCTCAAAACTATAGAACACTTCTGAAAGAAATTGAGGAAGACACAAAGAGATGGAAAAATATTCCATGCTCATGGATTGGCAGAATTAATATTGTCAAAATGTCAATGTTACCCCGGGCAATTTACACGTTTAATGCAATCCCTATCCAAATACCATGGACTTTCTTCAGAGAGTTAGAACAAATTATTTTAATATTTGTGTGGAATCAGAAAAGACCCCAAATAGCGAGGATAATTTTAAAAAAGAAAACCATATCTGGGTGCATCACAATGCCAGATTTCAGGTTGTACTACAAAGCTGTGGTCATCAAGACAGTGTGGTACTGGCACAAAAACAGACACAGAGATCAATGGAACAGAATAGAGAACCCAGAAGTGGACCCTGAACTTTATGGCCAACTAATATTCGATAAAGGAGGAAAGTCCATCCATTGGAAGAAAGACAGTGTCTTCAATAAATGGTGCTGGGAAAATTGGACATCCACACGCAGAAGAATGAAACTAGACCACTCTCTTGCACTATACACAAAGATAAACTCAATATGGATGAAAGATCTAAACGTGAGACAATATTCCATCAAAATCCTAGAGGCGAACACAGGCAACACCCTTTTTGAACTCGGCCACAGTAACTTCTTGCAAGATACATCCATGAAGGCAAAAGAAACAAAAGCAAAAATGAACTATTGGGACTTTATCAAGATAAAAGCTTTTGCACAGCAAAGGATACAGTCAACAAAACTAAAAGACAACCTACAGAATGGGAGAAGATATTTGCAAATGGCGTATCAGATAAAGGGCTAGTTTCCAAGATCTATAAAGAACTTATTAAACTCAACACCAAAGAAACAAACAATCCAATCATGAAATGGGCAAAAGACATGAAGAGAAATCTCACAGAGGAAGACATTGACATGGCCAACACGCACATGAGAAAATGCTCTGCATCACTTGCCATCAGGGAAATACAAATCAAAACCACAGTGAGATACCACCTTCCACCAGTGAGAATGGGGAAAATTAACAAGGCAGGAAACCAAAGATGTTGGAGAGGATGTGGAGAAAGGGGAACCCTCTTACACTGTTGGTGGGAATGTGAACTGGTGCAGCCACTCTGGAAAACTGTGTGGAGGTTCCTCAAAGAGTTAAAAATAGACCTGCCCTATGACCCAGCAATTGCACTGTTGGGGATTTACCCCAAAGATTCAGATGCAATGAAACGCCGGGACACCTGCACCCCGATGTTTATAGCAGCAATGTCCACAATAGCCCAACTGTGGAAGGAGCCTCGGTGTCCATCGAAAGATGAATGGATAAAGAAGATGTGGTTTATGTATACAATGGAATATTACTCAGCCATTAGAAACGACAAATACCCACCATTTGCTTCAACGTGGATGGAACTGGAGGGTATTATGCTGAGTGAAGTAAGTCAATCGGAGAAGGACAAACAGTGTATGTTCTCATTCATTTGGGGAATATAAAGAATAGTGAAGGGGAATAGAAGGGAAGGGAGAAGAAATGTGTGGGATATATCAGAAAGGGAGACAGAACATAAAGACTAAGTGTGGGAAACGAACTAGGGGTGGTGGAAGGGGAGGAGGGCAGGGGGTGGTGGTGAGTAGGTGATGGGCACTGAGGCGGACACTTGACGGGATGAGCCTTGGGTGTTATTCTGTATTATTGGTAAATTGAACACCAATAAAAATTATTTTATTAAAAAAAAGAAAGTGATCCAGTTTCATTCTTCTGCATGTTGCTGTTTAGTTTTCCTGACACCATTTCTTCACGGGACCATCTTTTTTTCCATGGGATGCTCTTTCTTGCTTTGTTGAAGATTAATTGAGCATATAGTTATGGGTTCATTTCTGGGATTACTATTCTGTTCCATTGATCTATGTGTCTATTTTTGTGCTACTACCATACTGTTTTCATTACTACAGCTTTGTAATATTAATGTGAAGTCCAGAATTATGATGCCCTAGCTTTGCTTTGCTTTTTCAAAGCTTTTAGCTATTCAAGGACCTTTGCGGTTTCATGCTAATTTTAGGATTGTTCTAGCTTTGTGAAAATTTTTCTTTTGTATTTTGATAGGCGTTGCATTACATGTGTATGTAGATTGTTTTGGGTAGTATAGACATTTTAACAATATTTGTTCTGTCAATCCATGAGCATGGAATATTTTTACATTATTATTTTATATTATTATTATTTTTTCTTTGTGTCATTTTCAATTTCTTTCACTGGAGTTTTATACTATTCAGACTACAAGTCTTTCATCTCTTTGGACAGATTTATTCCTAGGTATTATATTACTTTTGGTGCAATTGTAAATGGGATTAATTCCTTAATTTATCTTTCTGTTGCTTCATTATTGTGTATAGAAACATAACAGACTTCTGTACATTGATTTTTGTGTCCTGCAACTTTACTGAATTCATGTATCAGTTCTAGCAGTTTTTTGGTGGAGTCTTTCAGGTTTTATATACAAAGTATCATGTCATATGCAAATAATGAAAGTTTTACTTCTGCCTTATGAAATTGGATGGCTTTTATATCATTTTGCTGTCTGAAATCTGTGGCTAGGACTTCTAGTATCATATGCATTAAAAATGGTGAGAGTGGACCTCCTTGTCTTGTGCCTGACCTTAGAGCAAAAGCTCTCAGTTTTTCCCCATCGAGGACAATATTGTCTGTGGGTTTTTCATATATGGCCTTTATTATGTTGATGTATTTTCCCTGTAAACCTACTTTGTTGAGATTTTACCATGAAAGGATGTGTACTTTGTCAAATGCTTTTTATGTGTCTATTGAAAATGATCATATGGTTCTTATCATTTCTTATTGAATGTGATATATCACGTTGATTGAGTTGTGAATATTGAACCATGCTTGAAACTCAGAAATAAATCCCACTTGATTGTGATGAATGATTTTTTAAAACATATTGTTGAAATGCATTTGCTAGTGTTTTATCAAGGATTTTTGCATCTATGTTCATGGGAAATATGGGCCTGTAGTTCTCTTTTTTTACTGATGTCTTTATCTGTTTTTGCTATTAGAGCATTGCTAGCCTCATAAAATGAATTTGGAAATTTTTCCTCCTTTTCTGTTTTTTTTGGAAAAGTTTGAGAAGAATAAGTATTAGACTCTTCTTTAAATGTTTGGTAGAATTCATGTGTGAAGTCATCCAGTCCTGGACTTGTGTTTGTTGGGATTTTTTAATCACTCGTTCAATTTATTTGCTGTTTATTGGTCTGTCCAATTTTACTATTTCTTCCCATTTAAGATTTGGTAATTTCTAGGTTGTTCAATTTGTTGGCATTTAGTTTTTCATCATATTCTTTTAATTGTTTATATTCCTCTAGTGTTGGTTATTATTTCTCCACCCTCTTTTTTGTGTATTTTTTAATTGGTGCTCAATTTGCCAACATATCGTATAATGCCCAGTGCTCATTCCATCAAATACCCCCCTCAGCCCCTCAGTGCCCATCACCCAGTCACCCCATCCTCCTGCCCACCTCCCTTTCCACCACCCCTTATTAGTTCCCCCGTTAGGAGTCTCTCATGTTCTGTCACCCTCTCTGATTTTTCCCACTCATTTTCTCTCCTTTCCCCTATACTCTAGTTTCTCTTCAGATCAAATAAATCTTTCACCTTTATTTCTCCACTCTCATTTGTGATTTTATTTATTTGAGTCCTTTCTCTTTTTTTGTTGATAAATCTGACTAGAGGTTTATCAATTACATTGATTTTTTCAAAGAATGAACTCCTAGTTTCATTGATCTGTTCTATGTTTTTCTTTTTTTAGTTTCTATATAATTTAAATCTGCTCTAATATTTATCACTTTCTTCCTTCTGCTGGCTTTAGTCTTCATTTGTTGTCATTTTTCTAGATCCTTTAGGTGCAAGTTTAGGTTGTTTATTTGAGATTTTTCTTGCTTCTTGAGGTAGGCTTCTTTGCTATGAACTTCTTTCTTAGAACAGCTTTTGCTACATCCCAAAGGTTTGGACCACTGCATTTTCATTTGTTTTCACATACTTTTTATTTCTTTCATTTCTCAGTTGACCCATTCATTGTTCAGTGGGATGTTATTTAGCCACCATGTCTTTGTGATATTTCCATTTTTTCCCTTATGTTTGACTTTCAGTTCCATATCATTGTTGTCATCAAAGATCCATGGTATACTTTTAAAGTTAGTAAATTTGTTGAGGCTTGTTTTGTGAACTAATATGTGATCCATTCTGGAGAATGTTCCATGTGCACTTGGAACAAATGTATATTCTGCTGTTTTAGGATGGAATGTTCTCAATATAAATTCTTAGTCCTTCTGGTTCAGTGTCTCATTCAAAGCCTTTGTCTCCTTGTTGATATTCTGTTCAGATGGACTGTCCATTTATGTAAGTGGGGAGCAAAATTCCCCTACTATTATTATATTATTACTGATTAGTTTCTTTATGTTTGTTATGAGATTTTTTATGTATTTGTGTGCTCCTAGGGTGAGTGCATAAACATTTACAATTTTTATAGCTTCTTGTTGGATTGTCCCCTTTATCATTATATAGTATCTTTTATTGTCTCCTGTTACAGTTGTTTTAAAGTATATTTTGTTCAATATAAGTATTGCTACTCCAGCTTTCTTTTGACATCCATTTCCATTATAGATATTTCTTCATCTCCTCACTATCAATCTACAGGTGTCTTTAGATTTATAATGAGTCTCTTGAAGGCAGCATATAGATAGGTTTTGGTCTTTATACATTTTTCACCATGTGCTTTTGATTGGAGCATTTAGTCCATGTATGTTCAAAGAAATTATTGATAGATATGTACATATTGCCATTTTATTACTCGTTTTGTGGTTATTTCCAAAGATTTTCTCTGATACTTTTTTGTCTTTCATGTTTTGCTGATTTTTCTTTAGTGATGTATTTGGATATCTTCTCTTTATTCTTTGAATATTTATTAATGATTATTCATATATAGTTACCATTAGGCTTGTATATAACCTCTTCTGTATATATTAGTCAATATTAAGATGGTGATTTAAGTTTGAATCTATTCTTTTTTCCTCTCCTCCCCATATTTTAGGTATACATTAATGTATTTTATATCCTTTTTTTGTGATGTCCTTGACTGATTTTTTTATAGAAATATTCATTCTTATGGTTTTCTGTTTCTTACATTCATATGGTCATTTTATGTCTCTCCTTTCCACTCACAGAATCACCTTTAATATTTCTTGCAGGGCTGTTTTAGTGTGAAAGAACTCCTTTAGCTTTTGCTTGCCTGGGAAATTATTTATCTCTCTTTCTGTTCTGTCTGAATGATAGCCTTGCTGGATACAGTATTCTTGGCTGCAGATTTTTCACTTTCAGAACTTTGACTATATCATGCCACTGCTCTCTGGCTTGCAAGGTTTCTGTTGAAAAAACTCCTGCTAGCTTTATGGGATTTCCGTGTAAGTTACTGACTACTTTTGCTTTACTGCTTTGAACATTTTTTTCTTTGTCACTGTATTTTGCCAACTTATTTACAATAGGTCTTGGTATAGGTCCACTTTTGTTGATTTTGATGGAAGTTCCCTGTGCATCCTGGGCCTGGATATCTGATTCCTTCCCCCAGATTAGGGAAAGTTTTCGGCTATTATTCCTTCACATAAGTTTTCTGCCCCCTTTTCTCTCTCTTCTTTTGGTACTCCTATAATATGAATGCTATTATATTTGATGGAGTCACTGAGTTCCCTAAGTCCATTCTTGTTTTATATATATTTTTTCTCTTTCTCAGCTTAATTACTTTCCATTACTCTTTATTCTAGGTGACTAATCTGTTTTTTCTGTTTCTTCCATCCTGCTGTTCATTCCATCAAGCATGTTTCTCATTTAGTTTATTGAGCACTTTACCTCTGTTATGTTATTCCTTATCTCTGTATTAAGGGGATTCACTCATGTCTTCTACTCTTTTCTTAAGTCAGGTAAGTATCCTTAATGATCATTGCTTTAAATCTATAAGGTTACTTATATCTGTTTCACTTAGATGTCTGGCCATGACCTTGTCCCGTTTTTTCATTTGAGATAAATTCCCTTTCTAATTTTGTTTGCCTCTCGGGGTTAAGAAAGTCAACTTTATCTTCTAATTTTGAAAGTAGTGCCTTTATGAAGGAGAGGTCCTGGAAGGCCCTGCAGGAAGGTGTCCCCTGTTTCCCAGAACCTGGCACTTCAGGAGAATATCCTATGTGTGTTGCTTATGCTTTGTTCACTTGTCTGAGTCACTTTTCTTTCATTTCAGTCATCTGCACTGACTCTATGTCTTTTAGGGGCTGTGTTTGCTTTCTCTTGTGTTAGTGGGGCCCAGGCAGGAGAGCTCTTGGAATTCATGCCCGCTGGGAAGCTTGAGAGCAGGGCAGAAGTGTTAGCAAAATTTGTACCAGGCCACTAGTCTTATGACAGAACTCCTGAAGAGTTACAGTGGTTGGGAGCTGTTTGTCAGTTGTAGCTGGGGGCATGAGGCTTAACATAGTATGTGATGATGCCTGGGTACAGCTTGGCCCAGTGCAGGATGGTGGCCTGGGTATGCAGCTGGGAATGGTGGCCTGGCATGGTGCACATGGGGCTTTAACAGAATGTGCCCTGAGTCTGGGCCTAAGGCTAGCAAACATGAAGTGGGCCATTTTACAGAACTCATGGCTGGTCGTGCACTGCTAGCAAGTTAGGTAGCAAGTGTCTGTGCAGCACCATATCATGCAGATGACTCTGTGTTTATGCTGGGGGTGGGGGAGGAATATGGAGCCTGCCAGCTCCCTCATTTTCAGAGAAGCTCCCCAACATTCTCCAAAATCAGTATGAACACATTTGTCTCCTGTTTTCCCTCTGCATTGTGGAAATTGCCATTTTAATGTTGCCTCTCCCCACAGCCTACTATCTAAGGGCAGCAACCCAGCTATCACTCACCAACTCTACTCATCCAGTGCTGAGTCTCTCGATGCTTAAAGCTCCAGGCTCCAAGTAACACTGGTTATACAAACTCAAGGAATTCAGTCCTTCTGGTTTGTAACGCCAAACATTATGGGTTAGTGTTCCCTGTGCAAACCCTCTGGTGGAGGCCCCCATTTCTTTGTCCTCTCCATGCTTACAGCATCCTCCTTCCTGAGAGCAGCCTCCCTCAGGCTTTCTGACCTTTCTAACCTTTCAGATGCAGTATCTTCTTTATATTTAGTTACAGTGTTTGTTCTTTAAGTTTTTAGAACATTCTATGGCTTATTGACTTGGACGTGGATGATATCTAGTCATAAACATGGGATGAGTTGAATGCAGGGTCCTCCTACATTGCCATCTTCCCAAGCTCTTACAGTAGTTATTAATTTAGAAAAATCTGGAGTGGACATATGTGTTGATGGGCAAGGTTACAACTTTAAAAGTAGTATCCTCCTTTCCTTTTATTCGCAATGTTCATGCCTTTCTGGCTCTCCTCCACATTCTGGACAATATAATTTAAGGAGACTAGGTAAAAAAACAAAAACAAAAACAAAAAACAAAAAAACAAACAAAAAAAAACTTGCCTTTTAATTATACTCTCAACTCTCTTTCTTCTGCCTGCAATTGAAGTATACAGCAGACTCTAATTTTTACCCATAGAACTTGTTGGGTAAGTGTACCCAGAGGAGTTTTGCAGATTCAAGAGAGTGTAAAATGCAACAATTCAGCCTTAAACCTACACTACTTTCTCTGAACTATAGTTCTACACTGGCGAGATAACCATCTTGCCCAGGTGAATACAATTAGCACTTGTTTTCCATTTGAGTGGTGATATTCTGGTTTGCTTTCCATTTGCCAGAAATGTGAAGAACAAAAAAAGTGAATGGCATTCTGATATTTAACAGTGAAGATCTATGTCAATAACTACATTTCTATATAGTCATTTAACCAGCTACAGGATATCTCATTATAAAGATGGTTCATATTTATGTAAACAATTCCCTATAATTGAACATATAAACTGTTCCTTTTCTTCCAGGCTATAGAATCTGTATGCTGAAAATTACAAAATGCTGATACAAGAAATCAGAGACTATATAAATAAATGGAAAGAAATACCATGGTCATGGGTTGAAAGAGTCAGCACAGTAAAGATCTCAAATTGCCCCAAATTTACATATAAGCTTAACATAATTCCTATAAAAATCTCAGCAATATATTTTGTATATACAGAATTGATAATTCTAAAATGTGGACGAAAAGGCAAAGAAACTAGAATACCTACAACAATTTTGAAAAACAAGTATAAAGTGGGAGGCATAACTCAGGTATGAACTTTTCCTATACAGCTACAGTAATCAAGACTGTGATATTGATTGAGGGATAAACATATTGTGATAAATAGAAAAAAAAAGAAATACCAGAAATAGACCTGCACAAATATGTTCAACTGATTTTTGAGGAGGGTACAAAAGAATTCAATGGAAGAATATTAACCTTTTCAAAAAATGGTGCTGGAGCAATTGGATATTCGTGGGCAAAAAATATGAAATTTGACCTAAACTCCTTTACAGAAAACTTAACTCAAAATGTCTCACAGACTTTACGTGAAACAGAAAACTTTTAGAAAAAAAAGGACAAAATCTTTGGTATCTCAGACTAAGAAAAGAGTTCTTTGGGGCACCTGGGTGGCTCAGTCAGTTAAGTGTCTGCCTTTGGCTTAGGTCATGATCCCAGGGCCCTGGGATATAGCCCCAAATTGGGCTTCCTGCTCAGTGGGGAATCTGCTTCTCCTTCTCCCTCTGCCTGCTGCTCCCCCTGCTTGTTCTCTCTTTTTCTGTGTCAAATGAAAAAATGAAATCTTTTTTTAAAAAGAAAAGAGCTAATCAACTTGATGTCAAAGATCAAGTTGATGTCAAAGATCCATCAAAAGCAAATTTGATTAATTGGACGTCATCAAAATTATAAAAATTTTGTTCTGTAAAAGTCCATAAGACCCATAAGAGAAGGTTGAAAAGACAGATTTCAGGCTAGGAGAAAGGATTTGCAAATCATATATCCAAGGAAAGGTATATATACATATATGACATGCCAGTGTGGGGAACTCTGTGGCCCCACTCTCTGGTGACACTCCTGAACATTATTTTAAAACAACCGTTTAAAAGCTCTGGAAGTCATCTTGAAGGAAAACAGCTAAGAAAACAACAAGTATTCAAGAAAATATGTAAATATTAGGTAAGAAAGTCAGGACTATGTGGTATTTGAACCAAAACCACTTCCTTCCATTCTGCTCCCAGATTAACAAGGCAAAGACTTCACTCCAAACAACTGGAACCAAAAACACAGTGTTCTCTCTTCCCTCAGCTACCAGTCAGGGGGCATTCTTCCCTAGAGAAACAGGAATTCAGCATTTTCACATTGCCTTTAGATATTTGTTGCTGAGGCTCACCTAATGGGAAGTTCTGTCTAGAGTTGGGGGCTTTTTTTCTTCTGCCTAACCTCCTTTTCTTAAAGGGTGACCTTACCCTGAGTGTGTGTTGAGAATACTGAGCTATGGAGCTTTTCACCCATAATTTTAGGTGGTGGTTAAATACCAAGAGAAGCAAGATGAGAGGAATTCAAGCTACTGCCCAGCCTCCCCACCACCACTGAGCATTCATTCAGCTACTAGAATGAATGAGAGCATCTCATAGAGAGATGCTTGCCGTTGTCCACACCTCTAAAGCCCTATTTTAAACATTTTGTTTGGGTGTAGCTGCAGGACATAAAACAGACAGCTCTTAATCTTTTTTAAAAGAATTAACTTCATTTGTAAGAGCATGGAGAAGTTTAAAACTAAGACTTCTCTCAAAACCAGTGACATTATGGTGAAAGGAATTGATAAGAGATTTATATATCTAATGAAGATACAGCTTAAACTATAGACTGGTTAGTTTGAAGGAGAGAACTAAGGAACAAGATAGCTAGGAGGAGCTCTGCTAATGTGAGAACAAATATGCAACACTGGTCACTGAAACCATTCCGAAAAAGGAGCTACAATTTGATTAGATTGGATTGTAGATGAATTTTATGCTCCACCACACTGTTTTAAATGATAGAGAAATAGGTAAGAAATTAGTGAAGCTTAACAGCTGAGTATGTTCAGAGAGAGAATGGGAGAGAGCCACTGTCATCCCCTGGTAGCTGTGGACATACCTGAAATTTCACCATCCAGAGAAGCAACATCAGAGATTTAAGACCGTGGAGGGTTGGAAGAAAGTAGACTTCACTAAAAAAAATGCAGTCTTTCATTAAATAAATGAACAAGTTACTATTAAGAAAAAAACCCAGGGATGGGACAACTAGTATATAGAATTGCTACAATATATTTTCTAAAATAGCCAGTTCCCAACCAAAAAAAAGTTATGAGGAAAGAAAAGAAGAAAGTATGACCCATACACCAGAAAAAAAGACAAAACAACTGAAACTACCTATAAGACTAACAAGATGTCAAATTTAAGAAGAAAATATTTTTTTAGAAGAAAAGATTTCAAAGTATCCATTATAAGTATGTTCACAGGACTAAAAAAAACAAAAACACAAAAACACTTGAATAAAGAAGTAAAATAAGGTGTGATATTATTGATCAAAAAGATAATAAATTAGAATTCTTTTTAAACCCCAAATTTTAAATGAACCAAATGTAAATTTTGGACTTGAAAAGTGCAATAACTGAATTAAAATACTTATCAGAAGGCTTCAAGAGTAGTTTATCAGGTAGAAAAATATAATTAGCAAACAAATATAAATTAAAAAGAGATAAAGTAGGATAAACTCAAAAAGATTCATAAACAGACACATCATAGTAATAAATGATGAAAATAAACAAGGAGAAGTCTTGAAAGTGCATGAAAAAATTAAATATCATTTATAAGGGAACCCTAATAAGATCATTACCTGATGTCTCAGCAGAAAAAAATGGAGGAATGCTAACTTAAAAAAAATACATCACACACAAAAAGAGAACTACAGGCCAATATCTCTGATGAATATAGGTACAAAAATTCTCAGCACAAATCTAACCTACAGAATCCAACAAGACATTTAAAAAATTTACCATAATCCAGTGGAATTTCCCAGGATGCAAGGGTGGTTCAATGATTAAGAATCAATCACCATGAAACATCACATCCATAAGAGAAAAGATAAAAGCCATCTGATCATGTCAAGAGACACAGACAAAGCATTTGATAAAGTACAACACCCATTGATGAAAAAAAGCCCTCAACAGAGAAGCTCTAGTCATAAGAAAGATCATATATGAAAAACCCACAGGCAACAATATCAACCTTACCTCATGGGGAAAAAGAGACCTTTCTCACTAAGATCAACAACAAGATAAAGATGTCCATTCTCACTTCCTTCATTCAACCCTGGTACTGGTCGGCCTAGCAACAGCCATCAGACAACAAAAAGAACTAAAAGGCAACCAGACATATAAGGAAGAAGTCAAACTTTCACTATTTGCAGATTACATGATACTCTATATAGCAAACCTGAAAGACTCCACCAGAAATTGACTAGAACTGATAAATTCAGTCAAGTAGCAGGATACAAAATCAATGTGCAGAAAACTGCTGCATTTCTATAGAGAAACAATGAAGTAACATAAGGAGAAATTAAGAAAGCAATCACATTTAAGCTTGCACCAAAAATAATAAGATACCTGGAAATAAACCTTACCAAAGAGGCAAAACATTTGTACTCTGAAAACTATCAAACACCAAGGAAAGAAATTGAACGACACACATATCTGCCCCAAACTGATGATCTATAAACATATGTGGACTCAACTGTAGCAATTAAAGGACTGAAATGCTTGTAAAAAAAAAAAAGGAGGTCAGTGGAAGTGGGATAATATATTCAAAGTTCTCAAGGAAAAACACTTGTCAACCAAAAATTTTATATCCAGCAAAGATGTAAAAAAAAAATAAGGCAAAGTAAAGACTTCTCAGATAAAAATTAAGAGAATCCAGACTTCTGGAAAGATGACAGAGTAGGAGGATCCTGAGCTCACCTCTATTTATAAACACATTGAGAGAATAGCTACATCAGAGAAACTAACTCTTAAATGAGCTAAAGACTACTAGAACAGACTTCATAGTTAATCAGAGAAAGGAGGCAACATTGAAAAAGGTAGGAAGGGCAGAGATTCAACCACCAAATCCCCAGTGACACTACAAATGGAAGAGATACCACAAGCATAGAGAAGCAACAGGATCAGACCCCACAGCAGGCACCAGAGGCATAGGGTCATGTATTAGGAAGACAAGTTACCATAACATTTGGTTTTGTAAACCAGTGGGGCTTAACATTTGAGTTTTTACAATCACAGTGACTTAATTCCAGGTAAATTCAAATCAGTGGCCTTAGCTCAAGGACAGCCCAAGGGCATTAGGGAAGAGAGTCCCCACACTTAAAGAGACAGCATAACAAATAGCCTGGCCCAGACACTGCATAGAAACAGCAGGTTGAAAAGCACTTGTAGTATAGTGAAGGAAATTTATTCACTAGTCTCATAACAGATGCTTGAGGAGCAGGAATCTTTAGGAGACTTCACCAAGAATAAAAGTGCTGGTGGGTGCCATGTATCTTGCTTCCTCAACCTGAGCCTGGATAGCCAGGCACTTACAGGAGCCAGTGCTAACATTTTTTTACCTATCTTGCTAGCACCTCATGCCCTACCTCTAAGTTCCTATGAAGAGTCACCACATCCAACCCTTCCTACTCCACAGGCATCCTTTCAAAGCAGCCCACAAGAGGAAGACAATTCCCCATAGAAAATGGCTTGGAAGGAGAGACAGAACAAATTTTGTGAGTTCTTGCAAAAAGTGGTGCTTAAAGTCTGGAGTTTTTATGGTCAGCAAGCTTGTCTCAGGGAAAGCCTAGAAGGCATTGCACAGCTCTTGGATAGAAGGCAGAGAAAACAGCCCACAGACATACAGCCTGCAAACAGTAATCTGGAGTTTGGAGTACACAGTGGGTAGGTTATTTACTTTTTTAGAAGCATGGCCCAGAGAGGAAGCATTCATGGAAAGACCGATTTGGAACAAAGAAACTGACCAGCACCTATTCCCTCTCCTATCCCTCAGCATATACACAGCACAACCTGTGGGAACCAGTACAGCATGCACCAACATTTGTTACCTAACTTACTTACAAGCTCTGATTCCCTGCATTCAAGTGGAACTCCCCTTTCCAGTCACACTTGCCTCAGTCTCATTGAGGCAGGCCCCCTCTCCCAGAATATCAGCACAAACCTCTGCCAACACTACATATCTTGAACTGGGAGTTGTGCAGGGCCTTGGTTCCAGCAGCAGTGGCAACAGGTCTCATTTCACAAGCAGACAAGAACACACTGAGTTAAAGCTGACCACATTCAATTCTGGCCAGTGACAAAACACTGCCCACAATAGGCAGAGAGTCACTGCAGACAACTGGCCTGAAGGATAAAGCAGCCAAAATACAACAGCAGAAGACATGCAGCACATATTGGAGATATTCCTTGAAGACTCAAGCCCAGGGGAACAAGGGACGCTATATAGAAAGGCATTATAGGACCTCTTCTTCATATGTAGTTGACTTTCCTAACCCATAATCACAGGCACAGACAGTCAAAATGAGAAGACAGGGGAATTTTCCCCAAATTAAAAAACAGGACAAGGCCACAGCCAGAAACCTAAGTGAAAGAGATATTACTAACTTGCCTGAATAGAATTTAAAGAAATGATCGTGAAGATACTCATTGGACTTGAGAAAGAGTGGAAGGCATCAGTGAGAACCTTAACACAGAGATAAGGAATAACACATCAGAGACAAAGGATACAGTAATTGAAATAAGATACACACTCACTGGGATGAACAGCAGACTGGAAGAAGTAGAGAAATGAATTAATGACATAGACGACAGTAATAGAAAGTAATCATTCTGAACAAAAGAGGAAAAGGGAATATACAAAGTGAAAATAGATTTGTGGAACTCGGTGACTTCATCAAATGTAATAACATTTGTATGTCCCAAAAGAAGGAGAGAAAAGTTTATAGAAAATTTACTTGAAGAAAGAATAGCAGAGATTTCCCTAATCTGAGTAAAGGAACAGCAATTGCACTGCTGGGAATTTACCCCAAAGATACAGATGCAGTGAAATGGCAGGACACCTGCACCCCAATGTTTATAGCAGCAATGTACACAATAGCCAAACTGTGGAAGGAGCCTCGATGTCCATCGAAAGATGAATGGATAAAGATGTGGTTTATGTATACAATGGAATATTACTCAGCCATTAGAAAAGACAAATACCCATCATTTGCTTCAATGTGGATGGAACTGGAGGGTATTATGCTGAGTGAAGTAAGTCAATCGGAGAAGGACAAACATTATATGGTCTCATTCATTTAGGGAATATAAAAAATAGTGAAAGAGAATAAAAGGGAAAGGAGAGAAAATGAGTGGGAAATATTAGTGAGGGTGACAGAAGATGAGAGACACCTAACTCTGGGAAATGAACAATGGGTAGTGGAAAGGGAGGTGGCCGGGGGGTTGGGGTGACTGGGTAACAGGCACTGAGGGGATGGGCATTGGGTGTTATGCTATATGTTGGCATATCAAACTCCAATAAAAATATATATACAAAAAAAGGAACAGATATACATATCCAGGAGGCACCTAGGAACCCCACCAAAATCAACAGTCAGATCACACACCAATCCATATTTTAATTAAAATGGTAAAATATAGCAATAAAGAAAATATCTTGAAGGCAGCAATACAAAATAAGACAGTTTCATACAAGGGAAACTCCAAAAGGCTATCAATGGGTTTTTCAGCAGAAACTTTCCAAGTCAGAAGGGAGCCAAGGATACTCTGTCCAGCAAGGCTATCATTTAGGATAGAAGGAGAGATAAAGAGTTTTCCAGACAAACAAAAGCTATAGCAGTTCATGACCAATAAATCAGCCTTGTAAGAAATATTAAAGGGAGCTCTGGGAGTGGAAAGGAAAGATCAAAAGTGATATTTTTTTTTATTTTTTTATTTTTTTATTTTTTTCAAAAGTGATATTTTGAAGGTAGGAAACACAAAATCAGTAAAACGTATCTGTAAAAAAATTAGTAAAGAACTCACAAAATGAAAGGATGTAAAATATGACACCATATATCTAAAATGTGGTGGGCAGAGAAGTAAAGAATTTACAAACCTAATGGTAACCACAAAACAAAAACCATTGATAAATATACAAAGAATAAAGAGGAAGAAGTCCAAGTATATCAATAAAACTAGCAAACCATGAAAAAGAAAAAAAAAAACGAGAAAGGATCAGAGAAAGTATTAATAAACAAAACAAGTAATAATATCACAATAAATACATATCTATCAATAATTATTTAGTGTAAATGGAAGAAATGCTCTGATAAAAAGACACAGGGTGATACAATGGTTTAAAAAACAAGAACTAGGGCAGCCCCAGTGGCTCAGTGGTTTAGCGTCGCTTGCAGCCCAGGTGTGATCCTGGAGACCCGGGATCGAGTCCCACATTGGGCTTCCTGCGTGGAGCCTGCTTCTCCCTCTGCCTGTGTCTCTGCTTCTCTCTCCCTCTCTCTCTCTCTCTCTCTCTGTCTCTATGACTAAATGAATAAAATCTTTTAAAAAAAGCAAGAACTATCTCCATGAAGCCTACAAGAGACTCAATATAGACATGCAGACACTTTCAGATGGAAATTGAGGGATGGAGAAATATCTATCATACAAATGGATGTCAAATGAAAGCTGGAGTAGCAATTCTTATATTGGACAAAATAGACTTTAAAACAAGGATTGTAATGATAGAGAAAGAAGGGCACTATTTACATAATGAAAGGGACAATCCAACAAGAAGATATAACAAATATAAATATTTATGCATCCATCATGGGAGCACCCTAATATATAAAACAGTTAATAACAATAATAAAGAAACTAATTGATAATAATACAATAGTAGCAGGAGTCTTTAACACCCCACTCATATCAATGGACAGATCATCTAAACAGAAAATCAACAAGGAAATAATGGCTTTGAATAACATACTAAATCAGATGGATTTAACAGATATTTAGAACATTCCATCTTAAAACAGCAGAATACACGTTCTTTCCAAGTGCATATGGAACATTCTCCAGAATAGATCACATATTAGGCCATAAAACAAGCCTCAGCAAATACAAAAAATATTGAAGTCATACCATGTTTCTTTTCTGAGTACAGTGCTGTGGAATTAGAAGTCAACCACAAGAAAAAATCTGGAAAGACCACAAATACATGGAGATTAAATAACATGCTAATGAACAAATAATGGGTCAACCAGGAAATAACAATTAAAAAACTCATAGAAACAAATGAAAATGAAAACACAATGGCTCAAAGTCTTTGGGATACAGCAAAATCTTTTCTAAGAGGGAAGTTTTAGTGATACAAGTCTACCTCAAGAAGCATGAAAAATCTCAAATAAGTAATCTAAACTAACACCTAGAGAAGCTATAAAAAGAAAAAGAAATAAAAGTCAAAACCAGGAAATGGAAAGAAATAATAAATATTTGAGCAGAAATTAATGACATAGAAAGTAAAAACACAATAGAACAGATAAATGAAACCAGGAGCTCATTCTTTGAATAAATCAATTAAATCAATCAACTTCTAGCCTGACTTAACTACAAAAAAAAAATACAAAGGGGAGAGTAGAAATAACAACCAACAACACAGAAATACAATTATAAAAAGAATATTATTTAAAACTATATGCCAACAAATTGGACAATATAGAAGAAATGGATTAATTCTTAGAAACATAAAAACTACCAACAGAAACAGGAAGGAATAGAAAAATTGACCTGACCAATTACCAGCAAAGAAATTGAATCAGTAATAAAAATATTCCCAACAAACAAACTCCAAGACCAGACAGCTCTACAGGTAAATTATACCAAACATTTAAAGGAGAATTAATATCTATTCTTCTCAAACTTTCACAAAAAAATAGGGAAACTTCCAAATTCCTTGTACAAGACTGACATTACCCTGATATCAAAACAAAATATAGACACTAGAAGGAGAGAGAGAGAGAACTACAGGCCAATATATCTAACGAATGCAGATGCAAAAATCCTCCATAAAATACTAGCAAACCAAATCCAACAATACGTTAAATAATCATTGACCATGATCAAGTGTGATTTACTCCCAGCACACAAGGTAGTACTGTATTCACAAATCAATAAATGTGGTACATCACATCAATAAGCAAAGATTAAAACCATATGATCATTTCAATAGATACACAAAATTTATTTGATGAGGTACAACAGTCATTCATGACAAAATCCCTCAACAAAATAGGTTTGGGGGGACATAACAAAATAAAGGACATACATGAAAAACTCATAAGTAACATCATACTCAATGGGAAAAAATTGAGAAATTTCCTCAAATGTCAGGAACAATCAACACTCAGCACTTTTATTTAACATAGTACTGAAAGTCCTAGCCATAGCAATCAGATATCAAAAAGAAATAAAAGGCATTCAAATTAGTAAGAAAGAAGTAAAACTATCACTCTTTGCAGATAACACGATACCATATATATATAGGAAGCCCTAAAGACTACCCATAAGATAATAGAACTTATAAATGAACTCAGTAAATTCATAGGATAAAAAATCAATATACAGAAATTTGTTGCCCTTCTATATCCTAATAATGAATGAGCATAAAGAGAAATTTTTAAAAATCCATTTTTAATTGCACCAAAAATAAAATACCTATGTATTAACCAAATAAGTGAAAGACCTGTGCTCAGAAAACTATAAAACATTGATGAAAAAATGGAAGATGAAAAAAAAAGAAATGGAAGATGACACAAACGGAAGGACATTCAATGCTCAAAGATTAGAAAAACATATTGTTAAAAACGTCTATACTAGGGCAGCCCCGGTGGCGCAGAGGTTTAGCGCCGCCTGCAGCCTAGGACGTGATCCTGGAGACCCTGGATCAAGTCCCACGTCAGGCTCTCTGCATGGTGCCTGCTTCTCCCTCTGCTGCTCTCTCTCTCTCTCTCTCTCTTTCTCCCTCTCTCTCTCTCCCCTCTCTCTCTATCTCTATGAATAAATAAATAATCTTTAAAAAATGTCTATACTACCCAAAGCAATCTATATATTTAATGCAATCCCTGTCAAAGTATCAACAGCATTTTCCCCAGAACTAGAACAAACAGCTCTAAAATTTGTATTGAACCACAAAAGATTGCAATTATCTAAAGTAATCTTGAAAAAGGAAAAAGAAAACGAGGTATCCCACTCCCAGACTTCAAGTTATATTACAAAGGTGTAGTAATCAAAACAAGTTAATACTGGCACAAAAATAGATACACAGATCAATAGAACAGAGTGGAAAACCCAGATATAAACTTACTATTTTATAGTCAGTCTTTGACAAAGTTGGCAAGACTATGCAATGGGAAAATTCTCTTTAACAAATGGTGTTGGGAAATCTAGACAGCTATATGCAAAAGATTGAAACTGGACCACTTCCATTCTTTTTTCTTAAGTTTTTCTTTTAATTCCAGTTACTTAACATACAGTGGTATATTAGTTGCAGGTATACAATATAGTAATTCAGCAATTCAATACATGACCCTGTGCTTATCACAATAAGTACACTCCTTAATTTCATCACCTATTTAACTCATTTTCCCACTCCCCTCCTCTCTGGTAACTATCAGATTGTTCTATAGAGAACAATTCTAATTATTCAATTAAAAGACTGTTGCTTCTCTCTCTCTCATTTTTATGATTTTTAGACCACACAAAAAAATAAATTAAGAATAGATTAGAGACCTAAATAGGAGATCTGAAACCATAAAAATCCATTGCTCATGGCCACAGCAACATTTTTCTAGATATGTCTCTTGGGGGAAGAGAAATAAAAGTAAAAATATAAGCTATTGGGACTGCATCAAAATAAAAAGCTTTTGCTCAGCAAAGGAAACAATAAACAAAAGTAAAAGACAACTTACTGAATGGGATAATATATTTACAAGTAACATATCTCATAAAAGGGTTAGCATCCAAAATATATAAAGAACTTACACGAAGCAAAACCCCAAAACAAATAATCCAATTTAAAAATGGGCAGCAGTAATGAACAGATATTTCCGAAAGAAAACATCCATATGACCAACAGGCACATGCAAAGATACTCATCATCATTTACCATCAGGGGAATGCAAATCAAAATTACAATGAGATATGTAATTTAGAGATCTGTTATATTACAGATCTGTCAGAATGGCTAAAATCAACACCAGGTGTTGGTAAGGATGTGGAGAAAGGGGAACCCTCTGGCACTGTTGATGGGAATGTGAGCTGGTGCAGCCACTGTAGAAAATATGATAAAGGTTTCTCAACAATAGAACTACTACACTAAGATCCAATAATCACACCACTGGTATTTACCTCCCAAATACAAAAACACTAATTCACAGGGATACACTCCTATGTTTATGGCAGCACTATTTATAATTGCCAAATTATGGAAGCAGTCCAAGTGTTCATTGATAGATGAATAGATAAAGAATATATGGTATATATGGTGTATATGTATGTGATACTCCATTTAAGGGAATACTGCTAAACCATAAAAAATGAAATCTTGCCATTTGCAAGTACATCGATGGAATTAGAGAGTATAATGCTAAGCAAAATAAGTCAGAGAAAGACAATACTATGCGATTTCACTCATATGTGTAATTTAATAAACAAAACAGATGAACAAAAGAGGAAAAGACAGTGAAAGAAGCCAAGAAATAGATGCTTAACTATTGAGAACAAACTGATGGCTGCCAGAGGGAATGGGTGAAATAGATGGGTGGGGATTAAGGAGGACATTTGTCAGGCTGAACACTGGGTGATGTATGGAATTGTTAATTACTATATTGTACACCTGGAACTAATAAAACACTATATTAACTATATTGGAATTAAATTTTTTTTAAATAAAGAAAAAAGTACACTTATCTTGATGAGTACTGAGTAATTAATATATGGTATTGTTGAATTTCTATATTGTACACCAGAAACTAATATAACACTATATGTTAACCACCCTGGAATTAAAATTTTTAAAAAGAATCCATGAAAGGAGGCACCTGGGTAGCTCAGTCGGTTAAGACTCTGCCCTCAGCTCAGGTCATGATTTCAGGGTCTTGAAATTGAACCCTGTGTTGGGATCCCTCCTTAGCAGGGAGCCTGCTTCTCCCTCTCCCTCTGCTGCCCCACCCCTGCTTGTGCTCTCTCACTTTCTCTCTCTCTCTCAAATAAATACAAGCTTTAAAAAATAGAATCCACAATAGGAGTGCCTAAGTCCCTCCTTTGGCAAAATCAGTTGAGTGTCTGACTTTTGGTTTTGGCTCACATCATGATCTTGGGTTCATGAGATCAAGCCCTGCATCAGGCCCAGCACTCAGAGTCTGCTTGGATTCTCTCCTCCCTCTCCCCTTCCCCACTCCTCCCCTCCTCTTCTCTCCTCTCTCTCTCTCAAAAAATATTTTAAAAGGATCCATTATAAATTTATAGTATGCAGTACTACTCTGTAGTAAGAAGCAACAAATTACTGATGAATGCAACCATTTCGATGAATATCCAAGGAATTATGCTGAGTGAGAAAAAAAGAGCCTGTCACAAATGGTTACATACTGCATTATTCATTTATACATGACTTATTTATTTTTTAAATAATAAAATTACAAGTGTGGGAAAGATTATTGGTTTCCAGGGGTTAGAAGTAGAAAAGAGATATAAGATGCTAGGTGTAGCTATAGAATGGCAATATAATGGATCCTTAGAACTGGATCAGTAACTGGACTGTGGTGCAGGTGCAGGAATCTTCACAAGTGTTAAAATTTTATAAACCTTAGTATACACCCACAGATATGAACAAATGAGTAAAAACCTGGGGAAATTTGAGTAAGATTTATGGATTATATCAATGTCAGTATTTTTGTTCAAATAATATACTGTAGTTTTGCAAATGTTGCCATTGGAGGAACCTAGGCAAAATGCAGAAGAGATTTCTCTGTACTATTCTGTGTAATTGTAGGTTTACCTACAATTATACCAATTGAAATTTCAACTAAAAAATAATTCTAGGACAATTTTTGATGGGCCAACCATAGTCTATCCTACTCACTGATTTCAACTGTAATCTCTTGACAAAAAAATACAAAAATACAAAAGCAACTATTTGAGGATTCTGAAAATTTAAGAATAGTAAGCAGATTCAGTAGGAAATCAAAACTTAAAGAATAATTCTTTAAGTGAGTGAGTTTATTGGGAGTGTCCCCCATTTTTTGTTTCTTGGCTTTGACTCTAGGGCAGTTCTAGCGCAGAACTGCACAACAGGCAGGGATAGTGAAAACTCTGAGAGAAACCTTGTCTTGCTAGTAAGAATATTGGGAATAAAGACCATTCTTGCCAATGAATGTTGGAGTAATCTTTATTTGCATTTATTTTTTCTCTTTTTTTTTTCTCTAAGCCCCATCTTGAAGTGGCCTCAGTCACGCAGCTCTACTGCAGCAGCAGTGGTACATTTATCTAAACAAGAGAAAATCTGTATTTCTCAAGGAGGAAAAGGGGACCTGTTGTTCAAAGAAGTATATATAATTTTCTCTTATATTGTTTGTACATCTTTTTTCTCTCACTGATTCCCTCTGAGAATGGCCTCAGATGTACATAACTGCATAGCATCGAGTGGCTAAATCTTTGAGAGGAAACATATCTTTCTTCAATTTTTTTTAAATTTTTATTTATTTATGATAGTCACACACAGAGAGAGAGAGAGGCAGAAACACATGCAGAGAGAGAAGCAGGCTCCATGCACCGGGAGCCCGACGTAGGACTCGATCCCGGGTCTCCAGGATCGCACCCTGGGCCAAAGGCAGGCGCCAAACCGCTGCGCCAACCCAGGGATCCCCGAAACATATCTTTCTAACTAGAGTATAGGGGAAAGTCTCCTAGGACCAAGACAGTGTGAGAGAAATCACTAAAAAAGAGAAATCTGGTTAGGTGTTCCCCTAACTTGGTGTATGAATTAACAAAATTCCCAAGTGCACACCTGAGTTGTGTATGTAGGGAGAGACCCAAAGCAACATAGCAAAGTCTTTTATTACTGATAGGAGCCATCACCTAACTCCCTAATTGCTAAGTGGAACAAGGATGGGATAGACCAAAATCAGTGTAAGAAAGTCTTTTTAAAATTAGCTGACATTAGAGCAGCCCAGGTGGCTCAACAGGTTAGCGCCGCCTGCAGCCCAGGGCGTGATCCTGGAGACCGTGGATCGAGTCCCATGTCAGGCTCCCTGTGTGGAGCCTGCTTCTCCCTCTGCCTGCGTCTCTGCCTCTCTCTTTCTCTCTCTCTGTGTCTCTCATGAATAAATAAATAAATAAATTTAAAAAAAATAAAAAAAATTAGCTGACATTGGAATAATCAGAAAAAAAAAAAAAAAACCCACAGGAAAGAGTTTTTAGTCTGAACCTACCCAGATTGAACTTCTGCTGAAACAAAGAAAGAAATCAATATTACCAAGAGAATTTTAACAAGACCCAGAGCCTTATGACGTAATATTGAAAATGTGCAGAATACAACCTGAAATTATTCAACATACAAAGAATTGGGAACATGTGACTAATTCTCAAGGAAAAAGACAACCCATAGATGACACCTATAAGATGATACAGATGTAGGAATTATCAACCAGACATTAAAGCAACTATTATAACCATACCCTTATGAAGTACAAATGAAAACTTTGAAGTTAACAGAAAAAGAAATATTATCAATAAATAAATGGAAAGTATAAAATGGAGTAAATGAAGATTTTGTTTCTTAAGACATTTTTAAAGATTTTCTTTTAAGATTTTATTGAAACTTTAAATAAACTAAATTTAAGGTTAGTTAACATATAGTGTATTATTAGTTTCAGGGGTAGAATTTAGTGATTCATCACTAAGTTGCATATAACACCCAGTATTCATTACATCAAGTACCCTCCATAATGCCCACCACTGCATTACCCAATTCCCCACTAACCTCCCCTCCAGCAACCCTGTTTGTTCCCTCTAGTTAATAGTCTGTTATAGTTTGCCTCCTTCTCCATTTTACCTTACTTTATTTTTCCTTCCCTTGCCCTATGTTTATAACTTTTCTTAAATTCCACATACCAGTGAAATCTTACAATATTTTTCTTTCTCTGACTGACTTATTTCACTTAGCATAATACACTGTAGTTCCATTCACATCATTGAAAATGGCAAGATTTCATTCTTTTTAAAGGCTGAGTAATATTCCAGTACATATACATATGTGTGTATACATACATATGTATGTATATGTATGTATATATATGTATGTGTATATGTATGTATGTATGTATGTATGTATACACATCTTCTTTATCCATTCAGCAATCAATGGACACCTGGGGTCTTTCCATATTTTGGCTACTGTGGGCATTACCATAAATATTGAGGTGCATGTGCCCCTTCGAATCACTATTTTTATGTCCTTTGCATAAATACCTGGTGGTGCAATTGCAGATTGTAAGGTAGTTCTATTTTTAACTTTTTGAGGAACCCACACACTGTTTTCCAGAGTGCCTGCACAAGTTTGCATTCCCACCAACATTGCAAGAGCATTCCCCTTTCTCTGCATCCTTCCCAACATCTGTTGTTTCCTGACGGTTAATTTTAGCCATTCTGACTGGTGTGAGGTGGTATCTCATTGCAGTTTTTTTTATTGCAGTTTTGATTTGTATTCCCCTCATGATGAGGGATGTTGAGCGCTTTTCATGTGTCTGTTAGCCATTTATATGTCTTCTTTGGAGAAATTTCTATTCATGTCTTCTGCTCACTACTTGACTGGATTTTTTGGTTTTTTGGGGTGTTGAATTTGATAAATTCTTTATAAATCTTGGATACTAGCCCTTTCTCTGATATGTCATTTGCAAATAACTTCTCCCATTCTCTAGGTTGCATTTTGGCTTTTTATCTTGATGAAGTCCCAATAGTTCATTTTTGTTTTTGTTTCCCTTGCCTCTGGAGAGGTCTCTAGTAAGAAGTTGTTACAGCCAAAGTCAAAAAGGTTGCTGCCTGTGTTCTCCTCTAAGATTTTGATCATGCCTGTCTCACATTTAGTTCTTTGATACATTTTGAATTTATTTCTGTGTATACTGTAAAGAAGTAGTCCAGTTTCAGTCTTCTGCTTGTTGCTGTCCAGCTTTCTCAACATTATTTGTTGAAGAGACTCTTTTTACCACTGTATATTCTTTCCTGCTTTGTCGAAGATTAGTGGATCATAGAATTAAAAGTCCATTTCTGGGTTCTCATTGTGTTCCATTGACCTATGTGTCTATATTTGTGCTAGTACCATACTATCTTGATGATTACACCTTTGTAATATAGCTTGAAGTCCAGAATTGTGATGCCTCCAGCTTTGGTATTCTTTTTCAACATTACTTTGGCTAATCGGGGTCTTTTACAGTTTCATGAACATTTCAGAAGTGTTTCTTCTACCTATGTGAAAAATACTGGTGTTATTTTGATAGAAATTGCATTGAATGTATAGATTGCTTTGGGTGGCATAGACAATTTAACAGTATTTATTCTTCAAATCCATTAACGGAATGTTTTGCCATTTTTTTCATCTTCTTCAATTTCTTTCATAAGTGTTCCACAGTTTTGAGAGTACAGAGTCTGTTTCTTGGTTTGTTTTTCTTTTGTTTGCTTGCTTTGTTTCTTAGATTCCACATATGAGTGAGATCATATGGTATTTGACTTTCTCTGATTGGCTTATTTTGCTTAGCATAATATCCTCTGAATCTATCCATGTTGTTGCAAGTGGCAAGATTTCATTCTTTTTTTATGGCTGAGTCATATTCCATTGTGTGTGTGTGTGTACACCACATCTTCTTAATCTTTCATCTATCAGTGGACATGTGGGCTGCTTCCATAATTTGGCTATTGTAAATAATGCTGTGATAAACATAGGGGTGCACATGTCTTTTCAAATTAGTGTTTTCATGTTCTTTGGGTAAATACCCAGTAATAGAATTACTGGATTATATGATATTTCTATTTTTAATATTTTGAGGAATGTCCCTACTGATTTCCATAGTGGCTACACCAGTTTGCATTTGCACCAACCCAGGGCATGAGTGTTCCTTTTTCTCCACATCCTTGCCAACACTTTTTATTTCTCATCTTTTTGATATTAGCCATTCTGACAGACTGGTTTTGATTTGCATTTCCCTGATGATGAGTAATGTTGAGTGTCTTTCCAAGTGTCTGTTGGCCATCTGGATGTCTTCTTTGGAGAAGACATGTCTTCATGTCTTCTGCCCATTTGTTAACTATATAATTTGGTAGGGATTTTTTTTGACATTGAGTTGTATCAGTTCTTTATAGAGGTTGGATACTTTTTGGATCTGTCATTTGCAAGTATCTTATATTCTGTAGGTGGCCTTTTAGTTTTGCTGATTGTTTCATTTGCTGTGCAGAAGTTTTTTATTTTGATGTAGTCCCAATAGCTAATTTTTAGTTTTGTTTCCCATGATTCATGAGACATATCTAGAAGGAAGTTGTTATGGCTGATGTCAGAGACCTTACTGCCTGTGCTCCCTTCTAGGATCTTTGTGGTTTCAGGTCTCACATTTAGGTCTTTAATCCATTTTATTTTTTTGGTATGGTGTAAGAAAATGACCCATTTTCATTCTTTTGCATGTAGCTGTCCAGTTTTCCAGCACTATTTATAGAAGAGACTATCTTTTCCCCATTCTGTATTCTTGCCTCCTTTGTTGAAGCTTAATTGGTAATATAGGTGTGGGTTTAGTTCTGGGCTTTATATTCTGTTCCATCAATCTATGTGTCTGTTTTTATGCTAGTACCATAGTGTCTTGATTACTTCAGCTTTGTAGTATAACTTGATATCTGGGATTGTGATTTCTTCAGTTTTGTTTTTCATTTTCAGTGTTGCTTTGGCTATTTGAGGTCTTTTGTCGTTCCATATACATTTTAGGATAGTTTGTGAAAAGTGCTGTTGGTATTTTGGTAAGTATTGCATTAATTCTGTAGATTGCAATAAATCTGTAGTATGGACATTTTAATATTTGTTCTTCCAATCCATGAGCATGAAACGTATTTCCATTTGTTTGTGTCATCTTCAATTTCTTTCATCATTGTTTTATGGTTTTCAGAGTACAAATATTTCACCTCCTTAAGTTTATTCCTAGGTATCTTATTTTTTTTGATGAAATTGTAAATGGGATTGTTAGGTTTATTCCTAGGTGTCTTATGGGTTTTGCTGAAATTTTAAAAGAAATCAATTCCTTGATTTTTCTTTCTGCTGCTTCATTATTGGTATATAGAAATTCAACAGCCTTCTGTGCATTGATTTTTTATCCTGTGAATTTGCTGAATTCTTCTATCAATCCTAGCAATTTCTTGGTGGAGTATTTTGGGTTTTCCACATAGAGTATCACATACTCTGCAAACAGTGAAAGCTTGACTTTTTCCTTGCTGATTTGGATGCCTTTTATTTCTTTTTGCTCTGTGATTGCTGAAGCTAGGACTGCCAGTACTATGTTGAACGACAGTGGTGAAAGTGGATATCCCTGTCGTGTTCTTGACCTTAGGGGAAAAGCTTTCAGTTTTTCCCTATTGAGGATAATATTAGCTATGGGTCTTTTGTATATGGTCTTTATGATGCTGAGTTATGTTCCTTCTATCTGTACTTTTAAAGTTTTTGGGGATCCCTGGGTGGCGCAGCAGTTTGGCGCCTGCCTTTGGCCCAGGGCGCGATCCTGGAGACCCGGGATCGAATCCCACATCGGGCTCCCGGTGCATGGAGCCTGCTTCTCCCTCTGCCTGTGTCTCTGCCTCTCTCTCTCTCACTGTGTGCCTATCATAAATAAATAAAAAAAAATTAAAAAAAAATTAAAGTTTTTGTGGGTTTTGTTGTTTGTTTTTATATTTGTTTTCTATCAAGAAATGATGCTGTACTCTGTCAATGCTTTTTCTGCATCTATTGAGAGGATCATATTGTTCCTATTCTTTCTTTTATTAATGTGGCTTAAACATTGATTGATTTGTAAATACTGAACCACACTTGCAGCTCAGGAATGAATTCCACTTGATCATGGTAAATAATTATTTTAATGTACTGTTGGTTTCAATTCACTAGTATCTTGAGAATTTTTTGCATCCATGTTCATCAGGGATATTGGCCTGAAATTCTCCTTTTTAGTGGAGTCTTTTGTTTTGGTATCAAATTAATGCTGGCCTTGTAGAATGAGTTTGGAAATTGTCTTTCCATTTCTATTTTTTGGAACAGTTTGAGAAGAACAGGTTTTAACTCTTCTTGAAATATTTGGTAGAATTCCCCTTGGGAAGCCATCTGGCCCTGGACTTTTGTTTGTTGAGAGATATTCTTGTTTTTTAAAGATTTTATTTATTTATTATGAAAGACACACACATAGAGAGGCAGAGACACAGGCAGAGGGAGAAGCAAGCTTCATGCAGCGAGCCCAATGTGGGACTCTATCACTGACGCTGGGATCACGCCCTGAGCCAAAGGCAGATGCTCAACTGCTGAGCCACCCAGGCGTCCCTGTTGAGAGATTTTCATTACTGATTCATTTCTGCTGATTATGTGTCTGTTCAGATTTTCTAATTCTTCCTGTTTCACTTTGGGTAGTTTATATGTTTCTAGGAATTTTTCCATTTCATGTTTGCCATGTTGACATATAATTTCCTTAACACTTTCATATAATCGTTGGTGTTTCTGTGGTGTTGGTTGTGATCTCTCCTCTCTCATTAGTGATTTTATTTATTCATATCCCTTCTCTTTTCTTTTTGGTAAGTCCAGCTAGGGGTCTATTATATTTGTTAATTCTTTCAGAGTACCAGCTGCTAGTTTCACTGACCTGTTCTACTGTTTCTTTTTATTTCTATGTCATTGACTTCTGCTGTAATCTATATTATTTCCCTTCTCCTGCTGGATTTAGGTTTTATTTGCTGTTCTTTCTTCAGCTCCTTTAGGTGTAAGGTGGCTGTGTATTGGAGACTTTTCTTCCTTTTTGAGGAAGACCTGTATTGCTATACACTTCCCTCTTAGGGCGGCCTTTGTTGAACCCCAAAGTTTTTTAACTGTCATGTTTTCATATTCATTTGCTTCCATGTATGTATGTATGTATGTATTTAAGATTTTATTTATTTATTCATAAAGACACACACAGAGAGAGAGAGAGGCAGAAACACAGGCAGAGGGAGAAGCAGGCTCCATGCAGAGAGCCCAATGTGGGACTCGATCCCAGATTTTCAGGATCACGCCCTGGACTGAAGGTGGCACTAAACCACTGAGCCACCTGGGCTGCCCCCATGTATTTATTTAATTCTTCTTTGATTTTCTGGTTGACCCATTCATTTTTTTTAAATTTTTATTTATTTATGATAGTCACACACAGAGAGAGAGAGAGGCAGAGACACAGGCAGAGGGAGAAGCAGGCTCCATGCACCAGGAGCCTGACGTGGGATTCGATCCTGGGTCTCCAGGATCGCGCCCTGGGCCAAAGGCAGGCGCCAAACCACTGCGCCACCCAGGGATTCCCCCATTCATTTTTTTAGTAAGATGTTCTTTAACATCCATGTATTTGTGGTCCTGCCAAATATTTTCTAGTGGTTGACTTAAATTTCATAATATTGTGGTCTGAAAATATGCATGGTATCATCCCAATCTTTTTGTTCTGGTTGAGGCCTGACTTGTGACCCAGTATGTGATCTCTACTGTGGAGCATGTTCCATATGTACTCAAAAAGAATGTTTATTCAGTTGCTTTAGGATGAAATGCTCTGAATATATCTGTGAAGTCCAGTGTGTCATTCAAAGCTCTTGTTTCCTTATTGATCTTCTGCTTAGATGATCTACTCATTATTGTGAGTGGGGTGTTTAAGTCTCATACTATTATTGTATTATTTTCAATGAGTTTCTTTAGGTTTGTCATCAATTGAAGTATATATTTGGGTACCCCCCAAATTGGGGGCATAGATATTTATAATTCTTAGTTCTTATCGGATAGACCTCTTTATTATGATATAGTGTCCTTCTTCATCTCTTATTACAGTCTTTGGTTTAAAATCTAGGTTATCTGATATAAGTTTGGCTACTCCAGCTTTCTTTTGATGTCGATTGGCATGAAAAATAATTCTCTACCCCCCTCGCTTTGAATCTGGAAGTTTCTTTGGATATAAAATGAGTCTCATAAGCAGCATATCAATGGATCTTGTTTATTAATCCATTACGATGCTCTGTCTTTTTATTGAAGCATATAGTCTTCTTATTCCAAAGTAATTATTGAAACATTTGAATTTAGTGATATTGTATTACGTGTAAAGTTGTTATTCTTTGTTTTAAATATTTTATCTATTTATTCATGGGACACACACACACACACACACAGGCAGAGACATAGGCAGAGGGAGAAGCAGGCTTCATGCAGGGAGCCCGATGTGGGACTTGATCCGGGGAATCCAGGATCATGCCCTGGGCCAAAGGTAAGTGCTAAACCACTGAGCCACCCAAGGATCCCCCTAAAGTTGCTATTCTTGTAGATTTTCTCTGTTCCTTTCTAGTCTTTGTTGGTTTTGGTCTCTCTTTCTAGCTCAATGGGTCCCCTTTAATATTTCTTGCATAGCTGGTTTAGTGTTCATAAATTCCTTTAATTTTTTTCTTGACTTGGAAACTATCCTTCCTTCTATTCTGAATAGCAGTCTTGCTGGATAAAGTATTCTTGGTTGCATATTTTCCTCATATCATGCCAGTCTTTTCTGGCCTTCCTGATGTCTGTAGACAGGTTGCTGCTATCCTTATGTGTCTACACTTGTAGGTTAAGGTCATTTTTCCATAGAAATTTTCAGAATTCTTTGTATTTTGCAAGTTTCATTATATGTCATGGCTTTGATCTGTTTTTTTGATTTTTTGTTTTTTTGTTTGTTTGTTTTGAGAGGAGTTCTCTGTGCCTCTTGGATTTGAATGCCTGTGTCTTTCCTCAGATTAGGGAAGTTCTCAAATATAATTTGTCCAATTAAACTTTCTGCTCCTTTTTCTTGCTCTTCTTATTCTGCGAGTGCTATGATATAGATATTACTGTGCTTTGTGGAAATGCTGAGTTCCCTACATCTATACTCATGATCCAATAGTTTTCTTTCCCTCTTCTTTTCAGCTCCATAAATTTTCATAATTTTATCTTCTATATCACCTATTCTTTCCTCTTCTCCAATCATCATTGTTTTTTATATCCAATTAGTTTTGCATCAGTTCTATAGAAGTTTTAAACTTAGCCTGACAATTTTCTAGGTCTTTTATCTTTGCAGCAAGTGTTTCTCTGGTGTCTCTATGTTTTTTTTCATTCCGAGCTAGTAGTCCATGACTATTGATCTAAGTTCTTGTTAGATATATTGCTTGTGTCTGTTTTTAGCAAGTCCCTGGCTGTGATGTCTTCCTGACCTATCCTTTCAGGAGAATTCCTCCATCTTGACATTTTGGCAAAGTTTCTATCTTTTCTGTGTTATGAAGGCTTGTTACGTTTCCTGCACTTCAGAGTAATGTTATTTTAAAAAGAGGTCATACACTGTCCAGGGCCTGGCACTTTAGGAAGTGTTCCTGGTGTATGCTGTGTGCACTCTGCTGTTATGTTTTGCCTGCTATTTTCCACTGGTCAGGCCTCTGCAGAGTGCCTCCTTGTTTGCAGTGGGAAGTACTTGGAGCTTTATGTAGGTGTGCTTTGATTTGTTTGTTGAATAAAGCCTGGGAAAAAGAGACAGAAAGTAAAAGAAAAAAAAGAGTGAGACAAAAAAGAGAGAGACAAAAAAGCCTGTTCCAAACAAAAGATACAAGAAAGGGAATGAAAAAGAAAACAAACAATCACAAAAACTATAAGCCTGATTCCAAAGAAAAAGGAAAGGAAAATAATTAAAAAGAAAAGAAAAAAGAAGCCTGATCGAAAGAAAGAAAGAAAGAAAGAAAGAAAGAAAGAAAGAAAGAAAGAAAAGAAAAGGAAATGAAAAAAGAAACCTAACAAACAAAAAACTATAACCCTGATTACACAAGAAAAAGAAAGAATATGAAAAAAAAAACACACACACACACAGTCTGGTCCTATTTCCCCCAGTACTGAAGGGGACACTTGAAGCACTGTATGATCAGTAGACTGGTGCATGTGGCAAGTTACCTGTTTTGCTCTTCTTGGAGAGAGGCCTGCTATGGTGGCTCAGAGTCAATCCTACCCAGTAAAAAAAGCACTTGCCATGCACAGTGTGGTGGGGTTTGATGTAAAAGCCTCCCACCTCCACTGGGAGCAGCTGTGTTGCTCTCTGATGTACAATAAAGTAATAGTGCAGATAAAATGGTGACACCCCACTCTTTTGATTCCTGAACAGAGGATCTCACACCCCCTGCTATTCACAGAAAAGCAGAGGCCCTCAGTGTACCCAATGACCAGCTCTCCTGTATTTTATTTTTGGTGAAATTGGGATTCAAAACTCTAAATCTCCTGCATTTTATCTTTGGCGTGTGGCTGGTGTTCAAGACTCCATATCTTAAAGGAGCTGGCATTGCTTGGCTCCACTCCTTCTTCTGTATTAGAGGCTTGCTGTTGCTCTGACTAGTGCCCTTTGTCCCATAAAAACAGTCCCCTGCCTGTTCTGTGCATAGAATCTGTGGTATATCATCATTAACAGCAGTGACCAGGTTATCAACCCTCTGCCCATGCCTTTGTCCCCTGTCTATGAAAGACCATTTGCTTGAAACTGCAAGATCCTTTGTCTTTGAAGAGGCAATATAGCCTCTTCCAAATGTACTCCAAGAAGGGGAATGATCTCTTCCAATGTGACCCCAGAGAGCCCTACACCACTTTGTGCTTGCTCCCTGACTAGAGCACTCTTCTCCAGGTACACATGCTATATAGCTCAGCTCCAGCGAAAGTGATGCCCTTCCAAACCTGAAAAGCTTGAGTTCCAGTTACTGTTTGGAAAAAACCTCTGCCACTCAGCATCCCCCAACCCCAGTCTGTGGTCTGAAAGGTTTGCTTCTTGTGCGATTGCAATGCTGCACACCCTTAACCTCCCCCCCTCCTTTTTCTCTCCCCACAGAAAAGTTCCCTCTCCCCAGCAGCATGACAGCTTTTCCCTCTCCTAATTCACTTCCATGCACCCCACACATGCCATGCTGTTTCTTTCCAACCATGGAGAACCTTCTTCCAAACTTCAGATCAATTTTCTGGGTGTTCCACATGACTTGACACAATACAGCTGTGTTCTAGGAACGAGGAAAGCCCAGGATCCTCCTATGTGTGTGCCATATTAACTCCTCCTTGGAGTAAATGAATATTTTAGAACAAAATTATAATATCTTATAAGAAGAATCATTGGTGATATCAGCATCATGAAAGAAAAGAAGCATAACTCCTTCTTTTCTTTCCCTCATTTAAACAACTAATTAATTAGACATCCATAACCAAACAAATGGTCTTCTGCATATTATATAAGGAAACCTGGGAAGTTTCTAGCCAACTTGTGTATCTGAAATAAACAAATAATACCTTGGTAAGGATTGTAAATCCAAGGGAGTGGGCATATCTGTCCTATTCCCCCTCACCAGGATGAGGAGTAGTAACCTAGAGTGCAAAGCTTAGCAGAAACTCATGAACAGGAGAATTGATGGAAGTCAATCAATTGACTGTCTAAGGAGAGATTCCAGCATGCAACTGGAATGGGATAGAGAACAGTTTGAATACAGAAGAGAGGGAAATACTTGTCAAGGTAGCTGCCCCCACTACAATGATACTTCCAGGGGTTAGACAGCAGTAGCTGCAGTCTTTCCAGCAGAGGAGATGGAAGTGATAACCTGTCCCAGGAGAACATGAAAAGCAAAAGTAATGAATGACTCCCTGCCTACCTTAGTAGTGTAGGTTGCAGCTAGAGAAACCCACTTCACTCACAAGCATCTGGAATGCTGAGCAGGGACCTCTAGGACTCAGGGGAGGGGGATAAAGGAAAACTGGAAAAAAAGCAGGAAAAACTTCAAAGGATGTTAAATGAACATGTTTCTTGTTGTCTGCTTCAGGACTTTAGCCAGAACTGTCCATAAACCTGTGGGAGCACCCCACTTGAAGATGTCCCCACCAGGTCTATGGACACCATCAAAGCCCCAACTGCTAACTCCACACCTTTCCCAACTCTGCTGCCATTTCCTTTTAAGTGCTTCAGAGTGCATCTGTGATAGCAAGCTCTGGTAAAAACAGGGTCTTCAGATAATAAGCCTAGGTCATTGGGCCAGGGAGAAAGTACAAACTTGAGCTATAGCACCACCTTCTGGAATACAAAAAACAAAAGTTTCAAAGAGCCAACCTATTGAATTGTAAGAGCAGCAGACATACAACTTCTATTAAGGAGCTTTCTGCTATTTCAAATGTGAAAGCAGAAGCACAAACCTACAATCACCATGAAAAATCAAGGAAATATTGAATTGAAAAAAGAAAACAATAATCTCCCAACTAATGAACTCAAAGGCACAAAATATTGTGAACTGATAAAGAATTCAAAATAGCTTCTGCACATAAATCCAATGAACTATTAGAAATCTCAGAACATTCCACAATAGCCAAACTGTGGTATATGTATACAGTGGAATATTACTCAGCCATTAGAAATGACAAATACACACTATTTGCTTCAACGTGGATGGAACTGGGTGTTATGCTGAGTGAAATAAGTCAATCGGGAAAGAACAAACATTATGTGGTCTCATTCATTTGGGGAATATAAAAAATAGTGAAAGGGAATAAAGGGAAAAGGAGAGAAAATGAGTGGGAAATATCAGTGAGGGTGACAGAACATGAAAGACACCTAACTCTGAGAAAAGAACAAGAGGTGGTGGAAGGGAGGTGGGCGAGGAGTTGGGTGACTGGGTGACGGGCACTGAGGGGGGCACTTGACGGGATGAACACTGGGTGTGCTCACCTCATCTCACAGAAACAACCAGATAACAGCCACATTAGTGTAACTAACCCAGGAAATGAACTAATGCCTGGCAGACACTCTACAATTAATCTTAGAGAAATTTTGATTACCATAAAAAATGGTAAGGAGGTAGAGAGTTGCTCCACAATAAAACTAAACTGTGAAACTAATCACAATTGTGAGAGACACCACAAGCATAGAGAATGGAGAGAAACAGACCTACCAGACACTCCAAACATAGGGGAACTACACTGAGAAGATGATTACCCATAACATTTGGCTTTGAAACCAAAGGGGGGCATCCTGGGTGGCTCAGTTGATTAAGCATCTGCCTTCAGCTTGAATCATGAACCCATGGTCCTGGGATCGGGCCCTGCATTGGGCCTCCTGTCCAGCAGGGAGCCTGCTTCTCCCTCTGCTTGTGCTCTCTCTCTCTCCCTGTCAAATAAATAAATTAAATCTTAAAAAAAGAAAAAACTGGAGGGGCTTACCTTCATGAGCTTTTTATACTGTTAAGTGAGGCTTAACAGCTAGAACATTAAAAGCAGCAAGGTTGGTTCTGGGATAGCTGACAGTTGTAGGAAACAGTCCCAGCCTTTAAAGACCCAGCATAACATGTAGCCCCATTGAGATATAGCAAAGAAGCAGCGGTTTGAAAAGTACCTGGTATATGCTGAAAGGAGACAAACTTTTTATTCTTCCAAATTTTTATTTAAATTCAACTTAGTTAATAAATAGAGTAACATTGGTTTTGCGAGTAGAATTTAGTGATTCATGACTTACATGTAACATCCAGTGCTCATCATAACAAGTGTGCTCTTTAATACTTATCACCTGTTTATCCCAGCCACATCCATCCATCACTCCTCAGTTTCTTCTCCAGAGTCTTTTATGGTTTCCTTCCCTCTCTCTTTCTTTTCCCTTCCCATATGTTCATTTCTTTTGTTCCCAAAATTCAACATATGACTGAAATCATACGGTATTTATCTTTCTCTAACATATTTTGCTTAGCATAATACTCTACCTCCATCCATGTTGTTGCAAATGGCAAGATTTCATTCTTTTGTAGTTGAGTAATATTCTAATAGATATGTGTGATATCCATTCATCAGTCAAGCTCTTCCTATAGTTCAGCTATTGTTTATAGTGTTGCTATAAACATCAGGGTGTGAGGGGCGAGGCAAGATGGTGGAGGAGTAGAGTCCCCAAGTCACCTGTCCCCACCAACTTACCTAGATAACTTTCAAATCATCCTGAAAACCTACGAATTTGACCTGAGATTTAAAGGCAGAACAGCTGGCATGCTACAGAGAGACGAGTTTGCACTTCTAACAAGGTAGGAAGGCAGAAAAAAAATAAAACAGAATCAAGTAGGAGAGGGTGTTGTGCCCAAGATTGCAAATCCGAGAAACCACTAAGGAGCCGACACCAATGCAAACACACAAGGGTTTATTTACAAGCTCGAGCTTGGGTCCAAGTATATCCAACACAGCAGAGCAGGGACTTGGACCCCGAAGCTAAGGGGCATAACAGCTTTATAGGGACCAGTGGCCAAAGGGATTGTAACACACATAGAAAGTTGCACAGTCATGTCAGTCCACACACAGGTGGCCAATTGGATCACGATTCACCCTATAGTGACCATTTGAACTGGCCTATCACTCTGGTCAGAATTGGCGCACAGTTTTGGAGGGCCCAAGGCGGGGTTACATTTTTATGAGCCGGTGATGGTGTGCTCAGTGGCTTGACTAGGTTGAGGCAGCGCCTTAAGCAATAAGCAGGTCATGTGGGGGTCATACAGGAGGTGGCGGGTGCAGCACAAAATGGAGTTAGTCCTGCTCTGCTTGTCCAGGGGTAGGGGATTTTTGTTAAATTTCCTGGGTCCCACAGAGGGGCCCCGCAAGGAGCCCGGCTAAGGTCAGGTGCCAAAGCCTCTAGGACAGGGAAGCCCAGTCCCAGAGAAGCAGGAACATTAAAAATCCTCACCAGATTCTTCCTGGACACTTAGCAGGGAACTGGGACAGAACCACAGGAGGGGCAGTGGAGCCTCCATTTCCCAGGGCCACTAAAAAGAGGAAGTGTGCCCCGGGAGAGAGTATGCCACAGACTGTGGACCGAGCTTGCTAAAGGGTTGGAGCACACGCCCAGCAGGGCCTTGGGAGAAGCTCAGGTGACAACTCCGGGGCAGAACGAGCTGCGCCCTGCTGCCTTCAGGAGCCATGCACTTGAGCACGATTCCAGGAGTGCAAGGCCCAAATCCCAGGGTGCCAGGGCAGACACAGCCCATGATCCTGTGCTTCCCCCAGGATAGGTGGAGGACAGGAAGGCACAGAACAGCGAGGACTCTCCTGCCTCCAGACGCCCCCAAGCTGTGCAGATCAGTGCCCCTGCTGCCCCAGGAGCATCCAGGCCAGTGCAGACTGGGAGCTGCAGTAGTTACTGCAGGAGCTGACTCCAGAGATAGAGACCTGGCCAGCGCCAGTGTTTTTGTTCCCCTTGGTGTCATCCTGTGCCTGGGACGGAGCAGGGCCACCAGGGAACAGGGGCCTCACAGGATAGACAGTTCCCACTAAGCCCTGCACCTGCCAGTGGACAGGCCAACTCCCTGAGATGCACACACGTGACAATCAGCACACCAGGCCCCTCCCCTGGAAGACCAGCTAGAAAGCAAAGGGAAGGGCAAGTTCTTGACCAAGCAGCACTGGAAAACTCCAGGGGAAGTCGAGGGATTTACGGTATATAGAACTGGAGGATACCCTTCCTTTTTTTTTCTTTCTTTCTTTTTCTTCCTTTTTCCAGTACAACTCCTTTTTAGCCACTCTGCACTGAGCAAAATGTCTAGAAAGAAGAACTCACCACAAAAGAACGAACTAGAAACAGTACTCTCTGCCACAGAGTTACAGAATTTGGATTACAATTCGATGTCAGAAAACCAATTCAGAAGCACAATTATATACCTACTGGTGGTTCTGGAAAGAAAGAATAAAGGATTCTAGAGACTTCATGACTGCAGAATTATGATCTACTCAGGCCAAAATTGAAAATCAATTAAATGAGATGCAATCCAAACTGGAGGTCCTAACGATGAGAGTTAACGAGGTACAAGAAAGAATGAGTGACATAGAAGACAAGTTGATGGCAAGGAAGGAAGCTGAGGAAAAAAGAGAAAAACAATGAAAATACCATTAGGAAAGGTTAAGGGAAAGAAATGACAGCCTCAGAAAAAAAAAATCTACCTTTAATTGGGATTCCAGATGGCACCGGAGGGACAGAGGACCAGAAAGCATGGTTGAACAAATCATAGCTCAGAACTTCCCTAATTTGGGGAAGGAAATAGGAGATAAAGAGGTCCCCCCCCAAAATCAATAAAAATCATTCAACACCTCGACATCTAATAGTGAAACTTGCAAATTCCAAAAACAAAGAGAAGATCCTGAAGAAGAAAGAGACAAGAGATCCCTAACTTATATAGGGAGAAATATTAGATTAACAACAGACCTCTCCACAAAGACCTGGCAGGCAAGAAAGGGCTGGCAGGATATATTCAGGGTCCTAAATGAGAAGAACATTGAGCCAAGAATACTTTATCCTGCAAGGCTCTCATTCAGAATAGAAGGAGAGATAAACAGCTTCCAAGATAGGCAGAAACTGAAAGAATATGTGACCACCAAACCAGCTCTGCAAGAAATATTAAGGGGGATTCTGTAATATAAAGAGGAAGCCCAAAGAAATAATCCACAAAAACAGGAACTGAATAGGTATTATGATGACACTAAATTCATACCTTTCAATAATAACTCTGAACGTGAACAGGCTTAATGATCCCATCAAAAGACGCAGGGTTTCAGACTGGATACAAAAGCAAGACCCATCTATTCGCTGTCTACAAGAGACATATTTTACTTTTTTTTATTTATTTTTTATTGGTGTTCAATTTACTAACATACAGAATAACCCCCAGTGCCCGTCACCCATTCACTCCCACCCCCCGCCCTTCTCCCCTTCCACCACCCCTAGTTCCTTTTCCAGAGTTAGCAGTCTTTACGTTCTGTCTCCCTTTCTGATAATTCCCACACATTTCTTCTCCCTTCCCTTATATTCCCTTTCACTATTATTTATATTCCCCAAATGAATGAGAACATATAATGTTTGTCCTTCACCGACTGACATACTTCACTCAGCATAATACCCTCCAGTTCCATCCACGTTGAAGCAAATGGTGGGTATTTGTCATTTCTAATGGCTGAGTAATATTCCATTGTATACATAAACCACATCTTCTTTATCCATTCATCTTTCGTTGGACACCGAGGCTCCTTCCACAGTTTGGCTATCATGGCCATTGCTGCTAGAAACATCGGAGTGCAGGTGTCCCGGCGTTTCATTGCATTTGTATCTTTGGGGTAAATCCCCAACAGTGCAATTGCTGGGTCATAGGGCAGGTATATTTTAACTGTTTGAGGAACCTCCACACAGTTTTCCAGAGTGGCTGCACCAGTTCACATTCCCACCAACAGTGTAAGAAGGTTCCCTTTTCTCCGCATCCTCTCCAACATTTGTTGTTTCCTGCCTTGTTAATTTTCCCCATTCTCACTGGTGTGAGGTGGTATCTCATTGTGGTTTTGATTTGTATTTCCCTGATGGCAAGTGATGCAGAGCATTTTCTCATGTGTGTGTTGGCCATGTCTATGTCTTCCTCTGTGAGATTTCTGTTCATGTCTTTTGCCCATTTCATGATTGGATTGTTTGTTTCTTTGGTGTTGACTTTAATAAGTTCTTTATAGATCTTGGAAAGTAGCCCTTTATCTGATAGGTCATTTGCAAATATCTTCTCCCATTCTGTAGGTTGTCTTTTAGTTTTGTTGACTGTATCCTTTGCTGTGCAAAAGCTTCTTATCTTGATGAAGTCCCAATAGTTCATTTTTGCTTTTGTTTCTTTTGCCTTCATGGATGTATCTTGCAAGAAGTTACTGTGGCCGAGTTCGAAAAGGGTGTTGCCTGTGTTCTCCTCTAGGATTTTGATGGAATCTTGTCTCACATTTAGATCTTTCATCCATTTTGAGTTTATCTTTGTGTATGGTGAAAGAGAGTGGTCTCGTTTCATTCTTCTGCATGTGGATGTCCAATTTTCCCAGCACCATTTATTGAAGAGACTGTCTTTCTTCCAATGGATAGTCTTTCCTCCTTTATCGAATATTAGTTGACCATAAAGTTCAGGGTCCACTTCTGGGTTCTCTATTCTGTTCCACTGATCTATGCGTCTGTTTTTGTGCCAGTACCACACTGTCTTGATGACCACAGCTTTGTAGTACAACCTGAAATCTGGCATTGTGATGCCCCCAGATATGGTTTTCTTTTTTAAAATTCCCCTGGCTATTCGGGGTCTTTTCTGATGCCACACAAATCTTAAAATAATTTGTTCTAACTCTCTGAAGAAAGTCCATGGTATTTGGATAGGGATTGCATTAAACGCGTATATTGCCCTGGGTAACATTGACATTTTCACAATATTAATTCTGCCAATCCATGAGCATGGAATATTTTTCCATCTCTTTGTGTCTTCCTCAATTTCTTTCAGAAGTGTTCTATAGTTTTGAGGGTATAGATCCTTTACATCTTTGGTTAGGTTTATTCCTAGGTATCTTACGCATTTGGGTGCAATTGTAAAAGGCATTAATTCCTTCATTTCTCTTTCTTCAGTCTCATTGTTAGTGTATAGAAATGCCGTTGATTTCTGGGCATTGATTTTGTAGCCTGCCACGCTACCGAATTGCTGTATGAGTTCTAGCAATCTTGGGGTGGAGACTTTTGGGTTTTCTATGTAGAGGATCATGTCATCGGCGAAGAGGGAGAGTTTGACTTCTTCTTTGCCAATTTGAATGACTTTAATGTCTTTTTGTTGTCTGATTGCTGAGGCTAGGACTTCCAGTACTCTGTTGAACAGCAGTGGTGAGAGTGGACATCCCTGTCTTGTTCCTGATCTTAGGGGAAAGGCTCCCAGTGCTTCCCCATTGAGAAAGATATTTGCTGTGGGCTTTTCATAGATGGCTTTTAAGATGTCGAGGAATGTTCCCTCTATCCCTACACTCTGAAGAGTTTTGATCAGGAATGGATGCTGTATTTTGTCAAATGCTTTCTCTGCATCTAATGAGAGGATCATATGGTTCTTGGTTTTTCTCTTGCTGATATGATGAATCACATTGATTGTTTTACGGGTGTTGAACCAGCCTTGTGTCCCAGGGATAAATCCTACTTGGTCATGGTGAATAATTTTCTTAATGTACTGTTGGATCCTATTGGCCAGTATCTTGTTGAGAATTTTTGCATCCATGTTTATCAGGGATATTGGTCTGTAATTCTCCTTTTTGGTGGGGTCTTTGTCTGGTTTTGGAATTAAGGTGATGCTGGCCTCATAGAACGAATTTGGAAGTACTCCATCTCTTTCTATCTTTCCAAAAAGCTTTAGGAGAATAGGTATGGTTTCTTCTTTAAACGTTTGATAAAATTCCCCAGGGAAGCCATCTGGCCCTGGACTCTTGTGTCTTGGGAGGTTTTTGATGACTGCTTCAATTTCCTCCCTGGTTATTGGCCTGTTCAGGTTTTCTATTTCTTCCTGTTCCAGTTTTGGTAGTTTGTGGCTTTCCAGGAATGCGTCCATTTCTTCTAGATTGCCTAATTTATTGGCGTATAGCTGTTCATAATATGTTTTTAAAATTGTTTGTATTTCCTTGGTGTTGGTAGTGATCTCTCCATTCTCATTCATGATTTTATTAATTTGAGTCTTCTCTCTCTTCTTTTTAATAATTGTGGCTAATGGTTTATCTATCTTATTAATTCTTTCAAAGAACCAACTCCTGGTTCTGTTAATCTGTTCCACAGTTCTTCTGGTCTCGATTTCATTGAGTTCTGCTCGAATCTTTATTAACTCCCTTCTTCTCTTGGGTGTAGGATCTATTTGCTGTTTTTTCTCTAGCTCCTTTATGTGTAAGGTTAGCTTTTGTATTTCTTTCCAGTTTTTGAATGGATGCTTGTATTGCGATGTATTTCCCCCTTAGGACTGCTTTTGCTGCATCCCAAAGATTTTGGATGGTTGTATCTTCATTCTCATTAGTTTCCATGAATCTTTTTAATTCTTCCTTAATTTCCTGGTTGACCCTTTCATCTTTTAGCAGGATGGTCCTTAACCTCCACGTGTTTGAGGTCCTTCCAAACTTCTTGTTGTGATTTAGTTCTAATTTCAAGGCATTATGGTCTGAGAATATGCAGGGGACGATCCCAATCTTTTGGTATCGGTTCAGACCCGATTTGTGACCCAATATGTGGTCTACTCTGGAGAAAGTTCCATGTGCACTTGAGAAGAATGTGTATTCAGTTGAGTTTGGATGTAAAGTTCTGTAGATATCTGTGAAATCCATCTGGTCCAGTGTATCATTTAAAGCTCTCGTTACTTTGGAGATGTTGTGCTTAGAAGACCTATCGAGTATAGAAAGAGCTAGATTGAAGTCACCAAGTATAAGTGTATTATTATCTAAGGATTTCTTCACTTTGGTTAATAATTGATTTATATATTTGGCAGCTCCCACATTCGGGGCATATATATTGAGGATTCTTAAGTCCTCTTGTTGAATAGATCCTTTAAGTATGATATAGTGTCCCTCTTCATCTCTCACTACAGTCTTTGGGGTAAATTTTAGTTTATCTAATATAAGGATGGCTACTCCTGCTTTCTTTTGAGGACCATTCGAATGGTAAATGGTTCTCCAACCTTTTATTTTCAGGCTGTAGGTGTCCTTCTGTCTCAAATGAGTCTCTTGTAGACAGCAAATAGATGGGTCCTGCTCTTTTATCCAGTCTGAAACCCTGCGCCTTTTGATGGGGTCATTAAGCCCGTTCACATTCAGAGTTGCTATTGAGAGATATGAATTTAGTGTCATCATGATAACTATTCAGTCCTTGTTTTTGTGGAATGTTCCACTGAACTTCTTCTTAAAGGGGAATTTTAAGAGTCCCCCTTAATATTTCTTGCAGAGCTGGTTTGTAGGTCACATATTCTTTCAGTTGCTGCCTGTCTTGGAAGCTCTTTATCTCTCCTTCCATTTTGAATGAGAGCCTTGCTGGATAAAGTATTCTTGGTTGCATGTTCTTCTCATTTAGGACCCTGAATATATCCTGCCAGCCCTTTCTGGCCTGCCAGGTCTCTGTGGAGAGGTCTGCTGTTACCCTAATACTCCTCCCCATAAAAGTCAGGGAATTCTTGAAGAGACACATTTTAGACCTAAGGACACCTACAGCCTGAAAATAAAAGGTTGGAGAACAATTTACCATTCAAATGGTCCTCAAAAGAAAGCAGGGGTAGCCATCCTTATATCAGATAAACTAAAGTGTATCCCAAAGACTGTTGTGAGAGATGAAGAGGGACACTATATCATACTTAAAGGATCTATCCAACAAGAGGACCTAACAATCATGAATATTGATGCCCCGAATGTGGGAACTGCCAAGTATATCAATCATTTAATAACCAAAGCAAAGAGATACTTAGATAATAATACACTTATGCTTTGTGACTTGAAAACAGTGCTTTCTACAATCGACAGATCTTCTAAGCACAACATCTCCAAAGAAACAAGAGCTTTAAATGATACACTGGACCAGATGGATTTCACAGATATTTACAGAACTTTACACCCAAATGCAACTGAATACACATTCTTCTCAAGGGCACATGGAACTTTCTCCAGAATAGACCACATACTGGGTCACAAATCAGGTCTCAAATGATACCAAAAGATTGGGATTGTCCCCTGCATATTTTCAGACCATAATGCTTTCAAACTTGAACTAAATCACAAGAAGAAATTTGGAAGAAACTCAAAAAAGGGAGGTTAAAGAGCATCCTGATAAAAGATGAAAGGGTCAACCAGGAAATTATAGAAGAATTAAAAAGATTCATGGAAACTAATGAGAATGAAGATACAACTGTTCAAAAACTCTGGGATACAACAAACATAGTCCTAAGAGGGTAATACATCACAATACACGCATCCCTCAAAAAATTGGAAAAACCTCAAATACCCAAGCAAAACCTGCACCAAAAGGAACTGGAGAAAGTACAGCAAATAAAATCTACACCAAGTAGAAGAAGAGAGTTAATAAGGATTCAAGCAGAGCTCAAAGAAATAGAGGCCAGAAATACTGGAGAACAGATCAACAAAACCAAGAGATGATTTTTTGAAAGAATTAATAAGATAGATAAATTTTAGCCAGACTTATTAAAAACAAAAGAGAACCATGGACTCTCTTCAGAGAGTTAGAACAAATTATTTTAAGATTTGTGTGGAATCAGAAAAAACCCCGCATAGCCAGGGGAATTTTAAAAAAGAAAACCATAGCTGGGGGTATCACAATGCCAGATTTCAGGTTGTACTACAATGCTGTGGTCATCAAGACAGTGTGGTACTGGCACAAAAACAGACACAGAGATCAATGGAACAGAATAGAGAATCCAGGAGTGGACCCTCAACTAATATTCGATAAAGGAGGAAAGACTATCCACTGGAAGAAAGACAGTGTCTTCAATAAATGGTGCTGGGAAAATTGGACATCCACATGAAGAAGAATGAAACTAGACCACTCTCTTTCACCATACACAAAGATAAACTCAAAATGGATGAAAGATCTAAATGGGAGACAAGATTCCATCAAAATCCTAGAGGAGAACACAGGCTACACCCTTTTTGAACTCGGCCATAGTAACTTCTTGCAAGATACATCCACGAAGGCAAAAGAAACAAAAGCAAAAATGAACTATTGGGACTTCATCAAGATAAGAAGCTTTTGCACAGCAAAGGATACAGTCAACAAAACTAAAAGACAACCTACAGAATGGGAGAAGATATTTGCAAATGACCTATCAGATAAAGGGCTACTTTCCAAGATCTATAAAGAACTTATTAAAGTCAACACCAAAGAAACAAACAATCCCATCATGAAATGGGCAAAAGACATGAACAGAAATCTCACAGAGGAAGACATAGACATGGCCAACACACACATGAGAAAATGCTCTGCATCACTTGCCATCAGGGAAATACAAATCAAAACCACAATGAGATACCACCCACCACCAGTGAGAATGGGGAACATTAACAAGGCAGGAAACCACAAATATTGGAGAGGATGCGGAGAAAAGGGAACTCTCTTACACTGTTGGTGGGAATGTGAACTGGTGCAGCCACTATGGAAAACTGTGTGGAGGTTCCTCAAAGAGTTAAAAATAGACCTGCCTTACGACCCAGCAATTGCACTGTTGGGGATTTACCCCAAAGATACAGATGCAGTGAAATGCCAGGACACCTGCACCCCGATGTTTCTAGCAGCAATGTCCACAATAGCCAAACTGTGGAAGGAGCCTCGGTGTCCATCGAAAGATGAATGGATAAAGAAGATGTGGTTTATGTATACAATGGAATACTAGTCAGCCATTAGAAATGACAAATACCCACCATTTGCTTCAACGTGGATGGAACTGGAGGGTATTATGCTGAGTGAAGTAAGTCAATCGGAGAAGGACAAACATTATATGTTCTCATTCATTTGGGGAATATAATTAATAGTGAAAGGGAATATAAGGGAAGGGAGAAGACATGGGTAGGAAATATCAGAAAGGGAGACAGAACATAAAGACTCCTAACTCTGGGAAATGAACTAAGGGTGGTGGAAGGGGAGGAGGGCAGGGGTTGGGGGTGAATGGGTGATGGGCACTGAGGGGGGCACTTGATGGGACGAACACTGGGTGTTATTCTGTATGTTGGCAAATTGAACACCAATAAAAAATAAATTTATTATTAAAAAAACACATCTTTGTAAATATTAGATTTTAAGCACTCAAGACTTGACTGTGAGTTTATAATTTGCTCTGACCATTAAACTATATTTTTTCTTTTGTTAACAGAAAGGTGCCTCTTATTAATTACCTGATTGCTTGCTAAACAAAACAGAGCATATGATGGCTAACACCACTTGCTATGCCATTGAGGCCTTAAATGACTCTCAAAATGGCATTAGATATTTTAACTGCACAATACAGGACATGTCTTAGCATAAAAACAAAATGTTGGGTATATATTCTAGATATCACCAAAAGATTCCAGATATCACCAAAAGATATGCCTAAAAGATACAGATATTCAAACAGTGCTTTAAGTCATCTCTCTTCCTCTCTCTTTCCTTCCCTCCTCTTTTCTTTAGTGAGTAGTCAAACTCCTGGCCTGGAGAAAGATCTTGGTTAATTATTAAAGGTCTTTTTATTCAGGATCCTCTTTCTCATCATAATATTAACCTTATTTTGTTGACATTTCTGTTGTCCCTCTGCCTGGTGGCAAGACTCCTTCACTGCCATAACTTCCAGCCGACAGATAATCCTTTCTACTCGAGTTCATATGTGTTGTCTACCTTGGATTGGCAGCCTCTACCTTTTGTATCTTCTATATATAAATTCCCCAACTGACCAATGTTGACCCAAAAATAAGAACACATCTAAGCCCCTATTCAGCAGGAAGAAGGTACAGAAGAGTAGACCTTCCATCCTCAGCACCCTTAAAGATTTAAGGGCCATAACCGTTCAGGGGGAATGATGCAGGGAACAAAGGCAAAAGGTGAATGTTGATAAAATTAAATTTCTTTCTGACCTATAGCCCATTGACCAATACTTCAGGCAAATAGAGTATAACACTCCTCCAGGGAACTCTCAACTGTCTTAATATTAGCTCTTTTTATAGAGAAATAAATAACCTTCACTTGACAATACCTAGGCCTCTAGTGTCCTGTGAGTCTTCACCATATGAAAATCATTTTGGAAACTTCCCTTTGTCATTACCGCCCCAAATCATAAAGTATATTATCAGTTTTCCACTCACAATCCCAGGGCAGCAGCTCTTGTTCCCGTGCTTTAATAAAAAAGACCCTTTCTGCACCAAAAACCTCAAGAATTATTTCTTGGCCATGGGCTCTGAACCGCAAACTTCAAACCACATCATATGGATGGACAATGTTTGGAGTTTTATTATATTCGGGGATCTTGTTTGTCTTGTAACCAAGGTGCTTTTTAAGATATTCAAACATCTAACATTGATTAAACTTTTGAAGACATCACTTGCAATGTCTACATCTAATGTCAAAGAAGTAAATGTACTTATTTTTGTTCCATCTTATGTACTATTTTTTTTCCTTCTACAGGCTTTTTCATTTATATTTCTTGAAAAAGTTCTTACTCTTGCTTTCCCCATCATCCCTCCCCCAGTTTCTTTTATTTAAATTTTTGAGAATTTCTGGAGCTGTGTAAGAAAACAATTACAGTGTTGAAAAAAAGAATAATATGCTTTATAACTTGTACAAAACGATGGCAGCCAAACGTCATTTGCTTTCAGTGAGAGGCTCCAATATCTTCACAGTGAAAAATGCTTTGTACTTCTTTGCTCTCAATTTGATTGTAGCACATTAATACTAATATGCCTTGTTTAAATATACTTTGTGCATAGTTTAATTTTTTAAAAGTTGTATCTAATAAAATGTCCTTTAACCATTAAAAAAAAAGAGAAAAGAGTCAAATTAATAAAATCATGAACGAGAAAGGAGATATCACCACCAATACCAAGGAAATACAGCTGATTTTAAAAACTTATTATGAACAGCTATACGCCAATAAATTAGGCAATCTAGAAGAAATGGATGCATTTCTGGAAAACCACAAACTACCAAAACTGCAGCAGTAAGAAATAGAACACATGAACAGGCCAATAATCAGAGAGGAAATTGAAGTAGTCATCAGAAACCTCCCAAGACACAAAAGTCCAGGGCCAGATGGCTTCCCAGGGGAATTCTACAAAACGTTTAAATAAACATTATCTATTCTACTAAAGCTGTTTCAAAAGATAGGAAGCGATGCAATACTTCCAAACTCGTTTTATGAGGCCAGCATCACCATAATTCCAAAACCAGACAAAGACCCCACCAAAAAGGAGAATTATAGACCAATATCCCTGATGAACATGGATGCAAAAATTATCAACAAGATACTAGCCAATAGGATCCAACAGTACATTAAGAAAATTATTCACCATGACCAAGTGGGATTTATCCCCATGATGCAAGGCTGGTTCAACACTCATAAAACAATCAATGTGATAGATCATATCAATAAGAGAAAAACAAGAACCCTATGAAAAACAAGAACCCTATGATCCTCTCAATAGAATGCAGAGAAACCTTTTCACAAAATACAGCATACATGCCTGATTAAAACTCTACAAAGTGTAGGGATAGAAGGAACATTCCTCAGTATCTTAAAAGCCACCTACGAAAAGCACACACAGGCTACGCCCTTTTTGAACTTGATCACAGTAACTTCTTGCAAGGTATATCTATGAAGGCAAGAGAAACAAAAGCAAAAATGAACTATTGGGACTTCATCAAGATAAGAAGCTTCTGCACAGCAAAAGAAATAGTCAACACAACTAAAAGACAACCTACAGAATGGGAGAAGATATTTGCAAATGACAGATCAGATAAAGGGCTAGTATCCAAGATCTATAAAGAATTCATTAAACTCAACAGCAAAGAAACAAAGAACCCAATCACTAAATGGGCAATAGACATAAACAGAAATTTCACTGAGGAAGACCTAGACATGGCCAACAAGCTCAAGAGAAAATGCTCCGCATCCCTTGCCATCAAGGAAATACAGATCCAAAACACAATTTGATACCTCCTCACACTAGTGAGAATGGTGAAAATTAACAAGACAGGAAACAATGAATGTTGGAGAGGATGTGGAGAAAGGGGAGCCGTCTTGCACTATTGGTGGGATGTGAACTGGTACAGCCACTCTGGAAAACTGTGTGGAGGTTCCTCAAAGAGTCAAAAATAGAGTTACCCTATGACTCAGCAATTGCATGGCTGGGGATTTACCCCAAAGACACAGATGCATTGAAAGATCAAGACACCTGTACCCCAACGTTTATAGCAGCAATGTCCACAATAGCCAAACTGTGGAAGGAGCCTCGGTGTGCATTGACAGATGAATGGATAAAGAAGATGTGGTTTATGTATACAATGGAATATTACTCAGCCATTAGAAAGACAAATACCCACAATTTGCTTCAACATGTATAGAAATGGAGGGTATTATGCTGAGTGAAGTAAGTCAATTAGAGAAGAACAAATGTTATATGGTTTTATTCATACAGGGAATATAAGAAATAGTGAAAGTGATTATAGGGGACAGGAAAGAAAATGAGTGGTAAATATAAGAGAGGGTGACAGAACATGAGAGACTCCTAACTCTGGGAAAAGAATTAGGGGTAGTGGAAGGGGAGGTGGGCAGGGGGATAGGATGACTGGGTGATGAGCACTGAGGAGGGCATTTGACAGGATGAGCAATGAGTGTTATACTATATGTTGGCAAATCGAACTCCAATTAGAAAATATACAAAAAAAGAATATATCACAAAAGAATATTAAATGAAATGAAAAATAATCTTGATGGAATATATAGCAGGCAAGATGAAGTACAAAAACTAAGTAATGACCTGGAAGACACAGTAATGGAAATAAACCAAGTTAAGTAAATGAAAGAATAAAAAATTTTGCAGAGAATTGACTGGGAAATTCAGCAACTCCATCTAGCATAAAAACGTTTGCGTTGTAGGGTTCCCAGAAGAGGAAGAGAGAGAAAATGGGGCAGAAAATTTATTTGAGGAAATAATAGCTGAAAACTTTCCTAATCTGTGGAAGGAAACAGATTTAGATCTAGGAAGACACAGACATTCCCCAACAAATTCAACCCAAGCAGTTCCACATCAAGACACATAGTAAGTTCAACATAGAAGCAACAGTTGTCACAACAAGAGGGAGATATGTTTATACTGCTTTTTGGAACTTGTTGGGGGACTTGTCTAGAAACAAAGGAGCTGGCAGCCAACATTTTCCTCCTCTACCTGCCAGAGTAAACACAGAACTACCTGTGGGAGGTAATTTTGCACAGACACTTGTTACGTAACCTGCTAGCAGTGCGCTGTATCCCTGAGTTCTCTAAGGCCTTGCCCACTCCAAGCCTGCTGGCCTGGGCCCTAGGTTAATTATAAATTTTGTCAGCTCCCAGCATACTCCTCCTAGGTGATGCCTTCTCACACCAAACCCACAGCAGACACAGGCTTCAAGGGATTGGGCCTAGGACTAGGGGCTCAGCACAAATTTTACTGATGCTGTACATGCTTTGCCCAACCACTCTGCTCACAGATGTCTTGAGAGCCTACTTATTGCCATGCTCCATGTCCAGCTGCCATGTACACAGATAGCATGTGTGCTCAGCCAACACATTCTGCACACAGCCACCACGTGCAAAGATATCCTGTACCATTGGCCACTGCCACACCTTGGGGCATCTGGCCTAAGACTGGTGGTTCAGCACAAATTTTGGTAATTTTGCACATGAGCCCTGACCAACCACTGCACACATAGAAGCTGTGCACTTCTGGAATGTCACCACAGCCACCATGAGTTGCACCCCTGGTGGCCACCAGACTTTGAAAGATCCAGCCTAGGTCTAGTGACTTAGTGCAAATTTTACAAATACCATTGCCCTGCCCTGATGTCACTCTGAATTCATGCCCACTCACAGCCAGCCTGCTTGAGTCTCATTAACCACACAGAGAGCAAGCACTGACCATGACAGGCAGGGTCAGTGCATACATCTGGACTAAAAGGGAAGGTGACTCAGACACAATAGCAAGAGGCAAGTAACACGCATAGGAGGCTTCCCTGACATACTAGGTTCTGGTGAAAAGGGGATATTGCACTGCAGGGCAATGAGGACCTCTTCTTCATAAAGCCACTACATTCAAGAGCAGAAGATGTAGCTGACTTTCCTAGCACACAGAAGCACAGAGAGGTAGAAAAAAAATAAAGATACAGAGATATATGTCCCAAATGAAAGAACAGGAAAATATCAAAGGAAAACAGAAATAAGTAATATGCCTGATGGAGAATTTACTCTATTATTAGAATTACTCTAAGGTAATGATCATAAAGATACTCACGGGATTTTAGAAAATGGTAGAGAACATCAGTGAGATCCTTGACAAAGAGATAAAAAATAATATATCGCAGATGAAGAACTCAATAAATGAATTTGAAAATATAAAAGATGGAATAAATAATAGGGTAAAGGACAGAATAACTTATCACTGACCTGGAGGATAGTGTAATGGAAAGCAAGCAAGCTGAAGAGCAGAAACAAATATTAAATAATGAGAATATACTTAGAGAATTAAGTCACTCCATCAAACGTAATAATATTTGTATTATAGGGATCCCAGGAGGAGAGAGAGAATGGGGAGGCAGAAAATGTACTTGTAGAAATAATAGCTGAAAACTTCCAAAATCTGAGGAGAGAAACAGAGATCCAGGTTTAGGAGGCACAGGCATCAACAAATTCAACCCAAGGAAGTCCATACCAAGTACCAAGTAATTAAAAAGGCAAAAAAAAAAAAAAACTAAAAGAAAAAACGGAAAGAAAAAAAGAAAAAAGGCAATAAAGAAAGAAACCAGACTGAAAAAATTGGACATTTCCATTTTTCTGTAAACACCCTTTGACACCATCACTCATTCTTGGAAATTGAAGAGACATGCTAGTATGTTGGGGGAAAAAAAAGGATTTAAAAGACAGTATATTTTAAAAAGTAACATATCACCAATTTTTATATTAATTAAATGGTTTTTTTTTGGAGTTCAATTTGTCAACATATAGCATAACACCCAGTGCTCATCCCATCAAGTGCCCTCCTCAGTGCCCGTCACCCAGTCACCTCCCGCCCACCTCCCTTTACACCACCCCTTGTTTGTTTCCCAGAGTTAGGAGTCTCTCATGTTTTGTCACCCTCACTGATATTTTCACTCATTTTTTCTCCTTTCCCATTTATTGCCTTTCACTATTTTGTATAGTCCCAAAATGAATGAGACCATATAATGTTTGTCCTTCTCCGATTGACTTACTTCACTCAGCATAATACCCTGAAGTTCCATCCATGTTGAAGCAAATGGTGGGTATTTGTCATTTCTAATGGATGAGTAATATTCCATTATATACATAAACCACATCTTCTTTATCCATTCATCTTTCGATGGACACCGAGGCTCCTTCCACAGCTTGGCTCTTGTGGACATTGCTGCTAGAAACATAGGGGTGCAGGTGTTCCAGCGTTTCACTGCATCTCTATCTTTGGGGTAAATCCCCAGCAGTGCAATTTCTGGGTCGTAGGGCAGATCTATTTTTAACTCTTTGAGGAACCTCCAAGGTTTTCCAGAGTGGCTGCACCAGTTCACATTCCCACCAACAGTGCAAGAGGGTTCCCCTTTCTCCACATCCTCTCCAACATTTGCGGTTTCCTGCCTTGTTAATTTTCCCCATTCTCACTGGTGTGAGGTGGTATCTCATTGTGTTTTTTTTTTCTCATTGTGGTTTGATTTGTAATTCCCTGAGCGCCAGTGATGCAGAGCACTTTCTCAGGTGCTTCTTGGCCACATCTATGTCTTCCACTGTGAGATTTCTATTCATGTCTTTTGCCCATTTCATGATTAGATTATTTGTTTCTTTGCTGTTCAGTTTAATAAGTTCTTTAGAGATCTTGGATACCAGCCATTTGTTTGATATGTCATTTGTGAATATGTTCTCCCATTCTGTAGGTTGTCTTTTAGTTTTGTTGACTAGTTCTTTTGTGGTGCAGAAGCTTCTTATCTTGATGAAGTCCCAATAATTCATTTTTGCTTTTGTTTCTATTACCTTCATGGATGTATCTTGCAAAAAGTTACTGTGGCCAAGTTCAAAAAGGGTGTTGCCTGTGTTCTCCTCTAGGATTTTGATAGAATCTCGTCTCACATTTAGATCTTTCATCTATTTTGACTTTATCTTTGTGTATGGTGTAAGAGAATGATCCAGTTTCATTCTTCTGCATGTGGATGTCCAATTTTCCCAGCACCATTTATTTCTGGGCATTGATTTGTATCCTGCCACACTACCAAATTGCTGTATGAGTTCTAGCAATCTTGGGGTGGAGTCTTTTGGGTTTTATACGTACAGTATCATGTCATCTGCAAAGAGGGAGAGTTTAGCTTCTTCTTTGCCAATTTGACTGCCTTTTATTTCTTTTTGTTGTCTGATTGCTGAGGCGAGCACTTCTAGTACTATGTTGAATAGCAGTGGTGAGAGTGGACATCCCTATCGTGGTCCTGATCTTAGGGGAAAGACTCCCAGAGTTTCCTCATTGAGAATGATATTGGCTGTGGGCTTTTCGTAGATGGCTTTAAAGATGCTAAGGGATGTTCCCTCTATCCCTACACTCTCAAGAGTTTTGATCAAGAATGGATGCTGTATTTTGTCAAATGCTTTCTCTGCATCTATTGAGAGGATCATATGGTTCTTGTTTTTTCTCTTGCTGATATGACCAATCACATTGATTGCTTTACAAGTGTTGAACCAGCCTTGCATCTCGGGGATAAATCCCACTTGGTCATGGTGAATAATCGTCTTAATGTATTGTTAGATCCTATTGGCTAGAATCATGTTGAAAATTTTTGCATCCATATAAGGATGGCTACCCCTGCGTTCTTTTGAGGACCATTTGAATGGTAAATGGTTCTCCAACCTTTTGTTTTCAGGCTGTAGGTGTCCTTCTGTCTCAAATGAGTCTCTTGTAGACAGCAAATAGATTGGTCCTACTTTTTTATCCAGTCTGACACCCTGCGCCTTTTGATGGGGTCATTAAGCCCGTTCATGTTCACAGTTACTATTGAAAGATATGAGTTTAGTGTCATCATGATATCTCCTCAGTCCTTGTTTTTGTGGATTGTTCCACTCAACTTCTTCTTAAAGGGGAATTTTAAGAGTCCCCCTTAAAATTTCTTGCAGAGCTGGTTTGGAGGTCACATATTCTTTCAGTTGCTGCCTGTCTTGGAAGCTCTTTATCTCTCCTTCCATTTTGAATGAGAGCCTTGCTGGATAAAGTATTCTTGGTTGCATGTTCTTCTCATTTAGGACCCTGAATATATCCTGCCAGCCCTTTCTGGCCTGCCAGGTCTCTGTGGAGAGGTCTGCTGTTACCCTAATACTCCTCCCCATAAAAGTCAGGGATTTCTTGTCTCTTGCTGCTTTAAGGATCTTCTCTTTATCTTTGGAATTTGCAAGCTTCACTATTAAATGTCGAGGTGTTGAATGGTTTTTATTGATTTTAGGGGGGGATCTCTTTATTTCCTGGATCTGAATGCCTGTCTCCCTTCCCAAGTTAGGAAAATTTTCAGCTATGATTTGTTCAAATACATATTCTGGCCCTCTGGCCCTTTAGGCGCCCACGGGAACCCCAATTAAATGTAGGTTTTTCTTCCTCAGGCTGTCACTTATTTCCCTTAATCTATCCTCATAGTCTTTTAATTGTTTGTCCCTTTTTTCCTCAGTCTCCCTCTTTGCTATCAACTTGTCTTCTATGTCACTCACTCGTTCTTCCACCTCGTTAACCCTAGTCGTTAGGACTTCTAGTTTGGATTGCATCTCATTCAATTGATTTTTAATTTCTGCCTGATTAGCTCTAAATTCTGCAGTCATGAAGTCTCTTGAGTCCTTTATGCTTTTTTCTAGAGCCACCAGTAGCTGTATAATAGTGCTTCTGAATTGGCTTTCTGACATTGAATTGTAATCCAGATTTTGTAATTGTATGGGACAGAGGACTGTTTCTGATTCTTTCTTTTGAGGTGAGGTTTTCCTTCTAGTCCTTTTGCTCAGTGCAGAGTGGCCGAAAACAAGTTGTACCCGGAAAAGGAGAAAAAGAGAGGAGAGAAAGAAGGAAAGGAAAGAGAAAAAGAAAAAAAAAGGAAGAAAAAAAAGAAGAAAAAGAGAAAGAAAAAGAAGAAAGAAAAAAAGGGTGGGGGAAGCAAACAGAAATCAAAAAGCAAAAAAAACAAAAACAAAACAAAAAAAAAACAAAAAACAAAACAAAACAAAACCACAGGGGACTATCTTCTGATTCTGTATACTTTAAGTCTCTTGACTTCCCCCTGGAACTTTTCCTTCTAGCTGGTTCTCGGGGAGGGGCCTGTTGTGGTGATTTTCAGATGTTAGCACTTGGGGGAGCTGCTCTGCCCCCTGCCTGGTGCAGGGCTCAGTGGGGGTTGTTTACCCCGTGAGGCCCTAGGAGGAACAACCACAGTGGCGGCGGCCAGCTCTGGAGCCCTGGATTCAGCTCCCGCAGAAAATACAGGGCTCTCCATCTGCAGGGCCTGGACGCTCCGGAGCGGGACCGCTGATCTGCTCAGCTCCGGGCAGGAGCGTCCTTGCTGTCCTGGGCCCTCCTGGCCCCTGCCTGTGTCGGGAGGAGGCCGGATCCTGGGCTGTGTCCCGGCGCCCTGTGCTCCCGGGCCTGTGCTGTTGGTTTCGTGCTCCCGGTAGCGCAGCCGCCTCTCCGCGGAGCCTCTGCCGGAGCCCCTCGGAGCTGTTTCCCGGTCCAGCCGTGTGCGAGCTGCAGCCCTTTAGGGAGCTCGGCGCACTCTCCCTGTGGCGCAGTTGCTGTGTTAGTGTCCCAGGGAGCCTGAGGGCATCCTCGCCCTCCTGGGGTCCTGCTCTAACTCCCTGCGAGCCCCTTTCCGCCCGGGAAGGTTGGTGCAGCTTCTGCTTCTCCGGGATGGGGCTCTCCTGTCCTGGGGACACTCGCCCTGGCCTTAGCCCGGCTCCTCGCGGGGCCCCTCCCCCTTGGATGCCTTTTGTTTATTTCTTTTTCCCCGTCTTCCTACCTTGATAGAAGCGCGAACTCTTCTCACTGTAGCATTCCAGGTGTTCTCTCTTTAAATCTCAGGCCGAATTGGTAGATTTTCAGGATGATTTGAAGGTTATCTAGGTAATTTGGTGGGGACAGGTGATTTGGGGACCCTACTCTTCCACCATCTTGCCCCTCCTCCTTCTCCCTTCTTCTTAATAAGGCTGGCTAAAGGTTTATCTATCTTATTAATTCTTTCAAAGAACCAACTCCTGGTTTTGTTAATCTGTTCCACAGTTCTGGTCTCTATGTCATTGAGTTCTGCTCAAATGTTTATTAACTCTCTTCTTCTCCTGGGTGTAGGATCTATTTGCTGTTTTTTCTCAAGCTCCTTTAGGGGCAAGGTTAGCTTTTGCATTTGAGTTCTTTACAGTTTTTGGATGGATGCTTGTATTGCGATGTATTTCCCCCTCAGGACTGCTTTTGCTCTATACCAAAGAGTTTGAACGGTTGTACCGTCGTTCTCATTAGTTTCCATGAATCTTTTTAATTCTTTAATTTTCTGGTTGACCCTTTCATCTTTTAGCAGGATGGTCCTTAACCTCCATGTGTTTGAAATCCTTCCAAACTTCTTCTTGTGATTTAATTCTAATTTCAAAGCATTATGGTCTGAAAACATGCAGGGGACGATCCTAATCTTCTGGTATCGGTTAAGACCTGATTTGTGACCTAGTATGTGGTCTATTCTGGAGAAAGTTCCATGTGCACCTGAGAAGAATGTGTATTCAGTTGCGTTTGGGTGTAAAGTTCTGTAGATATCTGTGAAATCCATCTGGTCTAGTTTATCATTGAAAGCTCTTGCTTCTTGGAGATTTTGTGCTTAGACAATCTGTCATTTGCAGAAAGTGCCGTGTTGAAGTCTTCCAGTATTAGTGTATTATTATCTATGTCTTTACTTTGGTTATTAATTGACTAATATACTTGGCAGCTCTCCACATTAGGGACATAAATATTTATGATTGTTAGGTCCTCTTGTTGGTTAGATCCTTTATGTATGATATAGTGTCCCTCTTCATCTCTTATTACAGTCTTTGGAATAAACTTTAATTTATCTGGTACGAAGATGGCTACCCCTGCTTTCTTTTGAGAAGCATTTGAATGGTAAATTGTTCTCCAACCTTTCATTTTCAGGCTGTAGGTATCCTTGGGTCTAAAATGAGTCCTTTGTATGCAGTAGATAGACGGGTCTTTCTTTTTTATCCAGTGTGAAACCCTGAGTCTTTTGTTGGGATCATTAAGCCTGTTCACATTCAGAGTTATTATTGAAAGATATGAATTTAGTGTTATCATAATACCTCTTCAGTCCCTGTTTTTGTGGATTATTTCTTTGGGCATCTTCTTTCTTTTTTTTTTAATTTTTATTTATTTATGATAGTCACACAGAGAGAGAGAGAGAGAGAGAGGCAGAGGCACAGGCAGAGGGAGAAGCAGGCTCCATGCACCAGGAGCCCGATGTGGGATTCAATCCCGGGTCTCCAGGATCACTCCCTGGGCCAAAGGCAGGCGCTAAACTGCTGCGCCACCCAGGGATCCCGGGCATCTTCTTTCTTTTACAGAGTCCCCCTTAATATTACTTGCAGAGCCAGTTTGATGGTCACATATTCTTTCAGTTTCTGTCTATCTTTGAAGCTCTTTATTGTCCTTCTATTCTGAATGAGAGCCTTGCTGGATGAAGTATTCTTGGCTGCATGTTTTCTCATTTAGGACCCTGAATATATCCTACCATCCCTTTCTGGCCTGCCACGTCTCTGTGGAGAGGTCTGTTGTTAATCTAATATTTCTCCCTATATAAGTTAGGGATCTCTTGTCTCTTACTCCTCAGGATTTTCTCTTTATCTTTGGAATTTGCAAGTTTCACTATTAAATGTTGATGTGTTGAACTGTTTTTATTGATTTTAGTGGGGGACCTCTCTATGTCCTGGATCTGAATGCCTGTTTCCCTCCCCAAATTAGGGAAATTCTCAGCTATGATTTGTTCAATATGCTTTCTGGTCCTCTGTCCTTTTGCACTCCCTCTGGAACCCCAATTAAAAACAGATTTTTCCTTCTGAGGCTGTCATTTATTTCTCTTAACCTTTCCTCGTGGTCTTTTAATTGTTTTTCTCTTTGTTCCTCAGCTTCCTTTCTTGACATCAACTTGTCTTCTATGTCATTCACTCTTCTACCTCATTAACCCTCATCATTAGGACCTCCAGTTTGGATTGCATCTCATTTGATTGATTTTAAATTTTGGCCTGATTAGATCACAATTCTGCAGTCATGAAGTCTCTTGAATCCTTTGCTTTTTTCCAGAGCCACCAGTGCTTATAATTGTGCTTCTGAATTGGCTTTCTGAAATGGATTGTAATCCAAATTCTGTAACTCTGTGGCAGAGAGTATTGTTTCTGATTCTTTCTTTTGTAGTGAGGTCTTCTTTCTAGTCATTTTTGCTCAGTGCAGACTGGCTAAAAACGAGTTGTGATGGAAAAGGAAGAAAACAAAAAGAATAAAAAGGGAGGGGTATCCTCTGGTTCTATATACTGTAAATCCCTTGACTTCCCCTGGATCTTCCCAGCACTGCTTGCTGAAGAACGTGCTCTTCCCCTGTCCTTCCAGGGGGAGGGGCCTGCTGTGCTGATTCCCATGTGATTCCTCGGGGAGCTGCCCCCCCCCCACCCCGCCAGGTGCAGGGCTCTTTGGGAGCTGGTTTTCCTGTGTGGCTCCTGTTCCCTGGTGGCCCCGCTCTGTCCCAGGCACAAGGTGACACAAGGAGGAACAACAACACTGGCTGCTGCCAGGTCTCCAGCTCTGGAGTCAGCTCCCTCAGTAACAACCACAGTCTGCCATTCCACACTGGCTTTGATGCTCCAGGCAGTGGGCACTTATCCGCTCCGCTTGGGGGTGCCCAGTGGCAGGGGAGTCCTCGCTGTCCTGTGCCCTCCCTGCCTCTGCCTCTCAGGGGGAGCGCAGGATGCTGGGCTGTGTCTGCTCGGCACTCTGGCTTTTTGGGCCCTGTGCTGCTGGAATCAAGGCTCCCCAAGGCAGCAGGGCACAGTCCCCTCAACAGGACCCACTGCCTGAGCTTCTCCCTAGGCCCCGCTGGCTGAGCGCTCCAGCCCTTTATGGAACTTGGCCCCTGGTTTGTGGCGCGCTCTCCCCTGGGGTGCACTTCCTCTGTTAGTGATTCCGGGATCCTGGAGGCTCCACTGCCCCTCCTGCAGTTTTGACCGGTTTCCCTGCTAAGAGCTTTTCTGTCCAGGAAGAATCCAGTGCAGATTTTTAAGTTTCTTGCTTATCCGGGACTGGACTTTCCTGTGCTGGAGGCTTTAGCCACCCAGCCTTAGCCAGGTCCTCGTGAGGGCCCCTCCCCCCATTTGAGCCTCTTTTTTTCTGCCTTCCTACCTTGTTAGAAGGGCAAAATTTTCTCCTGTAGCATTCTTGCTGTTCTATCTTTAAATCTCAGGTTGAATTCGTAGGTTTTCAGGATGATTTGAAAGTTATCTAGGTAAGTTGGTGGGGACAGGTGACTTGGGGACCCCACTTCTCTGCCATCTTCCCCTTCCCCTCCTCTTCAATGCCTTTTAAATGCCCATTGGATAAAGCTCTAAATACTTGACCCAGAAAATTAAATTTCGTTTCCCATCTTTATCTATCTCCACATGCAACCTTTCTATTTCCACTCTAGCCACATTAGACCTCTGTTTCTTCAACATGCCAAACTGTCCTCCATCGTAAACCTGCAAACATGATATTCTTTGCAATCTGAATATTCTCCCCTCTTTTATTTACCTAGTTAAATCCTACTTATCCTTAAGATATCATTTGTAAAATCCAACCTTTCCTGGGTTAAAATGGGTGCAGCATGAAGCTAGAGTGTAAGTATAGAGTAGATATTCCTAAGGAATGATACATATTGTATAGATGCATGAGTATTTAGAAGTACATGGTGCAATGGAGGTGTCTAGAAAATTCCTAACACTAGGGGAAACTGGGTGGCTCAGTTGGTTAAGTGTCTGCCTTCAGCTCAGTTCATGACCTGACATTGGGATACCTGTTTAACAGGGATCCTGCTTCTCCCTCTCCCTCTGCCCCTCCCTCCAAATTGTGTCCTCTCTCATTCACTGTACTCTCTCTCAAATAAATAAATAAAATCTTTTTAAAAAGAAAATTCCTAATATTAATTACACTTATTAATTATTTGTTTATATTTCATTTCAATGCTTTGTTATAAACTTCAAGAGAGCCAAAGCAATGTCTTCCATATTCCATGTAAAATTAGTACAAATTGATTCCTAAATAATTGATTAAATATTATAGTGAAACCATGTGAAGCCAAAGATTTCTTTTTTTCATGTACTTTTAAATTTTGGGCTCAATTTTCTATTTTTTTATTGGATGAGATTAGCAGTTTGTGGATTTTGAGAAATTGGTTCATTAATCTAAGATGTTGAATTTATATGCATAGAGTTTTCTCATATTCACTTTTTTTCACTTTAATGAGAGCAATATCTGTAGTTTTATATGCCCTGTTTCATTCCTGATATTAGTAATTTATGCCTTCTCTCTTTCTTTGTCAGTTTTACTAAATGTTTGTCAGTGTTATTGATATTTCTAAATAATCTCCTTTTTGTTCCAATGATTTCTTTCTTGTTTTTCCATTTTATATTTCACTTTTTTCTTTTCTGGAGATAATGGATATATTTATCATTTTAATTGTAACTATGATTTAATGGATATATACATATATCCAAGTTTATTCACATTGTATACCTTAAATGTGTCCAGTTTTTTAATATCAGAAAATACTTACATAATGCTATTTTAAAAGTTACTAATGCTGGTAAGTCTATGCTGGAGTTTGGAAGTATTTATTTACCTATAATATAATTGACATATAAGATTGTGAAACTTCAAGGTGTACAACGTTTTTTGGTTTACCTCTCTCCCTTGTTCCCCTGTACTTGTTTATTTTGGTTCTTAAATTCCACATAGGAGTGGTTTTATTTGATACATATATACAGTTTAATATGATTGCCACTGAAGGATTAGCTAACACCTCTATTGCATTACATAATCATCATTTCCTTTTTTGTGGTCACAGCATTTAAGATCTAGTTTCTTTGCAACTTTAAAGTATACAATACAGTACTGTTTACCTAAATCAGTATGCTGTGTGTTAGATCTCTAGAACTTATTCATCTTCTAGTCGTGAGTTTGCACCTTTCGGTCAACATCTCCCAATTCATCTACCCCCAGATCCTGGTAAGAAATTTTACTCTCTGTTTTTACAAGTTGGCTTTTTTGACTCCACATATAAGTGATACTCTACAGTATTTGGTTTTCCCTGACTTATCTCAGTTAGCATAATTTCCTCCAGGTCCATACATGTAGTTACAAATGACAGGATTTACTTCTTTCTTATGGTTGAATAATATTCCCTTGTATAAATACATACCACATCTTGAGGGAGGGTCCAAGGTGGCAGCATAGGAAGATATTGCACTCACATTCTCACATGGACACACTCAATCTATATCTACATATAGAGCAATTCCTACTAAAGAAGAATTGAATGCTGTTTGAAAAGCTTTGGCACAACAAAGGATAAAGAGACCACATAAAGTATGACAAGACAGATGGAGACAGGGTAATGATGGGTACCCTACCCCCAATGCTGTGAATTGCAGCAGGGAAGGATAGTACTGGGGGACTCTGAGCAGGTTTGTTTGCTCGGGGTGACAGAAAAAAAGTCACAGTTTAAAGGACAACTATATTACAAGTGAACTAATCCAAACAGTGGGAAAACATTGTAATTCTCTCCGGTGCTGGATGTGCTGACAAGTGTCATTATTTATGATCTCCCTCCACCTTAATATCATAGAGAGGAGTAGGTAGGGTCCAGGAGCTCTAGTTGGCCTGCTGCCTCATCAATCCCCAGACAGGCAGAGAAAAAAAAGGGGTTTAAAAGGCAGCTAGAGTAGAATTGAACTAATCCTAAATGATCTGAAAAATGGTGAGGGAACTGCTAGAAATCTTTCTAAGATTACAGGTGCTGGTGCTGACAAGCACCATTGTTTACATTTCCCCTCCACATTTAAAGGACAGACAGGAGCAGAATCTGGGTGTCTAGTCAGCCTTTTGCTTCAATGAGCACCAGTATCCTAGGCCATTCCCACCCTAGCTGTCCCCCTAAAGTGGGCTCACACCCATATCTGCCAGAGCTCTAGCCCTCCTACTAAGGTAACCTCAGTCTGGTGCATACAGGAACATCCTCAGGCTGCAACTACTATAAATCCAGACATCTCACAAAGTGACACAGGTGTAAAGCAATTCAGTAAACTGCAGGCCCACATCCCCACTGCAACTCCAGCCAATTTGCTAGGGCATCTGCCATTTGGAGCATTCCAGGACCACCTGGACCATATCCACTTCAGCTCCTGATGTCTCTCAAGGCACTCTTATGCTCAAATGTACTGAAAACTCCCAGTCCACACTTGTGCCTTCTTAAAATCCAGCTATTCCAACAGGGTGCCCCCTGCAATAGAGCACATTTGGGACCCCGTATCTGTTGTCCACTTCAACTCCAGTTATCTCACAAAAGTGGTCCCAACATAAAGTGCCCAGAAAACTCCAAGAAGCACCCACTACAGCTCCAAGCAGCCAGCAAAACCTACTAGGTACACACAATCTACACAAGGCCACATCTTCAACACTGGGAGGGGGTAGCTTTTTACCCTAATTCATAGATACAAACGCAGGACATTAAAGAAAAAAAACAAGAGAGAGAGTAATATGCTCAAAAATTTTTTTAAATTTTTTAAAATTTTAAAATAAAAAGACAAAACTTCAGAAATAGAACCAACTAAAATGAAGATAAGCAATAAACCTAATGAAGAGTTCAAAATAATGACAATAAAGATGCTCACCATTTTTTTTGTTAACCTGAGTTTCTAGATCATTTTCATTATGTGAGTGATTTCATTCCAAAACTAATTCCCAAAGGAAGTAGGGCAATGTGACAAAAGAAACAGCCAAGCAACATGAGAAAAAAGAAACCAACAAAAAGACGCTAAGCATTTTTCTTGGGATCAGAGAAATCCTGATCGTGTAAGGTTTTTTTCACCCTGCCCTGAGAAAAACCAATTCCCTGACTCAGATGCTTCAGGAGAAAACTAGGTTTCTGATCCAGTAAATCGTGACTGCCTCTGGCACTTGGTTCCCACAGCTGTGGATGTGGCCTCAGACCAGCTCGGTGGTTTCCAGGCTGCACTTGGAGGAGTTGGAAGGGCTCTGAACATGCACCTTAGGGGCAGCCTGGGATCCATAACCTACAGCTTTTAATTGATAGGTACACCAACTCACATAAAACTTTGCTAGAAAGAAGTCAGATTGTGTGTTTTAAGAAGACTTGAAAAAGGGCAGCCTGGGTAGTTTAGCACCCAGGCTAAACAGCGAAAAAAAAAAATTAAAAGGAGAATAGATTTGCAGACATCTGGGACAATATCAAACATACATATCTACATTATAGTGATCTTTGAAGAGAAAAGAAAAAAAGTCAGGAATTTTATTTGAAGAAAAAATAGTTGAAAATTTCCGAACCTGGAGAAGGGATCAGACATCCAGGTCCAGTAATCAAAGAGAGTCACAAATGAGAAGAACCCAAGGAGGTCCACACCAAGACAAGTAATAATTAAAATGGCAAATTTAAAAATAAGAGAAACTCTTAAAAAGCAACGAGAGAGCAGTGACTAGTTAAGTAAAGGAAAACCCATAAAGCTATCAGCTGATTTTTCAATGGAAACTTAGCTTTGCTCACTCCATTCCAGCCATACTGGACTCCTTGCAAAATGCCCCCACCTCAGGGCTTTTGCAGTTACTGTTCCCTCTGCCTGGAGCACTCTTCCCTCAGATAGCTGCCAGTCTAGTTCCTTCACTCCCTTCAGGTATCTCTGCTCAAATGGCCAGAACAAAGTGGCATGATATAGTCAAAACCTACAACTAGGGACACCTGAGTGTCTCAGTTGATTGAACAGCTGACCTTGATTTCAGTTCAGTCATGATCTTGGAGTCTTGAGATCAAGCCCTACATCAGGCTCCATACTCAGCAGGGAGTTGGCTTCAGTATTCTCTCTACCTCTGCCCCTCCTCCTGCTCATTGCTATCTCAAATAAATAAATAAATCTTAAAAAGTAAAACTACAGCAAAAAACACTCCACCCAGCAAGGTTATCATTCATCAATGAAGGAGAGATAATTACATTTTTATTCAAATTCCAGTCACTTAACATACAGGGTTAATATTAGTTTCAGGTGTACAATTTAGTGATTTATCACATTTTTTTCAAATATTTTATTTATTTACTCATGAGAGACACACAGAAAGAGGCAGAGACACAGGCAGAGGGAGAAGCAGGCTCCAAGGCTCCATACAGGGAGCCTGATGTGGGACTTGATCCTGGGACTGTAGGATCATGCCCTGAGCCCAAGGCAGACGCTCAACCGCTGAGCCACCCAGGCATCCCTAGTGATTCATCACTTATATACAACACCCAATGTTTTCACCAAAACAAGTGATATTCTTAATACCACCACCCATTTAACCCATCTGCCACTCACCTTCCCTTGAGTAACCATCAGGTTTTTTTCTATACTTAAGAGTCTGGTTTTTTTTTTTGCCTCTTTTTGCCCCTATATTCATTTGTTTTGTTTTCTAAATTCCACATGAGTGAAATGATATGGTATTTCTTTTTCTCTTACTTATGTATGTTGCTTAGCATAATACTCTCTAGTTACAACAATGCCATTACAAATGGCAAGATTTCATTCTTCTTATGCCTGGATAATAGTCCATTGTATGTATCTACCACATCTTTATCCATTCACCAGTCAATGAACATTTTGGCTCTTTCCATAATTTGGCTATTGTTGATAATGCTGCTATAAACATTATGGTGCATGTTTCCCTTTGAATCAGTATTTCTATATTCTTTTGCTAAATACCTACTAGTACAATAACTCGGTTGTGGGGTAGTTCTATTTTTAACTTTTTGAGGAACCTCCATGTTGTTTTCCAGAATGGCTACATCAGTTTGCATTCCCACCAGCAGTGCAAGATGGCTCCCTTTTTTCAACACTCAGCTGCTTCCTGTGTTACTGATTTTAGCCATTCTGACAGATGTGAGGTGATATCTCATTGTAGTTATGCTTTTCCTTGATGATAAGTGATGTTGAGCATCTTTCCATGTGGCCATCTGGATGTCTTCCTTGGAAAAATGCTCATGTCTTCTACACATGTTTTACCTGGATTTCTTGTTTTTTTTTTATATAAAGTTCTTTATATATTTTGGATACTAACACTTTATCAGATACATCATTTGCAATTATCTTCTCCCATTCTGTAGGTTGCATTTTAGTTTTATTGATTGTTGTCTGTGCAGAAACTTTTATATTAAAGTCCCAGCAGTTTATTTTTGCTTTGCCTCCCTTGTCTTAGGAGACATATCTAGTAAGAAGCTGCTATGGCTGATGTCAGAGAGGTTGCTGTCTATCCTGTCCTCAAAGATGTTTGTTTTATGTCTCAAATTTAGGTTTATAATCCATTTTGAATTTATTTTTGTGCATGGTGTAAGTGGTCTGATTTCATTTTGCATATTTTTGTCCACTTTTCCTAACATCATTTTCTCTTGGATATTCTTTCCTACTTTGTTGAAGATTAATTTAACATATATTGTGGTTTCATTTCTGGGATTTTTATTCTGTGTCATTCATCCATGTGTCTGTTTTCTGTGTCAGTACTATAATGTCTTGATGACTATAGCTTTGTCATATAATCTGAAGTATGGAATTGTGATGCTTCCAGCTTTGATTTTCTTTTTCAACATTACTTTGTCTCTTTGGAGTCTTTTGTGATTCCAGACAAATTTTAGGATTGTTTGTTCTACCTCTATGATAAATGCTGGTAGTAAATTGGTGGGGATTTCATTAAATGTGCAGATTGCTTTGTGTAGTATAAACATTTTAACAATGTTTGCTCTTCCATTCTAGGAGTATGGAACTTTTTCCATTTCTTCCTTTGATCTTAAATTTATTTCATAGGTGTTCTATAGTTTTCAGAGTATAGATTTTTATGTCTTTGGTTAGGTTTATTCCTAGGTATGTTATTAGTTTGCGTGCAATTGTAAATAAGATCAATTCCTTAATATTGCTTTCTGCCACTTCATTATTGCTATATAGAAATACAACAGATTTCTGTACATTGATTTTGTATCCTGTGATTTTACTGAATTCATGTATCAGTATTAGCAATTTTCTGGTGGAGTCTTTTGGGTCTCCTACATAGAGGAGTATGTCCTCTACAAATATTGAAAGATTGACTTCTTCCTTGCCAATGTGGATGCTTTTTTTTGTATATTTTTTTATTGGAGTTCAACTTGCCAACATATTGCATAATACCCAGTGCTCATCCCATCAAGTGCCCCTTTCAGTGCCTGTAACCCCATCCCCCCACCCATCTCCCCTTCCACTACCCCTTGTTCAGTTCCCAGAGTTAGGAGTCTCTCATGTTTTGTCACCCTCTCTGATTTTTCCCATTTATTTTCTCTTCTTTCCCCTATGATCTCTTCCACTATTTTTTATATTCCCTGTATGATTGAAACCATATGATGATTGTCCTTTTCTGATTGACTTACTTCACTCAGCATAATACCCTCCAGTTCCATCCACATCAAAGCAAATGGTGGGTATTCGTTGTTTCTACTGGTTGAGTAATATTCCATTGTATGCATAGACCTTTTTATTTCTGTTTTCTGATTGCTGAGCCTGGGACTTCCAGTACTAACTTAAATAAGAGTGGTGAGAGTGGAATCCATGTCTTCTTCCAGACCTTAGAGTAAAAGCTCTCAGTTTTTCCCTTGTAAAGGATGATATTAGGTGTAGGTATTTTTTTAATATATCCTTTATTATGTTGAGGTATGTTCTCTCTAACCCTTTTTTATTAAGGGTTTTTGTAATGAATGAATGTAAATGCTTTTTCTGCATCTATTCAAAGGATAATATGATTCTTATACTTTCTTTTATTAATGTGGTGTATCATCTTGATTGATTTGTAAATATAGAACCACCCTTGCAAACCAGGAATAGACCCCAGTTGATCAAGTTCAATGATTCTTTTAATGTACTATTGGATTAGATTTGCTGGTATTTATTCAGAATTTTTACATCTATGTTCATCAGTGATATTGGCATCTAGTTCTCTTTTTTAATGAAGTCTTTATCTCCTTTTTGTATCAGATAATGCTGGCCTCACAGGATGAATTCAAAAGTTTTCCTTCCATCTCTATTTTTTGGATTAGTTTGAGAAGAATAAATATTAATCCTTCTTTAAATGTCTGGTAGAATTCATGTGTGAAGCATTCTGATCTTGAACTTTTGTTTCTTGGGATCTTTTTGATTATAGATTCAATCATTGCTGGTTATCAGTCTGTTCGTTTTCTGTTTCTTTCACTTTCAGTTTTGGTATTTTATGTTTCTTGGGAATTATTCATTACTTCCAAGTTGTCCAATTTGTTGGTGTATAATGTTTCATAATATTCTCTTGTAATTATATTTCTGTGGTGTTGGTTGCTCTTCCACATTTGTGATTTTTTATTATTTAGATCCTTTATCTTTTCTTTTTGATAAATCTGGTTAGAGGTTTATCAATTGTCTCAATTTTTTCAAAGAACCAGCTCCTAGTATCATTGGTCTATTCTATTGGGGGTTTTATAGTTTCTATATCATTTATTGCTGCTAAATCTTTACTATTTCCTTCATTCTTCTGGCATTAGACTTTGTTGTTCTTTTTCTGGCTTCTTTAGGTGTATGGTTAGCTTGTTAATTTGAGATTTTTCTTGCTTCTTGAAATAGGCCTGTATTGCTATATCCTTCCATCTCTGGACTACTTTTGCTACATCCCAACATTTTTGGTCATTGTATTTTCATTTTTATTTGTTTCCACATATTTTTACATTTCTTCTTTGGTTTCCTGGTTGAGCCATTCATTGTTTAATAGCATGTTATTTAATTTCCATGTATTTGTGGCCTTTCCAAAATTTTCTTGTGGTTGATGTCTACTTTAATATTGTTCTGGGCAGAAAAGGTATGAATTCAATCTTTTTATATTTGTTGAGGCCTGCTTTGTGACCTAACATGACATCCAGTCTGGAAAAGTTTCCTTGTCCACTTGAAAACAATATGTATTCTTCTGCTTTGGGATGGAATGTTCTGAATATATGTGTTAAGTCCATCAGGTCCGGCGTGTCATTCAACGTCATTGTTTCCTTCTTGATATTCTGTGTTTATAATCTGTCCATTGATGTAAATGAGGTGTTAAAGCTCCCTACTCTTATTTTATTGTTATTATCAGTTAGGTCCTTTATGTTTATTAATTGTTTTATATATTTGGGTGGTCCCTTATTGAATGCATAAATTATCACAATTGTTATATCTTCTTGGTGGAAGAAGAAGTGTTTGTGTTTATATAATGCCTTCTTTGTGTCTTGTTACGGCCTTTGTTTTAAAATCTAGTTTGCCCAATATAAGTATTGCTACTCTAGCCTTCTTTTGACATCCACTTGCATGATAAATATTTTTCCATACCTTGCTTTAAATCTGCAGGTGGCTTTAGGTCTAAAAATGAATCTCATTTAGGTGGTTTCTAGAAGTTAGTGAAAGAATAGGGGACCTCCTTTCATCTGGTACCTTGAATTTAGTTAGATAAAGATCAAATCATTTTGAACACCGAGGAATTCAACCTGAGATATAAGAAAAGAATTTCTGGAACTCTACAAGTAGAAAAGCAACCACTTTTTGCAAGGTAGGAGGTACTGACAAGTGAATCTGAGAGGATACATTGGAAGATAAACAACGGGGGTGGGTGCTTCTATAAACCAGCTACTAGAAAGTGATATAGCTCTGGAGCACAAAATCAGCACCCTTAGAAGTCTGCTACAGTGAGACATCCTTGCCTGCAAGGTGCTCAGGTTAGTGAAGTGGGGTAGAATCCTAGGTGGGACAATGTGGACTCAGGATCCCTGGAGTCATAGAAATAATGAGGATGCCCGAGTTGGTAGAGTTCCCAAGCATTGGAACAGGGAAATCAGTTATGGTCAACAAGCTCGAGAGGGGGATCTGAGCTCGGTTTCCCATAAACCATGAACTGCAGCCTGATGAGGTGACTGATATCCATGTGTAGGGCCTGCAAAGGACAGGAATGTGGTGACCCTCCACCTTCCCCAGGAGGATCACTGTGGGCATGCACTGCAGAAGTCTACAGAATTTGGCACACAAAAAAGTGAAGACCACTTACCCTTGAGAGTTTACTGAAGAGAGGGGACTGTGATCTATCAGCTCCAGAGCTGTATATTAGGGCATAGCCATTTTAATTTTTATCCCCTAAAGAGATGCTGATAGCCTTCAGGCAACAAAAGCCACACAGAGTAACCAGAAGTGGCTTACACTTAGCCCAGACCCTTGGCAAGGGGTGGTACAACTCCACCCAGGCAAGGACACCAGAAAATTGGCACAGCAGGCCCCTTCCATGGAAGACCAACTGGAAGAATAGGTGAAGAGCAAGATTGCAGACTACACAGGATTGCAAAACTCCAGCACTAAGGGAAAATAGCACATGGGACTTGAGTTTTTTCTCATGATTCAGTTATCTTTCAATTTAAAATTTTACATTTCTTTTTTTCTCTTTTCCCTTTTCAATAAATTTCTTATTTTATCAACTCTTTGTTTTTAAGACTTTTTATTTTTATTTTTTATTGCTGTTCAATTTGCCAACATACAGAATAACACCCAGTGCTTCAAGTGCCCCCCTCAGTGCCTGTCACCCATTCACCCACACCCCCCACTCTCCTCCCCTTCCACCACCAGTTCATTTCCCAGAGTTAAGAGTCTTTTTTTTTTTTTTTTTTTGCAATCACATGAGGGTTTATTTACAAGCTCGAGCTTGGGTCCAAGTGTACCTGAGCCAGTGGAGCAGGGACTTGGACCCCGAGACTAAGAGGCTTAGCAACTTTATAGGGGCCAGTGGCCAATGGGATACTCAGAAAGTTGCACAGTCATGCTGGTCTGCTGACCCGGATTTCCGGTTAGGGTGTGTCCTGGTCTTTGATTAGGGCGGGGCAGTGCCTTAAGTAATACGCAGATCAGCACAAGGCAGGCGGGTGCAGCCCAAAATAGAGTCAGTCCTGCTCTGCTTGTCCAGGGGTAGGGGATTTTGTTAAATTTCCTGGGTCCCACATTCCCCCCTTTTTCAGAGGATCCTATGCAGGACCCAATCATGGGTCCAGGTTGCTCTCCGAGTGAGCCAGGGGAATGATTAAACCAGGATTCTCACCAACCTTGTTGCTGTTCTCCCTTCTTTTTTTTTTTTCCTCCTCCTCCTCCTCCTCCTTCTTCTTCTTCTCCTTCTCCTTCTCCTTCTCCTTCTCCTTCTCCTTCTTCTTCTTCTTCTTCTTCTTCTTCTTCTTCTTCTTCTTCTTCTTCTTCCTTTTTTGAGAAGGAGGGATGAGGAAGGTCAGAGAGGAGCAGAGAGAGAATCCAAACAGGCTCCATGTCCAGCAGGGGGCTGACGACACAGGGTTTGATCTCATGACCGTGAGATCATATACTGAACTGAAATCAAGATTCTGACACTTAGCTGACTGAGCCATCCAGGTGCCCCTCAGTGTTTTACTTTTTTTTTTTATTGGTGTTTAATTTACTAACATACAGAATAACCCCCAGTGCCCGTCACCCATTCACTCCCACCCCCCCGCCCTCCTCCCCTTCCAACACCCCTAGTTCGTTTCCCAGAGTTAGCAGTCTTTACGTTCTGTCTCCCTTTCTGATATTTCCCACACATTTCTTCCCCCTTCCCTTATATTCCCTTTCACTATCTTATTTACAGTTAAGGCAGCACATAACCCCGGAGTTAGGAGTCTTTATGTTCTGTCTCCCTTTCTGATATTTCCTACCCATTTCTTCTCCCTTCCTTTCTATTCCCTTTCACTATTATTTATATTCCCCAAATAAATGAGAACATTTAATGTTTGTCCTTCTCTGATTGACTCATTTCACTCAGCATAATACCCTCCAGTTCCATCCACATTGAAGCAAATGGTGGGTATTTGTCATTTCTAATGGCTGAGTAATATTCCATTGTATACATAAACCACATTTTCTTTATCCATTCATGTTTTTAAAACTTTTTAATTTTCATTTTTGCATTTACATTTTATGGATACATTCTTCATTTTGGCTTTCTTTTACTATATATATATGAATATATATATGAATATTTCTAGTATATATATACTATATATATTCATATATATATGAATATTTCTCTCTTTACAATTTTGAAATTTAGTGTCTTCTAACACACAGATCAAATTATACTCAGGATGAAGTGAATCACCCTGTTTTGTCCATCCTGGAAGATTATATTCTCTCTTCTCATCCACCTCCTTTTTTTCTTTTTCTTTTACTTTTTCTTTTCTCTTTTGGTTTCTGACATCTTTGGATTTGTCTAGTGTGTATTTCCCATGGGTTGTGGTTGATACAATTATTTTATTTTCCTGTTCATCCATTCTTCTCTGGACAAAATGACTAGAAGGAGGAATTCACTACAAAAGAAAGAACCAGAGGTAATACTTTGCCAGAGATCTAATCAATATGGATATAAGTAAAATGTCAGAGCTGGAATTCAGGATAACAATTATAAAGGTACTAGCTGGGCTTGAGAAAAAATCATGAAAGGCACTAGAGAATCTCTTAATGTAGAATGAAATCTAATCAGACCAAAATAAAAAATGCTCTGAGATGCAGTCTAACTGGATGCTGTAACAGAGAGGGTAAATGAAGCAGAAGAGAGAGTCAGTGATATAGAAGACAAGTCAATCGAAAGGAAGGAAGCTGAGGAAAAGAGAGAAAAACAACTAATAGGACTGTGAGGGGAGGATTTGAGAAATCAGTGATGCCATAAAATGAAACAATGAAACCATATTAGAATTATTGGGTTCCCAGAGGAAGAAGAAAGAGAAAGAGAAAAAGAGAGAGAGAGAGAGAGAGGGAGAGAAAGTATATTTCAGCAAATTATAGCTGGGAAGTTCACTAATCTTAGGAAGGAAACAGGCATTGAAGTCGAAGAGGTAGAGAGGACCCCTCCCAATATCAACAAAAATAGATCAACACCTCAACATATAATTATGAAGGTTGCAAATTTTAGAGATAAAGAGAAAATCCTGAAATAAGTTCAAGATAAGAGGTTCTTAAACTACAATGGTAGAAACATTAGGCTGGCAATAGACCTATCTAATGAGACCTGGCAGGCCAGAAAGGGCTGCTGTGATATATTCAGGGTACTAATTGAGAAAAACATGCAGCAAAGAATAATTTATCCAGCAAAGATGTTATTCAGAATGGAAGGAGAGATAAAGATCTTCCAAGATAGACAGAAACTGAAAGAATATGTGACCACTAAAGCAGCCCTGAAAGAAATATTAAGGGGGATCCTGTAAGTGAAAATAGAGTCCAAAAGTAACATAGACAAGAAAGAAACAGAAACAATCTACAGAAGGAGGACTTCACAGGTAATACAATAACACAAAATACATATCTTTCTAGAGTTACTCTGAATGTAAATGGGCTAAATGCTCCATCAAAAGACAGAGTATCATATTGGATAAAAAAGTAAGACCCATCCATATGCTGTCTACAAGAGAATCATATTAGACCTAAAAATAACCATATTAAAAGTGTGTGTGTGTGTGTGTGTGTGTGTGTGTGTGTGTGTAGAACCATTTATCATAGTAATGGACATCAAAAGAAAGTTGAGGTAGCAATCCTTGTATCAGACAAATTAGATTATAAACCAAATATTGTAATAAGGACTGAAGAGGGACACTATATCATACTTACAAGGTATTTAAAAAAAAGATTTTAGTTATTTATTTGAAAGAGAGAGAGAGAGAGATAGCATGAGAGAAAGAGCTCAAATGGAGGAGGTACAGAGGGAGAGGGATAAGCAGACTCCCTGCTGAGCAGGAAACCTGATGCAGGGCTCAATCACAGGACTCTGGGATCATGATCTGAGCTGAAGGTAGTAGCTTAAGTGACTGATCCATGCAGGCACCCCTTAAAGGGTCTTTCCAACAAGATCTAACAATTATAAATATTTATGCTCCTAACTTAGGAGCAGCTAATTATATAAACCAATTAATAACATAATTAAATATATATATATATATATATATATATATATATATATATATAAAATACAGTAATAGTAGGGAACTTAACCGCAATGGACAAATCATCTAAGCAGAAGATCAACAAAGAAACAAGGGTTTTGAATGACACACTAGACCAGATGGTTTTCACAGATTATATATATATATATATATATATATATATATACATATATGGAGAGAGAGAGAGAGAGGGAGGGCATTCCATCTAAAACAACAGCATACACATTCTCGAGTGCACATGGAACATTCTCCAGAACAGATCACATACTGGGTCACAAATTAGGTCTCAACTGATATCAAAACACTGGGATTATTCCCTGAATATTTTCAGGTCATAATGCTGTGAAACTTGAAGTCAATCACAGGAGAAATTTGGAAGGAACTCAAACACTTGGAGGTTAAAGAGCATCCTACTAAAGAATGAATGGGTCAAATGAGAAATTAAAGAAGGATTAAAATAATTTATAGAGATGAATGAAAATGAACACACAACTATTCAAAACCTTTCGGACACAGCAAAGGCGGTCAGAAGAGGGAAGTATATTGCAATACAAGTCTTTCTCAAAAAATTTTAAAAATTTCAAACACACAAGCTAACCTTACACCTAAGGGAACTGGAGAAAGAACAGCAAATGAAGCTTAAACCAAGCAGGATAAGAGAAACAATAAACATTAGAGCTGAAATCAATGAAAGAGAAACCAGAATAACAGTAGAACATATCAATGAAACTAGAAGCTGGTTCTTTGGAAGAATTAATCAGATCCATAAACTTCCTAGACACACTTAACAAAAAGAAATATAAAAGGACCCAAATTAATAAAATCATGAATGAAAGAGGATACATCATGACCAACACCAAGGAAATACAAACAATTTTAAGACCATATTATGAACAACTATATGCCAACAAATTAGGTAGTCTGGATGAAGTAGATGGATTCCTGGAAACTTATAAGCTACCAAAACTGAAACAGGAAGAAATAGAAAATCTGAACAGACCCATAACCAGCAAAGAAATTGAAGGAGTCAAAAACCTCCCAAGAAACAAGAATCCAGGACCAGATGGCTTCCCAGGGTGAATTCTACCAAACAATTAAAGAATAAAAAAGTACCTATTATTCTGAAACTGTTTAAAAAAATAGAAATGGAAGGGAAATTTACATATGCATTCTATGAGGCCAGCATTATCTTAATCTCAAAACCAGACAAAGACCTCATGAAAAAGGGGAATTACAGACCAATATTACTAATAAACACGGATGCCAAAATAATCATCAAGATACTAGCTAATAGGATCTAACAGTTCATTGAAAGAATTATTCACGACCAAGTGGGATTTATTCCTGAGCTGCAAGGGTGGTTCAGCATTCCCAAATCAATCAGCCTGATACATTAAATTAATAAAAGAAAGGACAAGAACCATATGATCCTCTCAATAATTGTTGAAAAAGCATTTGACAAAATTCAGCATCCTTTCTTGACTTAAATGCTTCACAGTGTAGAGATAGAGGGACACACCTCAATATCATAAAAGCCAGCTACAAGAAGCTCACAGCAAATATCATTCTCAATGGGGAAAAACTAAGAGCTTCTCCCTAAGGTCAGGAACACAACAGGGATGCCCACTCTCACCACTGTTTTTCAACATAGTACTAGAAGTCCTAGCCTCAGCAATCATACAACAAAAAGAAATAAAAGTCAATCAAATTGGCAACAAATAAGTTAAACTCTCTCTTGTCACAGATGACATGATATTCCATGTAGAAGAGCAAAAAGACTCCACCCCAAAATTGTTAGAACTCATACAGCAATTCAGCAACGTGGCAGTATATAAAATCAATGTACAGAAATCAGTTGCATTTCTATACACTAACAATGAAATTTAAGAAAGAGAAATTAAGGAATTGGTCCCATTTACAAATGTTACCAAAAACCGTAGGATATCCAGGAAAAAACTACCCCAAGAGGTAAAAGATCTGTACTCTAAAAACTACAGAACACTTACAAAAGAAATTGAAGAGGACACAAAGAAATGGAAAAACATTCCATACTCATGGATTGAAAGAATAAATATTGTTGAACTGTCTATGCTACCCAGAGCAATCTACACATTCAGTGGAAACCCTATCAGAATACCATTGAGATTTTTCACAGAGCTGGAACAAGTAATCCTAAAATTTGTATGAACCCAGAAAAGACCCCAAATAGCCAGAGTAATGTTGAAAAAGAAAACCAAAGCTGAAGGCATCATAATGCCATGATTCAAGCTTTATTACAAACCGGTAATGATCAAGACAGTATGGTACTGGCCCTATAACAGGCACACAGATCAGTGGAACAGAATAGAGAACCCAGAAATGGACTCTATGGTCCACGAATCTTTGACAAATCAGGAAAGAATATCCAATGGAAAACAGTCTCTTCAACAAATGGTGCTGGGAAATTGGACAGTCGCATGTAGAAGAATGAAGCTGGACCATTTAATTTAATTTTTAAATAGATTTTATTTATTTATTCATGAGAGACACAGAAAGAGAGAGGGAGAAAAGAAAAAGAGAGAGGCAGAGACACAGGCAGAGGGGGAAGCAGGCTCCATGAAGGGAACCTGATATGGGACTCAATCCCAGGACTCCAGGGAGCCCTGGGCTGAAGGCAGGTGCTAAACCGCTGAGCCACCCAGGGACCCTTCTTCTATTTTGTCTAATTCACTGCCTTCTGTGTGTTTGCAAAGGCAGTTATGCCAGTTATGTCTCCTGCTCATGAATGTAATGACCTCATGAAGAAGAGGTCACGTAGTGCCCAGAGCATGGCACTTCAGGGAGTGTGTCTGATGTATGCTGAATGTACTCTGCTGTTGTGTTTTAGCTGCTCTATCCTTCAAGGCAGTCATCTGTAGAGGCTCTCCTTGACTGCCATCAACTGTGTTTGGTCCATGTCCTGAATGCAATGAGTTTTAAATTGGTGTGCTCTGCTCTGCTTGTGAAATGAGCCCTGAAACCACCTCCACCGGAATTGAGGACCTTTACCATTCTCTGCCCATACAATGTGGTGTATACAGGAGTTTGTGTTGGTCTTTTGATGGATTGGACGGTCATGCTGGGACTGAGGCAAGCTTGACTGAGAAGGACTACTGGGGTTGGGCTTGGTGTATGCAAGTTATGCAACCAGTGGTGGTGCTGCACTGCTTTCCACGGGTGGCTCTGCATTTATACTGAGGGGCAAAGGAGGCAAATGGTGCCATCCATCTCCTTTATTCCCCAGGATGTTTGCCTGCCTTCTCTCTAGAAACAGTGCAGTGCCCTCTGAGGTCTACCTCAACCAAGCGCACTGACCTTTAACATATCTAGGCTTTAAGTCCCACTCATTGCAAGAACCCAGGAAATTAGACCCTACATTTGACTTGTGTATTCCCCTGTGTGTTTCTCTCTGTCACCCTTTTCCACGACCAAGGCTCCCTCCCCTCCAAAGCAGCTACAATCCCTTTCTCCCATATACCTCATCTCCATACCCTACCTTCTTCCATGTGGCCTCTTCTCTCCCTTTAGTTGTGGAGTTTTTCTCTCAGACTTCAGGTCAATTTCTGGATATTTAGGATGATTTGATACTTATCTAGTTCTGTTCATAGGATGAGGTGAGCATAGTGACCTTCTATTCCATCACCATCTTCCTCACCTCCTTGAGATCCAATTTTAAATAAAATGTAGTATATACACTTCTTTTTATGTTTGTGTAAATTCAGCTTAAAATACTAAAGATTATTTATAAATAATTAGAAAAGGCCTAAAAGTTGTAAAAGAAAGAAGTCAACCTAAGTACCTTCACACCCTATTGTCAATGTGGTAGTGAATTTCTTTGATTTATTTTTGCTTCTGAGTCCCTTGGATTTCCTTTTGCTTCATATATTCAGGACTGGGTGTTGCAGAAACTGGAAAATCAGAAATTACAAGATTCTGATTGAAAAGGATGAAGATGAAGACAGATGATGATAAAGAAGGAGGAGAAGGAGGAGGAGGAGAAGAAGAAAAAAGTGTCAGTGTTCTCTATTCAAATAACCATGGAATAGGAATAGCCATCAATGACAGAAAGCCTTTAGATGATAATCTCCTACTGAAGCCAAATATAGAAAAACATGTAGCTTCACCTCATGTTCACCAGCAAGACACTTAGACATCCACTTTCTTTTTTTTTTCTTAAATTTTTTTAAATTTATTTATGATAGTCACAGAGAGAGAGAGAGAGAGGCAGAGACACAGGCAGAGGGAGAAGCAGGCTCCATGCACCGGGAGCCCGACGTGGGATCCGATCCCGGGTCTCCAGGATCGCGCCCTGGGCCAAAGGCAGGCGCCAAACCGCTGCGCCACCCAGGGATCCCTAGACATCCACTTTCATGGGGCTGTAATGAAACAACCTTCCTCACTTCACCCTACAAGGGTTGCATAATAGAATTCTGAATTGAAATCTGGAACTTTGATTCCTATCTGGTGGCAACAATACCCACAGCCTATGTCAGTGGAGACTGCATGGAGAACCTAGACTTTCTCCCCCACTTAGCAATAACAAGGAGCTCCTCCCATTCCACTTGAGTGGTACCTGGTGGAGAACCAGAAATTCCACGATTCCATAATGGTAACTTCCAACCTCATCTAGTTGTAAAGAAGTGCCCCCATTCCATTATAATTTCAGTGGAAGCCATGTGGGGAGCAATTTTGAGATACTTCTTTCCTTCTCAATCAGTGATTTTATTGGAGACCTAGTGATGTGTCTAAACTTCCATAGGAAAAAACTTAGAACTTTTTCTTTATGATCAGGAACAAGACAGGGATGTCAATTCTCGCCACTGGTATTTAACATAATACTCAAAGTCCTAGCCACAGCAATCAACAACAAAAAGAAATAAGTCATCCAAATTGGATGGGATCCCTGGGTGGCGCAGCGGTTTGGCGCCTGCCTTTGGCCCAGGGCGCGATCCTGGAGACCTGGGATCGATTCCCACGTCGGGCTCCCGGTGCATGGAGCCTGCTTCTCCCTCTGCCTGTGTCTCTGCCTCTCTCTCTCTCTCTCTGTGACTATCATAAATAAATAAAAAAAAAAAAAAAAAAAAAAAAAAAAAAAAACAAATTGGTAAAGAAGTGAAGCTCACTATTTACAGATGACATGATACTATATACAGAAAAACCAAAAGACTCCACCAAAAAACTGCTAGAACTGATATAGGATTCAGTGAAGTCACAGGATACAAAAATCAATGGGGAGGTATGTTCTCTCTAAGCACACTTCGTTGAGAGTTTTTAAACATGGATGGGTGTTGTAGTGGTGTAGGGTAGAAACAGTGATTTGAAGAACTCCTTGGACACATAGTAGGAAGATTGCTCCCTCTACTTGGAGCATGTCCCTGAAAAGAAGCATTTAACAATATTTGTTCTTCCAATCCATGAGCATGGAAGGTTTTTCCATTTCTTTGTGTCTTCCTCATTATCTTTTATAAATGTTCTATAGTTTTCAGAGTACAGATCCTTTACCTCTTTGGTTTGGTTTATTCCTAGGTATCTTGTTTTTGATGCAATTGTAAATGAGTGTGATTCCATAATTTCTCTTCTTCATTATTTATGTATAGAAATGCAACAGATTTCTGTACAGAGACATCTCTGGGATAGAAAAAACAATGACAAAACCTGAGGGGTTTTTTTTTAATCGTCATACATGGGGGTACCTGGATGTCTCAGTTGGTTGAGCATCTGACTCTTGATTTGGGCTGAGGTCATGATCTCAGGTTCATGAGATCATACCCTGTGTCAGGCTTCATGCTTGGCATAGAGTCTGCTTGAGATACTCGCTCTCCTTCTTCCTCTGTTCCTCTCTCTGTCTCTCTCTCTCTCTCTCTCTCTCAAATAAATAAATAACTCTTAAAAGGTTGGCATAATAAAAAAATATACAATAAATAAATAAATAAATAAATAAATAAATAAATAAATAAATAAAAATTCGGCATACATAGCAAGACTGACAATGAAAACAAAGGCAAATACATGATTTATCAATATCAGGAATGAAACAGGGTATCACTGTAGATGCTGTAAGTATAATAAGGGAATATTATAAAATAATGCAAACATGAATTTGTAAGTTAGATGAAAAGTCATGGCAAACAACAAACCACCATGACTCAAACAATATTAAATAGCTTTAATAGTTCTATAGCTATTAAGTAAATTAACTTCATAACCTCAAAATTACTGAAAAATAATCTCTAGGCCCAGATGGTTTTACTGTAAAATTTTAAGAAACGTCTGAAAAAATTTAATATCAATTCTACACATCTTTTCCAGAAAATGGAAAAGGAGGGAACACATAGCAACTCATTTTATGAAAATCAATATTTCTAAAATTACTCTGTTCACCATTTCTATAACTTTACCATTTCAAAAATGTTATATAAAGGAAAGAATACAGAATGGGACATTTGGAACTGGTTGGTTCACTGAGAGTGATTCCCTGAAGATTCATCCAAGTTGTTTTGTGTATCAATAGTTATTTATTTTCATTGCTGAGTAGATTTTATGGTATGAATAAATCACAATTTGTTTCACTTATGAAAGGGCATTTTGGCTTAAGTTTCCTCCTAAAACTTAATTAGGCTACTATGAATAAAGCTGCTTTAAATATTCATGTATACGTTTTTATGTGTATATAAATATTTATTTCTCTGGTATAAATGTCCAGAAATATAATAGTTGGATTGTATGGTAAACATCTGTTTATGTTTCTAAGAACTTCCAAACTGTTTCCCAGAATGGCTTTATCATTACATTTCCAAAAATAATGTATGAGAAAGTAATTCTATGAGTCATCACCAACATTTGATGCATTCACTATTTTTTTATTTTAACTCTTCTAATATATGTGTAATGATATATCCTTGTTTCTTTTAAAAATTTTAAGATTAAAATATAATTAACATACTGGGTTATATTACTTTCAAGTTTACAGTACATTGATTCAAAAAATCTATACATTTCTCACAGTTTATCACAATGTGTATTCTTAATCCCTTTTATCTATTTCACTCATCCCCCATCCCCTCCCTTTTGGAAACTACCTGTTTGTTCTCTGTATTAGAGTCTATTTTTTTGTTTGTCTCTTTCTTTGTTGTTCATTTATTTATCAAATTCCACATATGAGTGAAATCATATGATGTTTGTCTTTCTCTGACTTATTTCATTCAGCAATTATATCCTCTAGATCACTCTATGTTGTTACAAATGACATGATTTCATTCTTTATTATGGCTAAGTAATATTTATTATATGCTTAAATAATATATATTTATTATATGCTTGCTTAAATTATATATATAATTTTATAATTATATACATATAATTTTATACACACACACATCTGTTTTATTCTTCCATTCATGGACACCTGGGTTACTTCTATATCATGGCAATTGTAAATAACACTGAATAGACATAGAGGTGCACATGTTTTTGAAATAAAGTTTTCATTTTCTTTGGTTAAATATCCAGCAGTGCAATTACTAGATAATATGATAATTCTATTTTTAATCTTCTGAGTAATGTTCATATTGTTTTCCAAAGTGGCTGCACCAATTTGCTTTCCCACCAACATTTCACAAGGGTTCCTTTTATTCTGCTTCCTCTCCAACAGTTGTTATTTCTTATGTTTTTTATTTTAGCAATTCTTACAGGCATAAAATGATATCTTATTGTAATATTCATTTGTGTTTCCCTGATGATTAGTGATGCCAAGCATCTTTTCACATGTCTGTTGGCCATCTATATTCTTCTTTGGAAAATGTCTATTCATGTCCTCTGCACGTTTTTAAAGTGGATTATTTGTTTTTCCTCATGTTGAGTTGTATAAGTTCTTTATATAGTTTGAATATTAACTCTTTTTAAAATTGTATTTATTTATTCATGAGACACAGAGAGGCAGAGATATAAGCAGAGGGAGAAGCAGACTCCCTGCGGGGGAGTTCCTGATGAGGAACTCAATTCCAGGACCCCAGGATCATGACCTGAGCCCAAGGTAGACACTCAACAAATGAGCCATCCAGGTGCCCCAAATATTAACTCCCATTCAGCAAGTTATTTTTTGTATATTTTTTAAAAGATTTATTTATTTATTTGAGAGAGAGAGAGAGAGAGAGTACAAGAAGGGGAGCAGCAGAGGGAGAGGGAGAAGTAGGCTGATGCAAAGCTCAATTCCAGGACACTTGGATCATGACCTGAGCTGAAGGCAGAAGTTTAACTGACTGAGCCACCAGACACTCTGTTTTTTTGTATTATTCATGGTTTCTTTCACCGTGCAAAAGCTTTGTGGATTCAATTTATATTTTGCTAATGACTGGAAGTGATAAATGTCTTTTAATGTGTTTATTTGCCAGTTGCATATTCTTTACAGTGAAATATTTATTTATATATTTTTCTAATTGGATTATTTTTTTACTGTTGAGTTTTGTGAGTTTTTATATAGCCTATGCATGATTACTTTCTCAAATATTTGCTCTGCAAATATTTGCTCCCATGTCTGTAGCTAGTATCTTTACCATCTTAGCAGGGTTTTGGCAGATTATAAACATTTTAATTTTAATTTTAGTAAAGTAATTAATACTTTTCAAATTTTAGTTTTATGGATCATGCTATTGGTATCATGCTTAAGGAAAGTTCACAAAGTCCTACATAATAATTATTTGCTCCTATGGTTTTTCTCAGCAAGTATTACAGATTTATACTTCACATTTAAATTGTGATTTATTTGAGAATGAAATCGGACTACTTTTTGTACTATACACAAAAATACACTCAAAATGGATTAAGGAACTAAATTTGAGAACTGAAACTATAAAAATTCTAGAAGAGTTCACAGGCAGTAATTTCCCTAACATTGGCCATAACAATTGTTTGTATATTGTCTAGATATGTCTATTGAGGCAAGAACAACAAAAGCAAAAATAAAACTACTGTCACTTCATCAAGATAAAAAGCTGTGCAGCAAAGAAAACAATCAACAAACTAAAAGGCAACCTACAGAATAGGAGAAGATGTTTGCAAATGACATATTTGATAAAGGGTTAGCATCCAAAATATGTAAAGAACTTACAAAACTCAATATCCCAAAAATGAATAATCCAATTTAAAAATGGACAGAAGACATAAATAGACATTTTTTTCCCCAAAGAAGACATCTATATAGCCAACAGACACATGAAGATGCTCAACATCATTTATCATCAGGGAAACACAAATCAAATCTACAATGAGATATTACCCCACACCTGTCAGAATGCCTAAAATAAACAACACAAGAAACAAGAGGTGTAGGTTAGGATGTGGAGGATGGGAAGCCCTCTTGCTCTGTTGGTGGGAATGCAAACTGGTGCAGGAACTCTGGAAAATATTATGGAGGTGCCTCAAAAAGTTAAAAATAGAACTACGCTATGAATCAGCAATTGAACCGGTAGGTATTTACCCATGGAATACAAAAATACTAATTCAAAGGGATAAATGCACTTCAATGTTCATACCAACGTTATATCTAATAGTCAAATTAGGGAAGTAGCCCAAATGTCCATCAATAGATGAATGGATAAAGAATTGCATATAAAATATAATTGCACCTGATGGGATGAGCACTAGGTGTTATTCTATATGTTGACAAATTGAACACCAATAAAAAATAAATTTATTGGGATCCCTGGGTGGTGCAGCGGTTTAGTGCCTGCCTTAGGCCCAGGGCGCGAGCCTGGAGACCCGGGATCGAATCCCACGTCGGGCTCCCGGTGCATGGAGCCTGCTTCTCCCTCTGCCTATGTCTATGCCTCTCTGTGTGTGTGTGTGTGACTATCAGAAATAAATAAAAATTAAAAAAATTAAAAAAATAAAACTATTTAAAAAAAATATACTATAATTGCAATGGGATATTATTCAGCCATAAAAAAGAATGAAATCTTGCCATATGCAACAGCATAGATGGATTTGGAGAGTATAATGCTAAGCAAAATAAGATAGAGAATGAAAGATAAATACCATTTGGTTTTACTTATATTTGGAATTTAAGAAACAAAACAGATGAATAAAAGAAAAAAAAGAGGGAAACACACTCAAAAAAGAGACTCTTAATTATAGAGAACAGATGGTTACCAGAGGGAAGTTCGTTAGGGAGATGGGTTAAGTAAGTGAAAGTGATTAAGGGTACATTTATCATTTTAAAAAATATTTAATTTTTTGATCATGAGGGACAAAGAGAAAGAGAGAGAGTGAGAGAGAGAGTGAGTGAGTGAGGCAGAGGGAGAAGAAGGCTCCACGCAGGGAGCCCAATGTGGAACTTGATCCCAGGACCCCAGGATCACACCCTGAGCTGAAGCCAGATGCACTCAATCACTGAGCCACCCAGGCATCCCAAGGGTACGTTTGTCTTGATGAGCACTGAGCGATATATGGAATTGCTGAATCACTGTATGTTAACTACACTGGAATTAAAATAAAATAAATATAAAAATAAAATAGGGCGGGGCAAGATGGCGGAAGAGTAGGGTCCCAAAGTCACCTTTCCCCACCAAATTACGTAGATAACCTTCAAATCATCCTGAAAACCTACAAATTCGGCTTAAGATTTAAAGAGAGAACAGCTGGAATGCTACAGTGACAAGAGTTCGTGCTTCTATCAAGGTAGGAAGACGGGGGGGGGGGGGCGGATAAAGAAACAAAAGGCATACAAGGGAGAGGGGCCCCGCGAGGAGCTGGGCTAAGGCGAGTGCCCCCAGGACAGGAGAGCTCCAGGAAAGCCCCCTCCGGGAGAAGCAGGGGCTTCACCAATCTTCGAGGACAGAAAGGCACTCTCAGGGAGTTGGAGCAGGACCCCAGGAGGCGCGGGGATGCCCTCAGGCCCCCTGGGACTCAGAGCAACTGCGCCCAGGGAGAGTGCCACACCCCACGACCGAGCTCCCTAAAGGGCTGCAGCCGGTGCACGGATAGACCTGGAACAGCTCGGAGGGACTCCGGCGGCGGCTCCCCGTGGAGGGGGCTGCACGGCCGGGAGCGCGAATCCAACAGCGCAGGCCCGGGAGCACAGGGCACCGGGGACACAGCCCAGGATCTGGTGCTCCCCCCGGGAAAGGCAGAAGCCAGGAGGGCCCAGGACAGCAAGGACACTCCTGCCGCCAGGCGGCCAGGCAGCTTGGAGCTGTGTAGATCAGCGGCCCCGCCCCCGGAGCATCCAGGCCCCTGCAGACTGAGAGCTCCGTAGTTACTGCAGGAGCTGAATCCAGCTGCTACTGTTGTTGTTCCTCTTGGGGCCTCACAGGATAAACAAGCCCCACTGAGCCTCACAGTAGCCTCACCTGATAAACAGATTAAACAACTTTCACTGAGCTCTGCACCAGGCTGGGGGCTGAGCAGCTCCCCCAAGTGCTGACACCTGAAAATCAGCACAGCAGGCCCCTCCCCCAGAAGACCAGCTAGACCAACAGGGTGAAAACAAATTGACCAAGCAGCACTGGAAAATTCCAGGTGAAGTGGAGGTATTTACAGTATACAGAATCAGAGGATACTCCCCCTTGTTTTTTGTTTTTTTATTTCTCTTTGCTGCCCCCCTTTTTTTCCTTTCTTCTCTCCTTTTTCCTTTTTTCCTTCTTATTTTTTTCTTTTTCTTATTCTTTTCTTCTTTCTCTTCTCTCCTTTTCCCAATACAACTTGTTTTTGGCCACTCTGCACTGAGCAAAAACACTACAAAAAAAAAAAAACAACTCACCTCAAAAGAAAGAATCAGAAACAGTCCTCTCTTCCACAGAGTTACAAAATTTGGATTACAATTCAATGTCAGAAAGCCAATTCAGAAGCACAATTATAAAGCTACTGGTGGCTCTAGAAAAAGCATAAAGGACTCAAGAGACTTCATGACTGCAGAATTTAGATCTAATCAGGCAGAAATTAAAAATCAATTGAATGAGATGCAATCCAAACTAGAGGTCCTAACGACGGGGGTTAACGAGGTAGAAGAACGAGTGAGTGACATAGAAGACAAGTTGATGGCAAAGAGGGAACTGAGGAAAAAAGAGAAAAATAATTAAAAGATCATGAGGATAGAATAATGGAAATAAATGACAGCCTGAGAAAGAAAAATCTACGTTTAATTGGGGTACCCGAGGGCGCCAAAAGGGACAGAGGTCCAGAATATGTATTTGAACAAATCACAGCTGAAAACTTTCCTAATCTGGGAAGGGAAAGAGGCATTCAGATCCAGGAAATAGAGAGATCCCCCCCAAAAAATCAATAAAAACCGTTCAACACCTCGACATTTAATACTGAAGCTTGCAAATTCCAAAGATAAAGAAAAGATTCATAAAGCAGCAAGAGACAAGAAATCTCTAACTTTTATGGGGAGAAATATTATATTAACAGCAGACCACTCCACAGAGAACTGGCAGGCCAGAAAAGGCTGGCAGGATATATTCAGGGTCCTAAATGAGAAGAACATGCAGCCAAGAATACTTTATCCAACATGGCTCTCATTCAGAATAGAAGGAGAGATAAAGAGCTTCCAAGATAGGCAAAAACTGAAAGAATATGTGACCACCAAACCAGCTCTGCAAGAAATTTTAAGGGGGACTCTTAAAATTCCTCTTTAAGAGGAAGTCCAATTGAACAATCCACAAAAGCAGGGACTGAATAGGTATCATGATGACAGTAAACTCATATCTTTCAATAGTAACTCTGAACATGAATGGGCTTAGTGACCCCATCAAAAGGCACAGAGTTTCAGACTGGATAAAAAAGCAGGACCCATCTATTTGCTGTCTACAAGAGACTCATTTTAGACAGAAGGACACCTACAGCCTGAAAATAAAAGGTTGGAGAACCATGTACCATTCAAATGATCCTCAAAAGAAAGCAGGGGTAGCCACCTTATATCAGATAAACTGAAGTTTATCCCGAAGACTATAGTGAGAGATGAAGAGGGACACTATATCATACTTAAAGGATCTATCCAACAAGAGGACTTAACAATCCTCAATATATATGCCCTGAATGTGGGAGCTGCCAAAGATATCAATCAATTAATAACCAAAGTTAAGACATACTTAGATAATAATACACTTATACTTGGTGACTTCAATGTAGCGCTTTCTACACTCGATAGGTCTTCTAAGCACAACATCCCCCCAAAAACAAGAGCTTTAAATAATACACTAGACCGGATGGATTTCACAGATATTTACAGAACTTTACATCCAAATGCAACTGAATACACATTCTTCTCAAGTGCACATGGAACTTTCTCCAGAATAGACCACATACTGGGTCACAAATCAGATCTTAACCGATACCAAAAGATTGAGATCGTCCCCTGTGTATTCTCAGACAATAATGCCTTGAAATTAGAACTAAATCACAACAAGAAGTTTGGAAGGATTTCAAACACGTGGAGGTTAAGGACCATCCTGCTAAAAGATGGAAGGGTCAACCAGGAAATTAGGGAAGAATTAAAAATGTTCATGGAAACGAATGAGAATGAAGATGCAACCATACAAAATCTTTGGGATACAGCAAAAGCAGTCCTGAGGGGGAAATACATCGCAATACAAGCATCTATCCAAAAACTGGAAAGAACTCAAATGCAAAAGCTAACCTTGCATGTAAAGGAGCTGCAGAAAAAACAGCAAATAGATCCTACACCCAGCAGAAGAAGAGAGATAATAAATACTGGAGCAGAACTCAATGAAATAGAGACCAGAAGAACTGTGGAACAGATTAACAAAACCAGTAGTAGGTTCTTTGAAAGAATTAATAAGAAGGATAAACCATTAGCCAGCCTTATTAAAAGAAGAGAGAAAAGACTCAAATTAATAAAATCATGAATGAGAAATGAGAGATCACCACCAACACCAAGGAAATGAAAACGATTTTAAAAACTTATGAGCAGCAATACGCCAATAAATTAGGCAATCTAGAAGAAATGGACACATTTCTGTAAAACCACAAAGTACCAAAACTGGAACAGGAAGAAATAGAAAACCTGAGCAGGCTGATAACCAGGTAGGAGATTGAAGCAGTCATCAAAAACCTCCCAAGACACAAAAGTCCAGGGCCAGATGGCTTCCCAGGGGAATGCTATCAAACGTTTAAAGAAGAAACCATAGCTATTCTACTAAAGCTGTTCAGAAAGATAGAAAGAGATGGAATGCTTCCAAACGCGATCTATGAGGCCAGCATCACCTTAATTCCAAAACCAAAGACCCCACCAAAAAGTAGAAGTAGAGACAAATATTCCTGATGAACACAGATGCAACAATTTTCAGCAAGATACTAGCTAATACGGGCAGCACAGGTAGCTCAGCGATTTAGTGCCACCTTCAGCCCAGGGTGTGATCCTGGAGACCTGGGATCGAGTCCCACGTCGGGCTCCCTGCATGGAGCCTGCTTCTCCATCTGCCTGTGTCTCTGCCTCTGTCTGTCTGTCTCTCTCTCTGTGTCTCTCATGACTAAATAAAGAAATATTTTTTAAAAAAGATACTAGCCAATAGGATCCAACAAAACATTAAGAAGATTATTCACCATGAACAAGTGGGATTTATCCCCGGGATGCAAGGTTGGTTCAATAATTGAAAAGCAATCACTGTGATTGATCATATCAGCAAGAGAAGAAACAAGAACCATATGATCATCTGAACAGATGCAGAGAAAGCATTTGACAAAATACAGCATCCATTCCTGATCAAAACTCTTCAGAGTGTAGGGATAGAGGACACATTCCTCAGCATCTTAAAAGCCATCTACGAAAAGCTCACAGCCAATATCATTCTCAATGGGTAAACACTGGGAGCCTTTCCCCTAAGATCAGGAACAAGACAGGGATGTCCACTCTCACCACTGCTATTCAACAGAATACTAGAAGTCCTAGCCTCAGCAATCAGGCAACAAAAAGAAATAAAAGGCATTCAAATTGGCAAAGAAGTCAAACTCTCCCTCTTTGAAGATGACATGATACTCTACAGAGAAAACCCAAATACTCCACTCCAAGATTGCTAGAACTCATACAGCAATTTAGCAGTGTGGCGGGATACAAAATCAATGCCCAGAAGTCAGTGGCATTTCTATACACTAACAATGAGACTGAAGAAAGAGAAATGAAGGAGTCAATCCCATTTACAATTGCACCCAAAAGCATAGCCTAACCAAAGAAGTAAAGGATCTATACCCTAAAAACTACAGAAAACTTCTGAAAGAAATTGGGGAAGACACAAAGAGATGGAAAAATATTCCATGCTCATTGATCGGAAGAATTAATATTGTGAAAATGTCAATGTTACCCAGCTTAACTTACAAATTTAATGCAATCCCTATCAAAATAGCATGGACATTCTTCAGAGAGTTGGAACAAATCATCTTAAGATTTGTGTGGAATCAGAAAAGACCCCGAGTAGCCAGTGGAATACTAAAAAGGAAAACCAGAGCTGGGGGCATCACAGTGCCGGATTTCAGGTTGTACTACAAATCTGTGGTCATCAAGACAGTGTGGTACTGGCACAAAAACAGACACTTAGATCAATGGAACAGAATAGAGAATCCAGAAGTGGACCCTCAACTTTATGGTCAACTAATATTCAACAAAGCAGGAAAGACTATTCAGTGGAAAAAAGACATTCTCTTCAATAAATGGTGCTGGGAAAATTGGACATCCACATGCAGAAGAATGAAACTAGACCACTCTCTTGTACCATACACAAAGATAAACTCAAAATGGATGAAAGTTCTAAATGTGAGACAAAATTCCATCAAAATCCTAGAGAGGAACACAGGCAACACCCTTTTTGAACTTGGCCACAGCAACTTCTTGCAAGATAAATCCATGAAGGCAAAAGAAACAAAAGCGAAAATGAATTATTGGGACTTCATCAAGATAAGAAGCTTCTGCACAGCAAAAGAAACAGTCAACAAAACTAAAAGACAACCTACAGAATGGGAGAAGATATTTGCAAATGACCTATCAGATAAAGGGCTAGTATCAAAGATCTTTAAGGAACTTATTAAACTCAACAGCAAAGAAAGAAACAATCCAATCATGAAATGGGCAGAAGATATGAACAGAAACTTCACATGGAGGACATAGAGATGGCCAGCAAGCACATGAGAAAATGCTCCGCATCACTTGCCATCAGGGAAATACAAACCAAAACCACAATGAGATACCACCTCACACCAGTGAGAATGGGGAAAATTAACAAGGCAGGAAACAATAAATGTTGGAGAGGATGTGGAGAAAGGGGACCCCTCTTGCACTGTTGGTGGGAATGTGAAGTGGTACAGCCACTCTGGAAGCTGTGTGGAGGTTCCTCAAAGAGTTAAAAATAGATCTGCCCTACGACCCAGCAATTGCCCTGCTGGGGATTTACCCCAAAGATACAGATGCAGTGAAACACCGGGACACCTGCACCCCAATGTTTATAGCAGCAATGTCTACAATAGCCAAACTGTGGAAGGAGCCTTGGTGTCCATCGCAAGATGAATGGATAAGGAAGATGTGGTTTATGTATACAATGGAATATTATTCAGCCGTTAGAAACGACAAATACCCACTCTTTGCTTTGACATGGACGGACCTGGAGGCTATTATGCTGAGTGAACGAAGTCAATTGGAAAAGGACAAACATTATATGGTCTCATTCATTTGGGAAATATAAAAATTAGTGAAAGGGAATAAAGGGAAAGGAGAGAAAATGAGTGAATATATCAGTGAGGGTGACAAAACATGGGTGACACCTACCTCTGGGGTAGTGGAAGGGGAAGTGGGTGGGGGGGTTGGGTTGACTGGATCATGGTCAATGAGGGGGGCACTTGGCGGGTTGAGCACTGGGTGTTATGCTATATATATGTTGGCAAGTTAAACTCCAATACAAAATTTTTTAAAAAAAAAAATTTGAGTTAGCTAACATGCAGTGTGTTAGTTTCAGGGATAGAATTTGGCGATTCTTCAGTTGCATATAAAACCCATTGCTCATTACTTCAAGTGCCCTCCTCAATACTCATTACCCAGTTACCCCATCCTCCACACCTATCTCCCCCTCAGCATCTCACAGTTTATTACCTATAGTTAAGAGTCTTTTATGGTTTGCCTCTGTTTTTAATCTTTTTTTCTTTTCTTTTCTTTACCTTCCCCTATGTTCATCAGTTTTCTTTCTTAAATTCCACATATGAGTGAAATCATGTGGTTTTGTCTTTCTCTGACTGACTTATGTCACTTAGCATAAAACACTTTAGTTACATCCACATTGTTGGAAATGGCAAGATTTCAATCATTCTTTTTGATATATATATATATATATATATATATATATATATATATATATATATATCTTCCTTATAATGCGATATTTTGGGCTCTTTCCATGTTTTGGCTATTGTGGACACTGCTCCTAAAAACCCTGGAGTGCAAATGCCACTTTGAATCACTATTTTTGTATCCTTTTGGTAAATACCCTGTGGTGCAATGCTGGATTGTAGGTATTTCTGTATTTAACTTTTTGAGGAACCTCCATACTGTTTTCCAAAGTGGTTGCACCAGTTTGCATTCCCACCAAGAGAGCAAGAGGGTTCCCCTCTCTCTGTATCCTTGCCAACATCTGTTGTTTCCTGAGTTTTTAATTTTAGCCCTTCTGACTGTTGTGAGGTGGTATCTCATTGTGGTTTTGATTTGTATTTGCCTGATGAAGAGTGATGATGAATTTTTAAAATAATTTATTTATTTATTTATTTATTTATTTATTTATTCTTTTTTTAAAAATATTTTATTTAAATTCAACTTGCCAATATATAGTATAACATCAAGTGCTCATCCCATCATGATGTTGAGATTTTATCATGTATCTGTTAGCATTTGTACATCTTCTGTGGAGAAGTATGTTTATATGTTCTGACCATTTCTTAACTGAATTTTTTTTTGTTTTGGGTGTTGAGTTTGATAACTTCCTTACAGATTGGATACTAGCCCTTATTTGATATGTCATTTGCAAATATCTTCTCCTACCTTTTAGTTTTGTATATTGTTTCCTTCACTGTACGAAGCCTTTTACCTTGGTGAAGTTCCAATAGTTCCTTTTTGCCTTTTTTTTCCCTTGCCTCTGGAGATGTCTCTAGTAAGAAGTTGCTGTGACTACGGTCTAAAAGGTTGCTGCCTGTGTTTTCCTCTAAGATTTTCATGGATTTCTGTCTCACATTTGGATATTTTATTTATTTCAAATTTATTTCTGTGTATGGTCTAATAAAGTCATCTAGTTTCATTCTTATGTATGTTGCTTTCCAGTTTTCCCAACACCATTTGTTAAAGAGGTTTTTTTTTTCATTGGATATTCTTTCCTGCTTCATTGAAGATAAATTGGCCATAGAGTTGTAGGTACATTTCTGGGTTGTCTATCCTATTCCATTGATCTATGTATCTGTTTTTGTGCCAGTACCATACTGTTTTGATGATGACAGCTTTGTAATACAGCTTGAAGTCCGGAATTGTAAGGCTTCCAGATTTGGTTTTCTTTTTCAATATTCAATACACTGGCTATCTGGGGTCTTTTTCTGGGTCCATACAACTTTTAGAATTGTTCATTCCAGCTCGGTGAAAAATGCTGTTATTATTTTGATAGGGATTGCATTGAATGTGCATTTTGCTTTGGTAGTATGGACATTTTAACAGTATTTATTCTTCTAATCCATGAACATTGAATACTTTTCCATTTCTTTGTGTCTTCCTCAATTTCTGTCATAAGTGTCGTATAGATTTCAGAGTATAGATCTTTTACCTCCTTGGTTAGGTTTCTTTCTATGTATCTTATAATTTTTGGTGCAATTATAATTGGATAAATTCCTTGATGTCTCTTTCTGTTGCTTCATTATTGCCAATAGAAATGGAACAGACTTCTGTGCATTGACTTTATATCCTGTGACTTTGTTGAATTCCTCTATCAGTTCTTGCAGTTTTTTTGGTGGAATCTTTTGGGTTTTCTACATAGAATATCACGTCATCTGCAAATAGTGAAAGTTTGACTTTTTCCTTGTTGATTTGGATGCCTTTTATTTCTTTTCGTTGTCTGATTGCTAAGGCTAGGACTTTCAGTACTATGTTGAACAACAGTGGTGACGGTGGACATCTCTGTCTTGTTTCTGACTCAGGGGAAACGATTTCAGCTTTCCCCCCATTGTGGATGATATTAACTGTGGGTTTTTTGTAAATGGCCTTCATGGTGTTAGGTATGTTCCTTCTATCCCTACCTTCTATAGGGTTTTTGTCAGGAAAGGGTGCTGTATTCTGTCAAATACTTTTTTAAAAAAACTTTTTCTGCATTTATTGAGATCATATGACTTTTATCCTTTCTTTTATTAATGCAGTATATCACATTGATGGTTTTGAAGATGTTGAACCACTCTGGCAGCCCAGGCATAAATCTCACTTGGTCATAGTGAATAATACTTTTAATGTACAGTTGGATTCTATTAGCTAGTATCTTGTTGAGAATTTCTGCATCCATGTTCATTAGAGATATTGTTCTGTATAAAGTCCCTCCTTGTCTTAGTCCATTCTTAAATATTAGAATAAAGTTCTACACTTCCCCTGGGAGATTTCATTTGCTCCTAGGACTTCAACATATTCATTCAAATGAACATGTGAATGTTTTCAAAATTTCTATTTCTTAAGATTTTTTCCTGCCTACCTGTTAACTCCATCTGGATGTTTCAATTCAAAAATTGCCAAACCATTACCTTCTCCACTATTCTTTAGAATCCTTGCTTGCAAATCTTTGCTTAGGAATACTTTGTCTCTATGCCTGCACATACTTACCTCTTACAACCCAGATCAGTGAGATACCTTTATTTAACATAGAAAACATGATGTACTATAGTCTGAATTTTAATTTGGCTCAATATTTTTAATCACTTTAATTCTAAAAAAATTGGAATGCTGATAATCTTATATTACCTATAGTGGTAACAGTCTGGTGTATAAAATTATTATGCAACGTAAGTAAAGAAGACCTTGATATTTAAGATATATATGCACCCAAAAGTCTATGAACTTCCACATTATAAATACTAAAAGAAAATATAATCTAAAAAATAATAATAAACATTCATTAATTACTTGCTATATGGCTAGTATGGTGTTAAACTATTTCATATGCATTACCTCCTGAAGCAATTTTCTAATGATAAAAACTAATCGCTAAAGAGTTTAAGTAATTTCCCCAAAGTCATATAGGTTAAAAAGTGGTGAAGCCAGTATTCAAACCCTGGCCATGTAGAAGAGACAGATTACTTTTTTAAACAGTATACATAAAGTCTTAATCATTTAAAAAGAGTATAGTAAGATTAAGGACTCCTGTTCATCAAAAGACATAAATAAGAAAGAAGAAAAGTACACTAGCCACAGATTAGAGAGAGATATTTCAATGCATATATTTGACAATGGATGTATATCCAGATATTGATATAGATATAAATATAGATATATCCCCTACAAATTAATGAGAAAATAGACAGCCCAATAGAAAAATAAGTAAAAGGCTCTAATAGGCTCTTTAGAAAAACAGATATACAAATGGCCAATAAATATATAGAAAAAGTGCTTAACATTATTAGTCATCAGGGAAATACAGAAGCAAACCATAATGAGATATCTCCACAATAACCAGAATGCTTAGAATAAAAATACAAAAGCCCCAAGTTTTGATGAGGATTTAGAGTAACTAAAATACACACTGCTGATGGAAATACTAAATGGTACAACTACTTTGGAAAAATGTTTGGCAACATTACAAAAACTGAATGTATGCACACACAATGACCCATCCATTACATTCCTAGGCATATGCTCATCAGAAATGATATGTTCACTAGAAGGCATGTATAGAAATGTTTATAGCAGCACTCTTCATAATTGTCAATAATTAGAAACTACTTAATGGCCATGGATAGAAGAATGATCTAGATAAATAAATTGTTGGGACACCTGGATGGCTCAGTGCTTAAGCATTTGCCTTAGGCTCAAGGGGTGATTCCCCCCCCCCAAAAAAACAGGGTGATCCCAGGGTCCCAGAATCGAGTCCCACATCAGGCTTCCTGCATGAAGCCTGCTTCTGCCTCTGCCTATGTCTCTGCCTCTCTCTGTGTGTCTCTCATGAATAAATAAATAAAATCTTTAAAAAATTGTTGTACATTCACACAATGAAATAATAAAGCAGTGAAAGTGAAAATAACTACAACTATTAGAGCAATATGGTTGAATATCACAAACATTACATTGAGAAAAAGAAGCTAGACAAAAGAGTAGAAATGATTCCATTTATGTAAATTAAAAAAAACAGGCAACACTAACCAATTGTATTAGAAGTGAGTTTAGTGGAATGGTTTCCACTGGTCAGGTGTGCAGTTACTATAAGGGAGTTGGAGGAATGGTCCTTCTAGGATGCTGGTAATGTTCTGTCTCTTGATCTGAGTGTTGTTGCATAGATGCATTCATTTTGTGAAATTCAGTAATCTGTACACATGATTTTTATGCCTTTCTATATGTATGCTATACTTCAATTAACAATAAAACAAAGAAAAAAAAGGCAGTCTGACTTCAAATACCATACACTTAACCATTATACCATACTTCCAATGAGTAGAGAACTGTAGAGGCAAGCTGAGGTACAGATTATGGGACTAGTCATTAGTAAGAAATTCATAGCAGCACACCACATTTGATTTAATTTCTTCATTGATAATTGACAAATGGCTGCATGTTATAATTTATTTAGGGTCACATTTAAAGCTCTGATTATTGAATTTTCAAAATCCAAGAGTCCTATCTCACCCATCTGGTAACTGAGACAGGGCTGCTGGCAATTATGAGACTCAAAGTAATTGTGGATGTTCTGTTCCATAATTATTTGGCAGGGGCAGAGATGAGTAGATAGTATAAGCTAGATCTGTTTTTTGTAGGAATAGAAAGCAAAGACTTTGGAGATTATGTAAGAAGCAAAGAATTGAAGGAGAGCCTGAAGAAACTTTCTGGGAGTGTCATTTTCATTGGTGAGTAGAGCCTTCCTCACAGCACTTGGGGAAGACAGCTCTTAAATAATCATAAAATAAATGCATAATTGTGGAATATGAACAATACTATTATGTAAGAGTAAAGAATGGGATAATAGATCATAACGGGGAAATTGTCTGGCTTAGTTTAGGGACTCAAGGCAAAATTTTCTAAGGTATTAACATTTAACTAGATAGCTAGATCTGAAAGATAAGACAATAGCTCATGCATAGAAATGGAGAGACATTGTCCAAGTCCAAAAAAAGTATGTACTAAGGCGCTGAGACAGAAGGGAGAGTGATATGCTTGAGGAAAAGAAAATAAGCCAAAGTACCTGGAGGAGTGTGAGCATGGAGGGGAAATATACCATCATGAGATGAGCTGGAAAAGTCATCTTGGGTGATAATGCAGAGATTTGTAGGGCATATTAAGGATTTGGGTGTTAAGTAAAATGTGAAACCAATTATAGCAGGGCTGTAGTATGATCTGATTCACATCTTAAAAAGATCAGTCTGGTATTCATGTGATAAATTTATTATAAAATGAGATGAGAGGAAATATGGAGATCAATTAAAAGGATATTAAAATAGTCGAGGTGAAAAAAAAAATAGTCCAGGTGAGAGAAACTGGTGGCTTAGTCCTAAGTGATCGTCATGGAGAGAAGAGAGTGCATAGTTTTTGATATATTTTGCATGTAGAAATGACAAGACTTACTGATGCACTGGAGTGTTGAATGAGAGAGAAAGAGGCATATAAATTATTCCCAGGTCTTTTGGCATGAGCAATTGAGTGATAGGAAACTGAATCCCCACCTTTAAAGAAACAGCATAACAAACTATCTCATTGAGATAGAGCATACAAGCAGCACTTTGAAAAGTGCCTGGCATGAAGATCTATTTACTAATCTCAGGACATGTGCTGGAGGGGCAGGGATGTTTTGGAGAACTCTCCAAGAAAAAAAGAGCTGACAGATGCTGTTTCTCTCCCCCTTTCCTCAGCCTAGATAACTAGATACTGAGGGAATCAGTGTGAACACCCTCCATCTATCTTCGTAACATTGTGCACCCCACTGCCACATAGTCCTGTGGATCTGCACCATCCAAACTGCCTCACTAGGCAGCAGTCTGTCCAAAGAAGCTCCTGTCGCCTTCCATCCTCCAAGTAGCCCCAGCAGGGACTGGCATAACTCCAAAGTCACTTCTTCCCTGGGGAGAAGGAAAGATAATAAGACATACCAGATTGAATGCAGTCCCGACAGGCAAAACTTACAGCCAGAAATGTACAGAGAGTGCCCTGACAATCAGTGTGTCTGTAGCCACAGCAGACTGACTGCAGACAGGTCTCTGATCTGTCAGCCCCATCCACAAACAAAAATCTCTCAGGGGATGATACAGGGAGAGAGCCTTGCAGTTAGGTGCAACCACAGGCCTGAAAACCAGGCTCAGGGCAAGCATTTGGTCTGACACAACTACAAGCCCATGGAAAACCCAGACAGGTCCCTTAATATCAAAGGGACAAAATTCTGCCCACAATAGCAAAGTGGGCCATTGCAGCCAACTGGACTGAAAGCAAGTGAGACTCAGCCACAATATTTGGACTCCCACAAAATAAATAGGAGACTCTCCTGAAGTCCCTGGTTCAGGTGAACAGGGAACATTGTGCTAAAGGGCATAACAGGACCTTGTCTTCATAAGGACACTACTTGCAAGATCAGGAGATAAAACTGAACTTCCTAATACATAGAAACAGAGACAGACAAAATAGGGAGACAGAGGAATACGTCCAAAATGAATGAACAGTATAAAACCACAGCAGAAGAGCTAAATGAAACAGATATATGCAACATTCCTGATAGGAAATTCAAAGTAATGGCCATAAATGGACTTGAGAAAAGAGTGGAGAGTTTCAGTGAGGCCTACAACAAAGAGACAGAAAATTTTAAAAAGAACCAATCAAAAGTGAAGAACTCAATAACAAAAAATTCTATTCTCTTACACCATACACAAAGATAAACTCAAAATGAATGAAAGACCTAAATGTGAAACAAGAATCCATCAAAATCCTAGAGAAGAACACAGGCAACAACTTTTTTGAGCTCTGTCACAGCAGCTTCTCACAAGACACATCTCTAAAGTTAAGGGAAACAAAAGCAAAAATGAACTATTGGGACTTCATCGAGATAAAAAGCTTTTTCAGAGCAAAGGAAATAGTCAACAAAACTAAAAGGCAACCTGAAGAATGGGAGAAGATATTTGTAAATGAGATTTCAGATAAAGGGCTAATGTCCGAGATCTATAAAAAACATATCAAACTCAAAACCCTGAAAACAAAAAATCTACTCAAGAAATGGGCAGAAGACATGAACAGGCATTTCTCCAAGGAAGACATACAAATGGCCAACAGACACATGAAAAAATGCTCCACATCACTTGTCATCAGGGAAATACAAATCAAAACCACAAGATACCACTCTATACCAGTTAGAATGATCCAAATCAACAAGACAGGAAACAACACAAGTTGGTAAAGATGTGGAGAAGGGGAAATTCTCTTATATTGTTGGTGGGAATGCAAGCTGGTGCAGCCACTCTGGAAAACTGTGGAGATTCCTCAAGAAGTTAAAAATAGAGCAACCCTATGACCCAGCAATTGCTCCATTGGATATTTACCCCAAAGGTACAGATGTGGTGAAATGAAGGGGCACCTACACCCCAATGTTTATAGCAGCAATGTCCACAATAGCCAAATTGTAGACAGAGCCAAGATGTCCTTTGACAGATGAATGGATAAAGAAGATGTGGTGTGTATATACAATGGAATATTACTTAGCCATCAGAAAGGATGAATATCGACAAACATTATATGGTCTCATTCATTTGGGGAATATAAATAATAGTGAAAGGGAATAGAGGGGAAGGGAGAAGAAATGGGTAGGAAATATCCGAAAGGGAGACAGAACATGGAAGACTACTAACTCTGGGAAGCGAACTAGGGGTGGTGGAAGGGGAGTAGGGTGGGGGGTGGGGGTGACTGGGTGGCGGGCACTGAGGGGGGCACTTGACGGGATGAGCACTGGGTGTTATTCTGTATGTTGGCAAAGTGAACACCAATAAAAAATAAATTTATTATTAAAAAAAGAAAGGATGAATATCTATCATTTATTTTGACATGGATAGAACTGGAGGGTATTATACTAAGTGAAATAAGTCAATTAGAGGAAGACAATTATCATATGGTTTCACTCATATGCAGAATATAAGAAATAATGCAAGGGACTATAAGGAAAGGAGGGGAATCTGAATGGGGAATAATCAGAGAGAAAGACAAACCACGAGGGACTCTTAACTCTGGGAAACATACTGAGGGTTACTGAAGGGGAGGTGGGTGTGAATATGGTAACTGGGTGATGGGCATTAAGAATGGCATGTGATGTGATGAGCAATGGGTGTTATACACAACTGATGAATTATTGAAAACTGTATCTGAAACTAATGATGTACTATATGTGGTCAAATTGAATTTAAATTAAAAAATAGACTAGAGGAATTCAATTGCAGATTAGAAAAGGCAGAAGAATGGGTCAATGAGCTGGAGAACAGAGTAAGGGAAAGTAACCAAGATGAACGGAAAAAGAAAAGAATAATAAAAAGTTAAGAATAAGGTAAGATGATGTCAGTGACATCATCATGCATAAAATTTGCTTTATAAGGATCCCAGAAAATAAAGAGAGAAAAGGGGCAGAGAATTTATGTGAATAAATAATATCTGAAACCCTACCTAATCTGGGGAAGGAAATAGACATCCAGATTCAGGAGGTACAGAGATGCTCCACTGCAATTAGCCTAAGGGGGGGCCACACATAGTAATTAAAATGGCAAAAAGTAGTCACAAAGATTGAATTTTTTTTACAAAGATTGAATTTTAAAAGCAGCAAGAAAAAAGAAATATGTTACATACAAGGGGAAACCCCATAAGACTAACAGCTAATATTTCAGCAGAAACATTCCAAGTCAGAAGGGAGTGGCATGATATATTCAAAGTCCTAAAAGGAAAAAAGTCAACAACCAGCAGGGATATCATTCAGAATATGAGAGATAATATAAGAGTTTCTCAGACAAACACAAGTTAAAGGAGGTTATCACCACTAAACCGGTCTGATGAGAAATGTTGTAAAGAATTATTTGGGGGAAAGGAGAAGGCTATAATCAAGAGAAAAAAATTAAGATAGGAAAAAATTACACAGGTACATACAAACATAATAAATATGGTAGATTAATCACTTATAAAACCAGTAGAGTTTAAAGCACAAAAGAACTGAAATCAATTATTTTTTAGAGATTTTATTTATTTATTCATTTATTTGACAGAGAGCATGAGCAGGGGGAGGGACCGGGGGAGAGGCAGACTCCTTAATGAGCAGGGAGCCAAATGCAGAGCTCAATCCTATGACCTTGGGATCATGACCAGAGCTGAAGGCAGACACTTAACTGACAGAGTTGCCCAAGTGCCCTGATATAGTACTTTTAGAGTGAGTTCAAATTTAAGTGACCATCAACTTAATATAGACTGCTATATACATAAGATGTTATAATAAGCCTAATAGTAACCACAAATCAAAGATCTGTAATATATACACACAAAATAAAGGGAAATGAATACAAGTATATTACAAAAGAAAGCTATCAAAACACAACAGAAGAGAGCAAGAGAAGAAAGAAATAGAGAACTATAAAAACAACTGTAAAACAAGTAACAAAATGGCAATAAGTACCTACCTATCAGTAATTACTCTGAAGGCAAATAGACAAAATACCTTGATCAAAAGACTTAGAGTGACTAAATGTATAAAAAAGGAAGAACCATATATAGATAGATAGATACCTACAAGACATTTACTTCAGTCCTACAAACACAAACTGTTTGAAAGTGAAGGTATGGAAAAATATTTACCAGGCAGATAGAAGCAAAAGAAAGCTGGCATAGCAATATTCACCTCGAAGAAAATAGACGTTATTTTTTTGTAGTTTCAAGTTTTTATTTAAATTTCAGTTTACATACATTGTAATATTAATTTCAGGTGTAGCATTTAGTGATTCATCACTTACATACAACACCCAGTGCTCATCACATAAGTGCCCTCCTTAATACCACCACCCATTTAACACATTTCCTCTGCCCACCTCCCCTCCAGTAACATGCAGGTTGTTCTCCATAGTTGAGTCTGCTCTCTGGTTCACCACTCTTTTTAATTTTCCCCTATGTTCTTCAGTTTTGATCTTAAATTCCACATATGAGTGAAATCATATGGTATTTGTCTTTTTCTTACTTATTTCACTTAGCATAATACTCTTTAGTTCCATCCATGTTGTTACAACATTTCATTCATTTTTATGGCTTAATAATATTCAGATAGATAGATAGATAGATAGATAGATAGATAGATAGATAGATAAATAGATATCCCAGGGGCGGGAAGGGTGGTGAAAGGATGCCTTCAGGCTTCGGGGCCTTACACTGGTTGCATTCTGTTCTCCAGGCGAAGTTCTGGTTTCCACACCCCGGAGTGGGGCACTGCTAGTCCCCAGCTCGGTGCTGGACGTTTCCTCCTCCGGATGGGTTCCCTCGGGAACCCCGGGGTCCTCTTGGGGAAAGCCACCTCTGTCTCCTCCACGGCCTCCCATGCGAACCATGGGGCCCCCAGGACCTCCTGGGCCCCCTGGACCTCCACGGAGTGGCGGTGGCATCCCTCTGCCCTCACAGGGAGGCATACCACCCCACATGCTGTTCATCGGAGATTTCTTCTGAGCAAGAGAAACCTTAAGTTTGCTTCCTTGAAAATCTTTCCCATCAAACCACTCCACAGCAGCCTTGGCAGTTCGTGGGTCTTCATAGGATACTGTAGCATCACCTTTGGGCTTTCCTGTTTCCTTGTCCAAGTAGATATGGATCATGGGTTGTCCGGTTCTTTTGTTCATCTTAACAACTCCATACTGTTTAAAGAAGTCAGCCAGATCATCTAGAGTCACATTGTCATTTAAACCTTGCACATAAATTGCACTGTTGTCAGAGTCTTCATCTGGATCTACAGGTGGGCCTAGATCAAGATCTGGTCCTTCATGCATGGGTCCACCAGGCTTATTGAAGCCACCTCGCTCTCTAGCGCCCATTCCACCGCGTCCTCCTCCCCGCCCACCTCTGCTCATGTCTCCACGATCAAATCCCCCTCTTCCCCTGCCCGGGTTATCAGGACCACTCATGCTCCGGTTCTCTCCTGGTCTGGAAAATCCTCCAGACTCCTGCCCATAAACACCCATGCTACGGGGGTGGTCCTGTTGGAATGAACTCTGCTGCCCGTAGCTGCTGCTCTGTTGGCTATATTGACTTGGAGCCTGGCTGTAGGATCCAGTTTGGGGGGGATAACTAGTGGGCAGCTGCTGCCCATAGCTGCTTTGTTGACCATAGCTACTCTGCTGTCCATAGCTGCTCGGCTGCCCATAGGTGTTCTGCTAAGAGTAACTGCTCTGATCATAACTAGTTGGCTGTGTAGAGGAGTAGCTGGTAGGAGGATAAGATGGTGGTGCTGTGACTGGCTGCATGGGGTAGCTCCCAGGTACCTGGGGATAACTGTAGTTACTCTGTCCATATCCTAGGCTGGGCTGGTTGTAACCCCCTGTGCTAGATTGAGGTTGACTAGTCTCAGCAGGTTTGTTACCATCCTGTGGTCTTGCAGGTGCGGTGGCTGCTGGCTGCTGCCCATAGGCTGGGTAAGCAGGCTGAGTGCCATATGCAGACTGAGCTTCATAGGAGGCCTGGGTGGTAGTGACCGTAGCAGTGGTGGTATCATAAGCACCAGTGCTGTACCCCTGAACAGGCTGACTGTATGCCTGGGGGGCAGTTGGAGTAGTATAACCAGCGGGAGGCTGTCCATAAGAAGTTGCATAGGCGGTCTGCCCATAGGTCGCAGTGGTCTGAGCCTGGGTATAGCTGACATCAGTGGGCTGTCCATAGGTTCCATAACTCTGCTGCCCATATGCCTGGGTGGTCTGTGCATATCCTTGAGTTGGTTGGGTGGTGTATGCACTGTAGCCCTGCTGGGCTGCAGCTTGGCTGTAGGTACTATAATCCGTGGATGCCATTTTTCCTCCTTCCCTCTATCTTTCACTTTTTGAATAGCCTCCATACTGTTTTCCATAGTGTCTTTACCAGTTATATTCCCACAAAGAGTGCAAGAGGGTTCCTCTTTCTCCACATCCTCACCAAAACATTTGCTGTTTCCTGTGTTGTTCATTTTAGCCATTCTGACAGGTGTAGGGTGATGTCTCAATGTAGTTTTGATTTGCATTTCCCTGATGAGGAATGATATTGAGCATTGCCATGTCTGTTAGCCATTTGTATGTTGGTTTTGGAAAAATATATATTTACATTTTCTGGCCATTTCTTAATTGGATTATTTGTTTTTGGGTGTTGAATTTGAGAAGTTCTTTATAGATTTTGGATACTAACCCTTTATCACATGTGTCATTTGAAAATATCTTCTCCCAATTCTAATGCTGCCTTTTACTTGTGCTGATTGTTCCCTTTGCTGTGCAGAAGCTTTTGATCTTGATGAAATGTCAAGATTTATTTTTGCTTTTGTTTCCCTTGCCTCATGAGACTTATCTATTAAGAAGTTACTATTGCTTATTAAAGAGGTTACTTCCTATATTCTCCTCTAGAATTTTGATGGTTTCCTGTCTTAAATTTAGTTCTTCCATCCGTTTTGATTTTATTTTTGTGTATGGGGTGAGAATGGGGGCCAGTTTCATTCTTTTGCGTGTTGCTGTCTGGTTTTCCCAACACCATTTGTTGAAGGGCCTTTTTCCCTTGGTTATTCTTTCCTGCTTTCTTTTTTTAAGATTTTATTTATTTATTAATGAGAGAGAGAGAGAGAGAGAAAGAGGCAGAGACACAGGCAGAGGGAGAAGCAGGCTTCATGCAGGGAGCCCAACGTGGGACTCGATCCCAGGACTCCAGGATCATGCCCTGGGCTGAAGGCAGGCACTAAACCACTGAGCAACCCAGGGATCACCTCTTTCCTGCTTTCTTGAAGATTTGTTGACCATATAGTTGTGGGTCCATTTCTGGTTTTTCTATTCTGATCCATTGATCTATGTGTCTGTTTTTGTGCCAGTACCATACTGTCTTGATCACTACAGCTTTGTAGTATATCTTGAAGTCCAGAATTGTGATGCCTCCAGCTTTGCTGTTCCTTTTCAAAATTGTTTTTGCCCATTAAGGGTCTTTTGTGCTTCCTTACAAATTTTAGGATTGCTTGTTGTAGCTCTGTGAAAAATATTGATGGTATTATGATAGGAATCTCATTAAATGTATAAGTTGGTTTGGGCAGTATAAATATTCTAACAATATTCATTTTTACAATCTATGAGCATGGAATGTTATTCCATTTCTTCATGTGTTCTTCAATTTCTTTCATCAGTTTTTCATAGTTTTCAGAGTAGATTTTTACCTCTTTGGTTAGTTTTATTCCTAGATATCTTATTGTTTTTGGTGCAGTTGTAAATGGGATAGATTCCTTGATTTCTTTTTCTGTTGCTTCATTATTTGTGTATAGAAATGCAACAAAGTTTTGTACATTGATTCTGTATCTTGTGACTTTATTGAATTCATATGAATTCTAGCAATTTTTTGGTGGTGTCTTTTGTATTTTCTACATAGACTATCACATTGTCTGCAAATAAAGTTTGACTTCTTCCTTGCTGACTTGAATACCTTTTATTTCTTTTTTTGTCTCATTCCTGAGACTAGGACTCCAGTACTCTGTTGAACAACAGTAGTGGGAGTGGACATCCTGTTTTTTTCCTGACCTTAGAAGAAATGTTCTGCTTTTCACCATAGAGGACATTAGCTGTGGAGTTTTATATATGGGCTTTATTATGTTGAGGTATGTTTCCTCTAACCCTACTTTGTTGAGGGTTTTTACCAATAATTGATGTTATACTTTGTCAAATGCTTTTTCTGTGTCTATTGAAAGAATCTTATGGTTGTTATCATATATTTTATCAATGTGGCATATCATGTTGGTTGATTTGTGAATATTGAACCACCCCTACAACCCAGGAGGAAATCCCACTTTATTGTGATGAGTGATTCTTTTAATGTACTGTTAGATTTGATTGGTAGAATTTCTTGAGAATTTTTGTGTCTGTTTTCATCAAGGACATTGGCCTGTAGTTCTATTTTTTAGCGGAGTCTTTAGTTTTGGAATCAGGTTAATGTTGGCCTCAGCATAATTTTGGATGTTTTCCTTCCATTTCTATTTTTTAGAACAATGTGAGAATAGGTATTAACTGTCTGGTAGACATTCCTCTTTAAATATCTGGTAGAATTCCTCTGGGAAGCCATCTGGCCCTTGAATTTTGTTTGCTGAGAGATTTTTCATTACTAATTCAATTTCTTTGCTGGGTATCAGTCTGTTCAAGCTTTGTATTTCTTCCTGTTTCAGTTTTGGTAGTTATATGTTTCTAGGAATTTATCCATTTCTTCCAAATTTTCTGATTTTTGACATGATTTTTCATAATATTCTCTTAGGACTTTTTATATTTCTGTTGTGCTGGTTGTTATGTCTCCTTTATCATTTGTGATTTTATTTATTCGGTTCCTTTCTCTTTTTCTTTTGCTAAGTCTGGCTAGGTGGTCATCAATTTTATGAATTTCTTTCAAGAAACCAGCTCCTGCTTTTCCTTATCTGTTCTACTGGGGTTTTGTTTGTCTTTCTTTCTTTCTTTCTTTCTTTCTTTCTTTCTTTCTTTCTTTCTTTTTCTTCCTTCCTTCTTTCTTTCTTTCTTTCTTTCTTTCTTTCTTCTTTCTTTCTTTCTTTCTTTCTTTCTTTCTTTCTTTCTTTCTTCTTTCTTCTTCTCTCTCTCTCTCTCTCTCTCTTTCTTTTCTTTTCTTTTCTTTTCTTTTTCTTTCTTTTAGAGAGGAGGAAAGAAGGGAATAGGAGCAGGGGGAAAGAGAGAATATTAAGCAGGATCCGTGCCCACTGTGGAGCCTAACGTGGGCCCTGATCTCACAACCCTGAGATCATGACCTAAATTGAAAACAAGAGTTGGATACTTAACCAACTGAGCCACTCAGGTCCCTCCTTTATCATTTATTTCTGCTCTAATCTTTATTATTTCCCTTCCTCTTTTGGCTTTAGGCTTTATTTTTTCTTCCGTTTTTAGCTCCTTTAGGTGTAATATAGTTGTGTATTTGAGACTTTGCTTGTTTCTTAAGGTAGGGATATTTGCTATATACTTCCCACATAGGACCACCTTTGCTGCATCCCAAAGCCTTGAACTGTCATGTTTTCATTTTCATTTGCTACTAGTACTTTTTAAAATTTCTTCCTTAATTTCAATTCATTCTTTGCTATGATATTCTTTAACCTCCATGTATTAGCAGTATATCCAAATTTTTTCTTGTGGTTGACTTCCAGTTTCTTAGCATTGTGGTCTGAAAATATGCATGGTATGATCTCAATCTTTTCATAGATGTTGAGGGCTGACTTGTGACCCAGTATGTGATCTCTTCTGGAGAACGTCCCGTGTGCACTTGAAAAAAAAGTGTATTCTGCTGCTTTAGGATGAAATGTTCTGAATATTTCTGTTAGATCCATCTGGTCCAGTGTGTCATTTAAAGCCATTGTTTCCTTATTTTTTAAAGATTTTTATTCATTTGTTCATGGGAGACACAGAGAGAGAGTGAGAGAAATAGGCAGAGTAAGAAGCAGGCTCACTTTGGGGAGCTTGCTGTGGGACTCAATCCCAGGACCCCAGGATCATGAGCTCAGCCAAAGGCAGATGCTCAACCACTGAGCCACCCAGGTGCCCCTCATTGTTTCCCTATTTATTTTCTGATTAGATGATCTGTCCATTGATGTAAGGGGGTGTTCAAGTCCCCTAATAGTATTGTAATGTTATCAATGAGTTCCTTTATGTTCATTATTAACTGTTTAAATATTTGAGTGCTCCCAATTTAGGGGCATCAATATTTACACTTTTTAGGTCTTATTTTTGTGTAGGCCCCTTTGTTATGACATAGCGTCCTTCTTTATCTCTTGTTACAATCTTTGGTTTAAAATATAGTTTGTAAAAAAGAAATAAAATCTAATTTGTCTGATCTTTGTCTGTCTTTGTCACTTTTGGTCTTTCTTTCCACTCAAAGAATCCCCTTTAATATTTCTTGCAGGGCTGTTTCAGTGGTCTGTCACAAACTCCTTTAGTTTTTGTTTGGGAAACTATCTTTCTCTCTATTCTGAATGATAACCTTGCTGGATAGAGTATTCTTGGCTGCAGATTGTTACCATTCCTCACGTTGAATATAACATGCCACTTTCTTCTGACCTGTCAAGTTTCTGTGGAGAATTCTGCTGCTAGTCTTATTGATCTTCCCTTGCCTTGCTGATTTTAGGACTTATTCTTTATATTTTGCAAATTTAACTACATTATGTCTTGCTGTTGGCCTGCTTTTGTTGACTTTGATGGGAGTTCTCTGTGCTTTTTGAACCTGGATGTCTGTTTCCTTTCCCAGATTAGGGAAGTTTTCAGGTATATTTTCCTCAAATAAACCTTCTGCCCCCTTTTCTCTCTCTTTTTCCTCTGTAACTCCTATGATATGGATATTATTACATTTGATGGAGTTACTGAGTTCCCTAAGTCTACCTTCATGATCCAAGATTTTTCTTTCCCTCTTTTGTTCACCTTCATTATTTTCCATAATTCTATCTTCTGTATCACTTTTTTTTCCTCTACTTTCATCCTTGAGGTCATTATATTCAGTTGGTTTTGAGCCTCAGTTATTGCATTTTTCAATTTGGCCTGATTTGTTTTTAGCTCTTTTATCTCTGTGGCAAGGGTCTCCTTGATGTCTTCTATGCTTTTCTGAAGCCCACTAGTATCCTTACGATTTTTGCTTTAAATTCTGGATAATGCATATACTTCTATTTGTTTCAATTAGCTCCCTGGGTGTGACCTTTTTTTGTCCTCTCTTTTGGGGTTAATTACTCTGTATCGGCATTTTGTTTGAAGAAGACTCTGTCTTCTTCTCTGTGTTAGGAAAGCCTGTTAAGTTACCTGTTCCTCAGAGTAATAGCTTTATGAAGAAGAGGTTATATAATATCCAGGGCCTGGCACTTCATGAAGTGTCGTGTGTGTGTGTGTGTGTGTGTGTGTGTGTGTGTGTGTGATATGTGCACTCTGCTGCTGTGTTTTGGTTGCTCTATCCCTCAAAACAGTTGTCTGCAGATTTCTTCCTTGCATGCAGTGGGGGGTGTTTGGATCTTAGCCAGAGCATGGCAAGTTTGAACTAGGTGTGCTCTGGCCTGCTTGTTAAATGAAATCTGATGCTATTTCCAGTAGTAGTGAGGTTTGCATAACTCTATGGTTAGTAGATGTGGTGTGTGTGTGGATTTGTGCTGGTCTTGTGTCAAAGAGGCCTGTAGCACTGGTTCTTAGGCATACTTGTCTGAGTAAAGTGGTGCCAGCAGTGTGCGGGGGAATGGTACTTGATGTAAGTAGGTTAGGCATCCCGTGTTGGTGTTGTGCTATTTACTAAAGTTGCTTTATGCTGAGGTTCAGGGGAAGGAAATGGTGCCAGTCAGTTCCTTAGTCTACAGAGAGGGGAATACATGCTTGTGCTGTCAGGGAAGCCTTCCCAGAAAGGTGAATAATTTCCCTTGGTGCATAATAGGTTTTTTCAGCTTGCTGCTTTCACACTATCCTGTCCAGGTTGCTTGCTTGCCTAGAGAAGCGTAGTTAACTTTGGAATCTATCCCAGCCAGGCCTGCTAAGTTTTAAAACTCCAACATTTAGGGACCTGGTGTGGTAGGGATCTGCTCTGGTCTTCTGGGTGAAAGTCTTACTGTCCTGGGATTGATTCAGGTTTGACCCAGAAGTGCAGTTGCACCAGAGTGCAGGAGTGTGGGATTTGGAACAAAGCACACTAAACAGCCAGTGTCTGGTTAGCCACCCTCAGCACGTGTCTCTGCACCTATGCTGAGGAGCAGGGGAGAGAAATGGCACCCATTGATTCTTTGTCACCAGAGAGATAATGCCATCTTTCTCAGATGCACCCCCAAAAAAGGGAACAGTGTCTACCAGTGTTTCTTAGGCAATACTTAGATTGCACCATCTGTCCCCCGGGGATATCTGCCTGCCTTGTCATGAAGAGCATTGCAGCACCCTCAGGACACTATCTCAGCCATGCTGTGGACCTATAAAACTCCAGTCCTTTAGCCCCACTTATTGCAAAAACTCAGGAAAATTAGCCGTTCTCATTTTCCCAGTCAATGGCTTTGGGGAAGTGTTATCCTTGTGTGATCCTTTGTGTGCTTCTCTGTCTCTTGCTTTTCTCCACAACCAGGGCTCTCTCCCCTCCTTAGCACCCATGATCCATTTCTCCCCCAATCTACATCTCTGCACTTCCTACCTCTCTTGCTGTGGCCTCTTCACTGACTGTGTTAGTGTAGTTTATTCTATCAGTCCTCAGATCAATTTCTTGAGTATTCAGAATGATTTGATAATTACCTAGGTGTGTTTGAGGGACTAGGCAAGTCTACGGTCCTCCTACTACTTTGCTATCATTGCTTCTACCTGAAATGAGGAAAATAGGCTTTAAACAAAGAATGTAACAATACAAAAATAGTGACAATACATAATGATAAAGGGGACAATCTAATGCAAAAAATGTGACAAAATGTAAATATTTATGCAGCCAACATGGGAGCACCTATATACATAAAGCAAGTATTCACATACATAAAGGAAGAAACTGACAGTAATATAATAATAGTAGGGGACTCTAACCCCACTTACACTAACAGATAGATCGTACAACTTAAAATCAATAAAAATACAGTGGTTTTGGGGGGAGGGGCAAGATGGAGGAAGAGTAGGGTCCCCAAATCACCTGTCCCCACCAAATTACCTAGATAACCTTCCAATCATCCTGAAAATCTACGAATTCAGCCTGAGATTTAAAGAGAGAACAGCTGAAATGCTACAGTGAGAAGAGTTTGCGCTTCTATCAAGGTAGGAAGACGGGGAAAGAAGAAATAAAGAAACAAAAGGCATCCAAGGGGGAGGGGCCCTGCGAGGAGCCGGGCTGAGGCCCGGGCGAGTGCCCCCAGGACAGGAGAGCCCCGTCCTGGAGAAGCAGGAGCTTCACCAACCTTCCTGGGCGGAAAGGCCATCGCAGGGAGTTAGAGCAGGACCCCAGGAGGGCGGGGATGCCCTCAGGCTCCCGGGGACAATAACAGAGCAACTGTGCCCCAGGAGAGTGCACCGAGCTCCCTAAGGGCTGCAGCGCGCACACATTGACATGGGAGCAGCACCAAGGGGCTCGGACAGAGGAAGAGGCTCCCTGCGGAGGGGCCTGTGCAGCTCCGGGAGCAGCTCGGAGGGGCTCCGGGGGCGGATCCGCGGAGGTGGCTGTGCCGCCAGGAGCGCGAATCCAACAGCACAGGCCGGGGAGCACTGAGGGCCGGGACACAGCCCAAGATCCCGCCTCCCCCAGGACAGGCAGAGGCCGGGAGGGCCCAGGACAGCAAGGACGCTCCTGCCCCGAGCTGAGCAGATCAGCGGCCCCACCCGGAGCATCCAGGCCCTGCAGACAGAGAGCTCTGTAGTTCCTGCGGGAGCTGAATCCAGGGCTCCAGAGCTGGCCGTCGCCACTGTGGTTGCTCCTCCTGGGGGCCTCACGGGGTAAACAACCCCCACTGAGCCCTGCACCAGGCAGGGGCAGAGCAGCTCCCCCAAGTGCTAACACCTGAAAATCAGCACAACAGCCCCCTCCCCCAGAAGACCAGCTAGACGGACAAGTTCCAGTCGAAGTCAAGGGACTTAAAGTACACAGAATCAGAAGATACTCCCCCGTGTTTGTTTGTTTGTTTCTTTGTTTTTTGCTTTTTGATTTCTGTTTGCTTCCCGCACACTTTTTTTCCTTTCTTTCTTTTTCTTTCTCTTTTTTCTATTTTCTTCCTTTTTTCTTTTTTCTTTTTCTCTTTTCTTTCCTTCTTTCTCTCCTCTCTTCTTCTCATTATCCCAATACAACTTGTTTTTGGCCACTCTGCACTGAGCAAAATGGAAAACCTCACCTCAAAAGAAAGAATCAGAAACAGTCCTCTCTCCCACAGAGTTACAAAATCTGGATTACAATTCAATGTCAGAAAGCCAATTCAGAAGCACTATTATACAGCTACTGGTGGCTCTACAAAAAAGCATAAAGGACTCAAGAGACTTCATGACTACAGAATTTAGAGCTAATCAGGCAGAAATTAAAAATCAATTAAATGAGATGCAATCCAAACTAGAAGTCCTAATGACGAGGTGGAAGAAGGAGTGAGTGACACAGAAGACAAGTTGATAGCAAAGAGGGAAACTGAGGAAAAAAGAGACAAACAATTAAAAGACCATGAAGATAGATTAAGGGAAATAAATGACAGCCTGAGGAAGAAAAACCTACGTTTAATTGGTGTTCCTGAGGGCGCCGAAAGGGACAGAGGGCCAGAATATGTATTTAACTGGTGTTCCTGAGGGCGCCGAAAGGGACAGAGGGCCAAATTCTAGCTGAAAACTTTCCTAATCTGGGAAGGGAAACAGGCATTCAGATCCAGGAAATAGAGAGATCCCCCCCTAAAATCAATAAAAACCGTTCAACACCTCGACATTTAATAGTGAAGCTTGCAAATTCCAAAGATAAAGAGAAGATCCTTAAAGCAGCAAGAGACAAGAAATCCCTGACTTTTATGGGGAGGAGTATTAGGGTAACAGCAGACCTCTCCACAGAGACCTGGCAGGCCAGAAAGGGCTGGCAGGATATATTCAGGGTCCTAAATGAGAAGAACATGCAACCAAGAATACTTTATCCAGCAAGGCTCTCATTCAAAATGGAAGGAGAGATAAAGAGCTTCCAAGACAGGCAGCAACTGAAAGAATATGTGACCTACAAACCAGCTCTGCAAGAAATATTAAGGGGGACTCTTAAAATTCCCCTTTAAGAAGAAGTTCAGTGGAACATTCCACAAAAACAAGGACTGAATAGTTATCATGATGACACTAAATTCATATCTCTCAATAGTAACTCTGAATGTGAACGGGCTTAATGACCCCATCAAAAGGCGCAGGGTTTCAGACTGGATAAAAAAGCAGGACCCATCTATTTGCTGTCTACAAGAGACTCATTTGAGACAGAAGGACACCTACAGCCTGAAAATAAAAGGTTGGAGAACCATTTACCATTCAAATGGTCCTCAAAAGAAAGCAGGGGTAGCCATCCTTATATCAGATAAACTAAAATTTACCCCAAAGACTGTAGTGAGAGATGAAGAGGGACACTATCTCATACTTAAAGGATCTATCCAACAAGAGGACTTAACAATCCTCAATATATATGCCCCGAATGTGGGAGCTGCCAAATATATAAATCAATTATTAACCAAAGTGAAGAAATCCTTAGATAATAATACACTTATACTTGGTGACTTCAATCTAGCTCTTTCTATACTTGATAGGTGTTCTAAGCACAAAATCTCCAAAGAAACAAGAGCTTTATATGATACTCTGGACCAGATGGATTTCACAGATATCTACAGAACTTTACATCAAGTGCACATGGAACTTTCTCCAGAATAGACCACATACTGGGTCACAAATCGGGTCTGAACCGATACCAAAAGATTGGGATCGTCCCCTGCATATTCTCAGACCATAATGCCTTGAAATTAGAACTAAATCACAACAAGAAGTTTGGAAGGACCTCAAACACGTGGAGGTTAAGGACCATCCTGCTAAAAGATGAAAGGGTCATCCGGGAAATTAAGGAAGAATTAAAAAGACTCATGGAAACTAATGAGAATGAAGAAACAACCGTTCAAAATCTTTGGGATGCAGCAAAAGCAGTCCTAAGGGGGAAATACATCGCAATAGAAGCATCCATTCAAAAACTGGAAAGAACTCAAATACAAAAGCTAACCTTACACATAAAGGAGCTAGAGAAAAAACAGCAGATAGATCCTACACCCAGGAGAAAACGAGAGTTAATAAAGATTCGAGCAGAACTCAAGGAAATCGACCAGAAAAACTCTGGAACAGATCAACAGAACCAAGAGTTGGTTCTTTGAAAGAATTAATAAGATAGATAAACCATTAACCAGCCTTATTAAAAAGAAGAGAGAGAAGACTCAAATTAATAAAATCATGAATGAGAAAGGAGAGATCACTACCAACACCAAGGAAATACAAATGATTTTAAAAACATATTATGAACAGCTATATGCCAATAAATTAGGCAATCTAGAAGAAATGGACACATTCCTGGAAAGCCACAAACTACCAAAACTGGAACAGGAAGAAATAGAAAACCTGAACAGGTCAATAACCAGGGAGGAAATTGAAGCATTCATCAAAAACCTCCCAAGACACAAGAGTCTAGGGCCAGATGGCGTCCCAGGGGAATTCTATCAAACGTTTAAAGAAGAAATCATACCTATTCTCCTAAAGCTGTTTGGAAAGATAGAAAGAGATGGAGTACTTGCAAATTTGTTCTATGAGGCCAGCATACCTTAATTCCAAAACCAGACAAAGACCCCACCAAAAAGGAGAATTACAGACCAATATCCCTGATGAACATGGATGCAAAAATTCTCAACAAGATACTGGCCAATAGGATACAACAATACATTAAGAAAATTATTCACCATGACCAAGTAGGATTTATCCCCGGGACACAAGGCTGGTTCAACACTCGTAAAACAATCAATGTAATTCATCATATCAGCAAGAGAAAAACCAAGAACCATATAATCCTCTCATTATATGCAGAGAAAGCATTGGACAAAATACAGCATCCATTTCTGATCAAAACTCTTCAGAGTGTAGGGATAGAGGGAACATTCCTCAACATCTTAAAAGCCATCTACGAAAAGCCCACAGCAAATATCATTCTCAATGGGGAAGCACGGGGAGCCTTTCCCCTAAGATCAGGAACAAGACAGGGATGTCCACTCTCACCACTGCTATTCAACATAGTATTGGAAGTCCTAGCTTCAGCAATCAGACAACAAAAAGACATTAAAGGCATTCCAATTGGCAAAGAAGAAGTCAAACTCTCCCTCTTCGCGGATGACATGATACTCTACCTAGAAAACCCAAAAGTCTCCACCCCAATGTTGCTAGAACTCATACAGCAATTCGGTAGCGTGGCAGGATACAAAATCAATGCCCAGAAATCAGTGGCATTTCTATACACTAACAATGAGACTGAAGAAAGAGAAATGAAGGAGTCAATCCCATTTACAATTGCACCCAAAAGCATAAGATACCTAGGAATAAACCTAACCAAAGAGGTAAAGGATCTATACCCTCAAAACTATAGAACACTTCTGAAAGAAATTGAGGAAGACACAAAGAGATGGAAAAATATTCCATGCTCATGGATTGGCAGAATTAATATTGTGAAAATGTCAATGTTACCCAGGGCAATATACACGTTTAATGCAATCCGTATCAAAATACCATGGACTTTCTTCAGAGAGTTGGAACAAATTATTTTAAGATTTGTGTGGAATCAGAAAAGACCCCGAATAGCTAGGGGAATTTTAAAAAAGAAAACCATATCTGGGTGCATCACAATGCCAGATTTAAGGTTGTACTACAAAGCTGTGGTCATCAAGACAGTGTGGTACTGGCACAAAAACAGACACAGAGATCAATGGAACAGAATAGAGAACCCAGAAGTGGACCGTGAACTTTATGGTCAACTAATATTCGATAAAGGAGGAAAGACTATCCATTGGAAGAAAGACAGTCTCTTCAATAAATGGTGCTGGGAAAATTGGACATCTGCATGCAGAAGAATGAAACTAGACCACTCTCTTTCACCATACACAAAGATAAACTCAAAATGGATGAAAGATCTAAATGTGAGACAAGATTCCTTCAAAATCCTAGAGAAGAACACAGGCAACACCCTTTTTGAACTCGGCCACAGTAACTTCTTGCAAGATACATCCACGAAGGCAAAAGAAACAAAAGCAAAAATGAACTATTGGGACTTCATCAAGATAAGAAGCTTTTGCACAGCAAAGGATACAGTCAACAAAACTAAAAGACAACCTACAGAATGGGAGAAGATATTTGCAAATGATGCATCAGAGAAAGAGCTAGTTTCCAAGATCTATAAAGAACTTATTAAACTCAACACCAAAGAAACCAACAATCCATTCATGAAATGGGCAAAAGACATGAACAGAAATCTCACAGAGGAAGACATAGACATGGCCAACATGCATTTGAGAAAATGCTCTGCATCATTTGCCATCAGGGAAATACAAATCAAAACCACAATGAGATACCACCTCACACCAGTGAGAATGGGGCAAATTAACAAGTCAGGAAACAACAAATGTTGGAGAGGATGTGGAGAAAAGGGAACCCTCTTACACTATTGATGGGAATGTGAACTGGTGCAGCCACTCTGGAAAAGTGTGTGGAGGTTCCTCAAAGAGTTAAAAATAGACCTGCCCTACGACCCATCAATTGCACTGTTGGGGATTTACCCCATAGATACAGATGCAATGAAACGCTGGGACACCTGCACCCTGATGTTTCTAGCAGCAGTGTCCACAATAGCCAAACTGTGGAAGGAGCCTCGGTGTCCATCGAAAGATGATTAGATAATGAAGATGTGGTTTATGTATACAATGGAATATTACTCAGACATTAGAAATGACAAATACCCACCATTTGCTTCAATGTGGATGGAACTCGAGGGTATTATGCTGAGTGAAGTAAGTCAGTCGGAGAAGCACAAACATTATATGTTCTCATTCATGTGGGGAATATAAATAGTAGTAAAGGGAATATAAGGGAAGGGAGAAGAAATGTGTTGGAAATATCAGAAAGGGAGACAGAACGTAAAGACTGCTAACTCTGGGAAACGAACTAGGGGTGGTAGAAGGGGAGGAGGGCGGGGGGTGGGAGTGAATGGGTGATGGGCACTGGGGGTTATTCTGTATGTTGGTATATTGAACACCAATAAAAAATAAATTAAAAAAAAGACTGAAACAGGAAGAAATAGAAAATCTGAACAGACACATAACCAATAAGGAAATTGAAGCAGTAACCAAACCCCCCCCACCAAAAAAAAAAAAATCAAGAGTCCCCGACCAGATGGTCTCCCAGTTGAATACTACCAAATATTTAAAGAAGAATCAATACTTATTCTTCTGAAGTTGCTTCAAAATTAGAAATGGAAGGAAAACTTGCAAATTCATTCTATGAGGCCAGTATTAGTTTGATCCCCAAATCAGAAAAAGACCCCACAGTAAAGAATTATAGACCAATATCCCTGAGGAACATGGATGCAAAAGTTCATACCAATATACTAGCTAATAGGATCCAACATGATCAAGTGGGACTTATTGCTGGGCAGCAAGGGTGGATCAACATCTACAAATCAATCAGTATGATACACCACATTAATAAAAGAAAGGATAAGAACCATATGATCCTCTTAATTGATGTGGAAAATGTATCTGACAAAATACAGCATCCTTTCTTAATTAAAACTCTCTCCAGTGTAGGGATAGAGGGAACATACCTCAATAAGCCATATATGAAAGACCCACAGTGACTATCATGCTCAACAGGAAAAAAATTGAGATATTTTCCCCTAAGGTCAGGAACACAACAGAGATATCCACTCTCACCCTGTTGTTCAACATAGTACTGGAATTCCTAGCCTGATCAATCAGACAATTAAAAAAAATAAATTAAAGGCATCTAAATCAGTAAAGAAACAGTTAAGCTTTCACTCTTCACAAATGACATGATATTCTATGTTGAAAACCCAAAAGAATCTACCCCAAAATTGCTAGAACTCACAGAAATTCAGCAAAGTGGTAGGACATAAGATCAATATACCGAAGTCAGTTGCATTTCTATACACTAGCAATGAGGCAGAGGAAAGAGAAATCAAGTATTTGATCCCATTTACAAATGCACCAAAACCCATAAAATATCTAGGAATAAACCTAACCAAAAAGGTAAAGGATCTGTACTCTGAAAACTATAGAACAGTTGTGAAAGAAATTGAGAAATAAACAAGGAAATGAAAAAAACTCCCACAGTCCTGGAATGGAAGAAAAAATACTGTAAAATGTCTGTGCTGCCCAAAGCAATATACACATTCAATGCAATCCCTATCAAAACATCATCAAAATTTTTGACAGAGCTAAAACAAATAATCCTAAAATTTTTATGGAACCAGAAAAGACCCTGGATAGCTAAAGAAATGTTGAAAAATAAAACCAAATCTGGTGGCATCACAATGCTGGACTTCAAGCTATATTACAAAGCTGTGACCATCAAGACAGCATGGTACTGACACAAAAACAGACATATAGATCAATGGAACACAAGAGAAAACCCTGGAATGGACCCTCAACTCTATGGTCAACTAATTTTTGACAAAGCAGGAAAGGGTATTAATTTTTCAATTGAAGTTCGATTTGCCAACATATAGTATAATACCCAGTGCTCTTTCCATCAAGTGCCCTCCTCAGTGCCTGTCACCCAGTTACCCCATCCCCCTGCCCGCCTCCCCTTCCACTACCCTTTGTTCATTTCCCAGAGTTAGGAGTCTCTCATGTTTTGTCACCCTCTCTAATTTTTCCCACGCATTTTCCCTCCTTTCCCTTATAATCCTTTTTACTATTTTTTATATTCCCTGTATGAGTGAAACCATATGATGACTGTCCTTCTCCAATTGACTTACTTCACTCACCATAATACCCTCCAGTTCCATCTATGTTGAAGCAAATGGTGAGTATTTATCCTTTCTAATGGCTGAGTAATTTTCCATTGTATATAAGGATAGGATATTCAATGGAACAAAGACAGTCTCTTCAACAAATGGTGTTGGGAAGATTGGACAGCCACATGCCAAAGTATGAAACTGGACCATTCTCTAACATACACAAAATAAACTCAAAATAGATGAAAGACCTAAATGCAAGACAGGAATCCAATGCGAGAGAGAGGAACACAAGCAGCAATCTCTTTGACCTTGGCTACATCAACTTTTTGATAGACATGTCTTTAAAGACAGGGGAACCAAAGGCAAAAATGAACTATTGGGACTTCATCAAGATAAAAAGCTTTATGCTGAGTGAAGTAAGTCAATCGGAGAAGGACAAACATTATGTGGTTTCATTCATACAGGGAATATAAAAAATAGTGAAAGGGATTAAAGGGGAAATGGGAGAAAATGAGTGGGAAATATAGAGGGTGACAGAACATGAGAGACTCCTAACTCTGGGAAACATACAAGGGGTAGTGGAAGGGGACGTGGGTATGGGGGCAGGGTGACTGAGAGGGGCACTTGATGGGATGAGCACTGGGTGTTATACTATATGTTGGCAAATCAAACTCCAATAAAAAATATACAAAAAAAAGAAAAGATACAAAGCTTTTGCACAACAAAGGAAACAATGGACAAAACTAAAAGACAGCCTATGGAATGGGAGAAAATATTTGCAAATGTCTTATCAGAGAAAGGGCTAGTATCCCAGATATATAAAGAACTTATCAAACTCAACACCCAAAACCCACAAAATCTAGTCAAGAAATGGTCAGGAGACGTGAATAGACATTTCTCCAAAGAAGACATACAAATGGTCCACAGATACATGAAAAAATGATCAACATCACTTGGCATCAGGGAAATACAAATCACAACCACAATGATACCACCTCATAGCAGTCAGAATGGCTGAAATTAACAACTCAGGAAACAACAAATGTTGGTAAAGATGTGGAGAAAAGGAAATCCTCTTGCACTGTTGGTTGGAATGCAAACTGGTATAGCTACTGTGGAAGACATTATGGAGGTTTCTCAAATAGTTAATAATAGAGCTACCGTTTGACCCAGCAAATGTTCTACTAGATTTATCCAAAGGATACAAAGTGATTCAAAGGTACACATGTACCCTAATGTTTATAGCACCAATGTCCACAATAGCCAAAATATGGAAAGTGCCCAGATGTTCATCGATAGATGAATGGATAAAGAGGTAGTACATACACACACACACACACACACACACACACTGAAATATTACTCAGCCATTAAAGGAGTGAAATCTTGGGACACCTGGGTGGCTCAGCAGTTGAGCATCTGCCTTTGGCTCAGGACATGATCCTGAAGTCTGAGATTGAGTCTCGCATCAGGTTCCTTGCAGGGAGCCTACTTCTTACTCTGCCTAAGTCTCTGCCTCTGTGTGTGTGTGTGTGTGTGTGTGTGTGTGTGTGTGTGATGAATAAATAAATAAAATCTTAAAAAATGAATGAAATCTTGCCATTTGCAACACCATGAATGGAAATAGAGGGTATTATGCTAAGCAAAATAAGTCAGAGAAAAACAAATATATGATTTCACTTACATGTGGAATTTAAGAAACAAAACAGATGAACATAGCAAAAGGAAAGGAATATTAAAGAAGATGAAATCAGAGAGGGAGACAAAGCATAAAACATAGTTAACTATAGGAAACAAACTGAGGGTTGCTGTGGGGGAGGTGGGTGTTGGATGGGGTAAACTGGGTGATGGGCATTAAGGAAGACAGTTGATGTAATATGGGTGTTATATGCAACTGGGTGTTATATGCAACTGATTAATCACTAAACTCTACCTCTGAACCTAATAATACTCTGTATGTTAATTAATTTGGCAAATCGAACTCCAATAAAAATATACAAAAAATAAAGAATAAAAGAATATATTGTATATATGTACAATGGAATATTATTCAGCCATAAAAAAACAAAATCTTGCCATTTGTAATGACATGGATGGAGAGTACTGTGCTAAGTGAATTATGTCAGTCAGAGGAAAACAAATATGATAATTTCACTCATATGTGGAATTTAAGAAACAAAATAAATTAACAAAGGCAAAAAGTAAGAGAGAGAAAAACCAAGAAAGAATTCTTAACTATTGAGCACAAACTGCTGATTATTAGAGGGAAGGTGGGGGTGGGTAGGTGAAATGGGTGTTGGGGATTAAGGAGTATACTTGTGATGAACATTGGGTGGTGCATGGAATTGTTGAATCATTATATTATATACACCTGAAACTAATATCACACTGTATGTTAACTATATTTGAGTTAAAAAAAAAAAGACTTGGAAAAAAATCTTGTAGAGCTTCAGTTTCTACATATCTCAAACAACTCTCCCAGAGTTATTATGAAAAATAAATAAGAAATGTAGCATATAAGAGCCTACTAGAGGGCCTTTACCTCTTCCATTGCTTAATTATTTCTCGTAGTTACCAGTCAGCATTGTAAAGCTTTCAGGGCTTCAAAAATATAAGTGAATACTCTAAGTTCAAATCCCTTCTTTCTCTCTAACTTAGCTTCCATAATTCCTTTTTCCCTTAGAACAATGTAGTCCTTGGTATGTAGAATAATCTTCTAGTCCTTAGATAGATCTGAGGCACACTCATTAATGTCTCAGTTCATTCCATGATTATTTCACCTCCTTTGCACTTCTGGGCTTCTTTCCAGGGCTATAGAATGCAGTTGTGATGGCTACATCTAAGGGTGACTCTCACCTTCCAATCAGAGATTTGTTTCCTTATTAAATTTTTCTGGCAGATGGCCATGATGTGTCTTGAGCAATGGGTGTCTTTCTAATTCAAACAAAGCCTACATATAAACTAGAGGTAGTCCTGGGCACCTGGGTGGCTCTGTCTGTTGTTGTCTGCCTTCTGCTCAGGTCATGATCCTGGGGTCCTGGGATCAAGCCCTGCATTGGGCTCCTTGCTCAGCAGGGAGTCTGCTTGAGGATTCTCTCTCTCTCTCTCCTTCTCTTCCTTACCCTGCTTATGCTCTCTCTCACTCTCTCAAATAAATAAATAAATAACATCTAAAAAAATAAACTAGAGATAGTCCTGTACTTCCTTATCCCCAACTTGCTTCAGGCACTGGCTGTATACTTACTACTTCCCCTTTCCCCACGCTTTGCAGCACCATATTGAGAAGTTTCTTTTCCAGATGGTGGTTCAAATGAGTTTTGGGGGCCCTCTATTTAAAAAAAAATTTTCAGTAATGAAAATATGCCATCATTTTACAGGCTAACGACTCCCATGGGTCTCCATTTCTGTCCTGGCTTCTACCATTTGATCTCTATGTGATTTTTTGCAAATAACGATTTTTCTGGATCCCAGTTTCTTTATCTGTAAAATGGGACTAAAATGAGTTATTGGAGAGGCTCAAATGAAATAATGTACATACAGTGTATGTAAAGTGCCTGCCAGGTGGTAGTACTATTTTTTCCACCCATTTACCACTCTTTTATGCCAGATCTCCTGGGAAGACTCAAGGATTCAGACCCCTCCCACTTCATTCTTGGCACATGATAGATACTCCACAATGTTTATTTCCTTCTCTTTGTCTCAGAGGACACCCAACTCAGTTGTGGGCTGTGTTTCAACTCCCAATGACCTGAATTCTAAAATCACAAGTTATACAAAAGCTCTGGATCTGATTCTCATAACCTATATATTTGTGGTCAGGGCCAAGCCCTTTTCTCCCTTTGTCACAGTGGGACTGGCTTGGCTACTTGGCTGACCATGCTTCTTTCCCAGAGCTCTTCAAATTTATTTAAAGTCTCTTTAGACTCATTTCCTAACACATTTTGTGATGTCTTATTCATTATAGAGAAAATAATGTGATATTTTGCTGGATATAAATACACTCTGGAGAGACAAGAGCCCAGAATTAATTTATGATTAAGTGTGAAATCAACCAGTAGCAAGATAGGGCTTCTTTCTATATCTCCTGTAGGACTTGTTCACCCTTTTATTGAGTGCTTTTGAGGAAATACCATAAGTACAATTGTAATGACAGTAGAATTTTAAAAAATGTAGGAGGAAGGAAGACTAAGGGAAAATAAGGGAGAGTGGGAAAGGATAGCTCCTCCCCAAAATAGCCTAAGGGGTGCTCAAAAAACGTGGAGGTACACCAGCCACATCAACAGTAGCTTAAGTCTCATAGGAAGAAAAAGCATCTCTCAGACATCAAAGCATAGGAATCTCCCAGACCTGACTGTTGACAATTGCACAGGGCAGAGTATTTGGTACTGTTTAGGGCATGAAACTCCTGTATGAGTGAACAGGTATGGGGGGAACTGAGCTAGTTATGGGAACAATGTACATAGGGTCGTAGGGGTCAAGATGGCTACTTACAAGACCAAACGATATAATACTTTCCAACCAAACAGGTTACACTGCATTGAAGAATCTAAGAATCAAGTGGCAGATAATATTTGGGAAGATCTTAAATGACAGCATGTTCTGCCAGCTCTGAATGGGTATAGGGAAAATTCTATTCCTGGATAGCAACTGAGGCGGCGGCTGCTACCACACCACAACCACCACCACTGCTACTTCTACAACTATGGCTGGTTAATATTAATTGAGCATTTATTAAGGGCCAACCACAGTTATTAGGGTAAAATAACTTACCCATGGTGACTGAGGCATTAATATAGATAATAGTGTTTTAAATTCCTTCCACAGGAATTATAGGTCAGGGTCTGATCTGCAATGGCTAGCAAAGAAGACACAGGGACTAACAGAGGAAATCAGTCTTTATTGAGTCCTTGTAGATCTTAGCCCCATAAGACAGACAGAAATCTGAGTCCTGCAGGATGATAGTAGGGGTGGAGAAAAGGTGAGCAATAGTTTGGACTGAGGTTGTTCATACCCTACATACCTCATATCATAATGGCTCTTGGAACTACAATTAGGTTGGTAGCATCATGGGACCTAGATGGGAGTAGCTAAGGAAGCAGAAACCAGAGGAGTAAATTCAGTTCTGATAATACTTGTATAAATTCAGTTCTCACAGGCTTGCCAAAGGCTGGGAAAGGGCCAGCATAGAGAAGACCACTGCCTTGCTTTGTTCTCTGGGACCAGGAAAGCCCTCTTGTTTGCAGGCTTAATTATAGGTACTTTTTTGGGGGCATTCTGAGGGCTTGGGCCTTCCAGAAATAGGCTTCACAGAGTCAGAGAAAGTTTACAACTTCAATGCACACCAAAACAGGGAGATCTCTTATCTCATTCAGAGGCTACCAAGTGTAAATTCTGCTCTGGAGAGAACATTCCTGGGTCCAACCCATAGTGACCCTGACATTCACATGGACTGACAGTTTCCTTTTCTTCCAGCCTCTGAGAAAAGATTGCGCACCTTTACTTTGCAGTCTAGTGGCTTCATAAAACCCATTAAATCTAAATTTAACATACTCTTTCAGAAAGTTCAGCTGTGTTTACTTAGGTTCCCAGAATTCCAGGCCACTGAGGGCAAACTTTGAGAATCACAGGTGCAAGGGACTTTTAAATCAACTTGGCCTCAATGTTTCCTTTAGGAGAATTTTCTCTGTCTGGTGGAAGCCACAGTGCATTAGCCACAGAGGAATCCACCATTTCCTGGCTCTGAGTACTTGGGCAAATGACATAACCATTCTGTGCCTCAGTTTTCTCATCTATAAAATGGAGCTATTACCACTACTTACCTCATAGAAATATCAGGAAAAATTCAATAAACCCATTCAAAAGCACATAGAGACACATTTGGCATATGGTATATTCTATTTAAGTGTTAGTTAGTACTCCTGGTTAAGTACAGGAAGTACATATCTCATCTTGGGCCTTTGGAGGAAGCTGCTTCCTCCCATCCTAGATAGAATGAGACTAGTTAAGGAATTGGTCACCAGCATCAAGGTGCCATCTAGGAATACCATCAGCCTGCAAAGAGTCCCCCATTACACTCCAGCTACCACTTTCTTTAGTGTGCCGCCCAATTGTGTTTGAGTGAATTTGAGAGATGGGAGAAGTTGAACAGCATCAGAGTTTCAAACTTCTCATGTAAGTGGGTGGCAAATGGTAGTTTTTTCTTCCCCAGGATAAAGATCTTGACAACCATGTGTCTTTACACTGAAAGGCAGGGCTTCTGTAGGTAGCTGCTTCATCAATATTAAAGAAAGTTATGACTCCCAAGAGTATTTCATGTCCTAATCTGCAGAACTGTAATTATATGGAAAAGAGATGTTAAAATGTGATTAGGGTTACTACTGATTTTAAAATAGGGAGACTATGCTGGATTATCTGTGTGGGCCCAATGAAATCACTCCAATAAAAGAGTAAGCACTTTACAGCAGAGGGAAAAGAGGAAGTCAGAGAGATGAAAAAGGGGAAGCAGAGGATTTGACATTAGCTTGAATATGGAGTGGGGCACATGTCAAAAAAACCCGATGACCCTAGTCATACAACAACAAGGAACTGAATTCTGACAATAACCAGTGAGCTTGGAAGAAGATTCTGAGCCCTGAATGACAACCACAACCCCATTTGATATCTTGATTTTAGTTCAGTGAGACCCTAAGAAGAGAATCCAGCCACATTATGCTGAATGTGTGATCTAAAGAAACTGTGAGAGAATAAATGGATGATGTTTTAAGCTGCTAAATTTGTCATAGCAGTAACAGAAAACTAACACAATGCTCTGGGTCTCAATTTGTATGTCTGTGAAATGGGGGCAAAATGCCTTGTCTTGCTTACCTTTTGGGCTGTTATGAAGACAAAATGATGGGTCCAAGAGGGCTCTGAAGTTTCAAGTTATAAAACTGTTATGATATTCTCCAACAGGGAAAAAAGTGCATCTGTTTTGAAGCAATTGGATTGAAGCAATTAAAAGCTTAGAGCTGACATTTCCCAGAAGTGCTAAGGGTTTGGAGGGTTGCTTCTCCTCTCTTAGAGAAGCTGCATAGTATAGATGCAATCAGAAAACCTAGGTCCAGCTTTATTTTCTACATGCATATCCTTAGTCATGTGTCACCTCTCTGAGCCTCAATAAAATGAGGGTAACCATCTCTGGTCTGCCTAGATGATATGGTTGTGTGAGGCTTGACTAAAGCAATGACTGTAAACATGTAATGGGGACAAAGTACCGAGATGGGAAGTCTATTAGTCCTCTCCAGTGTGTGCTCTGCTGCTGGCAGCAGATATGATTGGGTAAACTAGTCACCCAAAGAAAGTAGCATTGAACTCTTAGCACCTGTTTTCTGCCATTATCTCTGGTATGTGGCCTTAGACAAGTCCCTTCTCCTCTCTGGGTCTTTTTCCATTTTAAGAGGTTATAGTATAGTCTATGGTCTTCAGCTGAAAGGCTTCAGAATCACCTGGAGAGATGAATGGCAAATGGGGGATAAGTAGTTCTCTTCTTTTTATATGCCCCTCCTACCCCCAATAGACTATCACCTAAAAGCTCAAGTCAGAGAAGTTTATTAAATCATGCAAAGTAAGTCCTATTTAGGATATAGGAATTGAATCCCAGGTTATGTGGTTTCAAGCAACTGATTCTCAAATTTAAAATTTTCCTAGCCAATTTCAAGCTGATTAACAAGAATCATGCCCCTCCTAGTTCCTTGCAGTTCCCATTAATATTGCTTTGTCATGACTGTGAGATTTCCTCCCAGAATCCCCCTTATGCAAACTGAAGATCCTAAACTAGGGCCAGAGAAAACCTTGTGGATTTATCTACGTTTTAGTTAAATGTAATCTGTAACAAAACCCATAGCTGAGAATAACAGAATGTCAAAATCTAAATGGAATTTTGAGACTATCCTGTTTAAAAACAATTTGAGGCCTAGAGAGAGGGATGTACTTGGTAAGCATTAAAGAAAATCTGTGACAGAGGCAAATCTAGACCCCTAGGGCTTCTGAAAGGAGTTCTTTCCACTGCTGCATGTTGCCTTTCCACTGTCTTTAGTGGCCAGAGATTTGAAAATCTTTCCTTAGGTGGGTTTCACCATTTTTTGAAGTGGAGAAACTTCATTTATATGTCATCAAAGTACAAGGCCATTTACAAAGCACTGTAAGAAGGGGGCAGCTATGGACACCATCTTTATAAACATTCTCAACATAACCAAATTGGCCTTTTCCAGCACTTTGGGTCTTTGCCTCACCAAAAGGTCTTCTTCCTCAACCTGCTTTTTTGTCTCAAATGCCTTGTATCAGTGCTTCTCAATCTTTAATGTGCATAGAAATATAGAAATCTTATTAAAATAAAGGTTCTGGGGGCACCTGGGTGGTTCAGTGGTTGAACATCTGCCTTCAGCTCAGGTCCTGGGGTCCTGGGATCGAGTCCTGCATCAGGCTCCCTGCAGGGAACCTGCTTGTCCCTCTGCCTATGTCTCTGCCTCACTCTATGTGTCTCTCATGAATGAATAAATAAAATATTTAAAATAAAATAAAATAAAATAAAATAAAATAAAATAAAATAAAATAAGTTCTGATTACAAATGTCTGTGGTGGTGCTCAAGAATCTGCTTCTAACAAGCTCCCAGGTAATGATGATACTGAGGGGGATGGACCACATTTGGAGTAGTAAGACTTGTAGATATTGTTTCCATCAGTCTCATTTCCAAGTGTCTTCTCTATGTACCATCAGGATTCCTTTACTACTAAGGGGTAGTATGAAGTATTAGAAACAGTAAGGCCTCTGTAGCTCCCAGTCCCAGATTTTTATCAATCCTTCACTGTATGATCTTGAGCAAAGCCATTTCTCATTTCCCTGAAACTTAACTTTCTAAATCTGTAAAATGGGGCTCTTACCAATCATGCAGTGATGTTGTGAGGCCTGAGAGAATGACAAGGGTTTATGCAAAGTAGACTGCAGATGGAGAATCCTGGTTATAAAAAGATTCTGTGCTTGAGTTTCCTTAGAATTGAAAAATATGACATGAGCAGTGCATGGCAGCTGCATCATCATGTCTAATATGCTCAAAGATTGTTTCCATGAAAAAAAAAAACTGCAGCTGGATATATGCAACTGATGAATCACTAAATTCTACCCTGGAAACTTATAATACACTATATATTAACTAACTTGAATTTAAATATAACTTTAAAAAAGTGCAGATGGAGGCCATCAATACTGGACAGTCTGCATATTTTATTGAAAGTCACACGAATGGGCCCCAGGATATCTTTGTCTGATGTCACATATGTATTTCACATAGGCAGTCTTTCTAGCTTCTGTTAATGTCCTTGGTATCAAGTGCTTTATTTCCCTATGAAAATGAAGGCTTTTCTTCATCAAAAACACCCCTTCAAGGTATCTTGTTTGCTTCTATCTTGTTTGTATCTTTTAAATGTTCCTGAAGGGTTTTGGGCTTGCAGTGTGTCAAGGCCATTTGCTTGCAGCTACATTAAAACTAGTATCATTCTTTTGAAAACATTTTTTTTGAAACATTCTTTTGAAAACATTTTTTTTCTGGTAACAGAGATACACTTTCCTCTACTACTTTATTCTAATTATTACATAATCAAGGAACATCTAGAAAAGGGATGGATACTTCCCTTTGAAAACCAGTTATTTTAGAAATACTAAAGTATTTCTATGTGGTGCTGTTTTGTTACTGAAGTTGGATGCTGAGTTTTATACTCCCACCCTGTGGCTAGACAACCTCTCCACCTTTTTTAAAGCAAAAACTTCAATAATATTTCTTATTCTAAATCATCTCTAACTTTTGTTATCACCACAGAAAACCTTGTAAGGATTTGACCCCAAGCATTAAGTACCAAAGAGGTACCAATACCTTTTTTCCCTTCTCAAACGGTATGTGTGGACGCCTTCAGTTTCTTGGACTGAAAATACACATACTACAACCTTGGTAATGTACATAGACACATATGAGGATCTTTTTTTCTTTGAAAAATAGCTAAGCCAAAGACCTAGTAACTGCTAAAAAAATAAACTCTTCATTTCACAAGGTAAAACTGAAGGATTCTTTTTAAAACATTACCAAATGGGTATATAGGTGAGGAGAAAGCTTAACTCAGAAATTTCTTCCAGTCCAGTTTTTGTTCCTCTCTAAACTAGACCTGCAACCTCTATTTCCCTTCAAATGTTTGCTTTTTAATATTTTATTAGAAAAAGTCAGAGTCATCCAGTTCCAGTAATGTACCCTCTGTGTTACTAAGGGAAAACAGCATGGGATAGAGTCAGAGAGGCCTAGATTCTAATCACAGTCCTGTTATTTACTTTATGTATGACCTTGAGCCAGTTACTTTAGCCTCCTGGGCCATAGTTCTTTTATCTGTAAAATGAAGGAATAGCATCTACCTGCATGATTGATGTAATGACAAAGATTATGTATATGAAGCACTTAGAACTTAATACGTGCTTAGTAAGTGTTACCACTGTCAGTTCAAGGTTTACAATTCATCCATTGCCAGTTTCTCTAACCTGCTGGTCAAGGTAATTTCCTATAGTTGCACTCTTCAATAGTTCACCTATAGTTCACCTCATTCTCATAGCCTCTTCTAAATGACTATTCCATCCATCAAGCCTGGGACAAGTCAGTCTCATTCCATGACAATGTGCCTCACCATAGAAGCTTCTGCTCTTTAAATTAGAGTGCAAAGTAGTGGAGGGAGGGCACTAAATTTCATCTTGGGGCATTCTTTGGGTATACCCCAGGGCAGGGGCAGAGCTATCCAGCTACTGCTTCCTAGTCTCAGCCAGTTAGGTGGTCCCAACTTTCTAGGCCAGGCTTTTGATATATGGCCTGGAAAACACATAGCAATCTCATGGTCACATTTCTGGGACACCTATTTAACTGGACTGCAGTGGCTTTCTCTAGTTCTCAATAATCTTTCAATATTTGTAGTGGTGATTGTGGTACCCTCCCCCCCACCACCAAGAAAACAGGAGTGAAATGATGTTTCTACCATCTTCAAATGTACTGAAGTCCCATTGGCCACTGCTTCTGTGGCCAAAATCTACACATCCACTTGCTTTAGTTAGTTATCTAATGGGGCAGAGCAAGCAGAGAGGCCACAGCCCTAAGAACAGTGCTCAAGAAACACTTTCTGGGTGAGGCTGGCAGTCTCACAGCAATTTCCTTTTAGGGGTGGTGGTCGAGTAGAATGGTGGTCACTTGGCTCTCTTGTTCCTGGTTCTGATTAACTTGGCCTTTGATACTGGGTAGAACTGAGAGAGTTCTATGTTGCCACCTGGGCATGTCTTTATTGGAAATAGCATCAAGTTTCCACTCAATTACTTCCATAAAGGCTCTCAGTGTGTTAGCCTACATGATACTAATTCACCAATGAATCATGTTGAGTTCAGTCTTGAGAGTGGCTATCACCCTTCAGTAATACTGTTTCAAAGGCATCTCAGAGTTGGTTTGGGCATATCTGCATTCTCTCTCCCTTCCCCTTCCTCCATCTCCCTCTCCTTTCTTTTCGCATGTCTATGCTGCTCTGTCAGGTCCATAGTCAAGGTCTTGCTAGAAGGATCCAAGTAGGAAAGTTCTTTTTCTTATATGGGGCTACACTATAATGACACAGACCCTAAAGACAGGTTATGGCCCAAGCACCTGCATGGAAACACAAGCAGTGACACTTTCTCCAGCAGCTTCCCACCAACAAATAAGAATCAGAAATACCTACTTAGATTTCTGAATAACTATACCAGTTGTGCTTTAGACTGAGATTGCAAATGGAACACCAGCTTATATCTGAAAATTTTCCACTTGATGACAAATATGTGGAGCTCAAAAATAAGGGTAAAAGCCAAACATTCAAAATGATGACCACTAAAGCCATCAATCATAAGGCCCCTTGTTAGATAAGTGTTATATAATGGAAAGAAACTTGTATAAGAGCCTAGGGACCTAGGAACTTTTTGAGACATGGCTGATACCTTGCTCTGCCTCAGTTTATCCAATAATAAACTAGGAAGTTAGGCTAAGTAAGTTTGGAAGGCCCTTCCAATCAAATACTTTATGGGTTCTAAAGAGTCTTTTATCTTAAGTGCTGTGGTTCTTAACCTTTATTGGGTCACAGGCCCATTTGAAATTCAGTTGAATGTTATGGACCACCTCCCCAGAAAAGGCACAGTGTCATGGAATTCTGCATACCATTTCAGAAGCTTCATGGAGTTTCTGAATCCACAGACACTGGGTTAAGAGTTGCTTCTCAAAGAATTTAAAAGAGTTTATCTCCAGAAGGCAAACATAAAGCAACAGTGCCAGGTGTCTGGCCTCAATCCATCTTAACAATTTTCCCAGTATTTGACCCAAAAATGGAACTTCTACAGGACAAATGCAGTCTGCCTTTTTAAAAGAACTGTTTTCAGCTTTTGTTTCTATCTTGATTGCTTAGAAATGAAGCTGTCAGGAAACAAAATAGAAGGAAAAATAATTCAAACAGACCTAGGCTTCAACATGCAAAATATTCTTTGCAGATTTGTCATACATGGTTGTATGCAAAAATAAAAAGGCCGCTTTCCTGAGTTCACATGAAGAAGTTGTGATTGGCATCACCCATGATGTCTGGCCCAATAGGAGCAGACAGGTTCTTGGCAATACTGCAGTGCCAGAGCTCCAACCTGGTACCAGAGTCATTATCCTCAGTAAGAGACATGTTAAGATTCTCCAATGTTTGGCAAACATTCCTACTCTTCTACTTCCAAGGCAAGCAATGGTCCCAATTCAAGTAGTTTTTACTTCAGGGTAAGATCTCTGAGATCAGTCTTTAGTCTCAAATCTTTCAGAGTTGATGGTCTTTTGAGGAGACAGGAAATTCAGAATACAGTTGAAAACTAAGCTCCTTTCTTCAACTCAGGTCAGTAGATAGCTTGGTTTCTGCAGTCTGGCTTGAGGAAGTTCAGACATTCACAATCATATAGGAGCTCAAGATAGACCTTCTGAGGAAATGAAGACAGAATACATAAGAGAAATAAACCTGTGTCTAAGACATGTGCCCCTTATTTTATAGCATCCTAGAGCCTGAAGGTGCAGGGCCAGGAAGGAGCTGCTCTCTTCAGCACAAAATGTCTCAGCACAGAAAAGTTTGAAGACCCTTCCAGAACCTGTGAAGGGTCGCCTGAGGCCAAGGATTTTAAAACCTGAAAAGAAAAGAAGAGAGTAGGTAATTAGCTAGAACTAGTCAAGTACTTAACAGCCACTGAGCAGTAAGGCCTTTCTTGGTAGGTAGCTAATCATATAATTGGTAGCTAATCTTCTGAGTAATAGAGGCTAGCTAGGAAAAGGCCCTTACAACAACTCAGATTCCATGAAACAGGCCTAAGATTGTGCTATAATCAGGGCTAGAAACTGTGCATTTGACCTCAACTCTAAGCCCCCAAAAGACCTATGGAACTCTGAGGACTGGCAGTGATAAGAAGAAAAGGAAGGCTAGGAAACAAATGGAAAGCTCTTCTTCAGATACCAATCTCATTTACATTTATATTGGTCCATGTCATGCCAGCAATCTGATAGCCAAACAATTAGAACTCCTAGGTAGAGAAAAAAAAATTCCGTGATCTCTGTGGCTCCTGTGACCTTAGCAAGTTAACATCTCTTCTGAACCTCAGTTCCTTTATATGCTAAGTTAAAATACATATTATCCTCCTTAATCTGGCATTTGAAATGGAACAAATGAAATAACGGAAGTGAAAGTACTTTGCATTAAACAAATATAAAGGACTAAGGATAAAGGTTCAGGGGTAAGACTTGAATAGTGATTTGGTCTGCAGGTGTGAAGTCCCTACATGATACTGAAGTAGACTCATGGTACTTGTTATAACACCAAAAGAGAAGTTACCAATTTTCTTATAGACCCAAAGGATGTCAGAATTAGAAGGTTCCAAACTTTTAGTTTTACAGATTGGGAAATTGAGGCTAAGAGAACAAAATGTACTTGCCACAAATGTCACAGTCTAGGATTCTGAATGAACTTTATCCAAAGGCAACTTGTAAAACTACACTGTAATTTAGTTGGGGGAAAAAGAAAGAAAAGAGGAGGGAGACTTAAAAAAATAGGGAACCTCAGAATTGGAAGGCAGTAAGTTTAAGGGTCACATAATTATAGGCTACCCCTGGACCTACAAGATATTTTAATCCTCAAAAGCTCAGATCCCATAAAGAAGGCTTACATGTAATAAGATTCTGTAATCAGGAGTGGAGACTACATACCAGAGGCCTCAACTCTCATCTCCAGGAAGTCTGCCTTGAGAACTGTGGGTAAAGGAGGAAAAATATTTCACTAAGATTCTAGAAATCAGAACTGGAAAGGCAAAGCAAAGGTTTGGTGACCCTTTCAGGCCAGTGCCAAAGAGTCCACTTGAAAAATGGGAAGTGATTCCATCCAAGTGTTTCAAAATATCTAGATCTATGCTTATTAGTTGGGCTGCCTCTCTGGCAGATTTAGAAAGCCCAGTAACTGAGATACAAAGACGTCTCTCAGGTGTCCAAACAATCCTTTGAGTGTTAGACTATGGGAGGGTAGTGGAGCCCAGAGAAACTGGCCCAAAGACTATATTCTGTGATTATCTCTGATAGGGAGGAAAGGCAAGGTGGAAGGGCAAATACCATGCAAAACATCAATCATCCTTTGTCTAGAAGACCAAACCAGCTTTCTTCAACCTCTTGATTTAGTAATACTAAGTTAGCCTTGTCTGGGAAGAGCTGGAGGGAAGGGACAATCCTAAAGAATGAAGCCCTAGTGTTGCCAGAACATCCCAGAAATTAGCTGGCTAGGGCTATTTGTGTACTACTGTTTTTCACTTCTTTCCTAAGTCTATTTACACATACTTCCTGAGATATCTTATTCCCATTCATGGTTTAAATCACCACCAAAAACTGAGAACCCACCAAAGGGCCACTATTCATGTTGTGGTAAATGTAAATGCCTCATGAAGTTGCACAGTGGCTGTAATCAACAGTTCTACACTTAAATCTCTGTGGGTTTAACTGCAACTATTATTACAAGTTGCAGTTACCTACTAGACATTTCCTTTTTTATTAAGTTTTGTTTAAATTCTACTTAGATAACATACTGTTAACATACTGTTAACAAGTGCCCTCCATATGTCAACCACATATTTACCCCATCCCTCACCCCCCTCTCTTCTGGTACATATGTGTTTGTTTTCTATAACTAAAAGCGTGTTTCTTGGTTTGTCTCTCCATTTTTTTCCTTTGCTTATTTGTTTTGTTTTATAAATTCTACTTAATTATAAATATATAACTTTTACATAAAATATATTTATATATCCTTTATGGATATATATAGCTATTATATAATTATACTAATATTATATTATATTATTATATTTATTATATATACCACCTCTTCTTTATCCATTCATCAGTCAAACACAGGCTGTTTCCATATTTTGGCTATTGTAGATAATGCTGCTATAAACATGAGGGTGCAAAGTTTGGGTAATCCTTTCAGGCTAATTCCTTTGAATCAGCATTTTCATATCCTTTCAGTAAACACCTAGTACTGGTATTTGCTGGATCATAGCAAGTTTCTATTTTTACCTTTTTAAGGAACCTCCATATTGTTTTCCAGCGTGTCTGCACCCAGTTTGCATTCCCACCAACAGTGTTCCCCTTTCTCCACATCTTCAACAACAACTGTTGTTTTTTTATGTTGTTATTTTAGCCATTTTGACATATGTGAGAGGATATCTCATTGTAGTTTTGGTTTCCATTTCCCTGATGATGAGTGATATTGAGCATCTTTTCAAGTGTCTATTGGCCATCTGGATGCCTCCTTTGGAAAAAAAATGACTATTCATGTCTTCTGCCCATTTTTAAACTGGATTATTTGTTTTTCGTGTTGAATTTTAGAGGTTCTTTATATACGTTGGATGCTAACCCTTAATTGGGTATGTCCTTTTTTGCCAGTATCTTCTCCCATTCTGTAGGTTGCTTTTAGTTTTGTTGATTGTTTCCTTCACCGTGCAGAGCTTTTTATCTTGATGAAGTCCCAAAATTCATATTTGCCTTTGTTTCCCTTGCCTCAGGAGACATTTCTAGTAAGTTACTATGGCTGATGTCAAAGGGGTTGCTGCTTGTAGTCTCCTCTAGAATTTTAATGGTTTCCTGTCTCATATTTAGGTCTTTTATCCATTTTGAATTTGTTTTTGTGTTTGGTGTAAGAAAGTGGTCTGGTTTCATTCTTTTGCATGTTGCTGTCCAGTTTTCCCAACACCTATTGTTGAGGAGACTGTCTTTTTCATATTGAATATCCTTTCCTGCTTTGTCAAAGATTAATTGACCATACAGTTGTGGGTTCATTTCTGGGGTTTCTATTCTATTCCATTGAGCTATGTGTCTATTTTTGTGCCAGTACCATACTATCTTCATCACTGCAGATTTGTAATATAACATGAAGTCCAGAATTGTGATGCCACCAGCTTTGGTTTCCTTTTTCAAGATTGCTTTGGTTATTTGGGGTCTTCTGAGGTTTAATACAAATTTCGGGATTGTTTATTCTCGCTCTGTGAAAAATGCTGTTGTTATTTTGATAGGGATTGCATTAAGTGTGTAGATTGCTTTGGGTAATATAGATTTTTCACAATATTTGTTCTTTCAATCCACAAGCATGGAACGTTTGCCAGTTCTTTGTGTCATCTTCAATTTCTTTCATCGCTATTTTTTAGTTTTCAGAGCACAGATCTTTTTCCTCTTTGGTTAGGTTTATTCCTAAGTATATAACAGGTTTGGGTGCAATTTTAAATGGGATTGATTCCTTGATTTTCTTTCAGCTGCTTCATTGTAGATGTATAGAAATGCAACAGATTTCTGTGCATTGATTTTGTTGCCTGCATCCTCACTGAATTCATGTATCAATTCTAGCAATTTTTTTGGTGGAGCCTTTTGAGTTTTCTGTATTAGAGTGTCATGTCATCCACAAAGAGGGAAAGTTTTGCTTCTTCCTTGCCAGTTTGGATGCCTTTTATTGTATGCTTCCTATGGCTCTGCCTTCCAGTGCTGTTACATAACAGTGGCAAGAGTGGACATCCCTGTCTTGTTTTTGACCATAGAGGAAAAGTTCACAGGTTTTCCCCATACATGATGATATTAGCTATGGGCTTTTCATATATGGCCTTTATTATGTTGAGGTATGTTAGAGAGTCCCTCTAACCCTGCGTTGTTGAGGGTTTTTATCATGAATGGATGTTGTACATTGTCACATGACTTTTTCTGCATCTATTGAAAGGATAATATGGTTTTCATCCTTTCTTTTATTAGTGTGATATATCATGTAGATTGATTGGCAAATACTGAACCACCCCTGCAGCCCAGGAACAAATCCCAGCCTATGGTGGTGAATGATTCTCTTACTGTACTGTTGGATTTGGCTTGCTAGTATTTTATTGAGAATTTTTGCATCCATGTTCATTGGGGATATTGGACTCTTGTTCTCTTTTTTAATGGAGTCGTTATCTGCTTTTGGTATTAGGGTAATACTGGCCTCATAGAATGAATTTACAAGGTTTCCTTCCATTTCTATTTTTTGGAATAGTTCGGGAAGAATAGGTATTAACTGTTCTTTAAATGTTTGAAGAATTCCCCTGTGAAGCCATCTGGCCCTGGACTTTGTGTGCTGGGAGAGTTTTGATTACTGATTCAATTTGTTTGCTGGTTATCCGTCTGTGGAAGTTCTATTTCTTCCTGTTTCAGTTTTGGTCATTTATAGGTTTCTAGGAATTTATATGTTTTTTCCAGTTTGTCTAATTTGGGGGCGTATAGATTTTCATAATATTCTAATTGTATTTCCGTGGCATTGGTTGTTATTTCTCCTTTCTCATTTGTGATTTTATGTATTTAGGTCTTTTTTCTTTTTGGTAAGTCTGGCTAGAGGTTTATCAATTTTCTTAATTTTTTCAAAGAATCAGCTCCTGCTTTCATTGATCTGTTTTTTGGGGTATTTTTTAGGTTCAGCATCATTTATTTCTGCTTTAGGCTTTATTATTTCCTTCCTCCTTCTGGGTTTAGGCTTTGTTTCTTTGTTTCTTTTTCTTTTTTTTTTTTTTTTTTTAGACTTTGTTTCTTGGCTTCCTTTAGGTGGCTTTGTGTTTATGGTGAGGGATAGGGACGAAATGGCATCAGCCAGCTCCTTTGTTCCTGGAGAGGCATCTCCATGAACACTGTCTCTCAGAGACACACTCTGAGAAGACTAAACAGTCTTCCCTCTGTGTTCTGCAGGTGTTCTTCAGATCACTTGTTTCATGCTGTCTGTCCCTCTTATTTGCCTGTCTTCTTTCCAGGAGCAGCACAGTGTCTCCAAGTCTCTATCCCAGACAAACTCCAGGCTTTAAGCCCTTGTACGTGTAAGAACTCAAGAAATTCAACCTCTCTCATTTTCCAAGCCAATGACTTTGGCAAAATGTTCTCCTTGTGCATTCCCTTGTGTGCTAGTCTCTCTCTTGCCTGATTCTGTGACCACAGCCCCCTCCCCTTCACAGCACCCATGATCCATTTCTCCATAAGCCCCCACTCCACATTTCCTACCTTCTTCAATGTGGCCTATTCTCTCCCTTTATTTGTGGAGTGTGTTCTAACAGTCTTCATGTCTATTTCTGGGGCATTTAGTATGGTTTTTAGTTATCTAATTGGATGTTCATTGGCTGAGGCAAGCCTAAGGTCCTCCTGCTCCACCATCATCTTCCTCTCAACTTCTACCGGGCATTTCTATATGGATATCCCACAGGGTCTTCAAAAACACTGTGTCCGGGCAGCCCCGGTGGTGCAGCGGTTTAGCGCTGCCTGCAGCCCAGGGCGTGATCCTGGAGACCTTGGATCGAGTCCCACGTCAGGCTCTCTGCGTGGAGCCTGCTTCTCCCTCTGCCTGTATCTCTGCCTCTCTCTCTCTCTGTGTGTCTCTATGAATAAATAAATAAAATCTTAAAAAAAAAAAAAACACTGTGTCCAAAATTGAGGAGAGTAACTTTCCCACAAAATCTGTTCTTCCATGATTAATTATTGTTATCATTCACTTAATTTTCCACATTAGACTTTTTTACCTCTTAATCCTTCTCCAATGCTCCGTGTTTATATATATATATATATATATATATATATATATATATGAGATAGAGAGAGAGCACATGTGGTGGGGAGGGGGCAGAGGGAGAGGGAGATGCAGACTCCCAACTGAGCAGGGAGCCCAATGTGGGGCTCAATCCCAGGACCTTGAGATCATGACCTGAGCCAAAGGCAGATACTTAACCAACTGAGCCACCCAGGTGCCCATCTAATGCTTCATGTTTGAAAAGTCGGCCAGGGGATCCCTGGGTGGCGCAGCGGTTTGGCGCCTGCCTTTGGCCCAGGGCGCGATCCTGGAGACCCGGGATCAAATCCCACGTCAGGCTCCTGGTGCATGGAGCGTGTTTCTCCCTCTGCCTATGTCTCTGCCTCTCTCTCTCTCTCTATGTGACTATCATAAATAAATAAAATAAAAAAAAAAAGAAAAGTCGGCCAGGTTTCATTGTATCTATTTCAAATCTGTCCTTCTATTCCATTTTACTGGCAATGCTGTAAGTTAGGGCCTAATTAACAGTTGCCATGATGATTAGTCTCCTAATTGGTTTCTCTGTTTCTAGCCTTTACTCTCCCATCTATCTTCCTCATTACTAAGAGAATGTTTTGTTGTTGTTGTTGTTGTTTTACAACTGAGTCATCCCAGAATTTGCACTATCGTGTTTAAAAGTTCCATGATTCTCCATGTACTATAGTATAAAGACCAAGTTCCTTAGTATGTCATATAAGGTCTTTACAATCTGGCCACAATCTGTCTTTCCAGCTTCACCTCCAGGTAAGCTTTCCTCTTTTCACTCTGACATTGTAGCCAAAGTGGAACACTAATCACTTACTGAACCTGTCTTGTATCAGCTGTTCTTCCTTACTGAACCATCCTCCCCTCCCTTCTCTTCTTGATGGACCATTTCTTATTTTCATTTAGGTTTTAAATTTTTATTGGTTATGGAAGAGAGAAGAATGAGGATGTGAAGTAATTCAAATGTCAGGCTGCAGTTGGGTACAAATGGGAAGTAAAAAGGAGCAGAACAAAAGTTAAACAGATTATTATTTTTATCAGAGATGAGAGAAGAGCCTGTTAACAATGTCTATAGATGGTACTGATGTGGCAAGTCTGAGAATCTTGACCAGTAGCCAGCATGTAGACGTATCAATGTAAGTGGTGGTTATAAGGTGGGAGCCTAGACAGAAGTAGCGTTTTTTTCTATGTGGATACTAAGTGGGAGGAAGCTGTATGGCTTTATGTCTCATGATACACTGGAGGACAGGTGTATCCAATTCAGTCTTGCCCACATTCCTACCAAGACGGAATCTGGGGATAAGGAATAAGATTAAATCTAGGTAGGGGTAGTGGAAGGGGAAGTGGGCAGGGGGTCGGGGTGACTGGGTGATGGGCACTGAGGGGCGCACTTGGCGGGATAAGCACTGGGTGCTATGCTATATGTTGGCAAATTGAACTCCAATAAAAAATAAATAAATAAAATAAATAAAAGATTAAATGTAGGTTTCAGAGACCTGAACATAGGATAAGTAGAGTGGTGCTCTAGCCTGAAGTGCCTGGTTTGGCTACAGCCCCCTTATTTTGTGAGTTGGTCCAAGAATTCCCTGAGGAGTAGCTGACAAAACTAAGACAGCAATTGCCAATCTTTCCATACTCTCAACATTATTTTGGCTATAGTTTCCCTATTATAAGTCAGCCTGCCTTAAAAATTCTATTGGACTTTGTTCATTCCTCTTATATATTCTCTCTCAATACCTTGGTTCCCTGCCTCAGGCTACAAATAAACTCCTCATGTTTTTGGTGTATTTCTACTTATTTTTAAGCCCCAACTTAGATATCACTTCCTCTAAAAAAGGTTTCCTTTAGATATACCTAGTCCACTCTGTTAGTTCTAGTTCATTCCATTTCCTTGGAACTTATTTCTCATTTGGCTTAATCTAGGGAGGGAGGAAGGATCACTAGGACATAGGAAGTGACCCTGCTCACAGGTGGGTACTATATTAAGAGTCTTAAAGAGTCTCTCTTGTCTTTCTCTCATTATTTTTTCTCAAGAGGGACATTTGACTAAGCCTGTTTTAAAAACATCCTAAGCAAACACATTATTGTATTGTTAAGAGAAATCTGGGAGCTTGACTCATTTTATCTGTCATGGTCGAATAAATAGTAAATTATTGTCTAAGGAGAATTGGGCCTGTTCTAATGGCTGACTGCCAAACAGAACTAGGATGACTTGTTGTGCAGGGTCATGTCCGGGTGAGTTAAGTCTCACAGTTTTGACTAAATGATGTCTTTTACCCTAGCTCCACTGCTGGTAAAAGCACATTGTTCTTTTACCTGACCACCTATAAGAGTTATACTCTTATTACTCATCAGGAAACACAATTTCGAACTCCGTAAAAAGCAACATGGAACAAACTCACAAAAAAGTCCCTAGAGGTTAAACTACCATATTTTAGGTATTCTAGTCTAAAGAGTACCAAATGCTAAGCTTTGGATAATTTGTACCAATGTCTTAGAAGTTTTAAAAACAAACTATTTAGAAGGAAGAAAGGGAGGGAAGGAGGGAGGGAGGGAGTAAGTAAATAAAACAACAACAAAAAAATAGATTCCCAGGTCCCACTCTTGGAGATTCTGTTTTAGTGGATCTAGAGTGGAAGGCAAGAATCTGTTTGGTTTTTTATTCCCTCAGTTTTTCCCCAGCGATTTATGTTACGCCACTTAAATGTTTACCTATGCTTATTCTAAGGCTGTTTATGTTAAGAATGTTGCATTCTTTATATTCCTATCAGCTTCCCTTTTAGAATATAATAGAGTCTAAATAAGTAAACTAACAAAAAATAAGATCTACATTGAGTGTCATTTTTTTGCAATATTACTTAGCATGTGAGTACTATGTGTGTGTACATGTGTGTGTACGTGTGTGTGCATGTGTGTGTGTGTGTGAGAGAGAGAGAAGCAGAAGAGAGGAAGAGATAGAAAAACAGAATCAGAGACTCAAATATACAACAGATATGGAGACAGGCAAAGAAAGAAAAATGGGAGAGAGAGACAGAAAACGAGTAAAACAAACAGATAAGGAGACAGAGAGACAATGATAAAAGCAGATATATAAGTAGAAAAACACAAAGAGAGACAGAGACTGAGAATGACAAAGACACAGACAAAGAAACAGTGTGAGAGAGACAAATAGAATAACAAAGACAGAAAAACACACATGTATAGAGACAAAAACAGGCAAGACACCAAGAGACAGAGAGACAGAAATAGGGGAGAAGAAGGAACAAAGACAGAGATGGAGCTGCAGAGAAACAGAAAAAGAATGTAAGAGAGCAACTGTGATGCTCATGATCCATTTATTAAAAAATAACTTGGTTTCTCTTCTGTCACCTATGTGTCTTACCTTCCTGTTTTTCGGGAAGCTGTTTCAAAGAACCTGGTTCTGGAAGCCACCCTGCAAAGAGAAGCCAATCAAATTCCATGAGTTGCTCTGGAAAACATATGAGAAACAATAGATAATGAAAAAGACAAAAAGTATAAACCACACAGGCCACCAATTGAAGGATCCACCATAGCTTGCAAAGGACCTGGGTTTGAGAAACTCAAGTATCAGAATGTGAAATGAAGGTGCCCGGCTAGCTCAGTCGGTAGAGCATGAGAATGTGAAATGACTCCGAGGCAATAGCACCCCCAACGCTGTGCCTAGGGCACAGATTCAGAATGGTCTAAGCATGTTGTTTGTTCAGGCTATTCTTGTGAGAAATAAGTGAAACAAATCCTTGGCTTCAATGTATAAATTTTTGACATTTTCATAAGTACACATAGCTACTTAATCGACATGGTAAAGGCTTTTTCTTATTTCCCCCATTTTACAATTATGGAAAACAAGAGATGTAAGAAAAAGGAATACTAGGAGGCAGTATATGAAAGGAGTCCCAAACACTGGCTGAAGAGAAACCACTCAGGCTAGTTGTGATCATACAAGGCTGGTTCTTGATAGCTGCTGTAGCCCCACTTTAGTCACTCTATACCTGGTTCCTTGGCTTCCAGCCCCACCTCAGCAAAACCTACTGGCCATCAGCTCAATTCTTACCCTGCAAGAGGCTCTCTGGAGAATCTGAGTCATTTTGGAAGATTAAAAAAAAATCATACCATTGATTTAAAAAAAAAAAAAGCCTGAAGGCATAAGTACAATGAACAAATCTGTCCATGAAATTTCTTTAGGGGCACTTGGGTGGCTCAGTGGCTGAGCGTCTGCCTTCAGCTCAGGTTGTGATCCCGGGGTCCTGGGATCAAGCCTCACATCGGCTTCCCTGTGGGAGCCTGCTTTTCCCTCTGCCTGTGTCTCTGCCTCTCTCTCTCTGTCTCTCTTGAATAAATAAATAAAGTCTTTTAAAAAAAGAAATTTCTTTAAAATCCAGTAGCAATAATAAGAAAATATGACAAATTTCCAGAGCCAAGGAAGCATGAAAACAGAAGGTAATCTTACAGAGATCAGAGCAGTGTTAGTGGAATCTCTCAGCCTTTAGTGCTGACTGAAACACTCCAAACAGAGCTTGTCTGTGACATTTCCCTGGACTATGAAGTGAATGATACCCTGGGGTTGTGCACTGTATACCCTTCACAACTATTATGGTGATCCTAAAAGAACTCCTGGTGGTCTAAGATGAACCTTAGGCCAAGGTTGAGGAACAACTCTACTTACACAGATGATGGGATTTCCCCTGCATTGCTAACCACAATATCTGGCTTTGGTTCTTGCTTTTGAGGAGTAGATGCCCGGCATGGAGGGTCTGGAGGTCTCACTGGGGGACGGATGATGGTCGGCTTTTCTCCTGGAGGTCGCGCTTTGCTGAAACTGTCAGAGTCTCCTGAAGGAGAAAACAACACCAAGAAGTTGAATGGTTAGCAAAATGGAACACTATTCATGAACAGACACCCAATATTGGAGTTATCTGGGTTACCTCCCTTAGCCCCCACTTATTTTTGGTCACTAACAACTCTGAATTTCTTTTCCATTTTTTAAAATTTTTCTATCAGCTTAATCCTTCAGAAACTCTATGTTTGAAGCCCAGCTCTAGAATTTCTATGTGTGTGAACCAGGGTATGTCATATCAATTTGCTGTCTTAGTTATTTCATCTATATAATGAAGACCAATAATACATTATCCTACAGAGATATTAAAATTTTAATTAGGAGGATGCCTGGGTGGCGCAGTGGTTGGGCGTCTGCCTTGGGCTCAGGGCGTGATCCTAAGTTCTGGGATAGAGTCCTCCATCAGGCTCCCTGCAGGGGGCCTGCTTCTCCCTCTGCCTATGTCTCTGCCTCTTTTTGTGTGTCTCTCCTGAATAAATAAATAAAATCTTTAAAAAAATTAATTAGGTACTAACATGTTTAGTACAAGCTTGGCACGTAGTTGGTCAATATCTGATGATGAATTGGAATTCGTTAAATTCAGAGTTACCAAAACTCAGCCCCTTTTGACTTACACCTTGACTATTACAGAAGTCCCCTAACTTGCCTCCCTGTCTCTATGTCTCTGGTTTCCAGGTCAGTCAGTACAAAACAAATATATATAATTCTTTATGAAATGGTTTTGGCAGGAGTTTATGACATGATGCACTTACACATTTCTGGTAGTACTGTACACTGGACTTATTCTACCTACATAACCATAAAGAAATCTGAAAGAATGTTGATGAAATACGAAATCATATATATGAGATAGGTCATATTTGTTGATCTAGTGGATCCATTTTGGGGAACAGGCCAAAGGGAATTAACCACTGAAAAACAGGAAAAACAATTGGCACAAAAACATGCTTTTTAATAGCAGAAATTTGGACCCAACTACAAAGACTAAGCAGACCAATTTTTATAAGTACTTAATCAATACATATTACACATGAACTAATAAGGATTTGGGCCAGGTCAAAAAAATATGTGCATTTAAAATAATATTAAGTGGGGGATCCCTGGGTGGCTCAGCGGTTTGGCGCCTGCCTTTGGCCCAGGGCACAATCCTGGAGTCCCGGGATCGAGTCCCACGTCGGGCTCCCAGCGTGGAGCCTGCTTCTCCCTCCTCCTGTGTCTCTGCCTCTCTCTCTCTCTCTGTCTATGATAAATAAATAAATAAATAAATATTTTAAAAAATAAAATAAAATAATATTAAGTGGAAAAAGTCCAGAAAAAGTACTCATGGCCTGATTAACATTATATGGACGTAGGCATATGTGCAACTATGCAAGCAGTGGGAGCAAGGCGGTGGTGGGGTAGGAGGACTCCAGGTTCATCTCGCCCCTCAAACACAGCTGGATAATTACCAAATAATTCTAAATACTCCAGAAATTAATATGAAGACTGACAGAACAAACTCCACAACTACAGGGAGTGGAGAAGAAGCCACATCAAAGAAGGTAGGAAGTATGAACACACCGTTTGGGGGAGAAACAGATCATGAGTGCTGCAGAAGGGAGGGAGCCATGGTCATGGGAGAAAGGCAAGAGAGAGAGGAGCATATGGGGGAATGCACCCCCATAGCCATTAGCTGGGAAAATGAGAATGGCTAATTTTCATGAGTTCTTGCAACCAGGGATTGGGGTGGGGTGGGGTATGTGTGTTAAAGACTGCTATTTTTTTTAAAGTTTTTTTAAAAAGATTTATTTATTTATTTATTTATTTATTTATTTATTTATTTATTTATGATAGGCATAGAGAGAGAGAATGGCAGAGACACAGGCAGAGAGAGAAGCAGGCTCCATGCAGGGAGCCCGACGTGGGACTCGATCCAGGGACTCCAGGATCGCACCCTGGGCCAAAGGCAGGCGCCAAACCGCTGAGCCACCCAGGGATCCCCCAAGACTGCTATTTTAAAGGCTGGCAAGCTTGGCTGTGATAGAGCCCTGCGGGAGATGTCCTACTCCTAGAGAGGGGGCAGGCAAGCAACCAAGGGGCAGACAGCATAAAAATAGTTATCTGAAGAACAACTGGGGCACACAGAGGGGAGATTATTCACTCTTCCTGGAGCACCTCCCTGAGAGGCAGAGTTCAGGGATACACCTCTTTGGAGACAAAGGAGTTGGTTGGCACCATTTTCCTTCCCTACCTCTCAGCACAAATACAGAGCCATCTGCAGAGGGGCAGCTCTGCCCTTACACTGGATGCCTAACTTGCTTATACCAAGTCCCACACTCTTGTGCTCTGGCGCAACTGTTTTTCTCTGTCAAGCTCACCTCAATCCCAGCATGGTGCACTTTCCCAAGAAGACCAGCACAGGGCTCTGCCCACACCACATTCCTAACCCTAGAATTTTAACAGTCAGCAGGCTTGAAGTAATGCTCGCTAGGTGTTAAAAGCAACTGATGAATCACTAAATTCTACCACTGAAACTAATAATACAGAATATGTTAATTAAATCAAATTTAAATAAAAAAATTAACAAACAAATAATCACCTAATGAACTTTTATCTTTAATCTGGAAGATGTGTGATATAAGTCAATCGGAGAAGGACAAACATTATATGGTCTCATTCATTTGGGGAGTATAAAAAATAGTGAAAGGGAATAAAGGGGAAAGGAGAGAAAACTAGTGGGAAATATCAGAGAGGGAGACAGAACATGAGAGACTCCTAACTCTGGGAAACGAACTAGGGGTGGTGGAAGGGGAGGTGGGCAGGGGGTGGAGGTGACTGGGTGATGGGCACTGAGGGGTCACTTGATGGGATGAGCACTGGGTGTTATGCTATATGTTGGCAAATTGAACACCAATAAAAAATAAATTTATAAAAAAATTGGAAAATGCATTTGTGGTTAATATTTTGAAAAATTTGGGCAGCCCGGGTGGCTCAGCAGTTTGGCGCCGCCTTCAGCCCAGGGCCTGATCCTGGAGACCTGGAATTGAGTCCCTGCTTCTCCCTCTGCCTCTCTCTTTCTCTCTGCTCTCTGTGTGTCTCATGAATAAATAAATAAAATCTTAAAAAAATATTTTGAAAAATTAACTATACTACCCTTTTTGATTTGCCAAAATGATGGAGGGACCTGCTGGCATTTGAAATGATAGATCAATAATGCTGGACACTCCAGACAAGGAAGAACTATCTCACCAACTTATGTTTCGTGATGAGTACATTGTCATGGCAGTTATACATACATTGAACATAATACTGTAGTATTGTGCATAGATCATTTTTTCCCAAATTTTCATTAATGTTATTACATATAAAATTTATCTAGAAATGAAGAAGTCAATGGCTTCCCATATAGATGTCTTCAGAAAAATCTGTGTAAATGATCTGAATTTAAGAAACTAGAGAAACCCAAATATGGAAGCAGAGTTTACTTATAAAAAAGAAAAACAACCACTTTTCTCCCGGCACTGTTCTGGGTGTGCTAGAGGGTGTAAAAATGAATAAAATATGACTCTTGCTCTTAAAAAAATAAAGTCAGTAGGCTTTCTGAGAGAGAGCCCAGAGGGCACTGTGCTGCTCCTGAAGAGAAGGCAGTATGACAGTAAGCAAGATAAGTCAGAGAAAGTCAAATACCATGATTTCTTTAATATGTGGCATTTAGGAAACAAAACAAATAATCACAGGAGTAAAAAACTGAGTTGCACACCAAGAAACACTCTTTTTTAAAATTAAAATTCAATTAGCCAACATATAGTACATCATTAGTTTCAGATATAGTGTTCAAAATTTATCAGTTGTGTATAACATCCAGTGCTCATCATATCACGTGCCCTCCTTGATTCCCATCACCCAGTTACCCCATCCCCTAACCCACTTCTCTTCCAGCAACCCTCAGTTGGTTTCCCAGGGTTAAGAGTCTCTCATAGTTTGTTTCCCTCTCTGATTTCTTTCATTCAGTTTTCCCTCCCTTTTCCTATGATCCATTGTTCTGTTTCTTATATTCCACATATGAGTGAAACCATATAATTATCTTTCTCTGATTGATTTATTTAACTCAATCAAATACCCTCCAGTTCCATCCACGTTGATGTAAACGATAAGTATTCATCCTTTCTGATAGCTCAGTAATATTCCATTGTATATACACACTACATCTTTTATCCTTTCATCTGCTGATGGACATCTCAACTCTTTCCACAGTTTTGCTATTGTGGACATTGCTGCTATGAACATTGGGGTGCAGGTCCCCTTTGTTTTACTACATTTGTATCTTTAGGGTATACCTAGTTGAACAATTGCTGGGTTGTAGGGTTGCTCTATTTTTAGCTTCTTGAGAACCCTCCATACTAAAGAAACAGACAATTATAGAGAACAAACTGATGGTTACCAGCAGGGAGGTGGAGGGGGATGAGTAAATAGGTGATGGGGATTAAGGAGTGCACTTGCGATGAGCACAGGATATAGTATGTAAGTGTTGGATTGGTAAATTCTACACCTGAAACTAATACTACACTGTATATTAACTAACTAGAATTTAGACAAAAACAAAAAAATATAGAGAAATATGATGTCAGTAGATTTTTATATTTCTTGATTTTTTGTTTAGTATGTCTTGTCTTTATATTTTCAAGTTTTCTTCTATAAAATTTTAAGGTAAATATAAAAAATATTAACTTTAATCCATGTATACTGTTACAAGGTTTACCCTAAGTATTTAGACACTGTTTTTCTTAAAGATTTTCTCAGTAACTATAAAATGTGTAGGATAAAGGTCAAATTTCTTTTTTTTTAAAGATTTTATTTATTTATTCATGAGAGACACACACAGCAAGAGAGAGAGGCAGAGACACAGGCAGAGGGAGAAGCAGGCTCCATGCAGGGAGCCCGACGCGGGACTCAATCCCAGGTCTCCAGGATCACGCCCCGGGCCGAAGGCAGCACTAAACTGCTGAGCCACCCGGGATGCCCAAAGGTCAAATTTCTTAATATAAATTCAAGGCTCTCTAGAAGCCGCTCCCAAATTATAATCACAGGCAGCAAATCTGGACTTTGCTTCCAGTTCTACTCTAGTCAAACTAGTCTCCTAGTTTCCCTATCAAAGCACGTCCTTGATTCTTACTTTTAGGTCAGTATGTTATAGTGGAGAGTACCAAAAGTTTGGAGTTTAGTAGGTGTGATTTTGAGGCCTTTTTCTGCTACTTCCAAGGATGGGACTCTGGGCAGTTATTTCTCCTTTTTGACCATTGATGTCTTCATCTGAAAAGCGGCTATAATAACCTCTCCCCACTAGGTGATTATAAGGACTAAATTAATCTATTGAGAGTGCCTAGCATACAGAGTGGGTAAGTGTTAGACTGTTTTGCTTCCTGCGTGATATATGCCCCAGTTCTCATGTCTTATCTGTACTATAACTATCCCTCAAAAGAGGTCAGATTTCACCCTTCTGAACAGTTCAGTTGGTATTGGTGATTTCCATCCCTATAAACACTCATGAAGTACTCATATATTGCCTTATCGATTTTTTAAATTCCCCCAGCTAACCAGCCATTCTGGTGAGGGAGACAGATGTGAAAAGAGATAATGATAATACAGTGTGGGGATCCCTGGGTGGCTCAGCGGTTGAGCATCTGCCTTCAGCCCACGGCGTGATCCTGGAATCCTGGGATCGAGTCCCACATCAGGCTCCCTGCGTGGAGCCTGCTTCTCCCTCTGCCTATGTCTCTACCTCTCTGTGTGTCTCTCATGAATAAATAAATAAAATCTTTAAAAAAATAATACAGTGTGATTGGTGTTCTAATGGAGGAATTGTGTATACACATACAAATTCTGTCTCCCCATTTAGATTGTATCTTGGATTTCTGAATATGCCATTCTCCTTAGCACCAGGCTGGGTGCACAGAATTGCAGCTAAGAAATGACCAAAATTATAATAGTTTTTCTATCACACTTTGTATCATCCAAAGCACTCTTCCAGATAACTATTTGATATTCACAATAAGCTTGGGAGGGGAAAAAGTGATGGGTCTTATCTTCTTCATTTCATAGAAAATAAAACTGAGGTTCAGAAAAATGAACTAATTCATTCTCAGTCACATAGGTAAGTGATAGAGTGAGGATTGAAACCCCTATCTCTTGTTTCTGCACCCACTGTTTTTCCTAGTGCTTGATGTATTGTTATTATTAGTCATATAACAATTATAAATAGTAAAAATAATAGTAATGGTAATAAAATAACTGTAAAACTTTTGGCTGTCTTTTATTGAACACCTGTTCTGTTCTAGACACTGGAATACTATACTCAGTATTTTATGCATATATTCTCATTTAACATGGGTCATAACATTCCAAGGTAGGAAGTATTATTACTATTCTACAGTTGTGAAAACAGAGACACAGAGATAAGAAGTAACCTCATAGGTAATTGGCAATAGATTCAGATGCATCTGATTTTTGAAGTCCATGTGGTCCCAAATACCAGTGGTCTTCAATCCTGACTATACATTGGGAACATTAAAATCAATATTGAGGGACGCCTGGGTGGCTCAGTGATTTAGTGCCTGCCTTCGGCTCAGGAGTGATCCTGGAGTCCCGGGATCAAGTACCATGTCAGGCTCCCTGCATGGAGCCTGCTTCTCCCTCTGCCTGTGTCTCTGCCTCTCTTGCTCTCTCTCTCTCTCTCATGAATAAATAAATAAAAATATTTTTAAAAATAAAAATAAAATCAACATTGAGTGGGAAAAATTAGAGAGGGTGACAGAACATGAGGGACTCCTAACTCTGGGAAATGAACAAGGGGTAATGGAAGGGGAGACAGGCGGGGGGATGGGATGACTAGGTGACAGGCACTGAGGGGGGGCACATGACGGGATGAACACCAGCTGTTATACTATATGTTGGCAAATCTAACTCCAATAAAAAATATACAAAAAATAAAAAATAAAATCCTAAAAAAAAAAACCATATAGTATCTGGATCCTATCCCCAGAGAACCTAATTTAATTGATTGGGTTAGGACTTGGGTATGGATATTTTTAAAAGCTCCCCAGGTGGGAAGCCTGGGTGGTGCAGTTCGTTGAGCATACAACGCTTGGTTTTAGCTCAGATCTTGATCTCAGGTTTGTGAGATCGAGCCCCAAGTTGGGCTCTGTGCTGGGCATAGTCTGCTTGAATTTCTCTCTTCCTCTCCCTCTGCCCCTCCCCCCATGCTTCCTTTCTCTAAAATAAATAAATAAGTAGATAGATAGATAAATAAATAAATAAATAAATAAATCTTTTAAAAAAATCCCAAAATAGTTCCCAGATGATGTTATGTGTAGCCAGAGTTAGGAACCACTAGGCCAACATGATGCTAACTTGGTTACTGCAGATCAAAATGACCAGAGCTGATAATGCTGGATAGTGGAGGGGGTATTGGAAAGGAAGTATATGCTGTAGTCAGGGCTTAGAAAAGACCTCTACCCAAACCTGTATCCATTTTAGGGTGATTGGTTTTCTTTATGAGAGAACCAGATGATGCCCCCTAAAATATGAATCCCATTTCTTTCCAACTTAAAGCCATATCCAAATGGACACCAACCCAAGGCCTTGGAAAACAAACATCCTTAGCCTTGTATCCTCTCAGACTCTTTATTGATGATTCATTACAAGTCAAACTTTGAAGTCACAGCAAAGGGATTTATTGGTTGAAAGGTCCCAGTGTTGTTCTCTCTTATCTCTAATTTGCCACAGTAAAACTACAATGTCAAACTGAGGAGGTAGAGATGGAAGAGAACTATAACTGGGAGTCAAGAGACCTAGATTCCAGTCTTAATACTAAAACTAACTTGCTGTGTGACCTTGACAAGATCACTTCAATTCCTGTGCAATGTGGACTTGAACTGATTTATAGATCAATAGTTCCATGATATAAGTCTATAGACCTATATCTCTCCCTCCTGACTTTTAAATGCTGCTTTTTGAGTGCTCCAGAAGCCAGTTCTGCTCATGTACTTAACCAGGTTGAAAAAAATCTCTTGATAGATTTAGATTTTGATTCCATGGTTCCCTGTTATCTGCAGAATAAACTCAAGCATTTTTAACATTCAGGTCACTATCCTCTTCCACTTGGTTTCAACTGATCTTTCTCATCTACCTTTCCACAATTTCTCTTCACATATTCTACTGGCAACATAGACAGTATTATTTGTTGTTCCTAGACATATCTCACAATTGATCATATTTTCCCCAGATTCCCTTTACCCTATTCCTACATGCCTAAATTTACATCATTTACCAAGATTCAGCTTAAGTGTGTCAAGCTTCAGATGCTCCCAATTCTTTTATTAGACTCCTAAGGCACTAATCATCTTATACTTTGAATAAGGGCTCTTTGTTTTGGTGGCTCTATGTTCCCTATTAGAATGGGAGCAACTTAATAGCAAGATCAAGGTGGGATTCATTTTTGTATTCACTAAAAGCCTAAGTAAATTACTTTGCACAAAACTGGTATTCAATAAATATTAATTAAGTAAAGAAAAATGTAGTTCAGTACATTAGAAGGACACCATAAAGAGATTTTCTTTTTTAAGTTCCCAGTTGTGATATCTTTGACACATACACAAACATGATATGGCCAAATTTCAGGACTATTCCGAAACCTAAATTAAAAGGTTTTCAATAGGCTGAGTGTTTCTCGAGGCCTTTTGTGCTCAATCTTCTGCTTTCACAAGTGATGTGAGATAGTTTTGTCCTCTAGGGGCTTAAAACAGAGTTGGACATTGAAGTTATACATATGGGAAATAAATGTGAATACTGTAACTCAGCATCCATATTAAGGGGTCAAACTCGAATGTCAAAATAAACGAGGTAATGTAGAGTTCCATGGGGGCATAACTCTAAGAAGACTTCACAGAAGGAATAGGACTTGAGGTGGACCTTAAGGGATGGCTAAAATCCTTTCTTGTCCCTTCTACTCAACAATGGTTCTCCTCTTAGTGTTTGGCAAGGTCAGAGAAAGTTTGAGGGTAGAAAGAGTAGCTCTGAGCTCTTTGATGACATCTACATTTGAGGCTTGAGGCTTCTCATAGGCTCTAAAATACAGAAGAGTAAACATGTACCATTTTCTATGGCTGCCATTTCCTGAGAGGTTGTTATCCATCCAGTAGCAATATGATTTTTTGAACTTCTATTGTATTATTGCATAAAAGTATTTTATACTTAATCTTACTTTATACTCACAAAAAGGTTTCTTACAAGGTAGGCATTGTCCCCATTTACAGTTAATAAAACTGGCTCAAAGAAGTTAAGCTTATCTAAGATTATGTAGCTAGTACTAGCTTCCTATAAAAGCAAAACAACTGCTACCACTTACTGAGTACTCATGTGCAAAGCAAATAGATACCTCATTCCATTGTTGCAGCAATCCTATGGGCATAATTATTATCTTCATTTTACAAATGAGAAAACTAAGACTCAGAGAGATTGTGGCTTGCCAAAGGTCTCACAGCTCTGAGGCAGAGCTAGGATTCAAAATCACACCTGGAAGACTCTGAAGCCTATTACATCTGAGACTTCACTAAGCATTCTGAGCCAATGATCTTTCTACCAAACAATACTTCTTCCTAATTTCTTTTTAACTTTGGTCTGCAACCTACTTTTAGTACAAATTTGACTTCCCCCTCCAACCCAACCTCTTCTCTCCCTCCCCATTCTCTGTAAAATGACCATAACCAATCTTAGAACTTGTTGATTTCTTAGTACCTCATGGCCATCAGTCTTCAACCTTAAACAACTTTCTTCTACCTTTCCTTATATTCATCTATATGCCACCTGAGAGCACAATAAGAGGAAGTTCTTTCTCCTTGTAGATTCTGCGGCTTGTCTAGTATCATTTCTTACTTTCTATGAAATTCTGCCATGCTCATCTGAAAGCCTCTCCTCTTTGTAGTTGCTAATTATTCTTTTGGATCATTTGAGAGTTAGGCTCCAGGAATGGAAGGGAATGAAAACAAAACACACTGGATTACTAAAGCATAACTAATCCAAACAAGCGAATGGGGGATAAGGCCAGCACAGCCAATTATTGCAGAAACAGATCTGTTTCTAATACTTCTGGAGCAGATGCAAATGCTACTCATTGTGATAGTTACCTCAGTGGAGAATTGATGGTCCTGTGGCAAGTAAGGCCTTACAAGCACTTTTTCTCCAAACCCTAAAACATGCCATCAGAATGCAGTCTTTTCTCTCTAGTCAAGACAAAGGAAAGAGCTAAGAAAGGCCCCTGAACATATATATTATAGGTATCCAGTGTGGATATATTCTTCACTTTTATATCAGAACCTGAGACAGAGTGAAGGGCTCCTTGCCCCATGCTCCCACTGGAATTTATTCTCACCCCCATCGGAACATGGAACACACTAGACTAGGACTGATTGCTTATATGTCAGCCTCACCATAAACCTTTGGAGGGCAGGGACCATGGCCTTTTCATCCTTTTCTCTCCCATTGCATAACACTATGTCTGAATACAAACAAATGCATGTAAATATATTATCTTCCCCATCCTACTCTCCAAAGAAAGGTCCTAAGTTCCTTTGTAGAAATGACACAAAAGTCCTCTCCAAAGCTAGGCCTGGTTAGAGCAGTGATATCAAAGGAAGATAAGATATTGGCTTGTATACTTTTGCTCTCCTCAAAGCTAATGCCCCTTAGAAAATAGGAAGGAGAAGATAGCTAAAGCCATTTAAGACATAAAAATGTGGTACTCAAGAAGCCAAGGTTCAAGCTCCGTCTCTATATCTTATAATATGTGTGACTCTGGGAAGTTGTTTCACTTCTCTAAGCCTCAGTTTTTCCTTAATGGGGAAATGAATGTGAAATGAGGGGAAAACCCTATTTCATAGGCATATCACAATTATAAGATGAAATAGGAAAAGGGAAAGTATCCAATTCTATGTCTGGAACAGAAAGGAGCCCTCGACAAAATTATATCACCAAATGATATTGATTTATATATATACAAATTACATATAAATTATTTATAAATTATATATAAATATAAATTATTTATAAATTATATATAACTATAAATTATATATAAGTATATATATTTATATTTTTATATAAAATATACATAAACCAATCACCCTAAGATGGATACAGGTTTGGGTAGAGGTCTTTTCTAAGCCCTGACTACAGCATATACTTCCTTTCCAATACCCCCTCCACTATCCAGCATTATCAGCTCTGGTCATTTTGATCTGCAGTGACCAAGTTAGCATCATGTTGGCCTAGTGGTTCCTAACTCTGGCTACACATAACATCATCTGGGAGCTATTTTGGGATTTTTAAAAAGATTTATTTATTTATTTATTTATTTATTTATTTATTTATCTACTTATTTATTTATTTATTTTAGAGAAAGGAAGCGTGGGGGAGGGGCAGAGGGAGAGGAAGAGAGAAATTCAAGCAGACTATGCCCAGCACAAAGCCCAACGTGGGGCTCGATCTCACAACCTGAGATTAAGATCTGAGCTAAAACCAAGCGTTACTGGATGGCAGATGGTGGGTGATGGACTAAATGGGTGATGGGTATTAAGGAAGGTACTTATGAGGACCACTGGGTATTATATGTAAGTGATGGATAACTAAATGCTGTTCCTAAAACTAATGTTACAATATATGTTAACTAAATGGAATTTAAACAAAAACTTGAAAAATCAAACAAACAAAACAAAGAGGCAACTACATCAGAAGTTTGGCTAATTTTTCACCAATGCCAGAACACTACCTCAGTTTTGTTTTCTGTGGCTAAGGCTGGAGGCATGGAGCTTTGAAAAGAGTGGCATCACACTAGCCTGTTGCTCACTGATTTAAGGTAGAAAGCAAAACTAGGCAATGATGTGGCCCAAATTTAGATAGTCTGGCTAATACTGGATAGTTAAGATCAGTACTTACATTAACTGAAACTATGAGTTCCTGCCAGCAGTCTGGAGCAGGACTGTGGAGGAACAGGAAAGGGGAATGCCTCTGAAATTTAACTTTGCAGTAGACAATGGTTAGGGAGGGCTAAATTACTGTGTGTGCTCAGTTTATAGGATCTGGCTGACCCCAAGACTTGGCAGCAGGCAAGACAAACTTCACTGTGATGAATATAATTTGAGTTACCCAACTCTTTACCAGACTGATGTGAAGATCAACACATGACTTATAAATTGAAGCAGTGTCTATATAGAAGTCTGGCCTTAATTGGTTATTTCCCTGAATAAGCGAATCTTAGGAAGGAGGAAGGCAAGGAAAGGGAATTATGTAACATATCTTTAATATTGTTTATATGGCAGGTATTTTGTTATTTCTTTTAACCCTAGCAATAATTCTGTGGGATGAGCTATTTCTCCTATTTATGGATATATAAACCAAGGTGTGCAGAGATTAAATAACTTAACTATTAATCATACAGACAAATGCATCAGTGGGTCAAGCCAAAGAATTCACAGAGTTAGTTATTTAGTGGAAATCTTATGGACTCCCATAGAATAACTTTTACTGAATTGTGCTCTGAGACAATGCCATCATCCTATATTTTTTATAGGATTTATAGGTTTTTATATGCAAAAATCCTTGAGAGAAAATGCTTCTTAGAAGTATTCTCTGGTCTCAAAAATGGATGTTTTGCTTTATTTAAACAATTTGCTTATTGTTACCTTAAGAACATATACTTATTTATTTATTTAAAAATATTTTTAAAGATATTATTATTTATTTGAGAGACAGAGAGTAAGTGAGTGAGAGAAAACATGAGTGGGGAGAGGGGCAGAGTGAGAGGAAGAAGCAGACTCCCCATTGACCAGGGAGCCCACCATGAGCAGGGACTCTAGGATCTGACTTAAGCCAAAGGCAGATGCTTAACTAAATTAGCCACTTAGGTGCCCCCAAGAACATGGATTTATATAACCATTAAGTTCTTTCTCTTTTCATTTTCTCTAGAAATTTTGGAGCCAAATCTGTGACGCTGCTGCAGTAAATGTGTAAGTCTTCATAGCAAACATTTTGTGTACTAACTCCATTCTTTCCATATCCCTACTATCCTACCTATTTCCCCTCTCTTGGCTTCATTTTTTCTCACCTGTACTCTCTAGAATCTAAGGTAGAAATCAACAAACATTTTCTGTAAAGTATTAGATAGCTAATATTTTAGGACTTGTAGCTCATAAGATCTCTGTTGCTACTACTTAATTCTGCTGTTTCAGTATGAAAGCAACTTTAGACAATATGAAATGAGGGGTGTATTTCTGCTGATGGATATAGAAACTTGAATTTCATATAATTTTCATGTGTCATGAAATATTATTTTTCTTTTGATTGTTTTCAATCACTTAAGGCCATAGTTTGCTAAACTCTGATATATGCTTCAAGAGAGCAGGGACTTTGTATGGCCTATTAATTCTTATATTCTCAACACCTAGAATGGGGTTGCACTCAATAAGTACTTAATAAGTACTTGTTGAATTAATTATTCTTACTATTTTTAAGTTCTTACATTTTCTATATTGTGAAAGCCTTAAATCCAGTCTGGAATAGGACAGGATAAAAAACAAGGCACATTTTAAGAAGGTCATCTAGCTAGATAGAAAGTAAAATCCATAATTTGAATCTAAGCCTCTGTGATATCAAAGTCCTTATTCTGTCCATTATACTGTATTATCTTTTTTTTAATTTTTATTTATTTATGATAGTCACAGAGAGAGAGAGAGAGAGGCAGAGACACAGGCAGAGGGAGAAGCAGGCTCCATGCACTGGGAGCCCGACGTGGGATTCGATCCCAGGTCTCCAGGATCGCGCCCTGGGCCAAAGGCAGGCGCCAAACCGCTGCGCCACCCAGGGATCCCTGTATTATCTTCATAGAATTATTTACCCTCTCCAGATACCTTCTGGCATAGCCTCAATCTCCAAACATGAGTCTCCAATAAAATTTACCAAAGTCAGCCACATCTTGAATTTGTAATTTAAAAAGTCCAGAGTTTTTCAGAAGTTGTGCCCCTTTGTCCCTATTTTGACTAATCTGAAAAATGAGAATGAGAAACCATCAGTTCACCATTTCAAAGCTTCTTATAAGAAGGTAAAGTAAAAGTTCTGCCTTATTGGAAATAACACAGGTAAAATTGAGATCCCAGTTCTGCCAGTTAGTAGCTGTGAACCTTTGGCAAGTCACTTAGCCAAAGATCCTCAGTTTTCTAGTAGGACAAAAAATAGTAATACATTTTTCACAGCAAGGTTGTGAGGATAGAAAATAGTTTGTCAGTGCCAGGGACATAGTTAATGTCAACAGCAGCAATAATAATATTGATAAAAAATCATTATTGTTAATTTATTCTACTAATAATAAATGCCTACCTTCTGACTATCAGGCATTGTTCTAAGCACTTGGGATATAGAGGTAAATAAATAGGCCTCAAATCCTCACCCTCATTAAGTTTACACTCTAGTGATTATTGTGAATGGCTTTTATGTTCTTATCCACCATTCCACTATTAGTGGTAGTAAACTGGAAACAGATTCCTACTTAAATATCTACAACCTCAGAAACATCTTAAGGTACAAAATAATCGGTTTCAATTCTGATTCCAAAGGGATTCCCAAGCACTTACCCTCCTTGTGGTGAGTCAGGGGCCGAGGAGCTGGTCTCTTTATGTGGAAGGAGGGGGTTTTAGTGGGCCCAGAGCCTGTCACAGGTCCGTTGGTGGCCTTTGGTATGGCCTTGGTCCCTCTGTCTTGCAGCCTAGACACCAACTTCCCCACATCCACTTCAGGACAGGACTCCAACTTGCCATCTGAAACAGGCCTGATGCTTGGAGACTTTCTCCCAGTGTCAGTTTCCCCACTCCTCTGAAAAGGCAGTTTGGGGTGCTGTGGAAGCTTGGAGGGTTCTATACTGCTTGTGATAATACCATTTGGTGTTTGATGTTGGATATCATCTAGGAAAAGATGGTGCAAAGAGGGAAGATTAATGCTAATTTTATTATCATTTCATTTTTATACATGCACACATAATATTGAAGAATTTTATACATTTTCAATGGAGGTATTATTGTGGAACAAATCACTGATATCTTGCAAAATCAATCTCTACCTACCTCAATCCATGTGGAGTCACAGATTCCATCAAATAGGAATTCAGTTCAAGATCTGAGTTTGATTTTTACCACCACAATCCAATAAAACCATAATATGCCAAGATGCTTTATTCAAAGGGATATATACCTTAAATGGGACTTAAGAGTCCTCAATTATAATTCTTTCTGAAGAGACATCAGTTAATCCTTAACTATTTCTATTTCTTTCAAAAGTAATTTGTTAAAGCCTCTCAAATTTAAAGTTAATAAACTTAACAGAATTTAACTTCATTCTCCATCCTCATAAAAAAACCTCCAACTAGCTACTTTATGTTCTTCCCTTAGCTTTTGTGGTCCACAATTTCTTGTGACAATTATTCCTGTTTTTCAGTTCTGATTCTTACTTAAAGCTTTGAGACTCTAATGAGAGCCAAGGATACTCTCCCTAGACAAATTTACTATACAAATATATGAAAAAAAATTAAAACTAATTTTAAGAGATTCAGAGTCCCTTAAAAATGTTAGCTCCTGTTGAGAACTCCTGCTGTAAGGAAACTGTCACCTTTCTTCATAATAGAAAACATAGATTAGAGTGCAGAGGTTAAGAATAGTGGTTCTAGTTGGCTAAATGAGACTTGAGAAACATGTCGAGCAGTTGTAATGCATATATCTTATTTGGATCCTGAATTTTTTAAAAGAAAATGACAGGAGAATTTGAACAGTGACTATATAATGTTCTTTGCTGTTGAGTTTCATAAGTTCTAGTATCTAAGATCTATAAAGAACTTATGAAACTCAACAGCAAAGAAACAAACAATCCAATCATGAAATGGGCAAAAGACATGAACAGAAATTTCACAGAGGAAGACATAGACATGGCCAACATGCACATGAGAAAATGCTCTGCATCACTTGCTATCAGGGAAATACAAATCAAAAGCACAATGAGATACCACCTCACACCAGTGAGAATGGGGGAAATTAACAAGACAGGAAACAACAAATGTTGGAGAGGATGTGGAGAAAGAAGAAGGAACCCTCTTGCACTGTTGGTGGGAATGTGAACTGGTGCAGCCACTCTGGAAAATGGTGTGGAGGTTCCTCAAAGAGTTAAAAATAGATATGCCCTATGACCCAGCCATTGCACTGCTGGGGATTTACCCCAAAGATACAGATGCAGTGAAATGCTGAGACACCTGCACCCCGATGTTTATAGCAGCAATGTCCAAAATAGCCAACCTGTGGAAGGAGCCTCAGTGTCCATCGAAAGATGAATGGATAAAGAAGATGTGGTCTATGTATACAATGGAATATTACTCAGCCATTAGAAATGACACCCACCATTTGCTTCGTCATGGATAGAACTGGAGGGTATTATGCTGAGTGAAATAAGTCAATCGGAGAAGGACAAACATTATATGGTCTCATTCATTTGGGGAATATAAAAAATAGTGAAAGGGGATAAAGGGGAAAGGAGAGAAAATGAGTGGGAAATATCAGAGAGAATGACTGAACATGAGAGACACCTAACTCTGGGAAATGAACAAGGGGTAGTGGAAGGGAAGGTGGGCGGGGGGGGGGGCGCTGGGGTGACTGGGTGATGGGCACTGAGGGGAGCACTTGATGGGATGAGCACTGGGTGTTACAGTATATGTTGGCAAATTGAACTCCAATAAAAAATATACAAAAAAAAAAAGAAAAAAAGAAATTATTGTTTGTTTTGTTTTCTTTCAGATATGATGATGGCATTGTAATTTTGGTTTAAAAAAGTCCTGCTATACTTTTTTTCATTAAAACTTTGGTTATGTTTGAAACTCTTCATAGTAAAATGTTAAAAGAAATGCAGGCTTTGGAGTCAGGTAGCCAGATCTGAATTTCAGTTCTGTTTATTTTATTTTTTAAAAAAGATTTTATTCATTCATTCATGAGAGACAGAGAGAGAAAAAGAGAGAGAGAGAGAGAGAGAGAGAGAGAGGCAGAGACACAGGCAGAGGAAGAATAAGGCTCCATGCAAGGAGTCTGACATGGGACTTGATCCCGGGACTCCAGTATCACGCCCTTGGCTGAAGGCAGGTGCCAAACTGCTGAGCCACCCAGGGATCCCCTCAGTTCTGTTTCTTATCTACTGTAGGACCTTGAGCAAGTTCATAATGTCTCTATACCTCAAGTTTTCTCCTCAGTAAAATGAGAATAATAATAGTACCTACTTCATGAGGTTGTAGTGAGGGTTACATAAGATGGTATACTTATTTCAATGCCTGAGACATAATAAATAACTCTATAATATAATTCTTAGTTGTCATTTATGCTATTATGCTCTAAGAGGGTAATGAGGCAAGAGTTTTTATGTGAGAAGGAAGGGCTATGTCTTGCTGTAAAGCATTTTTCCCCCAGAGAGCTTTCTTCTCCTTGAGAACCTGTCACCAATCACTGCTGCCACCATTATAGGGATAAGGGCCAAAAAGATTCCTTCTGTAGTTTTCCTACTCTGTACCAAGGTAGATATATAGCCCTGCTTGTATTATCCCTAGCACAAACGCCATCAGACTAGACCATTCAAACAAAATTTACCAAAGGCTGACAAACAATAGTAGGGGAATAAGCACAAAAAAGCCATATAACTAGATCATGTGCTTCCAGGATATGCCTTAAGGCAGAGGCCACCTGTAAACCTCCAGCATTTAGGAGTAACCTTAAGCATATTTACTCTTTCAGAACAATGAAGTGAACAGTGACATGAATTTCTTCTCTTGCGTGCTTTAGGCCCAACATTTCAGTTACATGTTTCTTTTTTTTTTCAGTTACATGTTTCTATTTGAATACTTTCTTCTAGGAGAAAGACCCTAGGAAATTTCATCCCTGCTCTACTTTAAAAGACACCACAGGGGTTAGCTATGCCCTACAGACCATAACAGCATTGTAATCATCTCAATACAGTAATGGAAGTCCAATCTCATGAAGATAATCCACATAAACAGTCTCAGAGAGGCCACTAACTTCCACATGGGAAAGGATATTTTCCTGACTCAAGGAAATAGGGAATGGAATGACAGCAGCAACTGTGACTTTGCAATGAGAACCTCTGCCAATGGAAACTATTTCTAGGTTCTGGAATATGCTGAATTATTATTGACAAAATGATAAAACAGTAATGATAATAATGACAGTGATGATAATGGTAACAGATATTATTATTTGAGTACTTTCTCTGTGTCTGGCCCTGCTGTAAATACTTCACATGGATTATCTCACCGTTATCTTCAAAATTACTCTATAAAGTAGTGAATTCTTATTAGTCCCATTTTATAGATAAGGAGTTTAAGGCACTGGGATGCTCAATGTCACAAAACTAATATGACAGAGCCAATTTTCAAAGTTTAAAATCTGTTTCCAGAGTCCACACTTTCTGAAGAGAGAGTTTATTCTTCCTATCAGGTAACAAAAATTTAGTATCATTCTCTTTCTTTAACCAGCCATCCATTTCCACAAGAAAACATATAGACCAGCTTCAGAAACTGCAGAAAACTGAGAATTAATCAGGATTGACAAGGAGACCTCACAAATAGGCAAGTAGCCAACTGGAAGCCTCTCTCCTATGTGTGGGTAAGTTATAGGGAGAAGTTTTGAGATGTAACATTCTATTGCAGCAGGAGAAATACATCAATTCCAATGAAAGTAGAATCATGAAAATAAGTGCTATGAGGAGGACAGTGATAATTCTGTCCAGATGGGCTGAAGATTATGTAAAAGAGGTACCATTTGAGTTGGGCTTTGAAGGATTATAATAGGTAGAAAAGGGGGGAAATGGAATTTCAGACAGAACAATTTGAAGGAGTGAAATTTCCTAGTTCACCCAAGAAAATGTAAAATAATAAAGTTTTGTGTGGCTTGAGCACAAGAACCAATTTTAGATGAAAACTGTGGGTAGTTGGAGATGAGGTTGTCCAGGGGGCTTGGGGCTGTATCATTAAGGCCATGAATGCCATGTTCAGGAATATGAGGACTATGGCTCTTTTTTTTTTTTGACAGAGAAGTGGCATTATCACATGTATTTTTAGAATATCACTTTAGGTTCATTATTAAAAATGACTAGAGAGACTAGAGGTAGGGAGACCAGATAGGAGATTTCTGATGACAAGGATCTAAATTAGAATAGCAGCAGCAAAGAGAGACAGATTCAAGGGATGTTGAAGAGTGGAATGGACAGTGCTTAGACATGTGAGCAGGAAGGAGTCCATGATGGTGAAAAGACTCACTGAAGTACTCTATATGAGGGGAATAAGAGGTTTGGGGGTAAAATAATGAAATGCTACTTGAAAAAGAACAGTGGTGAGTAGAATTGATTGCTTCTCAGAAGAGTGTTTAGATACCATATCATAGACAAATGAGTTCTGGAATGAGAGGATGCAAGTTACTGCTCTGTCATTGAGAAACTATGTGGATTGAGCAAACTACTTACCCTCTCTGAGCATCCAATGATTTCACTATGAAATGGATCTCAATTATGTACCTCAAGTGGGAAGTGATAAGAATTAAAGGAATATCTATTCACATCCACTAATGATGGCAAAAATTAAAAAGATAACAAGATACAGAAACAACCAAAGTATCTGTAACAGACGAATGAATAAACAAAATGTTACACACACACACACACACACACACACACACACACACACACATATGAATATTATTCAGCCTTAAAAAAGAAAGCTATCCTGCCATTTGCAATGATATGGATAACCCTAGAAGACATTATACTAAGGGTAGTAAGGCAGACACAGAAAGAAAAAAAATGCATAATTTCATTCATATGTGGAATCTGAAAAACTCAAATACATAGAATTGCATTGCATTTGTAGATAGCTATGGGTAGTATGGACATTTTAACAATATTAATTCTTCCAATACATGAACATGGAATATCTTTCCACTTATGTTTTTCTCAATTTCTTTCAGCAATGCCTTCTAATTTTCAGTGCACAGGTCTTTAGTTCCTTGGATAAATTTATCCCTAAGTACTTTTTGATGCTATTGTAAATGGGATGGTTTTCTCAATTTCTTTTTTTTGGTGATAGTTCACTGTTAGTATATAACCAAAGTTGATTTTGTATTCTGAACTTTGCTGAATTTGCTTATTAGTTCTAACAGTCTTTTGGTGGAGTCTTTAGAGCTTTTCTTTTCTTTTTTTAAAAATTATTTATCTATTTATTTGAGAGAGAGGCACAAGAGAACACAAGTAGGGGGAGCAGCAAAGAGAGAGGAAGAAGCAGGTTCCCCACTGAGCAGAGAGACCAACATGGGGCTCTGTCCCAAGACCCAGGGATCATGACCTGACCCAGAAGGCAGATGCTTAAATGACTGAGCCACCTAGACATCCCTAGAGTTTTTCCTATATAAGATCATATCATCTACAAACAAATTGTGTAATTTTTCTTCTTCCTTTCTAACTTGGATGCTTTTCTTTTTTCCTTTTCTTGGCTAACTTCTCTGCCTAGGACTACAGTATTATGCTGAATAAAAGTGGAGACAGGGGACATCCTTGTTCCTGATCTTAGAAGAAAAGCTTTCAGCTTTTCATCTTTGAGTATAATGTTAGCTGTGGGTTTGTCATATATGGCCTTTATGATATTGAAGTACATTCTTTCAGTACCTAATTTATTGAGAACTGTTATCATGAAATACTGTTGATAAATATGCTTTTTCTGGATCTACTGAAATGATCATATAATTTTTATCCTTAATTCTATCAATGTGATGTGTCACATTTATTGTTTTATTTATATTGAACCATACTTTTATCCATCCTAGAGATAAATCCCACTTGATCATGGTGTAAGATTGTTTTAATCTGCTGTTGAATTCAGTTTTCCAGTATTATGTTGAGGATTTTTGCATTTATGTTCATCAGGGATAATGGCCTACCAATTTTCCTTGTTTGGCTTGGTATCAAGGTAATGCTGGCCTCATAAAATGAGATATGGGCAGCCCCGGTGGCTCAGTGGTTTAGCACCGCCTTCAGCCCAGGGCGTGATCCTGGAGACCCAGGATGGAGTCCCACGTCCGGCTCCCTGCATGGAGCCTGCTTCTCCCTCTGCCTGTGTCTCTGCCTCTCTGTCTCTCTGTCTGTCTCTCATGAATAAATAAATAAATAAAATCTTTTTTAAAAAATGGGATATGATTGCTCCCACTTCTTGAAGTTTTTGGAAGGATTTAAGAAGGATTGGTATTCTTCATTAATGTTTGGTAGAATTCTTCAGTGAAGACATTAGGCTGTGAAGCTTTTATTGGTTGGGAGGTTTTCAATTGCTGATTCAATCTCCTTACTCAGTATTGGTCTGTTTAGATTTTCTATTTCTTTATAATTCAGTCTTGATAGCTTATATATTTCCAGAATTTTACCCATTTATTCTGGGTTATTCAATTTGTTGGCATTTAATTGTTCACAGTTGTCTCTATGATCCCCTGTTATCAGTTATAATGCCTCCTCTTTCATTTATATTATTTGAGTCTTCTCTCTTTTTTCCCCTAGTCTAATACATTTCAATTTTATTTGTTTGTTTTAAAAAACACTCAATTTCTTTGATTTTTTCTATTGTTTTTTTTAATCTTTATTCTCTTTATTTCCACAGTGATATTTACTTTTTCTTTCTTTCTGATAACTTTGGCCTTCTTTTTTTCTAGTTCCTTAATATGTAAAGTTAGGTTATTTCTGATCTTTTTTTTCTTAATGTAGGTATTTAACACCATAAACTTTCTTCTTAGAACAGCTTTTACTACACTGCATAAGTTTTGGTACAGTGTGTTTCCATTTTTGTTTGTCTCATAATTTTTTTTACATTTTTAATTTAAATTCAACTTGCCAACATGTAGTATAACACCTAGTGCTCATCTCATCAAGTGCCCTCTCCAGTGCCCATCACCCAATTACCCTATCCCTTGACTCACCTCCCAAAAATCCTCACTTTGTTTCCTATAGTTACGAGTCTCTTATGCTTTGCCTTACCTTCTGTATTTATCTTATTTTATTTTTCCTTTCCCTCTCCTTTGTTCATATGTTTTGTTTCTTAAATTCCACATATGAGTGAAATCATATGGTATTTGTCTTTCTTTGAATGACTTATTTTGCTTAGCATAATACCTTCAAGTTCTATCCCTGTCATTGCAAATGGCAAGATTTTATTCTTTCTGATTGCTGAGTAATATTCCATTGTGTGTGTGTGTGCGTGTGTGTGTGTGTGTGTGTGCATACCACATCTTTTTATCCATTCATTTGTTAAATGGACATCTGAGCTCTTTCCATATTTTGGCCATTGTGGATACTGCTGCTATAAACATTTGCCTCTTCAAATCACTAAGTCTGTATCCTTTGGAAAAATATCTGGTAGTGTACTTGTTGGGTCATAGGATAGTTCTATTTTTAACTTTTGAGGAATTCCTATACTGTTTTCCAGATTGCCTGCACTAATTTACATTCCCACCAACAGTATAAGAGGGTTCCCCATTCTCTGCATCTTCATCAACATCTATTGTTTCCTGAGTTGTTAATTTTTGTCCTTCTGACTGGTGTGAGGTGATATCTCATTGTAGTTTTGGTTTGTATTTCCTGATGCTGAGTGATGTTGAGAATTCTTTCATGTGTCTGTTAACTACTTGTAAGTCGTCTTTAGAGAAATGTCTGTTCTTGTCTTCTGCCCATTTTTTAAATTGGATTACTTGTTTTTTGAGTGTTGAGTGGTATAAGTTCTTTATGTTTTGGATACTAACCCTCTATCTGATATGTCATTTGTGAATACCTTCTCCCATTCCATAGGTTGCCATTTAGTTTTGTTGACTGTTTCCTTTGCTGTGCAAAAGTTTTTTTTTTTATCTTGATGAAGTCCCAATAATTCATTTTTGCTTTTGTTTCCCTTGCCTTCAGAGACATGTCTAAAAGTTGCTGTGGCTGAGGTTCCAGAGTTTTCTGTCTGTGTTCTCCTCTAGGATTTTGATGGATTCCTGTCTCACATTTAGGTCTTTTATTCATTTTGAGTTTACTTTTCTGTATGGTGTAAGAAACTGGTCCAGTTTCATTCTTCTGCACATGACTGTCCAATTTTCCCAACACCATTTGTTGAAGAGAATGTCTTTTTCCATTGGATATTCTTTTGTCAAAGATTAGTTGACCATAGAGTTGAGGGTCCACTTCTGGGTTCTCCATTTCCATTGATGAATGTGTCTGTTTTTGTGCCAGTACCATGCTGTCCAGATGATTATAGATTAAAAAAAAAAGATTTCTATTTATTTATTCATGAGAGACAGAGAGAGAGGCAGATACATAGGCAGAGGGAGAAGCAGGCTCCCCACGGGGAGCCTAATGTGGGACTCGATCCCAGGACCCTGGGATCATGACCTAAGCCAAAGGCAAACACTCCATCAACTGAGCCTCCCAGGTGCCCTGATGATTACAGCTTTGTAATACAGCTTGAAGTCTGGAATTGTGATGCCTCTAGCTTTGGTTCTTTTTCAACATTCTTTTGGCTATTCAAGGTCTTTCCTGATTCTATACAAATTTTAGAATTGTTTGTTCCAGCTCTGTGAAAAATGTTGATGGTATTTTGATAGGAATTGTATTGAATGCGTAGACTGCTTTGGGCAGCATAGACATTTTAACAATATTTGTTCTTCCAGTCCAAGAGTATGGAAGGTTTTTCCACTTCATTGTGTCTTCTTCAATTTCCTTCATAAGTGTTCTATAGTTTTCAGAATATAGATCATTTACCTCTTTAGTTAGGCTTATTCACAAGAATCTTATGGTTTTTAATGTGATTGTAAATGAGATCAACTCCTTGATTTCTTTTTCTGATGTGTCATTGTTACTGTATAGAAATGGAACTGACTTCTGTGTGTCAATTTTATATCCTGGAACTTGGAAAAAATAGGCTTTAAAACAAAGACTGTAACATGAGATAAAGAAGGACAGTATATAATAATACAGGGGAAAATCCAACAAGAGGATATAACAGCTGTAAATGTTTATGCACCCAACATGTTGTTACCAAATACATAAAACAGTTAACAACAAAGAAAGGAACAAATTGATAGTACTACAGTAATAGTAGGGGACCTTAACACCACACTTCTATCAATGGATGGATTATCCAATCAGAAAACAATAAGGAAATAGTTGCTTTGAATGCTACATTGGTCCAGATGGATTTAGCAGTTATATTCAGAACATTCCATCCTGAAACAGCAGAATATACATTCTTTTCAAGTACATGTGACACATTCTCCAGAATATATCATATATTATTCCAGAAGGCAAGTCTCAACAAATTAAAAAAGATTAAAGTAATACCATGCATATTTTCTTACCACCATGCTATGAAACTATGAATCAATCACAAGAAAAAATCTGGAAAAAGCACAAACACATGCTACTAAACAATGAATGGGTCAACCAATCGATCAAAGAAGAAATAAATTACATGGAAACAAAATGAAAAAGAAAACACAATAGTCCAAAATCCATTGGGATGCAGCAAAAGCAGTTCTAAAAGGGAAGCTTATAGCAATACAGACTATCTCTAGAAGCAAGAAAAAAATGTCAAATAAATGACCTAATTTTACACACAAAGAAGCTAGAAAAAGAACAAAACAAATCCAAAACCCAAGCAGAAGGAGAGAAATAATAAATAGAGTAGAAAAAAAAATATAGAAACTAAAACAAAACAAAAACCCTTATAGAACAGATCAACGAAACCAGGACCTGTTTCTTTGAGAAGATAAACAATTGATAAACCTCTAGCCTCACTCACCAGAAAAAAAGAGAAATTATTCAAATAAATAAAATCACAAATGAGAGAGCAGAAATAGCAACTACCACCACAGAAATACAACCAAATGTAAGAAAATATGAGAAACTATATGCCAATAAATTAGACAACCTAGAAGAAATGGATAAATTCCTAGAATCATATAACCTATCAAAACTGGAGCAGGAAGAAATAGAAAAGAATAGACCAATAACCACCAAATAAATTGAATTCAGTAATCAAAACCTCCCCAAAAAACAGAAGTCTAGGACAAGACAGCTTCACAGCCAAATTCTACCAGACATTTCAAGAAGATTTGATACCTATTCATCTCCAAATATTCCAAAATTTGAAAAGGAAGGAAAACTCCCAAATTCATTCTATGAGGTCAGCATTACCTTGATACCAAAACCAGACAAAGACAACACAAAAAAGAACCACAAACTGCTATGTCTGTTGAACATAGATGCAAAAACTCTCAACAAAATACTAGCAAATCAAGTATAACAATACTTTAAAATATTAATTCACCCACAATCAAGGGGGAATTTATTCCAAGAATGTAAGGGTGGTTCCATATTAGCAAATTAATCAATGTGATACATCACATCAATAGGGGAAAGGACAAAAAACATGATCATTTCAATTAATGCAAAAAAGACATTTAACAAAGTACCCATCCATTAATGAAAAAAAAACTCAACAAAGTAGGTCTGGAGGGAATGTAACTCTACATAAAGGTCTTATATGAAAAACTTGTAGTGAACATCATACTCAATGGAGAGAAACTAAGAGCTTTTCCCCTAAGATTATGACGAAGACAAGGATATCCACTCTCCTCACTTTTTTTCAACATAGTACTGGAGTTCTATCCACAGAAATCAGACAAGAAAAAGAAATAAATGGCATTCAAACTGGGAAGGAAGAAGTAAAACCTTTACTGTTTGCAGATGACATGATACTGTATAGAGAAAGACCTGAAGACTCTACCAAAAAAACTACTAGAACAATAAATAAACTCATAAAGTTGCAGGATACAAAATCAATGTTCAGAAAATTAAATACATTTTTATATAGTAATGAAACAGTAGAAAGAGAAATTAAAAAACAATTCTATTTAAAATTGAACCAAAAATAATAAAGTACCTAGGAATAAACTTAGCCAAAGAGGTGAAAAACCTGTACTCTGAAAACTAAAACATTAATGAAAGAAATTAAAGATGACATGAAGAAATGGAAAGACATTCCATGCTCACAGAGTAGAGCAAATATTATTAAAATATCTATACTTCCCAAAGCCTTCTAGAGATTTGAATAAATCCCTATCAAAATACCAGTGGTATTTCTCACAGAACTGGAAAAAAACAACCCTAAGACTTATATGGAACCAAAAAAGACCCCAAATAGCCAAAGCAATCTTCAAAAAGTAAAACAAAACATGGGGTATCACAATTCCTGTCTTTAAGATATACTACAAAGTAGGAGTAGTCAAAACAATTTGGTACTGGCACAAAAATAAATGGATAGATCAATGGAACAGAATAGAAAACTCAGAAATATATAATTAATCAATCTTCAAAAAAGGAGGACAGAATATGTAATGGGGAAAAGATAGTCTCTTCTACAAATGGTATTGGGAAAATTGGTCAGGTGCATTGAAAAGAATGAAACTGGACCACTTTCTTATGTCATACACAAAAATAAACTCAAAATTAATTAAAGATGCAAATGTGAGAACTGTAGCCCTAAAAATCCTAGAAGAGAGCACAGGCAGTAATGTCTCTGACATCAGCCATAGGATCATTTTTGTAAGTATGTCTCCTGAGGAAAGGGAAACAAAAGCAAAGATAAACTATTGGTACTACATCAAAGTAAAAGCTCCCACACAGTAAAGGAAACAATCAGCAAAACTAAAAGGTAACCTGCTGAATGGGAGAAGATATTTGCAAATGACATATCTGATTAAGGGTTAGTATCCAAAATATATAAAGAGCTTATAGGGGATCCCTGGGTGGCTCAGCGGTTTAGCACCTGCCTTCGGCCCAGGGCATGATCCTGGAGTCCCGGGATCAAGTTCCACATCGGGCTCCCTGCATGGAGCCTGCTTCTCCCTCTGCCTGTGTCTCTACCCCCCACCCCTGTGTGTGTGTCTCTCATGAATAAATAAATAAAATAAAATAAAAAAAGAGCTTATATAACTCAATACCTAAAATCCAAATAATCCAATCAAAAATGGGCAGAAAAAGGAACAGACATTTCTCTAGAGAAGACATACAAATGGCTAACAGGCACATGAAAAGATGCTGAACATCACTCATCTTCAGGGAAATGCAAATCAAAATTATAATGAGATATCACCTCACCATTAAAAAAATGAGATATAACCTCAAATCTGTCATAAGGGCTAAAGTTAAAAATATAAGAAACAAGTATTGGAGAAGATATTCAGAGAAAGGAAATACAGTGCACTGTTGGTGGGAATGTAAACTTGTACAGCCACTGTGGAAAACAGTAAGGAGGTTCCTCAAATAATTAAAAATAGAACTACCCTATGATCCAGTAATTATGCTGATTATTTATCCAAAGAATACAAAAACACTAATTCAAAGGGAAACATGCATCCTTATGTTTATAGAAGCATTATTACAAAAAAAAATTGTGGAAGCAGCTCAAGTGTCCTTCGATATATGCATGGATAAAGAAGATGTGATATATATATATATATATATATATATATCAATGATACTTATCCATAAGAAAGAATGAAATCTTACCATTTGCAATGATATGTGTAGAGCTAGAAAGTATTATGTTAAATGAAATAAGTTCCTCAGAAAAAGACAAATACCATATGATTTCTCTCATATGTGGAATTTAAGAAATGAAACAATATAGTAAAGGGGAAAAGAGAGAGAGAGAGAGAAAGTAACAGATTTTTAACTATAGGGAATAAACTTTTGGTTACCAGAAGGGAAGTGGATAAAATAGGGGGAATGGATAAAATGGGTGATGAGAATTAAGGAGTACATTTGTTGTAATGAACACCAGGTGTTGTATGTAAGTGTTGAATCACTACATTGTACATCTGAAACTAATATAACACTTTATATTAGCTATTTTGGAATTAAAATAAAAGCTTAATAAATAAAAGAATACTTTATTGCTTTAAAAATGCTATGAATCATCTGAGATTTCAGTAAGTCATAATCCTTATGCTGGAAAAGGATCTGGCTATATTGTTGATGGCTGCTGAAGGTTGGGCTAGCTGTGGCAATTTCTTAAAATAAGACAATAATGAAGTTTGCTGCATTGATTGAATTTTCTTTTCACAAGCCATCTCTTTAATATGCTATGCTGTTCGATGGCATTTTATCCACAATAGAATTTTCAAAATTGGAGCTGATACTCTCAAACTCTGCTACTGCTTTATTAAGTAAGTTTATGAAATATTCAAAAACCTTTTTTGTCATTTGAATAGTCTTTATAGCATCTTCACCAGGAGTAGGTTCCATCTCAAGAAACCACTTTCTTTGCTCATCCATATGAAACAACTCCTCATCCATTGAAATTTTATCATGAGATTGCAGGAATTCAGTCACTTCCAATTTTATTAAGAAGCTAAGGAAATATCTTAGTACTGACCTTCACTTTCATCCACAGAAGTATAAAAAACTGTTCTTTCCCGCAGCAAGCGCTTTGAAATTGTGATTGGTTTGTGCCTTCTTGCTGTTACTCGAGGCGGAGGGACTGGGGGTGTAGCACTTTCCTCAGGTGGACCCGAATAGATCTGTAAAAGGAGAATATTTTCAGGAAACAATTAGAAAGATCAAGTTTTTGTTTCCCTAATGCTAACTACCAGTTGGTGCCCACCAGCACTACATCTAGAGTCTGCCATAGCAACTATAGTATGACAAAAGAAATTGGGATTTTTAAAATCACTCCAGCTACCAGCAAGTTTTTAGAAGTCTCCTATCATGTTTAAGACACAGGACCTGGCACATCACAATGTGGAGGAAAGAATTCAGACAAAAACTGCAATATCAGTCCCAGATTTTTCACTTACTGCCTAGGCAAGTCACCCCCTATCTCTGAGCTTTAGACTCCTCATCTGTAACATAGGGAGAGTACCACATACCTCCCAATGTGCGATGAGAATCAAGTGAAAAGGGTACTCAAGGTACATTGTATGGGTAGGAGTAGGGTGTAGATAGTTACTAAAATGCACCCAATATTTCTGAAAGGATACCAAAGAAACTAGTTAGATTGTTTGCTTCAAGATAGGAATAATGAGTGGCTGATGAAAGGATGGAAGAAACTTCTTTCTCATTCTTATATAATTTGATCTTTCAAAATTTCATACCATGTACGTATTACTTATTCAAAAAAGGGCAAAAACAAAATGTGTTATACGTTGTAAAAAGTGCTGGACAAATGAGGGAGAAGTTATCATTACAATTTTTTTAAAGCAGGGTCCATGCCCAGCACGGAGCCCAACATGGGTCTTGAACTCACAACCCTGAGATCAAGACCCAAGTTGACATCAAGAGTCAGATGCCTAACCAACTGAGCCAACCGTGCAACTCTAATGATTACAAATTTTATATAGTATCTCAATATGTATTTGAAAATCTTTCTTGTCTCTGGAGAGACTGAACTTTTGGCCAGAGTGCACATTTTGAGAGGATGCACACATGGTGAGGAAGGAAGGGTACAATTTGGTAGTGCGATAATAAAATCAATCCCAGGGCAGCCCCGGTGGCTCAGCAGTTTAGCGCCGCCTTCAGCCCAGGGCGTGATCCTGGAGACCCAGGATCGAGTCCCACCTCGGGCTCCTGGCATGGAGCCTGCTTCTCCCTCTGCCTGTGCCTGTGCCTTTCTCTCTCTCTCTCTCTCTCTCTGTGTGTGTGTGTGTGTGTGTGTGTGTGTGTCTTTCATGATTAAATAAATAAAATCTTAAAAAAATAAAATAAAAAAATAAAAATAAAAAAAAATAAAATCAACCCCAATGATTGGTGCAAAGAGAAATGTCAGAGACCAACATTTTATCAGGCTCCATAGTCATAGAACTTACAAGGAAACTCTGTGTAAAAGCTGAGCAATGATAGAATGTAGTGCAAGCACAATCACAAGGCAATACATGTCTCAATGTCTCATGGTATAGGAAAGAGAGAGTATGACATAGTAGCAAGCAGATAAGCTTTGAGGCCATCCAGTTTCACAATCATTAGTAATAATATTCTAAATAACTACTATTTTGTGAGAATATGCTTATGCACTATAGGAGTTGTAAAGAATGTCCCTTGCTATTTATCAAACACACCAGGGCCTTTGCACTGAGTGTTTCATCTACCTGGAGTGCTCTTCTTCCAGGTATCTATCTATATAGCTTGCTCTCTTAATCGTAGGCTATAATCAAATATAATCCTCTCAGTGAGTCCATCTAAGTGAATGTATCTAAAATTTTAATACACCTTCCTGTATGCCTCCTATCCCCCTTCCCTAAGTTTTTTTTCTCCTTAGCATTTATTACTTCCTAACAAGGCATATTGTAATTACTTATTTTGTCTTTGTGTCTGCCACTCTAATCTACTGTAAGCTACATGGAAGTACATTATCATGTTCACTGCTAAATCTCCAGCAACTAGAAGACTGACTGGAATTGCCGGGTCAAAAGAAAAACACATTTAAAATACTGTTATAAAAGGCCAAACTGTCCTCTGAAAAGACTGTAACAGCTACTTCCACTTTTAGCCAAGATAGCACAGAAAGTATTAGGTTTGCATCTTCTGCCAGTAATAATTTAAAAACTAGAAAAAAAAACCCCACATAACAATGGGTTTCAAGGCATTGGAAATCTGGCAATGAAAGACAGTGATCCATGAGAGACAGGAAAAAGAAATGAGGTGAGCCTCATGATATTCACAGTTTACAGCCTGGAGATAGTCTGCAAGCCATAATATATGGAGGGAAACTCAGAAGGAGCCCATCAGTCTGTTTAAGTTGAGGACACTGAGTTGCAAGTATGGAGAGGGCAAGAAAGAGAATTTTTCAGGGCAAAATATCAGAGAGAAGATAGCTGCACAAAGAGCTCTGAAGAGCTGCAGAGGTCCTCTTTAAGACTTTAGATGAGTAGGGATCAATACTTATGTGTGAGGAAAAAACCACACAATTGAATTAAAGGGACAAATTACCTAGGATCACACAGTGTGTAGAAGATTTCCTGTTCTCACCAGGCACAGTGGAAAATAAAATAATTAAGTGCTATGGGTGTTGGGCAATGCAGATGTGGGGCATGCAGGCAGCTGGACAGATCCAGCAGCAAGAATGCTGGGTTGCGACATGGGTGTCATCTTTCTTTTGTCTTACTGTTGGTGTTTATCAGTATAAAACTCCCTCTTAGAACTTCTTTTGCTGCATCCCATAAGTTTGATATACTGTTTTTCCATTGTGATTTGTTTCAAGATTTTTAAATTTCCCTTTTGATTTCTTCCTTGACCCATTGGTTGTTCAGTAGTGTGTTGTTAAATTACCATATATTTGTGAATTTCCAGTTTTCCTCCTGTTATTGATTCCTAGTTTCATAGCATTCTATAACTTTTTTTTAAATTTTTATTTATTTATGATAGTCACAGAGAGAGAAAGAGAGAGGCAGAGACATAGGCAGAGGGAGAAGCAGGCTCCATGCACCGGAAGCCCGATGTGGGATTCGATCCCAGGTCTCCAGGATCGCGCCCTGGGCCAAAGGCAGGCGCCAAACCGCTGCGCCACCCAGGGATCCCTAGTTTCATAGCATTCTAGTCAGAAAAGATACTTGGTATGACTTCAATCTTCATCCATTTGCTAAGGCTTGTTTTGTAACCTAGCATATGATCTATGCTTTATTTTATTTTTTTATAATAAATTTATTTTTTATTGGTGTTCAATTTACCAACATACAGAATAACACCCAGTGCTCATTCCGTCAAGTGCCCCCCTCAGTGCCATCACCCATTCACTCCCACCCCCCGCCCTCCTCCCCTTCCACCACCCCTAGTTCGTTTCCCAGAGTTAGGAGTCTCTACGTTCTGTCTCCCTTTCTGATATTTCCCACACATTTCTTCTCCCTTCCCTTATATTCCCTTTCACTATTATTTATATTCCCCAAATGAATGAGAACATACAATATTTGTCCTTCTCCGATTGACTTACTTCACTCAGCATAATACCCTCCAGTTCCATCCACATTGAAGCAAATGGTGGGTATTTGTCGTTTCTAATGGCTGAGTAATATTCCATTGTATACATAGACCGCATCTTCTTTATCCATTCATCTTTCGATGGACACCGACGCTCCTTCCACAGTTTGGCTATTGTGGACATTGCTGCTATAAAATAGACCTGCCCTATGACCCAGCAATTGCACTGTTGGGGATTTACCCCAAGGATTCAGATGCAATGAAACGCCGAGACACCTGCACCCTGATGTTTATAGCAGCAATGATCTATGCTTTATAAAGTTCCATGTGCACTTGAGAAAAATGAGTATTGCGTTGCTGTTATGCAGTGTGCTATAAATGTCTGTTAGGTTCATTTTGTCTGAAGTATAATGCAAGTCCAATATTTCTTTATCGATTTTCTGTCTGGATTGATCTACATGCATGGTTGTATGAGGGGTATTAAATTTCCCTACTATTATTTTTAGTTGCCTCTCTCCCTTCAAATTTGTTAGTATTTACTTAATATATTTCAGTGCTCTCTAATGTTGGGTGCATATATATTTACACTTGTTACATCCTCTTGAAAAGTAGACTATTTTATTATATAATGACTTTCTTTGTCTCTTGTTACAGTCTTTGGCTTAAAGTTTACTTGTTTCATGTAAGTATAGCTATCCCTTCTTTCTTTTGGTTTCCACTTGCTTGGTATTATCTTTTACCATCCCTTTATTTTGAGGCTATGCATGCCCTTAAAGCTGAAGTGAATCTCTTTTAGGCAGCATATTGCTGGGTCTTATTTTTAATCTATTCAGCACTCTATGCCTCTTGATTGAAAATTTTAATCCACTTATATTTACATAATTATTGATAAGGATTTACTAATTCTATCTGCCTCTTTTATAATTCTGCTGTTCCTTTCCTCTTCTCTTGCTGCCTTTCTTCTAGTGAAGTGATCATTTTCTGAACTGGCATGTTTTGATTCCTTTCTCTTTATCTTTTGTGTATCTACTTAAAATTTTTGCTTTGTGGTTACCATGAGGCTTCCATAAGCAAAAATACCAATATAACAATCTCTTTTAAGCTGCTAACTCTATCTTTGATTGTATACAAAACCTCTATCATTTTACACCTCCTCCCATATTTTGGTTTTGATGGCACAATTTACCTCTTTTTATATTGTGTACCTATTAACAAATTATTGTTCCTAAAGTTATTTTAACAGTTTTGAACTTTAACATTTATATTAGGGTTACATAGTTAACATACCACCATATTACAGTATTAGAGTGTTCTGAATTTGAATATATACTTACTTTTACCAGTAGATTTTATATTTTCATATATTTTTATATTACTAATTTGAGGCCTTTCATTTCAGCTTGAAGAACTCCTTTCAGTATTTCCTGTGAGGCAGGTCTAGAGTAGAACTCCCTCAGCTTTTGTTTGTTTGGTAAAGTTTTATCTCTCCTTCATTTCTGAAAGCTGACTTTTCCAGGTAAAATATTCTTGGTTGGCATTTTAATTCTTTCAGCATTTTGCATATATTAACCAACTCTCTCTTAGCCTGAAAGACATCTGTGGGAAATCTACTGATAGCTTTATAAGGTTCCTTTATATGTGAGTATTTTTTTCTGTCTCTCTTACTGCTTTGAAAATTCTTTTATTTTACATGATGATCATGATTTCATGATTTTCGTTTTACATGATGTCTTGGAGAAGATTTTTTCAGGTTGAAATTCTGGAGTGCTTCTGAGCTTCATAAATCTCTCCCCAGATTTGAGAAGTTCTCAGCCATTTCTTTTTTTAAAACTTTTAATTCCAGTATAGTTAACATACACTGTTATGTTAGTTTGAGGTGTACGATGATTCAACAATTCCATACACTTAAATCTTTCTTTATAACTGTTTATTAATCAAAACAATTCTAATATTCAAGGCAGAAATCTGGACATTATTATCCTTGTATTCTCCCTCTTCCTCATAGCTCACATCCATTTACTCACCAAGTTCTGTCAATTATTCTTCCTTAAACTCTCTAATATATCCTCTCTGTTCACTACCACTGTCTTGGTTCCATGTCTCATTATATCCACCTAATATTATTACAATGATCTCCTGTTTTTCTGTGCCTCCTGTCACTTTTTCCTTTAATATGTCTACCAAAGTATGGATTGATTGACCTTCATAAATTCAAAATATAATTGTGCTACGCCTCTGCTTAAAATATTTCAGTGACAACTCACTATTTTTGGGATAAATTCTAAATTCGTTAGCACACAGGTGTTCCATAATCTGGCCACTGCCTTCAATCTCCAGTCTCATCTTCCACTATTTCTACATTCATACTATACTACAGCAATACTGAAGTATTATAGTTTTTACATATCATGTTTTCTCACTCTTGTGTATACAGAATTCTCTGTGCTTATAACACTTCTCCCCGTTATGGCAGAGACTGCCAATTGCTTCTTAGTATCTATCCTCTCTTCTTGCTTTTACTCTTAGAAGTCACTAAGTTTTAGTTGCTACCCATGCCTACATTTTCTAGCCTACCTTGCAACTAAGTAAGACCATGTACTTAAGTTTTAGATAATAGAATACAAGCGAAAATAAATGTATGCAAACTTCTGGATCATGATTTAACAAAGAAATTGTCTTTGTTCCATTCTATCTCTTTTCCCCTTCTCTTTGGGTGATAATGAAGACCGATGTCTAGGACCCAGAGATTGAGGCCAAGTGGTGAAGATGGCAGAACTGCCCCACAAATTTTGGACTATTTATCTCTGGACTTCTCCATGAGAGAGGTAAACTTTTCTCTATCTTATTTATGTCACTGAATTTGTGGTCCTCTTTGTTATAGGTTAGTCTGTACCTTAATTAATCCACTCCTCTTTGATTTTCAGAACTCAACTCATGCATTACCCAGTGTACGAAGCCTTCTCTGACTCTCAAAAAGAGATATGATCCCCTTCCATGTGCTCCCATAGCATCTGATATGTATCTTCATCACAGTAGTTAGTGTACTATATCCTGTGTGTTAGATGGTCCAAATTCTCTGCCAGTATCATGAGTTTCATAACAATAAATATTTTTGTCTCATTCATCTTTAGAAGCAACAGCCCTACTAGGGCACCAGACAAAAGGTAGGGGCTCAATGGCAGTTTTCAGAATTAATAAATGAATCTTGGCTGCCATACCCTTTAAGGCCTATTAAATAATAAAGCCTATTCTCCTTTATCCCTTCTACAACTGCAATTGGGAAAAGACAGCATAGCATAGAGATTAGAGTCAGCTTTGAGTCATAATCACTTGTGTTGGAGCTTTACAACTTACTGGCTAAGCAACCTCAGGCAAAGTATTTACACATAGTTTAGATACTGACACTTGAGGCTCAGTTTGAATTTTGCATCTACCTCATAGGGTTGTTGTAATTATTGAATAAGAGAATGTATGTAAAGAGCATAGTCCCAACATGTTAAACACTCAATAAATAATAACTATTCTATTAGCAACCTAAAAAGGACTTAATCCCATATTTCCTTGACATGGGTGATAAGGTGCTGGGGCAGGAGGGAAGTTGAGATTGGAACAATAAGGAGTGAAGTGGCTATGTGCTACACAAATCAGGGGATGTGAACTTGTTGGGTCTTTAAGGTCTCTGCCAGATTAAATGATTTTATTTCCCTCTTCCAGTAACACAAATTAGTCGCTTCTCATTTACAAAGCTTCTTACTCATAGCCTATTCTTTAAGGTATTACCCAGGCCCCAAGATGGATGTAGGCTCACCAACTCCTAGGGTTTATAATGACAGATTCCAAGTTTACCTGGACAGGATGCTTTCTATAGTCCCTGTCTCCTCCAAATAGACTAAGGCATTGGTTGGGAGCCTTTTGAGACCAGTTCTACCAATGTTCCAGTAGGCAGAGCTCAGAGAAGGTGCTTGTTAGGCTTAAATTCACACTCTCTAAAATGAGAAAAGTCTAGAAAAATAGAGAGGACATTTCCTGTTGTGTAGCCTCTCTAAAATTAAAACATGACTTTTACAATCCTACAGTCAACATGGATTGCAACATCCTCCCCAAAGCTGGCCTACAGATATAAACTTTGGAGATAGGCTTTAATGGGGAAATACTGGAAATTACTGTGGTAGGAAGAATCCACCACCTCTCTGTTCTGTGGGCCCTCCAAAGGTCTCATTTCACATCTCTTTTTAAATGAGCTTTAACTTATGTGTTATTGCTATTCCCTTTGAGAAAAGAAATGGAGTAAATGGTCCTGTTTGCTCATTCAACCCTGGCCACTTTGGTCTCTTAGCTGTTCAACACACCAAAAAATTTCTGCCTCAGGGCCTTTGCACTTGGCTGTTCATTATTCTAGAAGCAGTTCTTCCCCAAGATATCCACCATAGTTTGTAGCCCTAATTTATTCACTTTTTTGCCCCCATACTATATTATATTAATATAACCTTCTATAAGATGACAATCTCTTACATTGTTTTATTTTTCTTCAGGGCACTTATCACCCGGCAAACATCAAATTGTTTATCATTTGTCTCACCCAACTAGAATATAAGATTCATGAAATAAGGAACTTTGTTTTGTTTATAGATATATACAATAATAATTTAGTAAGTATTTATTTAACTAATGGATATTATTAGCTCTTTGAAAGTAGAGCTATAAAGTACAGATTAACTAGTCACCCTCAGAAGGAAATCCTGGAAAAATTTCCATAGTTTCTCTTATGAGAAAAGAGAGATGATGGGCCCATGATTACTGGGATGATGTACTTTTGGGAGCCCAATTTTTTAAAAGGTTTTATTTAATTATTTATTTGATATAGAGAGAGCATGAGCATGGGAGAAAGAAAGAGAGAGAGAGAGAGAGAGAGAGAGAGAATGATCAGGGGAAAGGGGAAAGGGAGAAGGAGAAGCAGACTCATGGCTGAGCAGAAGGCCCAGTGCAGGGCACGATCCCACACCTGGGGATCATGACCTGAGTGGAAGGCAGACATTTAACTGACTGAACCACCCAGATGCCCTGGTAGTCCAATTTTAATGAGGGGAATACTTTTAGAGATGAATGGAGTTAACAAAGGTACAAGAAAAGAAACCTAGTCTGCTCCACTCAATTCCCTGTCAACTTCTTGAGTATCCATGAAAAGACATTCTAACCATGTTCTCAGAAAGGAATAACAGTATACCCTTTGAAGGTAGAAGAAACAAATCCTAAAGAAATGGGAAACTCATAGTGCATTCAGCTGTCCTAGAGATGGATGGGGACAAATACCAGACAGCACAGAATACAAAAATAGCTCCTTTGTATCTCATGCAATCAGTGCAAAGGAGGAAGTGACAGCAGTGGCAGTAAATGGCATAAATGGTAGGACCAGCTGCTGACCTAGAAGACTGATTACAAAATGGCTTTGGTGGAACAAACTTTTCCCACGTTCAAGCCATGGGTCAGAGCTATTTTTAATGATCAACTCCTATACAGTGCTTACTATATATCAAGCAGTTTTAAGCATTTGTATATATTAAGTCATTTATTGATTACACAAATCACTTTCTCTGAAATTCGAAAGGGAATTTAGGGCAAAATGACATGAATGCTCATCTAGCACATTAGGGTAACCACAGAATAAATCCATCTACCTACCCCTTTTCATAGGATTAAAAGAGGAGAGAAAAATAGGCAACATAAATGGAAAGTTGGAGAAGCTATCACTAATACTTGAAAGGAAATAAGCCCTTACTTTCCCCCTCTTCAGGAAACTGGAGTGGCTCTTCTATACGTAAAAAATCAAGCTGGAATTATTTTTTTAAAGATTTTATTTATTGAAGAGGCGGGGCAAGATGGCAGGACAGTAGGATCCCTAAGTCACCTGTTCCCACCAACTTACCTAGATAACTTTCAAATCATCCTGAAAACCTATGAATTCAGCCTGAGATTTAAAGAGAGAACAGCTGGAATACTACAATGAGAAGAGTTCGTGCTTCAATCAAGGTAGGAAAACGGAAAAAATCAATAAAGAAGCATCCAAGGGGGAAGAGCCCCCCGAGGAGCCCGGATAAGGCCGGGCTGCAAGAGTCTCCAGCACAGGAAAGCCCAGTCCCGGAGAAGCAGCAACTTTACTAATGTTCCCGGATGGAAAGGCACTGGCAGGGAACTTGGGCAGGATCCCAGGAGGGGCAGTGGAGCCCCCAGGTTCCCGGGGTCACTAACAGAGGAAGTGCACTCTGAAGGAGAGCATGCCACACACCATGGACCATGGCGGTAAAGGGCTGGAGCGCCGCCCGCTGGGGACTCGGGAGCAGCTCAGGGAGTGGCTCTGGGCGGAGGGGGCTGCGCCGCCCCGAGAGTGCAATTCCAGCAGCATAGGCCCCGGAGCTCAAGATGCCGGTGGACACAGCCCAGGATCCAGTGCTCCCCTTGGAACAGGCGGAGGCCTGGAGGACACAGGACAGCGAAGAGACTCCTGCCCCCAGGCGGAACCGAGCTGTGCAGATCAGCGCACTGCCCCTGGAATCTCCAGGCCCCTGCGGACCAGAAGACTGTGGTAGATACTTCTGGAGCTGACTCTAGGGCTGGAGAGCTGGCCGCTGCCACTGTGGTTGTTGCTCCTGGTGTCACCCTGTGCCTGGGACAGAGCAGGGCCGCCAAGGAACAGGGACCTCACAGGATAAACAGCTTCCACTGAGCCCGGCACGTGGAAGGGGTGGGGCAGCTCTCCTAGGTGCACACACCTGAGAATCAGCACAGCAGGCCCCTCCCCGAGAACACCAGCTGGAAGAACAGGGGAAGAGCATGTTTTTTGTTTGTTTGTTTGTTTGTTTTTAGATTTTATTTACTTATTCATGAGAGAAACAGAGAAAAAGAGAGAGGCAGAGACACAGGCAGAGGGAGAAGCAGCCTCCATGCAGGGAGACCGATGTGGGATTCAATCCCGGGACTACAGGATCAGGCCCAGGGCTGAAGGCAGTGCTAAATTGCTGAGCCACCAAGAGGACCCCTGGAAGAGCAAGTTCTTAACCAAGCAGTGCTGGAAAGCTCCAGGGGAAGTCGAGGGACTTACAGTATATAGAATCAGAGGATTATCCTCCTTGTTTTGTTTTCTTGTTTGTTTGTTCCCCCCATTTTTCCCTTTTGCCTTCCTTTTTCCAGTACAACTTGTTTTTAGCCACTCTGCACTGAGCAAAAAGACTAGAAGGAAAAACTCACAAGAGAAAGAACTAGAAACAGTACTCTCTGCCACAGAGTTACAGAATTTGGATTACAATTCGATGTCAGAAAGCCAATTCAAAAGCACAATTATAAAGCTACTAGTGGCGCTGGAAAAAAGCATAAAGGATTCAAGAGACTTCATGACTGCAGAATTTAGATCTAATCAGGCCGAAATTAAAAATCAATTAAATGAGATGCAATCCAAACTGGAGGTCCTAAAGACAAGGGTTAATGAGGTAGAAGAGTGAGTGAGTTTTAGAAGACAATTTGATGGTAAGGAAGGAAGCTGAGGAAAAAAGAAAAACAATTAAAAGATCATGAGGATAGGTTAAGGGGAATAAATGACAGCCTCAGAAGGAAAAATCTACGTTTAACTGGGGTTCCAGAGTGTGCCGAAAGGGACAGAGGACCAGAAAGTGTATAAAACAAATCATAGCTGACAACTACCGCAACTTGGGGAGGGAAACAGGCATTCAGACCCAGGAGATAGAGAGATCCATCCCAAAATCCATAAAAATCATTCAACACCCAACATTTAATAGTGAAACTCACAAATTCCAAAGATAAAGAGAATATCCTTAAGGCAGCAAGAGACAAGAAATCCCTACCTTTACCAGGAGAGGTATTATATTAACAGTAGACCTCTCCACAGAGACCTGGCAGGCCAGAAAGGGCTGGCAGGATATATTCAGGGTCCTAAATGAGAAGAACATGCAGCCAAGAATACTCTATCCAGCAAGGCTCTCATTCACAATAGAAGGAGAGATAAAGAACTTTCAAGATAGGCAGAAACTGAAAGAATATGTGACCACCAAACCAGCTCTGCAAGAAATATTAAGGGGGACTCTGTAAAAGAAAGAGGAAGTCCAAAGAAATAATGCACAAAAACAGGGACTGAATAGGTCATGATGACACTAAATTCATATCTTTCAAGAGTAATTCTGAACGTGAATGGGCCTAATGATCCGATCAAAAGACACAGGGTTTCAACTGGATAAAAAAGCAAGATCCATCTACTTGCTGTCTACAAGAGACTCATTTTAGACCTAAGGACACCTACAGCCTGAAAATAAAAGGTTGGAGAACCATTTACCATTCAAATGGTTCTCAAAAGAAAGCAGGGGTAGCCATCCTTATATCAGATAAATTAAAGTTTATCACAAAGACTGTAGTAAGAGATGAAGAGGGACACTATATCATACTTAAAGGACCTATCCAACAAGAGGACCTAACAAATGAATATTTATGCCCCTAATGTAGGAGCTGCCAAGTATATCAATCAATTAGTAAGGAAAGTTAAGACATACTTAGATAATAATACACTTATACTGGGACTTGAACATTGCATTTTCTATAATTGACAGATTTTCTGAGCACAACATCTCCAAAGAAACAAGAGCTTTAACTGATACATTGGAACAGATAGATTTCACAGGTATTTACAGAACTTTGCATCCAAACGCAACTGAATACACCTTCTTCTCAAGTGCACATGGAACTTTCTCCAGAATAGACCACATACTGGGTCACAAATCAGGTCTTAACCGATACCAAAAGATTGGGATTGCCCCCTGCATATTTTCAGACCATAATGCTTTGAAACTAGAACTTAAACACAAGAAGAAGTTGGAAGAAATTCAAACATGTGGAGGTTAAAGAGCATCTTGCTAAAAGATGAAACGGTCAACCAGGAAATTAGAGAAGAATTAAAAAGATTCATGGAAACTAATGAGAATGAAAATACAACCATTCAAAATCTTTGGGATACAGCAAAAGCAGTCCTGAGGGGGAAATACATCACAAAACAAGCATCCATCCAAAAACTGGAAAGAACTCAAATGCAAAAGCTAACCTTGCACCTAAGGGAGCTGGAAAAAAATACAGCAAATAGATTCTACACCCGGCAGAAGAAGATAGTTAATAAAGACTCGAGCAGAACTCAATGAAATAGAGACCGGAAGAACTGTGGAACAGATCAACAAAACAAGGAGTTGTTCTTTGAAGGAATTAATAAGATAGAAAAATCATTAGGCAGCCTTATTAAAAACAAAGGAGAAAAGACTCAAATTAATAAAATAACAAATGAAAAAGGAGAGATAACCACCAATACCAAGGAAATACAAATGATTTTAAAAACTTATTATGAGCACCTATATGCCAAAAAATTATGCAATCTACAAGAAATGGAGCATTTCTGGAAAACCACAAACTACCAAAGCTGGAACAGGAAGAAATAGAAAACCTGAACAGGTCGATAACCAGGGAGGAAATTGAAGCAGTCATCAAAAACCTCCCAAGAAACAAAACTCCAGGGCCAGATGGCTTCCCAGGGGAATTCTATCAAACGTTTAAAGAAGAAACCATACCTATTCTACTAAAGCTGTTCGGAAAGATAGAAAGAGATGGAATACTTCCAAACTTGTTCCTTGAGGCCAGCATCATTCCAAAACCAGACAAAGACCCCACCAAAAAGGAGAATTATAGACCAATATCCATGATGAACACAGATGCAAAATTCCTCAACAAGATACTAGCCAATAGGATGCAACAGTTCATTAAGAAGATAATTAACCATGACCAAATGGGATTTAGCCCTGGGATGCAAGGCTGATTCAACTTGTAAAGCACTCATTCTGATAGATCATATCAACAAGAGAAAAAACAAGAGCCATATGATCATCTCAATAGATGCAGAGAAAGCAATGGCCAAAATACAGCATCCATTCCTGATCAAAACTCTTCAGAGTGTAGGGATAGAGGACACATTCCTCAGCATCCTAAAAGCCATCTACAAAAAGCCCACAACAAATAACATTCTCAATGGGGAAATACTGGGAGCCTTTCCCTTAAGATCAGGAACATGACAGGGATATCCACTCTTACCCCTGCTATTCAACACAGTACTAGAAGTCCTAGCCTCAGCAATCAGGCAACAAAAAGAAATAAAAGGCATTCAAATTGGCAAAGAAGAAGTCAAACTCTCCCTTTTTGCAGATGACATGATCCTCTACATAGAAAACCCAAAAGACTCCTCCCTAAGATTGGTAGAACTCATACAGCAATTCGGCAGTGTGGCAGGATACACAATCAATGCCCCGAAATCAGTGGCATTTCTCTACACTAACAATGAAACTGAAGAAAGAGAAATGAAGGAGTCAATCCCATTTACAATTGCACACAAAAGCATAAGATACCTAGGAATACACCTAACCAAAGTGGTAAAAGATCTATACCCTAAAAACTACAGAACACTTCTGAAAGAAATTGAGGAAGACACAAAGAGATGGAAAAATATTTCCTTCTCATGGATTAAAGAATTAATATTGTGAAAATCTCAATGCTACCCACAGCAATTTACACATTTAATGCAATCCCTATCAAAATACCATGGACTTTCTTCAGAGTTGGAACAAATCATTTTAAGATTTGTGTGGAATCAGAAAATACCCTGAATAGCCAGCGGAATATTAAAAAAGAAAACCATATCTGGGGGCATCACAATGCCAGATTTCAGGTTGTACTACAAAGCTATGGTCTCAAGACAGTGTGGTACTGTCAGAAAAACAGACACATAGATCAATGGAACAGAATAGAGAATCCAGAAGTGGACCCTCAACTCTATGGTCAATTAACATTCGACAAAGCAGGAAAGACTATCCACTGGAAAAAAGACAGTCTCTTCAATAAATGGTGCTGGGAAAATTGGACAGCCACGTGCAGAAGAATGAAACTAGGCCATTCTTTTACACCATACACAAAGATAAACTCAAAATGGATGAAAGATCTAAATGTGAGACAAGATACCATCAAAATCCTAGAGAACACAGGCAACACCCTTTTTGAACTTGGCCACAGCAACTCCTTGCAAGATACATCCATGAAGGCAAGAGAAACAAAAGCAAAAATGAATTTTTAGGACTTCATCAAGATAAAAAGCTTCAGCACATCAAAAGAGACAGTCAACAAAACTAAGACAACCTACAGAATGGGAGAAGATATTTGCAAATGACGTAGCAGATAAAGGGCTAGTATCCAAGATCTATAAGGAACTTATTAAACTCAACAGCAAAGAAACAAACAATCCAATCATGAAATGGGCAAAAGACATGAACAGAAATTTCACAGAGGAAGACATAGACGTGGCCAACATGCACATGAGAAAATGCTCTGCATCACTTGCCATCAGGGAAATACAAATCAAAACCACAATGAGATACCACCTCACACCAGTGAGAATGGGGAAAATTAACAAGACAGGAAAAAAAAATGTTGGAGAGGATGTGGAGAAAGGGGAACCCTCTTGCACTGTTGGTGGGAATGTGAAGTGGTGCAGCCACTCTGGAAAACTGTGTGGAGGTTCCTCAAAGTTAAAAATAGATCTGCCCCACGACCCAGCAATTGCCCTGCTGGGGATTTACCCCAAAGATACAGATGCAGTGAAGGACAGGACACCTGCCCCCCGATGTTTATAGCAGCAATGTCCACAATAGCCAAACTGTGGAAGGAGCCTCGGTGTCCATCAAAAGATGAATGGATAAAGAAGATGTGGTTTATGTATACAATGGAATACTAGTCAGCCATTAGAAATGACAAATACCCACCATTTGCTTCGACGTGGATGGACTTGGAGGGTATTATGCTGAGTGAAATAAGTCAATCGGAAAAGGAAAAACATTATATGGTCTCATTCATTTGGCAAATATAAGATTAGTGAAAGGGAATAAAGGGAAAGGAGAGAAAATGAGTGAAAGTATCAGTAGGGTGAGATAACATGGGAGACACCTAACTCTGGGAAATGAACAAGGGGTAGTGGAAGGGGTGATGGGCAGGGGGTTGGGGTGACTGGGTGATGTGCACTGAGGGGGCAATTGGTGGGATGAGCACTGGGATTATGCTATATGATGGCAAATTGAACTCCAATAAAAAAAATAAAAATATAATAAAAAATAAAAAATAAAAGCCCAACCAGGTGGCCTGGTATTGCCAGAGCTGCTGATTTTACAACAGAATAAACATTAGTGAAAGGGAATAAAGGGGAAAGGAGAGAAAACGAGTGAAAATATCAGTGATGGTGACAAAGAATGAGAGATACCTAACTTGGGGAAACGAACAAGGGGTAGTGGAAAGGGAGGTGGGTGGGGGGTTGGGGTGATTGGGTGATAGGCACTGAGGGGGGCACTTGGCGGGATGAGCACTGGGTGTTAATGGTATATGTTGGCAAATTTACCTCCAATTTTTTTTAAAAAAGGAGTTTATTTATTTATTCATGAGAGAGAGAAATAAGCATAGACATAGGCAGAGAGAGAAGTAGGCTCCCTGTAAGGGAGCCTGAGGTGGGGTCGATCCCAGTAGCCTTGGATCACAACCTGAGCCAAAGGCAGAGGCTCAACCACTGAGCCAACTAGGTAGCCCTCAGGTTATAATTCTTAACTCTTAGACAGACTAGGTGATTTCTTTAGAGAGAAGACTAGAGTGGGGATTTAAGGCCAAAAAGTTGGCTAGAAATAAAGAGTGTGTATTTTCCAAGGTATCCTGATTGTAAGTAGAAGGACATGATATGTACTCAGATGTTTCTGACTTTAAGGTTAACATTTTTCTACTTTATAATAACATAGAAGGAAATATTTTAAGTTTAAAAACTAATTCCTTAGGTAGAAAGAGTATCAGGTAAAACTTATTTTCCCATCCTCCCAAACTCCAGATAGAGAACAGACTGATCTGGCTTTCTATGGCCTGGTTAGGAACAATTAGGGTTTTGTAGTCTTTGATAGTGACTTCAGGAATAATCCAAGAGGGTAGCCAGAGCAGAGTCTGGGGGTAAACCAGTGCTTTATTTGTTTGCTGGGTACATGGTTGGCGCTGAGTGAATGTTAGCTGAGTTTAATTCTAAAGTCTTGGTCTAAAAAATCCCAATATTCAAGGAATACTATTTCACTCAGTTGGGCCTTGGCCATCGCCTGGGGTTGTAGTCAGGAGTCCAACTCCTGGGAATTCTCTTGAAGGCTCCTGAGGGCTAACACTGCATGACAAAACTTGTTGAGCTTTGAGGGACAGCCATAGTAGGATTACACTGGGAAGGGAGTTCCTGAACTGTTTGCCTGATTGGTCACATATTAAGCCCTTCTGGTTTCTTCTGTTTCATGTCTTTAGGTGTAAAATTGAGAAGACATTTAACATAAGACAATCATTTTTCAATTGCTGAAAGTCATTAGGTTCAGATTCATTCAAACTCTTGGAAATTTTGGCACAACTGAGCAACTATCCAGATTCTTCCCAGATGCTGCTTCAGGGCTACAAATATCAGATTGTACAAAACGGATCTTGCCTTTCTATAAATCAAAGCTACAAGACTTGGCCTTGATGAAATCCAGCTTTCCACTGAGTTTCCATTTATACTCTGGCTGAGGCTGTGTTAGGCTTTTTGGGCTTTGGTTATATTAGCAAAAGCTGTACTTTGAACTTCATTAGAAAAAATGGTGATGATGGGGCTAAAAAAAAATGAGCTCTTCGCATTTGGCAGAGACCACTTTAAACATCAAGTTATGTCACCAAGTATTCTTAGAGTATGCACAGAAATTTGAAAATATCATGTCTGTTGTTACCAAGAGCCAACTTTTTAAAGAGGGCTGTCACCAGCTCTGTCTTTGGTCTCTTCAACAGATAGTATTTAAGGCCTTTCTAGATGTAACATTCTAGAATCCTATCTAGTCTTGCCCATACATCATACTTATGTATAAACTAATGTCCAAACAGAGGAAGTGATTTGCCCAAGGCTCCAAAGCTAGTAGGTAGTAGAACTAAGACAAGGACACAACAATTCTATTCCTCAATTTGGTGTCCTATCCCCTTAAAACATAGTACTTCCTATATAAAACAGTTGTATGTTCCCACTGATTATATCTAATAGGTCTATAATCCATGTTATGTCAGTCCATTCCTCTGTCTAGTTGACTTAGAAAGTGAATACTGAGGGAGAGAAACAATAAAGTCAGATTCTGCTAAGGACACCTCCATCTATTTGGCATGGGTTATGTTTTCTACTAGAATGAGGTGGCATATTTCAAGTGAAGTTTTCCTTTTAGACATATTTATGATGCTTTCAGGCTTGGGAAGTGAAGTTTTTGTATCATTTAACAATCAATAATTAACAATGGTCTAAGGACTCTACGGAAAAATCAAAGACTTAATAGATATCAAGGGAAATGGATTATGGAAGGTCATCACTAAGATAAAGTTAATTTCCTATCAATATAGCAAAGGAGTAGTAGTATATGGCAAATGGAGTTATTAAAATTGGTGGGCAATGCTGTGTACAAAGTACTTGACATATTTATCTCATTGAATCCTCCCAACGACAGAATGCAGGAGGTCTAATTATTAGCCCTATTTCTAAAGTAAGCGCAGTTGGGCTCAGGAAGGTAGACAGTTTGTTGAAGACTACTCATCAGCTAGCAAAGGATGGAGATGGGATTCAACCTCAGGGCCATTTGGTTCCAAAGCATTTTTTCCATTCTTTCCATAATATACTTACCTCTAGTGATATTTGTCAAGCCTACAGAGTTGGCCTTGGCATTTTCAGGGTTATTTTAAGAAGTTTTAATCCAAGAAAGTAGAAGGAGCCCAGCCATCAGTTCCAAAATCTCAGAAGAAAGAAAGAGTTTACCCAATCTCAATGCTCCTTCACTGATTTCTAGTTCCTGAAGTTTCTATAGGCAGTACCACCAGACTGAGAAACTTCTATCTGCTTCAAGTCTAGCTGCCAAAGTACACATCTGGCCCTCTAGCACACTGTCCCAAGCCTCATTGTGTTATTTAGGCTCTGATTTTCAAACATGAGACTCAGACCACTCACAGGATAATAGCAAAGGCAAAAGTATACGGAGATCTTTTTAAATTCTCAAGTTTCCAATTCTATATTTCTCTCTCTCTCTCTCTCTCTCTCTCTCAATAAGCACACATGCAGAAACACATAGAAGCAAACTACAAAAATAGAATACAAACAGATATTTGATATTGGTAGTACATAACAAATTTAGCCCCTATAGGCCTCAGTTTACCTCAAGTAAAGTAAGGGAATGCCTCATAAAAGTTGTAAGTATTCAATGAGATGTTGAATGTCAACTACTTAGCATTGCATATGGCACATAACAAGCTCTCAAAAGATGCTATCATTTTTGCTGTTGTAATTATTGTTTCAGTGCCAGTTGAAGAGATAAAAAGGAAGACAGCATTTCTATCTTTTGCTGAATCTTGAAGATAATTCATAGGGTGCAAGAATTAAAAGGGTGACTCATGGGGAATATTTCAGCTCTCTGAAGGTTTTAGGGTAAACCCCAGATCATAACTGCATTCTACACTTATCACACTATCTCATCAGGCTTGGAAATGTTTATTCATTTCAAACAGGTCTTGACTTCACTTCAAAGCTAAGACAACTAGGCTTTTGGGAAGTGTGTGAAGATCTTCTTGATTTAGCCAGAATTGAAAACTTGAAGCTATGTTTCAAAGATTCACTATGACTAATAAACACATCTGACTTTCTCAATCTTAATTATTCTCTGTTTAAAGATGTTTTCCTTCAGATTACATTTTGCTCTTAATATTCACTACTTAGAGATATTTTTTTCTGAAGATTCACTTGAAAATGTTTGCCTAATCCCCAGCTGAAAATGTCTTCACATGTAAAAGCTAACATAAATGTTATTTTAAAATAACTTTCAGGTTAACTTTATCATTTTAGAAATTAGTGGCAATGAAGTAGAAACCTGGCTTAATGAGATTCTCCTGTTCTCTCCATATGCATATATGTGTATATATGTAGTTAGATATACAGAGATATATTTTAAAATATATAAAATATAAATCTGTAAAGTATAAATCTATATATTTACTTATATTTTAAAATATTTATCTATCTACCTATTTTTCCAGAAAGCAGAGGTGGAGGGACACCTTCATCTATTCTCTTGCTGCCCTCTGGTGGCACACCAAAATTCACAGAAGCCACATTTCAGTGAGAAAGAGAAACAGACTAGGACTAGAAGGGTCTGGTTCCTCTGAGTTGCTAGAATGGGTGTCTAAAATGACATAAATCAGAGTTACTTCTTACAAGGGACTCTTGTTTGCTATTCCAAATCCATTACATTGCCATGATGTTTCCTGGACAAGGTCCCATTTGGATATTTGGGAACATAGGCAGCAATTGAGTTCCCCCAAATTGCACTGAGAACAATCCAGCTTTCTCTGGCCAATTTACAGAAAGAATTGCCCTCAGCCATATAGATCTGTAGCAAAGACTGTACTGTTTAGTTTCCTCAACCATGGCTTCTAACCACACATATTTAGAATTAAGAATAAAATCCATTTTCACATACACTGATAATAGATTTTTAAATTATCTTAAAAATAACTAATTATTTTCCTCGAAAACTGCACTTAAGGCAGTAAAGCAAGATTCTGTAGGATAAAAAGAAAGATTCTCACCCAGTAAAAAGAAGAGATTGGCAAAGCAGATAGAGCTGGGGGGGGGGGGGCTGCAGGGGTTAGAAAAGCTAAGTCAACATCATGATGCAAAGACAGGTACCACAATTCACTGTTGTTTTTAAAATCTCACATAAAACAGATCTACATTCCCTGAGGTCCAGTCTTACCCCAACAGACCTAGATTTAAGTCTTAGCTTTGTCACTGACCACACTCAGTGCCTAATCCAAAAAAAAAAAAAAAAAGAAAGAAAAGAAAATACTAATAACCATCATTCATGGAGCTACAATAAGGAGTAAGTGAGACAAAAAGTACATTACCCCACACTGGTCACATAGCCTGACTTAATGTTCCTTGAGTACAAATTTAAATATAAAAAGGCAAACTTGCTGGTTCCTATCTCCAATATAATGATCTCAGCAGTAGTAAAAGGAAAATGCCAGCTTGTATAACTGAGAAGATGAGTTTGCAAAGCACAAGTGAGACAACTGGTAAGACTTTGGGACTGAGTATTTTTTATAAAATAGTTGGGAAGAACTGTGGGGATAGGTGGGTGAGAGTAAGCTAAAGTTCCAAAAAGTAGATGATTGGGAGTGGAGTTGGAGAAATGCAAATTCGTTTACCGTTATTGCGTCATGCAAAAAGGGACTTAATTTAAACGATAAGCCTAGATCAGAAGGTCTTCAAGGTCCTTTCCCCAGTACTAATATTCAAATAGATCTATCCTATATTTGTCCTTTAAGTGAAATAACTTGCTGTCCTCAAAACTAAAATTTGTCCTTTAAGTGAAATAACTTGCTATCCTCAAAACTAAATTGCTAAGAGCTGACCTCCCTTCCACTGTATTTCCTGAAAGATTCCCAAAACAAAATGTTCAGTAAACTGAAGTCAGTCTTCCTCTATCAGCCCAAATTGCCTCCATATCTCAAAACAGCAGCATCAGGTTTCGGTACCCTAACACAGACTGCTCAATGAGGTGGAAGAGAGAGAACTTAAGAATGATTGTTACTGTTCTAGGGATCAGAACAGAGGCAAATCTTCCTCAATCATTTACCTATCTACCAACTTAGAAAATAAATAATTTAGAAAAACACGAGAGACTCCTAACTCTGGGAAATGAACAAAGGGCAGCAGGCAGGGGTAACTGGGTGATGGACACTGAGGAGGGCACTTGGGATGGGCACTGGATGTTATACTATATGTTGGCAAATCAAACTTCAATAAAAAAAAATAAAAGATTCAAATTGCTTAAAAATTCTTTAAAAAAGACTTAGGAATGGACTTGTTAAGTATCAATTCTTTTGCTACATTTACATTTCATTTACAAAAACTGGATATTCTTAAGAGAGGCTGAAGGAAGGGAATGACAGAGAAACTTAAAACCAATGCAATTAAGCCCTTTTCTATTTAAGAGCAAGTATGAATGGAAAAAAACTATTGAAATTATAATATATGTCAACTGAAAAATCATATCCCGTTAACAGAACAACTTGGCAGGAACATATAATCCCTGGTACTTGTAGAGCAGCATCAGTTCTCATATATATTATCTCTTTTAATCCTTACAACTATCCTATGAGGTTACACCTACATAATGTCCAGAATTTCTGAAACAATCTCACCCACACATCATTTTGCTTTTTTAAAAAAAGACAATTCAATATACATGTATAATAAACTAGGACTTCATTTCACAGCTCAATAAAAGATACTTCATATGAAATACATTTATAAGTCAGGATAGATCCTTGGTTACCATGTCTTTGTTTAGAAAACATGATCAGAGTACATCTCTGGTATCACACAAAGGTCAGAACTTCAATCATTTTACACATATTTACAGGTTACAAGGGTATAAAAACTTAACTCAAAAGCTGACCATTGGTCAGTAGACATGACCTCCTATTAGATACTGGGGATAACAGATTATCAACACTTTAGTCACCTCACATAATGTTTTTATATCCTGGCCAAAAGCATAGCAAAATCACACTTTAATAAACTCAGTAGGGGTTGCAGTCATTCACTAAAAATGGACTTTCTGGTGAATTGAAGTTGATATTTTCCCTAAAAATTATATAGAATAACAACAAAAAAGCCCCTATTTTGTTATATTAATAACGAGAGACCAAGCACACTATGTCTACCTTGTATCCACTTGTTAATTAATTACAACCTTTAAAATGCAATGAATCATGCAATGAGCTTCCATGTCTCCTTACTACCTTCAAAATAAAAGACTTGACTTCACCACTTAGTCAAACATATAAGATGCATGATCTGACCACCAAATGCTAAAATAAGAATATCTTTTTTTAAAGATTTTATTTATTTATTCATGAGAGACACACACAGAGAGGCAGAGACATAGGCAGAGGGAGAAGCAGAGGGAGAAGCAGGCTCCCTATGGGGAGCCTGATGAGGGACTTGATCCCAGGACCTGGGATCACGACTTGAGCCAAAGGCAGATGCTCAACACTGAGCCACCCAGGTGCCCCTAGAAGAATATCTTCTAATGCAACTTGTCATGGTCTATGTAGGTGACCCTTTAGCAACTCTTGAGTTCCTTGGTCTTTTCATCACCGATGACCTTCACCTCCATTTCAAGTACCTATTTTTGTGAATGTAACAAAGATCTTGAGGTATTATGGTACAGATCTGAACTTCCTGGAGCTCAAATCTGAGCTCCAGTACTTACTAACTCTGTGACCCTGGAAAAATCACAACTTCTCTTTGCCTTGGATTTTTCTTATGTGAAATTAGGTCTAAATTTCCTAATGTGTAAAATGTTTCAGTGTTTGGCACATAGTAAAGACCTTATAAGTATCAGCTAATACTTCCTTGCTATTACCTGGAAATTTGCTTCATCTTTGATATTTAAAATATTAGCCATTTCTGGAGGAAAAGTAAACAAAAGCAAAAAATGAGCTATACATATATCAAGATAAAAGCATCTATACAATGAAGGAAACAATCAACAAAACTAAAAAATAACCTATAGAGTGGGAGGAGATATTTGCAAATGACATATATGATAAAGGGTGGATATCCAAAATCTATAAAGAACTCATCAAACTCAACAACCAAAAAACAAATAATCCAGTTTAGAACTGGGCAGAAGACATGAATAGACATTTTTTTCAAAGAAGACATATAGATGGCCAACAGACACGTGAAAAGATGCTCAATACCACTCATCATAAGGGGAATACAAATCAAAACCATGATGAGGTACCACCTCATACCTGTTAGAATGGTTAAAATGTACAACACAGGAAATATAGGTGCTGGTGAGGATACAGAGAAAAGGGAACCCTCTTGTACTGTTGGTGGAAATGCAATCTGGTATAGCCACTCTGGAAAACAGTATGGAGGTTCCTCAGAAAGTTAAAAATATTACTACCCTACAATGCAGCAATTGAACTACTAGGTATTTATCCAAAGGATGCAAAGATATTGATATGAAGGAACACATGCCCCCTGATCAACAATAGCCAAATTATGGAAAGAGAACAGATATCCATTGGCTGATGAATGGATAAAGAAGATGTGGTACACACATACACACACACACACACACACACACAAACACACATTGAAATATTACTCAGCCATCAAAAACAATGAAATCTTGCTATTTGCAATGACATGGATGGAGCTAGAGTGTATTATGCTAAGTGAAATAAGTCAGTCAGAGAAAGACAAATACCATATGATTTCACTCATATGTAGACTATAAGAAACAAAACAGATGAACAGAGGGGATGGGATTTAAAAAAAGAGAGGGAAGAAAACCATAAAAGACTCTTAACTATAGAGAACAAACTGAGGGTTGACGGAGGGAGGTGGGTGCCTGATGTGCTAAATGGGTCATAGGTATTAAGGAGGCTGCTTGTGATGAACACCGGATGTTATATGTAAGAGAAAAATCACTAAATTCTACTCCTGAAACCAATATTAACCTATATGTTAAGCTAACTAAAATTTAAATAAAAACTTGAAATGGAAAAAAAAATCCTAGTATCCAATTTTGATGATAATTTATCCTTCTAGCTATCTCATGCTTTTGTTCTCTCTATTCCTGATATTTGATAATAAGACCTCCATTTGCTTGATTATTCCACTTTCTCCAGTCTACCAATTCCCTCAATAACTTCCCCTCCTTTTCAGATTGGTCTAAATGATAGATAATGAACAACTACTTCAGCATTTTTGGCCCTTGTTCATTTTCTGCACTTCCTTAAAAACATGTGAAGGCAGTACATAATCAGTTTTTCCTAATTGTACACACTGGCCTTTGAGCAGGGCTGGGTGGGGAAGTAAAGCCCCACCAAGGATGGTACCACACCATTTATGGTGTGCAGTTTCCTTTAATAACAACCCTGTAACATGTCCTTGGTCAGCTTTCTCCATTCCCTTCATAGACTGTTATAAACCTTCTCTTACTCTCTTTAAGACCCCAGACCCACATCCATTTTTCCTTACTCTTAGCAAATAAGATAAACTTATATTTTATTTGACAAAATGGAGTACAGCAATCATTATCTTCCTCAGTTTTCACACACTACTTCTTCATACCCTAAGCTTGCAAACTCATATGCATCTATTCCCATTTCCCCTCCTTCCTAAAAGATTAAACAAAGCAATCCTTCTTCCAGTAATATGGAGACCATCTACTCAAATCTCCTTAGGGACTTCCCTCTACCAATTATCCTCTCTCTCACTTGGATCTTTAATCACTTCCATCATAGTAATTCTACTCACCCTGGTTTATAAACATGTATGGGTTTATCAGTTTTAAAAAGATTATCTCTTGAATCAGTGTCTCTTTAGCCATTGTCTCTAATTTATTTTTCCTTTTACAACTAAACTAGTTGATATTCATTTCCTCATCTCCCACTAAATATTTAAAAATAATTTGTTATGAAATATTTCAGATAGATAAGAGATTTAAAATATTGTAACAAAAAACCTATTAAGTACCACTCTTTTTAAGATTAATAATCCTCACCAGCTACACTCCCTTTCTTCTTACAAAAGTCACAACTATCCTAAATTGAAGTTTTTAGTGACTGAAGATTAAATGGGTACATAAGAATAATAGGCACATTCAAATTTCAACCAAGCAAAAACAATCTGCCACATCTATCTCTCAATTAAAATAGACAGCTGTTATGGACTGAAATGTGTCCTCACACTTATTTTTTTTAAAGATTTTATTTATTTATTCATGAGAGACACAGAGAGAGAGAGTGAGAGAGAGGCAGAGACACAGGCAGAGGGAGAAGCAGGCTCCACGCAGGGAGCCCAACGTGGGACTTGATCCCAGGTCTCCAGGATCACACCCTGGGCCAAAGACAGGTGCTAAACCACTGAGCCACCCGGGCTGCCCTCCATTTATATTTTTAAAACTTTACCCCCAATGTGACTATATTTGGAGATAGGCCCTTTAAAAGGCAGTTAGGGTTAAATGAGATCATAAAGGTGGAACCCTAATCCAATATGACTGGTGTCCTTATAAGAAGAGGAAGAGACACCAAGGAAGCAAACACACAGTTAAAAAGCTACATGAGGTTACAATGAGAAGGCTACCATTTGCAAGCCAAGGAGAAAGGTCTCAGGAAAAACTACCCTGCCAGCACCTTGATTTTGAACTTCCATTCTCCAGAACTGTGAGAAAACAAATTACTGTTGTGTAAGCTGCTCAGTATGTGGCATTTTGTCTGTCATTATAGACCTGGCAAACCAATATAACCAATAACCATATGAAAAGATAACCATTTTCATTCATAATTTCAAAAATTTATTGAAAACAATGAAATATAATTATTAATTTACCATCTCAATAACATTAAAACATTTGGTACTATCCTAGTTTATCAAGAATGTTTATCAAGAAATAGGCAAAATAATGATGGTGCCAGTATATATCAATAAAAGTGTTTTTAACTTTCTATTTTGGAATGATTTTAGACTAACAGGAAAGTTGCAAAAGTAGAACAGAGTTTCTGTGCAACTTTCACTCAGATTCCCCAAATGGTAACAATTTACATAATCATAATGAAATTATCAAAATAAGGAAACTAATATTGACACAATAATATTAACTAATCTACAGATTTCTTCACATTTTCTTAGTTTTCATATTAATGTGTTTTTTTTTTCTGGTATAGGATAAAGTCAAGGATTCAATGTGGCATTAAATTATTATGTCACTTTAGTCTCCTCCAGTCTATGATAATTCCTTAATCTTTATTTGACTTCATGACCATAATACTTTTAAAGAGTACTGGTGTGGTAGACAGAATAATGATACCCAAGATGTTCATGTATTAATCCGCAGAACAACAACAACAAAAAATCCCCAGAACCAGGTATTATGTTACCTTACATGGCAAAAGAGACTGGGGATATGATTAAGGTAAGGATTTTTAGATGGGAAGATTATCTTGGAATATCCAGGTAAGCCGATTATAACCAAAAGGGGCCTTACAAGAGGGAGGCAGGAGGGTCCAAGAGAAAAGGTGATGTGATGACAGAAACAAAGGTGGGGGGGGGCGGGGCAAGATGGCAGAAGAGTAGGGTCCCCAAGTCACCTGTCCCCACCAACTTACCTAGATAACTTCAAATCATCCTGAAAACCTATGAATTCGGCCTGAGATTTAAAGAGAGAACAGCTGTAATGCTACAGTGAGAAGAGTTCGTGCTTCTATCAAGGTAGGAAGACGGAAATAAATAAATAAATAAATAAATAAATAAATAAATAAATAAATAAAATAAATAAATAAATAAATAAGCATCCAAGGGGGAGGGGACCCCACAAGGAGCTGGGCTAAGGCCGCACGGTGAGGACCCACAGGACAGGAAAGCCCCGGCCTGGAGAAGCAGGAACTTTATCAATCTTCCCGACCGAAAGGCGCTCACAGGGAGCTCCAGCAGGATCCCAGGAGGAGCAGGGATGCCCTCAGGCTCCCAGGGGCACTAACAGAGGAACTGTGCCCCGGGGGAGAGTGCAACACACACAGCAGGCCGAGCTCCATAAAGGGCTGCAGCAAGCACCCGACGGGGCCAGGGAGCTGCTCAGGCGGCAGATGAGGTGGCAGCTCCACACAGAGGGGGCTGTGTGGCCCCAGGACCACGATTCCAGCGGCGGAGGCCCTGGAGCCCAGGGCGCTGGGGGACACAGCCCAAGACCCGGCATTCCCCCCAGGAGGGGCGAAGGCCGTGAGGACAAAGGTCAGCAAGGATGCTCCTGTCTCCAGGCACCCTGAGCTGTGCAAGTCAGTGCCCCCCCGCCCCGGAGCATCCAGGCCCCTGCAGCATCCAGGCCCCTGCAAACTGGGAGCTGCTGTAGTTATTGCTGGAGCTGATCCAGAGCTGGAGAGCTGGCTGCCGCCACTGCTGTTGTTCCTCCTGGTCCCATTGTGCCTGGGACTGAGCAGGGCCACCATGCAGCAGGGGCCTCACAAGATAAACAGCTCCCCATGAGCCCCGCACCTGGAAGGGGGCTGGGCAGCTCCCCCAGGTGCACACACCAGAGAATCAGCACAGTAGGCCCCTCACCCAGAAGACCAGTGGGAAAGACAGGAGAAAAGCAAGATATTGACCAAGAGAACTGGAAGGAACTCACCACAAAAGAATCAGAAACAGTACTATCTCCCACAGAATTACAAAATTTGGATTACAATTCAATGTCAGAAACCCAAATCAGAAACACAAATAAAAAGCTACTGGTGGCTCTGGAAAAAAGCATAAAGGATTCAAGAGACTTCATGACTGCAGAATTTAGATCCAATCAGGCCAAAATTAAAAATCAATTAAATGAGATGCAACCCAAACTGGAGGTCCTAACGACGAGGGTTAACAAGGTAGAAGAACGAGTGAGTGACATAGAAGACAAGTTGATGGCAAAGAAAGAAACTGAGTAAAAAAGAGAAAAACAATCAAAAGACCATGAAGAAAGGTTAAGGGAAATAAATGATAGCCTCAGAAGGAAAAATCTACCTTTAATTGGGGTTCCAGAGGGTGCCGAAAGGGACAGAGGTCCAGAAACTGTATTTCAATAAAACATAGCTGAGAACTTCCCTAACATGGGGAGGGAAACAGGTATTCAGATCGAGGAGATAGAGAGATATCCCCCTAAAATCAATAAAAACCGTTCAACACGCCGACATTTAATAGTGAAACTTGCAAATTCAAAAGATAAAGAGAAAATCCGTAAAGCAGCAAGAGACAAGAAATCCCTAACCTTTATGGGGAGAAGTATTAGGTTAATAGCAGACGTCTCCACAGAGACCTGGCAGGCCAGAAAGGCCTGGCAGGATATATTCAGGGTCCTAAAGGAGAAGAACCTGCAGCCAAGAATAATTTATCCAGCAAGGTTCTCATTCAGAATAGAAGGAGAGATAAAGAGCTTCCAAGACAGGCAGGAACTGAAAGAATATGTGACCACCAAACCAGCTCTGCAAGAAATATTAAGGGGGACCCTGTAAAAGAAAGAGGAAGTCCAAGGAAACAATCCACAAAAACAGGGACTGAATAGGTATTATGATGACACTATATTCATATCTTTCAATAGTAACTCTGAATGTGAATGGGCTTAATGACCCCATCAAAAGGCACTGGGTTTCAGACTGGATAAAAAAGCAAGGCCCATCTATTTGCTGTTTACAAGAGACTCATTTTAGACCTAAGGACACCTACAGCCTGAAAATAAAAGGTTGGAGAACCATTTACCATTCAAATGGTCCTCAAAAGAAAGCAGGGGTAGCCATCCTCATTTCAGATGAATTAAAGTTTATCCCAAAGATGGTAATAAGAGATGAAGAGGGACACTATATCATACTTAAAGGATCTATCCCACAAGAGGACCTAACAATCATGAATATTTGTGCCCCGAATGCGGGAGCTGCCAGGTATATCAATCGATTAATAACCAAAGTTAAGACATACTTAGATAAAAATACACTTATACTGGGAGGCTTGAATACGTGCTTTCTACAATTGATAGGTCTTCTAAACACAACAATTCCAAAGAAGCAAGAGCATTAAACGATACACTGGACCAGATGGATTTCACTGATATTTACAGAACTTTACATCCAAACTCAACTGAATACACATTCTTCTCAAGTGCACATGGAACTTTCTCCAGAATAGACCACATACTGGGTCACAAATCAGGTCTTAACTGATACCAAAAGATTGGGATTGTCCCCTGCATATTTTCAGACCATAATGCTTTGAAACTATAACTAAAACACAAGAAGAAGTTTGAAAGATTTCAAACACATGGAGGTTAAGGATCATCCTGCTAAAAGATGAGAGTCAACCAGAAAATTAGAGAAGAATTAAAAAGATTCATGGAAACTAATGAGAATGAAGATACAACTGTTCAAAATCTTTGGGATACAGCAAAAGCAGTCCTGAGGGGGAAATACATCACAATAAAAGCATCCATCCAAGAACTGGAAAGAACTCAAGTACAAAAGCTAACCTTGCACCCTAAAGGAGCTGGAGAAGGAACAGGAAATGAAACCTTCACCCAGCAGAAGAAGAGTGTTAATAAAGATTCAGCAGAACTCAATGAAATAGAGACCAGAAGAACTGTAGAACAGATTAATAAAACCAGGAGTTTGTTTTTGAAAGAATAGTAAGATAGATAAACCTCTAGCCAGCCATATTAAAAAGAAAAAAGACTCAAATTAATAAAATCGTGAATGAAAAAGCAGAGATTACAACCAATACCAAGGAAATATGAATGATTTTTAAAACATATTATGAGCAGTTATATGCAAATATAACAGGCAATCAGGAAGAAATGGATGCATTTCTGGAAAACCACAAATTACCAAAACTGGAACAGGAAGAAATGGAAAACCTGAACAGCCAATAACCAGGGAGGAAATTGAAGAAGTCATTAAAAAACCTCCCAAGACACAAAAGTCCAGGGCCAGATGGCCTCTTAGGGGAATTCTATGGAACGTTTAAAGAAGAAATAAAACCTATTCTACTAAGCCTGTTCTGCAGGATAGAAAGTGATAGAAGACTTCCAAACACATTTAATTATGCCAGAATCACTTTGATTCCAAAACCAGACAAAGACCCAAACAAACTGGAGAATTATAGAACAATATCCCTGATGAACTCAGATGCAAAAATTCTCAACATGATACTAGCCAATAGGATTCAATAGTACATCAGGAAGATTATTCACCATGACCAACTGGGATTTATTCCTGGGATGCAAGGTTGGTTCAACACTCATAAAACAATCAACTTGATAGATCACATCAACAAGAGAAAAAACAAGAACCATATGATCCTCTCATTTGATGCAGAGAAAGCATTTGACAAAATACAGCATCCATTCCTGATCAAAACTCTTCAGAGTGTAGGGATAGAGGAAACATTCCTCAATATCTTAAAAGCCATGTATGAAAAGCCCACAGCGATTATCTTTCTCAATGGGGAAACACTGGGAGCCTTTCCCCGAAGATCAGGAACAAAACAGGGATGTCCACTCTTACCACTGTTAGTCAATATAGTACTAGAATTCCTAGCTTCAGGAATCAGACAACAAAGAGAAATAAAAGGCATTCAAATTGGCAAAGAAGAAGTCAAACTCTCCCTTTTTGCAGATGATATGATACTGTATATAGAAAACCAAAAAGACTCCACCCTAAAATTGCTAGAACTCATACAGCAATTACACAATGTGGCAGGATACAAAATCAATGCACGGAAATCAATCCCATTTACAATTGCACCCAAAGCATAAAATACCTATGAATAAAACAAACTGAAGAGATTAAGAATTGTTACCCTAAAAACTAAAGAACAGTTCTGAAAGAAATTTAGGAAGACCGAGACACAACGAGATGGAAAAACATTCCATGCTCATGGATTGGAAGAATTAATATTGTGAAAATGTCTATGCTACCCAAGACAATTTATACGTTCAGTGCAATCCCTATCAAAATACCATGGACTTTTTTCAGAAAGATGGAGCAAATAATCTTAATATTTGTGTGGAATCAGAAAAAACCCCGAATAGCCAGGGTAATATTGAAAAAGAAAACCAAAGCTGGGGGCATCATAATGCCAGATTTCAAGCTGTATTACAAAGCCGTGTTCATCAAGACAGTGTGGTACTGGCACAAAAAAACAGACACATAGATCAATGGAACAGAATAGAGAACCCAGAAATGGGCCCTCAACTCTATGTTCAACTGATATTCAACAAAGCAGGAATGAATATCCACTGGAAGAAGGAAAGTGTCTTTAATAAATAGTGCTTGGAAAATTAGACAGCCACATGCAGAAGAATGAAACTGGACCCTTCTCTTATACCATACACAAAGATAAACTCAAAATGGATGAAAGATCTAAATGTGAGACAAGAATCCATCAAAATCCTAGAGAACGACCCAGGCAACATCTTTTTTGAACTTGGCCACAGTCACTTCTTGCAAGATACATCTATGAAGGCAAAGGAAACAAAAGCAAAAATGAACTATTGGGACTTAATCAGGATAGAAAGCTTCTGCACAGCAAAAGAAACAGTCAACAAAACTAAAAGACAATCTACAGAATGGGAGAAGATATTTGCAAATGACAGATAAAGGGCAAGTATCCAAGATCTATAAAGAACTTACTAAACTCAACAGCAAAGTAACAAACAATCCAATCATGAAATGGGCAGAAGACATGAACAGAAATTTCACAGAGGAAGACATAGACATGGCCAACAAGCACATGAGAAAATGCTCTGCATCACTTGCCATAAGGGAAATACAAATCAAAACCACAATGAGATACCACCAGTGAGAATGGTTAAAAATTAACAAGCCAGGAAACAACAAGCGTTGGAGAGGATGTGGATAAAGGGGAACCCTCTTATACTCTTGTGGAAATGCAAACTGGTATTTCAGCTGCTCTGAAAACAGTGTGGAGGTTCCTTAAAGAGTCAAAAGTAGAGCTACCCTACAACCCAGCAACTGCACCACTGGGTATTTATCCCAAAGATACAGATGCAGGGAAACACTGGGACACCTTCACCCTAATGTTTATAGCAGCAATGTCCACAATAGCCAAACTGTGGAAGGAGCCTCAATGTCCTTTGACAGATGAATGGATAAAGAAGATGGAATATTACTCAGCCATTAGAAAGGACAAATACCCACCATTTGCTCTGACTTGAATGGAACTGGAGGGTATCATGCTGAGTGAAGTAAGTCAGTCAGAGAAGGACAATCATCATATGGTTGGTTTCACTCATACGGGCTATGTAAGAAATAGTAAAAGGGATTATAAGGGAAAGTTGGGAAAATGAGTGGCAAAAATTGGAGAAGGTGACAAAACTTGAGAGACTCCTAATTCTGGAAAATAAACAAAGGGTAGTAGAAGGGGAGGCAGGCAGGGATAGGGGTAACTGGGTAACGGGACTGAGGAGGGCACTTGATGGGATGAGCACTGGGTGTTATACTCTATGTTGGCAAATCAACCTTCAATAAAAAATATAAAATGAAAGAAAAAACAAAGAAATAGTTTTATTGGAATATTCATTTGCTTACATGTTACCTATTGGTGCTTTCCCAGTACAAAGGTGGAGGTGAATAGCTGTGAAAGATTTCTATGACCTACACAGCCTAAAATATTTACGATAAACCTTCTCTTTGATAAAATTTGCTACTCGTTACTTTATTCCAATGACTTCCCAAATATTGGTTTCTGGCTATCTTTCAGGAATCTGAAATCCAACCTGATGCAAATCGAGTTTTTTCCCCCATCTTTCCCCAAACCTTCCCACTCTGTATTTTTGTATTTATGAAAGACAGCCCCATCTATCCAGTCAGCCAAGTCAATTATCCAGAATTAAGACATCTTCCTCTCCCACATTTCCACTTCCAATCACTAAGCCCTATGCTTTTCCTTCCCTGTTCCTCTTCCTACCATTGTGATTCAGACTACAGTTATTTATTGCTCTATGGAATTACTCTCTATCTCTCTCTGAACTATCTTTCACACCACAGGCAAGATAATGTCTCCTGAATGGAAAGCTATCCATCATACTACTCTACTTTTAAGCAATGCTTTCCCAATCATGTAGGAACAATGCTAAACATTCCAAACTCATCAACTAGACAGAGTTTAGTCCTTTTAGACCTGGCCCCTGTCTTCCTCCAATCACATCTCTGGCACTGGTATTTTTATTTCATGTTCTAACAATACCAAATTACTTGGGGTTTTAAGCCTTTGGGCCTCTGTTCATGCTGGATCATCTCCTTGAAATTTCCTTTCCCTATTTTCCTTTATTTCCATCCTCACTACTGATATCAGTTGTAATTCTCTGTAAGGACCCATCCTTCATAATCCGAAAGTGTCCTGTATGCCTAATAATATCACCATTCAAAAATGATTGATGATGTAGCACTTCATAGTGATTAAGTACTTCAAGTCTGAGTCAGGCTAATTGGATTTAAACCCTAGTTCTGCTACTAGCTAAGTGGCCTTGGACATGTGCTTGTCACATAGTACAGATTTATTATCATCTTTACATTTCAGCTGAAAAAATGACTATCAGAGAAGTTGTTTGATGTAACACAGATAATAGCAGAGAATGCCATCTGTAATCCAATATACATTCTCTTATTTTTGTTTAAGCAAAAGACCTAAGGACTTATCTGGGCACATGATGGCATCAAATAAAAACTACACTTCCTCTTATAGCTAGATGTGACCATGGAATTACATTCTGAAATGTTATGTAAATAAAAGTGATATATGTGACTTCCAGGTCATGGCCTTAAATTAAAGGTTGTATCCTTCACTTGCCTTTTTTCATCCTTTTAATTGATATGATATAGAAGGTGTTTGGTCCTGCAGGTAAAGCACATTTTAGAGATGGCAAAACAACAAGAAAGAAGGAAACTAGGTGCCTGCCTCTGTCAAGTTACCATACCAGCCCTGGAACACCTCACTGGACTATTCCACAATCAAGTAATAAATGTCTCTTTTATTGGGGCCACTGTGTTTGTATATGGAGTCCTAGAATCCTAAGCTGTATCCCACCAAATGTGGTAGAGCTTGGATTTGAACTGTGGATGCCATCTAGACTGTATCATTAGCCTCCACTCCCTGCAGAAAAAAATTTATTGAATTATGCTTTGGAAGGAGTATATTGACTGCTAGAAAGCTTATAGCCAAACAAAGGGCCATCTGTAGCAAGTATATATGACTTGTCAACAAATATTTCTTGTCTAGCCTCATTTCTGGGTTCATTTCCTGTCTCTATCCTATTTTTCCTTTTTCATTTGACCTAATTATATTGTATAGTACCTTGTATTTTATATACCATATAAAATATATCACCCTAATTTTTTTTGAAATGAGATGAGGTTTAAATAAGTATAGATATTTCTTTCTTTATGGTTTCATTGCATATACACCACTTTTATATCTATCATTTCCATTTGTATATATGGCTATCTTCATATTATACTGTTAACTCTGTAAAGGCATGAACAATGATTTTTTTTCTTTTTCTATACCATCTAGCTTGATGCCTGATAATAAAATAGTTATAGAATTGAGCAATATTTGCCAAATGAATGAATTTCAGTGTCAGAAATGCTATTAAATGCCATTGTGTCATAATGGAATTTCCTTCCATTATCAGCTTAAGCAAGGTAGAGAGATATAACTCTAAAATGTGGCTAGGGAAAGTGTCATATGCATGGAGAAGTGATGGTGAAAATCGGGAATACATACCTTGACAAAGTGTTCAATTAGGATTTCCACCACGATGTTCTGGAATTTGATGTTCATCATGGCAGCAACAGTGTCCTCCTGAGCTCTCATCAGAGTAGGTCCAAAGATCACACCCATGTTGGAGGGGGTCATAAGATTCTCTTTGCTGTGCTCACATACACTGCCAAAAGAGAAAGAAAATGATTAACAGGATTTTCTCCAAGACCCCCTCGTGACCAAGAGGATATCAGGTGATATATAGGGGGTAAGATAAAACTAAAAAGGAGGAAAAAAATGAGAGTCCAAAATACACGTGATGTAGTTTTGAAATATAGGTGAGGTTTAATGGGGTGTAGTCTGAAGCCAATGGCCAAGAAAGAATTCTTGAGACATCTTTGGTGCAAAATTATGGTTTTATTAAAGCAGGGACAGGACCCAAGGGCAGAAAGAGCTGTGGCACAGGGCTGTGAGGGATGGCTGATTATATACTTAGGAGTTGGGAGAGGTACGGAAAAGAAAGGTTTTTCAAAAGAACTTTCATATGCTAAAGAGGACCTACGTTATACTGGGGGCCTTGCCATTGTCAAGTTAAGGTTGTTTTTCCCTCTAGCAAGGCATTACATTAACATAATTGGAAGTTTCCTGGAAGAATATCACACATTTCCCACTCCAAGAGTGGGGGAGGGTTGTGGGTGTCTGCTTGTGCTTTGTCCTCATCTTGCCTTCTGCTCCCTCATCACATAGGAGAAGGAAGACTACAAAGGAAACAAATAGCAAAGAATAAAAGATAGTGTATAATTAGGGGCCAAAGTGAAACCTAGTTAACTTAGTAGCACTGTAGAAGTTAAGAGGAGGGGGTGGGCAGCTATAATTAGAAAGTATTTGGAAATACAAGAAAGAAGCAAGACAACATTCCAGACAAGAAGTACAGCATGTATAAAGCACATATAAAAAAGAACAAAGCACATAGAGAAGTACCTATCAGTTTCACCAATCAGGAATCTAGCTCCTCCCCCCACCTCTAGTTTGAAAGTAAAAAAAATCAAAGAACTCAAAGAGATTCTTAAAATTAGCTCTTTATCACTGTCCTCATTTTACAGACACACACCCCGAAACAAAAACAAAAGCAAAACAAACATATCAAAAACAGAGGACCAAAGAAGGAAAGGGATTTCCCTGAAATCACAGTCAGTCTCTTCACAGTAGAGCCTGTAATTGCCAATATTCTGATCCCTAACCACTCTCCGTGCTAAAATTCTCTTTAGGGGCTTCCTAGCACTTATAGAATAGGGCCAACTCTCTTTAAAGTTGCAACTTAAGGCCTGTTTCTAATCGCAATGGACTCTGAAGCTGACCTGAGTTTGAATCCTAAATAATACTACCACTCAACTGTGCAATAGTGTCAGTGCCTAACCTCTCTGGGCTTCATTCAGTTTTTCCCACAAAGAAAAATAGTATGCACTTCAGAGGACCATTACATAGAGCTAAATTGCCTTAGCATAGTATCCTAGAAATATTGCATTAGAAAAATCTGGTATTATTATTACCTCTCCAGGAGGTTCCATCTAGGCACTGCTGACCTCTGACACTCTTGTACTACACTGCATAAATTAGGTTTTCTGACTATACTATGCTGTTTCATGCCACTTCTACTTAGAATGTCTCCTTCCTCCTGGATCTGAATAATGTCTATTTATCTTCTGAGATTAACTTTAGGTGATATCTCCTTCAGGGTTCTCACAGCCTGTTGTCTTCTTGATTAACACCATTGGCAAGCAAGTATGTTACAATTTTCTGTTTCTTATCGGCCTCCCTTACTAGGTGGTAAACAACTTCCAAGTGTGTGTGACTTCCACAAAGCAGATACCAATGAATTATTTTTAATGGAACTGAATGCCTCCACTGCTCTTTCAAATAGTACTGGAGGCAGCAAATAAAGGATGGGCAGATATTTGATTAGTTTAGATGTGGGGGTGGGAAGATGAGGCAGTGAGACAACCACAGCAAACACTAATTTTCAAAACCCACCCAGGTAAAAGCCCCTGAGATGCCAACCTCATCAATAGGCAGTCTTTTTTTACTAAGTGGGTAATGGACAGAGACAGAATCCTTAGACAAATCTTAATGCAGTCTGTTAAGCCAATGAATGACAAAGGCTGGATGCCATTCATGATAATGAACAGCAACCATTCACCGTCATTTGTTATTGTTGGGCAGGTGATAGGTCCATTTTAACAGTTTAAATATTTCAACAATTAACCCTTATTACTTGACAGTTTTTTGGAGATGTTAAAATGGAAAAGCAACTACATACCACCACCAAGTGGCTAAACCACTAGTAGCAAGGCGAGGACACTTGTGAGACCACAGTCTCCAACAAGTGTGAATGCTTATCTCCTTCTGTGAATTTTGAAAGGAATGGCCTTTGGGTGAAGGTGCCAGAGCTCACTTAATACTCTCAACTCCAAAAAAGGCAGAGTGTTTTATCTCTGAAGATTAGGTTTACAGAAGGTAAAGCACTTAATCAAGTTCACACAGTTTGTGAATACATGACAATATAAGATTTCAAACTTGTATTTGTTGGGCCACTAGTCTTGGAGCCATCCTATTGCATCCCACTGCTTGCTCATCTAGTTCCTGTTAAGAAATCAAAACCCTTGTGGGGCTCCCTTTAAGCTAAAGCCATCTTCTTTTTCTCTAAGGGAGGTTCCTGGTATCCCATTTAGGACACCTTTACTTCTTGGTTTTCTTATGAGATTTGGAAGGTAATCTATTCTTTGCAGAGATTTCTTTGCATTTGATATCTCTCTTTTTGTTATATATTATAATTAAGAAGTATAAATCACATCCCAAATTGTGTATTAATAAGAGAAATAAAACAAAAAATAAGAGCATTGTGAGTAGTGAATTAGGTAGGAGTTTGTGATATGATTTGACAGCAAACAAATCTTAAATTCTCCAGTCCACATGGACTAGAGACAATAAGTAGTACAACTTTTAGAACATCAAAATTTAAAACAGAACAGAACACAAAGGGTACCAAAGGGATGTTGTAAAAAGCCTCCACTTTAGGGAAAAGAAATTTTTTAAAGATTTATTTATTCATGAGAGACAAAGAGAGAAAGAGGCAGAGACACAGGCAGAGGGAGAAGCAGGGCCCCTACAGGGAGCCTGATGTGGGGGTAGGGGGACCCAATCCAGGATCCTGGGATCAGGCCCCAAGCCAAAGGCAAGCATTCAACTGCTGAGCCACCCAGGCATCCCAGAAAAAATAACTTTTATTAGATGGTTTAGAGCAGAGGTCATAAACTAAAATGCCTGTAAAATAGAACTACCTTATGATCCAGCAATCCCATTTCTGGATATATATCCTGATGAAAGAAAAAGTCTCTAAAGGCCTAATATACAAGAGAAGCCATTTTAGATTTCTCTTTTAGCTGGCATGGCAATAAACATTTTATGTTATTTTATTTTATTTTATTTTATTTTATTTTATTTTATTTTATTTATTGTATTTTAATAAACATTGTTTAAATCAAAAGCCTGACCCCCATGGCTCAACATGAATACACTGTACACCTGCTTTGTGAATGAAGAGCCTAAAGGAAAACCACCTTGTCCTTAAGATATTAATGTTCCTACTCCCTATAATGAGAAGAAAGGCAAGAGAAATGTAGATAAAATTAAATTTCCTTACAACTTGCAGCCCATTGAGAAATGCCTGAGACATGCAGAGTGTGACATTCCTCAAGGAACTCTGGCTGCCTTAATGTTGATGTTTTGCTAGAGATGAAAGGAGCCATAGCTTGACAATAGCCAGACCTCCAGGATCCTAAAAGTTATCTTTAACATAAGGAAATCCCTTTAGTGGCTTTACTTATCTCTGCCCCTCCAATTTAAAAGTATATATTGAATTGCTGCACAGTCCCAGTGCAGCAATTTCTGCGCATAGGTCCTGTCTCATGCTTTATTTATTTAATTTATTTTTGTTTTTTTATTTTGTCTCATTCTTTAATAAAAACACTTTTTTGCACTGAAAACATGTCAAAAATTCTTTCTTGACATTTTCTGCTTAGAGGCCCCACTTAAGGCCATTCCACCTCAAGTTTAGCATTAGCACAAGTACAGCCATCTCAGGCCCCTATGAATAAGAGCTGAACTTTAGAGGAAAAACTGCAGAATGTCCTTGACAGGGAATCCCATATCAGAAAGATAACAGAGCTCAGAATGCCCTTAACAGAGAATCCCATATCAGAAAGATAACAGAGCTCAAAAAGCCCTGGAGAGAGACAGAAAATCCTGTGTTGGAAGGAAAACAGATCTTAAGAAACTCCCCCACCCTTTCCCCCATATTGGAATGAAAAAAATTCCTCCACCCCTTCTGAAAATCCCCTAGACCAGCCCATAAAAACCCAGCTGTAACCCATCTCGGGGTCCAAGCCCCTGCACTGTTGTGTGGAGTATACTTGGATGCAAGCTCGAGCTTGCACACCCTTGTGTGTTTGCTTCAGTGTCGGCTCCTTGGCGGTTTCTCAGATATGTAATCTTGGGCACAACACCCACATCATCTGCATTCCTGTATGATAAAACTGGTGATTCTTGCCTTTATGCTAATCTATAATATTTTGAGCCATTACAAGATGTAAAAAAAAAAGTATATAACCTTGTAAAAACCATTCATTTTCTGGAGCACTTCCTTCCTTGTGAAGACCATGTTTCCTGGGCAACTATCCTAATGTAGGCTCAAATAAAACTCTCTTTCTACTTTTAGAGATTCTGAAAATTTGCTAATTTTGCATAGACAATCCAAAGGAAATGCAATGACTATCTCAAAAAGATATGTGCACTCCCATTGCAGCATTATTCACAAAAGCCAATATATGGAAGCAACTTATTCAACAATAGACAAATAGATAAATATATGCATACAATGGAACGTTAATCACTCTTAAAGAAGGAAACTCTGCCATTTGCCACAGCAAGGATGAACATAGAAAACATGTTAAATAAAATAAACCAGACACAAAAGGATAAGTGCTAAATGATCTTGCTTATAGTGGAATTCAAAATAGACTTAGAAGAAGAGAGTAGAATGGTGGTTGCCTGGAGCTGGAGGTGGGGGGGGAATGGGAAGATGCTGGTCAAGAGGTACAAAGTTTCAGTTATATAAGATGATTAAGTTCTGGAGATCTAATGTACAGGAATGAAAATAGGATTAACAATACTGTATTGTACATTTGAAATTTGCTGAGGGTAAATCTTATGTGTAATTACCACAAAAGGAAAAAAATGAAATTATGTGAAGTGATAGATATATTAATTAATTTCAAAATAATTTGGGGGAGGGTGGGTAGAGATATCAATGAAACAAGATTAGCCGCATATTGATAACTATTGAAGCTGGGTGATAGGCTCATAAGAATTCCATATAGCATTCCTTCGAATTCTGCATATACTTGAAGTCTTGCATAAGAAGTATTCTTAAGGGATAAGATATTAATAGAGGGAGAGAGTGAGTCAGTGTCTATCACAAAGTAAGCAGTCCCTATTCCTGAGGATGGTGCCCTTCAGGCAGGCAGGTTTCCTTTCCTCCACTGCTGTTTTATTATCTTCTTTTATTTCTTTTATTTATTTTTCTATAATTTATGTTTAAAAGCTTCAACAATTTAAAAGCTCCTGATGTTCATCAGTGTCAACAATTGCAACTACACCATCATTTTATGGATCACTTTATTGTCAAATTATATAATATTTTAAAGATATTTTAAATAGAAAGTAAACCCGAGAATGAACATAATTTAACCAAAATGACTATAATATGAATGGCTATGACCAAGTCCATGCATATAAAGTTTATGATAAATATATCCAAACTGCTCTGCTTCCTGACAACAGTAATTTTTCAGAAACCATTGATTCTAAGATGCATTGAAAATTCAGGTTACAACTTGAAAAAAAAGTGTCCCTTGGAATTGATAAAATTTGATATATGTTTGTTAGTTTTCATGTATAATCCAGGATAGGTTAGTTATGATTGTAGCATTCTAATTGTAAATACATACAAACTTAAGAGTGATTAATCAGTATTTAAAAAACTAACCAGAAGGCAGAGGAGCTACTCTAAACTTCAGCTAACTACATCTCTAATCAACACCAGTGGCTTTGTGAATTAGCATCATTAATGGCAAAGTGATTTCTCATTGCTTAGATGTGTCAAGATATACGGACTAGCTACAAATATTGTATAGATACTCTCAAACTTGCCTAGACAGGTTAGAAGAATAGAGCAATGGTTAATCATAACATTAGTAAGGTAGACCAACGAATTTGCATCTTTACATGTGATATTGCATAAGGGACACAACATTGTCTATTATGTTTTCTAGCCAAAATATAGTTAAATTAAATTAATCTTGTCTTTAAATATACTGTCTTTAAGAACTGAAGAAAATGGAGGAATAAGCTAAAAATATGGTACTGAAGAAAGTAAACAAACAAACAAAATAGTAAGACTCCCCAGGACAACGGGTGGATCTTGGATCTAATCCCATCAACAAGCCACAAAGTCATAAAAAAAAAAGCCGGAAACTGATGGGGAAGAGAAGGCTAGCTGAGGACAAGGCACAAGCTACCCCCTGCAGCACCACCCTCCCCATACACATTCCTGGGTGGGATATGTGTGACATTCCTCAGGCACTCTTGGCTGCTCTAAAGCTAAGGGAAAGGAAAAACAAATAGAGATCATAGTCCTATAGACATGTGTCTCCCTCACTTTAGAAAATGTCTTAGTGATTTACAAGAAAAAAGCATTCTTATCAATAACCTAATTTCTAGAAGGAAACTCCCAACTATCTTAATGTTAATGCCTTACTAGAGGGAAAAATAACCTTTTTCCTGACAATGGCAAGGCTTTCAGTATTTTGTAGGTCCTCTTTAGCATACAAAACTTCATTTGAAAACTCCCTTTTCATGAATGGATAAAGAAGATGTGGTTTATGTATACAATGGAATATCACTCAGCCATTAGAAACGACAAATACCCACCATTTGCTTCAACGTGGATGGAACTGGAGGGTATTATGCTGAGTGAAATAAGTCAATCAGAGAAGGACGAACATTATATGGTCTCATTCATTTGGGGAATATAAATAATAGTGAAAGGGAATAGAAAGGAGGGGAGAAGAAATGGGTAGGAAATATCAGAAAGGGAGACAGAACATGGAAGACTCCTAACTCTGGGAAACGAACTAGGGATGGTGGAAGGGGAGGAGGGTGGGGGGTGGGGGTGACTGGGCGGCGGGCAGTGAGGGGGGCACTTGACGGGATGAGCACTGGGTGTTATTCTGTATGTTGGCAAATTGAACACCAATAAAAAATAAATTTATTATTAAAAAAAAAGAAAACTCCCTTTTCCCAACTCCCAGGTATATAATTAGCCACTCCTCAAGAGCCCAGGGCACCAGCTCTTCCTGAACAGGTGTCCTGTCTTCCTGCTTTAATAAAATCCCCATTTTGCACCAAAGATGTCTCAAGAATCCTTTCTTGGTCATCAGTTCCGGACCTCAGCCCACCAAACCTCACCTATATTCTAAAACTACGTCAAAACTGACATGGTGCCCACATGCTCCTTTGTCCCTGGAGAAGCAGTGCCAGCTCTCTTATATGAACTCCAAGAAGGGGGAACCCACTCTCCTAGCACATCCTAGGGAATCTCAGGTCACACCATCCGTCCTCTGAGCTATCTGCCTTCCTTCTTACCAGGGGTACTGCAGTACCTGCCAGTCTCCACACCTGCCATGTTGCAGACCTCTAGAACTCCAGAGGCACCATATTTTTGAAAAATGAAAAGAACATAAGAAGTACATAAAATGTGTGACCCATATTGAGTATTAGCTTGGACACACTATCTGTAAAGGGCATTTTTGGGTCAACTGGGGAAATGTTAATATTGTCTAGAAAGGTAGAAATTATTGAACTGAAAAAAATAAGTTGCAAAACATCGTAACCTTGTTTTGGTAAAAAAAAAAAAGGCAAATGTATGTGCATGCACATCTGTGTGTGTATACATACATGCAGAATGATCTGGAAGAAAATGTGCTAATTATTAATAGTCGTGATTTTGGATACTGGGAATGGAAAGCTTTTACTTTTTAAATGCTTCTGTATTTTCTAATCTCTATAATGTACATTATTGCTTTGGAAGTAATAGAAATGTTTGTTATTACAAAAAATAAGAAGACTCTAGTAAACCTAATAGCCCACACCTTTTAGAATGGTAGGTAGCCCAGGCCTAGAATTACAAAGTGGTCTGGCATTTTGGCATTAGATCACAGGATTTTATTGCCTGACTCTAATTGTGTTGCTATAATATTATCTAATCTCCCTCCAGTGAACCTTTTATGCAAATGTATTCAAAGCATCTGAAAAGGTAGGGAGCTGGGACTTCATAGAGTTTATAGAAGAGGTTGTTTTTATGTATGAGCCAACAGAATGAAGCCTGAGGCTTGCTTCCATTGTAATATTTCTCTGATAGTGGGGTTATGGGAAAGGTGACTTGTAGTATTCTCCTATCTCTGAATAATAGAAATTCTACATAGCAACCGAAAATAATTGGATAATTGGGAACCTCAAATTGGCTGAGATCAGTTTGTGTGTGCCTGTTATTAGCTTAGAAAATGGACTGAGAGTGGGAATACTTTACAAAAGCATAGATATATAGATAATGAAAGCAACAGTTGGCAGGCAGAATAATTATGTGAATTTTAAAAGCACATGGATTTTCTTGTAATTATATTTCTCTACTGGAAAGAAGCTTATTATTTTAATTTGCATTTTCTTTATAACTCTTCTATATGAAAATTTCCAAACATACAAAAAAGTTGATAAAATGATATTATGAACATTCATATTGTCATATCTACATTCAAGAATTAACATTTCACTACATTTGCTTTTCTTTCTATATATCTTTTCTAAATCCTTTAAGTTGCTTCAACCCTAAACACCTCAGCATTCATCTCCAAAGAAAAAACATGCAAGAGGGAGTAGCTAAGATGGCACAGAAGTAGGAGGACCCTAGGTTTCTCTGGTCCCTCGATCTCAGCTAGATAAATATCAAACCATTCTGAATACCTAAGAAATCAACCCAGGGACTAACAGAACCAAACTGCACAACTAGGAGAGAAGAGGCCACATTGTGGAATGTAGTAGGTGCAGAGATATGATTTGGGGGAGAAGAGGATCACAGGTGCTATGGAGGGGAAGGAGTCCTAGTCATGGAGAGAGGTGAGAGAGACAAAAAGGAGCACACAGGGGATTGCACAAGGAAAATACATTCCCAAAGCCACTGACGAGGAAAATGAGAGGAGCTTCTTGTGAGTTTTTATACCCATGAGGCTCAAAGACTGGAGTTCTAGAGATCTGCAACATGGCAGGTGTGGAGACTGGCAGGTGCTGCAGTACCCCTGGTAAGAAGGAAGGCAGATAGCTTAGAGGACGGATGGTGTGACCTGAGATTCCCTAGGATGTGCTAGGAGAGTGGGTTCCCCCTTCTTGGAGTTCATATAAGAGAGCTGGCACTGCTTCTCCAGGGACAAAGGAGCATGTGGGCACCATGTCTCTCCCCTGCTGTTCAGCAAAAACTATCTTTAGTAAACAATGCCAAGAGTGGTAGAATAAACTCCTTACACCAAGTCCACCACTCCCCCATCCTGGGCTCCCCAAGTGCTGCTTTTCTCTGGTAAGTGTGCCTAAGAACAAATGCAATTGGCCCCTCCCCCTAAAGACCAGCACAAATTCCCCACGTATGCACCACATCTTCTAACCACAGAGTGCTGCAAAGCTTCACTTCTAACGGAAATAACATCAAGTCTCTTAACAAGCAGACAAGAGCACACCTAGTTAAAAAAATTGCCACACTCTGGACAAGGTCCAAACACTCCCAAATGTAGGAAAGGAGAGCCTTGGTAGAAGAGTGACTTGAAAAAGATAAGCCAAAACACCGCAGCAGAATGCACACACCATAAACCAGAGACATGTCCTGAAGCACCAGGATCTGAAGAGTATACAACCTCTTCATTCTAAAGCCATTAATCTCAGGAGCAGGAAACTTAACAGCCTTCTGTAACACACAGAAGAAGACAGGGACCTAGACAAAATGCCACGATGGAGGAATTCATCCCAAAAGAAGGAACAAGAAAAGGTCACAGCCAGGAATCTCATCGAAACAAATATAAGTAATAAAACTGATAAAGAATTTAAAATGACAATCATAAGGATGCTACCTTGGCTTGAGAAAAGCATAGAAGACACCAGGGAATTCTTCATCATGAAGATAAAAGACCTAAAAATTAGGCAGGATGAAAGAAAAAATGCTAAAACTAAGAAGTAAAACCAACTAGATGTAATGCCACAAGGATGAAAGAAGCAAAGGAAAGAATAACTGATACAGAAGACAAAATTATGGAAAATAATGAAGTAGAAAGGAAGAAGGAAAGAAAAATATTAGATCAAGAATGTAGACTTAGGGAACTCATTGACTCCATCAGTATAAAATATTCGTATCATAGGAGTCCCAGAAGAAGAACAGAGGGGGAAAGGAGTAATAAATATTTGGAAGGAAATTATAGCTGAAAACTTCCCTAATTTGGGGCAGGAAACAGACATCTAAATCCAGGAGGCACAGGAACTTCCATCAAAATCAACAAAAGCAGGCCAACACTAAGACATATCATAGTTAAATTTGCAAAATATAGAAATAAAGAAATAGTCTAAAATCAGCAAGACAGATGAAGTCCATAACTTACAAGGGAAGAGAAATAAGGTTAGCAACAGATGTCTGCACAGAAACTTGTCAGGCAAAAGAGGACCTACACAATACCAACAGACACATGAAAAAATGCTCCACATTACTTGCCATCAGGGAAATACAAATCAAAAACACAATGAGATACCACCTCACACCAGTGAGAATGGGAAAAATTAACAAGGCAGGAAACCACAAATGTTGGAGAGGATGCGGAGAAAAGGGAACCCTCTTACACTGTTGGTGGGAATGTGAAATGGTGCAGCCACTCTGGAAAACTGTGTGGAGCTTCCTCAAAGAGTTAAAAATAGACCTGCCCTACGACCCAGCAATTGCACTGTTGGGGATTTACCCCAAAGATACAGATTTAATGAAACGCTGGGACACCTGCACCCCGATGTTTATAGCAGCAATGTCCACAATAGCCAAACTGTGGAAGGAGCCTCGGTGTCCATCGAAAGATGAATGGATAAAGAAGATGTGGTCCATGTATACAATGGAATATTACTCAGCCATTAGAAACGACAAATACACCATTTGCTTCAACGTGGATGGAACTGGAGGGTATTATGCTGAGTGAAATAAGTCAATCAGAGAAGGACAAACATTATATGTTCTCATTCATTTGGGGAATATAAATAATAGTGAAAGGGAATAGGAGGGAAGGGAGAAGAAATGGGTAGGAAATATCAGAAAGGGAGACAGAACATAAAGACTCCTAACTCTGGGAAACGAACTAGGGGTGGTGGAGGGGGAGGAGGGCGGGAGGTGAGGGTGACTGGGTGATGGGCAGTGAGGGGGGCACTTGACGGGATGAGCACTGGGCGTTATTCTGTATGTTGGCAAATTGACCACCAATAAAAAATAAATTTATTATTTAAAAAAACACAATGAGAGACCACTTTACACTGGTGAGAATGGCTGAAATTAATAATACAGGAAACAACAAATGCTGGTGAAGATGTGGAGAAGGGGAACCTTCTTACACTGTTGGTGGGAATGCAAGCTGGTGCAGCCACTCTGAAAAACAGTGTGGAGGTTCCTTAAGAAGTTAAAAATAGAGCTACCCTATGACCCAGCAATTGCACTACTGGGAATTTACCCCAAAGATACAGATGTGAAACAATAGGACAGTTGCACCCTAATGTTCATAGCAGCAATGTCCAAAATTGCCAAATTGTGGAAGGAGCCAAGATACCCTTTGACAGATGAATGGATAAAGAAGATGTGGTATATATACACAATGGAATATTATTCAGCCATCAGAAAGGATGAATACCAACCATTTACATTTACATGGATGGAACTGGAGGGTATTATGCTGAGTGAAGTAAGTCAGTCAGAGAAAGACAATTATCATATAGTTTCACTCATATGTGGAATATAAAAAATAGTGAAAGACACCATAAGGGAAGGGGGGAAACTGAATAGGGAAAAATTAGAGAGGAACACAACCCCATGCAACACAGGGTTGCAGAAGAGGAGCTGGGTGGGGGGATGGGGTAACTGGGTGATGGGCGTTAAGGAGGGCACATGATGAGATGAGCACTGGGTATTATACTATATATTGGCAAATTGAATTTAAATAAAATTTAAATTTTTAGCTAAAAAGAAAGAAAAAAGAAAGAAAAAAGAAAGAAAGAAAAAGAAAGAAAGAAAGAAAGAAAGAAAGAAAGAAAGAAAGAAAGAAAGAAAGAAAAAGAAAGAAAGAAAAAGAAAGAAAGAAAGAAAACTTGTCAAGTCAAAAGAGAATGGCAGGATATATTCAACATGATGAATGGGAAAAATCTGCCAGAATAGTCTATCCAGCAAGAAAATCATTCAGGATAGATGGAGAGATAAAGAATTTCCCAGACAGGGCAGCCCCGGTGTCTCAGTGGTTTAGCGCCGCATGCAGCCCAGGGTGTGATCCTGGAGACCCTGGATTGAGTCCCACGTCAGGCTCCCTGCATGAAGCCTGCTTCTCCTTCTGCCTGTGTCTCTGCCTCTCTCTCCTCTCTGTGTATTCTCATGAATAAATAAATAAAATCTTAAAAAGAAAAAGAATTTCCCAGACAAACATGAACTAAAGGAGTTCATGTCCACTAAGCCTGCAGGAAAAATAAAAGAGGGGAGAACTTTGAGTGGGAAGGAAAAACCAAAGGTGACAAAGATTAGAAAGGAATAGAGAAACTCTGAAGAAACAACAAAACAAGTAATAAAAAAACACTAAATTCATATCTATCAATAATCACTCTGAATATAAATGGACTAAATTATCCAATCCAAAGACACAGTGTATTAGAATGGAAGCATGTTGGCTACAAGAGACACATTTTAGACATTGACACCTACAGATTGAAAGGGAGGGGATGGAGAACCAACTGTTATGCTAATGGATGTCAAAAGAAAGTTGGAATAGTCATATTTATATCAGACAAGATAGATTTTAAACCAGACTATAACAAGAGATGAAAAGGGCACTATATCATAATAAAGGGGACTATCCCACAAGATCTTACAATTACAAATATTTATACCCCCAAATTGGGACCACTCAAATATATAAAACAATTAATAAGAAACATAAAGGAACTCGTTGATAATAATACAATAATAGCAAAGGACTTTAACACCTCACTTAACGTCAATGGACAGATAATCTAAGCAGAAAATCAACAAGGAAACAATAGCTTTGAATTACACACTGAACTACATGGACTTAACAGATATATTCAGAACATTTCATCCTAAAGTGGCAGAATACACATTCTTTTCAAGTGTACATGGGACATTCTTCAGAAGAGATCACATACCACGTCACATATCAGGCCTCAACAAATACAGAAATTGAGATCATACCATGCATATTTTCAGACCACAATGCTATGAAACTTGAAGTCAACCACAAGAAAATATATGGAAAGACCATAAATGCTTCCAGGTTAAATAATATCCTACTAAAGAATGAATGGGTTAACCAGGAAATTAAAGAAGAAATAAAACAATACGTGGAAAAAAATGATAATGAAACCACGACAGTCCAAAACCTTTGGGATGCAGCAAAATGGGTCATAAGAGGGAAGTATACAGCGATACAGATCTACCTCATGAAGCAAGAAAAATCTCAAACAACCTAATCTTACATCTAAAGGATCTAGAAAAACAATAGCAAATGAAGCCTAAAGCCAGCAGAAGAAGGAAAATAATAAAGAATAGAGCCTAAATAAATGATATGGAAACAAAAAGAACAGTATAACAGATCAATTAAATCAGGAGCTAGTTCTTTGGAAAAATTAATAAAACTAACAAACCCCTAGAGGGTGAGTTAAGTTGCCAAAGGAGTAGGGAACCCTAAGTTTTTTGGTCCCTGGAATTCAGCTAGATAGTCACCAAATCATTCTGAACACCTGCAAAGTCAATCAGAGATCTAAAAAAAGAAATGCTGCAATTCTACAAATAGAAAGTGACCACTTTTTGGAAAGTAGGAGGTGCAGAGACATGAATCCATGGGGATATATCGGAAGATACAGTGGAGGGGAGGAAACCTGCTTAAGGAGGCTAATGCAAAGTATTATAAGCAGTGGAGCACAAAACTGGAACCTGAAGTTGGTACAGTGGGGGAATTCCATGCCACAAATGTGCTCATGTAGTAAAATGAGGTGGAATCACAGGTGGGACAGCATGCTTTCAGGATCCCCAGGGTCACAAAACAAAACAAAACAAAACCCCAAAAAACAAACAAACAAAAAACAGAGGTGTCTGGGTGTGGCAAAGTTCCCAGGCTTCAGAGTGGGAAAGTTGGCTGGTAGCAGCAAATCTATGCATTGGCTTTCTGCTCTATGTTGCCATAAACTGCAAACCACTGAACTGTTGTTAGACTGCTCTCTGGCCAGCCAAAGGCAGAAGCATGAGGAGACCTCCTTCAATTCCCTGTGAGGAACAGCTTGAGTCCGTGCTGCAGAAGTTATTTAGTAAAAACTAGAGACTCAAAACTGAGTAGCATGTCTGATATAAAAATGTTAGATCAGAGGCTGTGTGAACACAGAAATATTACTCGTGGAAACCAGGGAGAAAAAAGTAATTGCTTGTCTGTGAGGGCTCACTGAAGAATGGGGGGTTGAAACTTACAGGTCCAGGACTAGATATCAGTGCTAAAAGCTTTCAGGGAGGGCAGCCCCGGTGGGCCCGCAGTTTAGCGCTGCCTTAGTCCAAGGTGTGATCCTGGAGACCCTGGATCGAGTCCCAAGTCAGGCTCCCTGCATGGAGCCTGCTTCTCCCTCTGCCTGTGTCTCTACCTGTGTGTGTGTGTGTGTGTGTGTGTGTGTGTGTGTGTGTCATAAAATAAAACCTTAAAAAAAAACTTTCTGGAAGAAAAATAGCACCACGTAGTGCAATCCAGAACCACTTACACTGAACTCCATCTGCTGGCACAGGGGGAGCAATTTGACCAGGGCAAGGACACCTGGGATTCAGTGCAATGGGCTCCTCCACCAAAAGACCAGCAGGAACAATGGGCTAGCATCAAGTTTACTGGTTATAAAGAACTGTAAAACTTTAGCCATTGGGGAAAAGAGTATATAGCGTTCATTTTTTATTATACTTTAGTCTTTCAGGTTTATCTTCAGCAATGTTTTTCAAACTTTCTCTTGTTTTTAATTTTAATTTATTTTTTATTGGTGTTCAATTTGCCAACATATAGAATAACACCCAGTGCTCATCCCATCAAGTGCCCCCCTCGGTGCCCATCACCCAGTCACCCCCCGCCCACCTCCCTTTCTACTGCCCCTTGTTCGTTTCCCAGAGTTAGGAGTCTCTCATGTTCTGTCTCCCTTTCTGATATTTCCTACTCATTTTTTTCTCCTTTCCCTTTTATTCCCTTTCACTATTTTTTATATTCCCCTAATGAATGAGAACATATAATGTTTGTCCTTCTCCGATTGACTTATTTCACTCAGCATAATACCCTCCAGTTCCATCCACGTTGAAGCAAATGATGGGTATTTGTCGTTTCTAATGGCTGAGGAATATTCCATTGTATACATGGACCATATCTTCTTTATCCATTCATCTTTCAATGGACACCGAGGCTCCTTCCACAGTTTGGCTATTGTGGACATTGCTGCTATAAACATCGGGGGGCAGGTGTCCCAGCGATTCACTGCATCTGTATCTTTGGGGTAAATCCCTAGCAGTGCAATTGCTGGGTCAAAGGGCAGATCTATTTTTAACTCTTTGAGGAACCTCCATACAGTTTTCCAGAGTGGCTACACCAGTTCACATTCCCACCATAGGGCAAGAGGGTTCCCCTTTCTCCACATCCTCTCCAACATTTTTGGTTTCCTGTCTTGTTAATTTTCACCATTCTCACTGGTGTGAGGTGGTATCTCATTGTGGTAGCATTTTCTCATCTGCGTGCTGGCCATGTCTATGTCTTCCTCTGTGAGATTTCTGTTCATGTCTTTTGCCCATTTCATGATTGGATTGTTTGTTTCTTTGGTGTTGAGTTCAAGAAGTTCTTTATAGATCTTGGAAACTAGCCCTTTATCTGATACGTCATTTGCAAATATCTTCTCCCATTCTGTAGGTTGTCTTTTAGTTTTGTTGACTGTATCCTTTGCTGTGCAAAAGCTTCTTATATTGATGAAGTCCCAATAGTTCATTTTTGCTTTTGTTTCTTTTGCCTTCATGGATGTATCTTGCAAGAAGTTACTGTGGCCAAGTTCAAAAAGGGTGTTGCCTGTGTTCTCCTCTAGGATTTTGATGGAATCTTGTCTCATAATTTTTTTTATTTTTATATATACATTATATATATTAACTTTGGTTTCTGTTCATTGTATATTGTCTTATTTTTGTGTGTATATATATTTATATTTTTTCTTTCTTTTCTATTTTGAGATCTAGTTTCTTTTAACAAAAAGATCAAAATACACTAATGATCTAGTTCATTGTTTTGCTCTGTTTTACTTTTTGTTTGATTTTTCTTATTTTGTTTTCTTCTGTTTTTTATTTCTAGCCTTGTTATTATTTTTGTCTTTTCTCTCTCTCTTTTCTATTCTTTTCTGGATATAATGATGAGAGAGAGAAGCAGACCCCAAAAGAAAGAACAGGAGGAAGTACTCACTGCCAGAGATTTAATCAAAATGGGTATAAGTAAGATGGGGGAAGTAGAATACAAAACAACAATTATAGTGATATTAGCTGGGCTTGAAAAAAAGCATAAAAACACTAGAGAATTTCTTACTGTAGAAATAAAAGAACTAAAATTCTAATCAGGATGAAATTAAAAATGCTATTTAGAAACTCCAACAACTAGGACAAACAAGTGAGAAGAGAGAATCAGTAATATATAATATAAAATGATGGAAAATAAGGACGTCAAGAAAAAGAGAAAAACAACTACTGGATCACAAAGGGAAACTTCAAGATATCAGGGATACCACGAAATAATGTCTAAATAATAGAGGTTCCAGAAGATAAAGAGAGAGAGACAGAAGGGGGCAGAAGGTTTGAGAAAATTTTAGCTGAGAACTTCCCTAATTTGGGGAAGGAAACTGACATTCCAGTTCAGGAAGCACAGAGAACCCCCATCAAAATAAATAAAAATAGGTCAGCACCTCAACATATAATAGTGAAGCTTGCAAATTTTAGAGATAAAGAGAAAATCCTGAAAGCAGGTCTGACAAGAGGTCCTTAACCTACAACAGTAGAAACATAAGGCTGGAAGCAGCCCTGTCCACAGGGACCTGGCAGGCCAGAAAGGACTGGCATGATATATTCAATGTGCTAAATGGGAAAAAATATGCATCCAAGAATCCTTTATCCAGTAAGGCTGTCATTCAGACTAGAAGGAGAAATAAAGAGTATTCAGGACAAAAGAAAGCTAAAGGAATTTGTGAACACTAAACCAGCCCTGCAAGAAATATTAAAAGGATCCTCTGAGCAAGGAGAGAGCCCAAAAGTAACAAAGACCAGAAAGGAACAGAGATAATCTACAGAAACAGTGACTTTACAGGTATTACAATGGCACTAAATTCATTTCTTTCAATAATTACTCTGATGTAAATGGACTAAATGCTCCAATGAAAGACACGAGGTATCATACCGGTTAATAAAACAAGATTGATTGATATGTTGTCTCCAACAAACTGATTTTAGATAAAAACGCCCCTCCATATTGAAAGTACGGGGTGTAGAACCATGAATCATGCTAAAGGACATCAAAAGAAAGTTGGAGTAGAAATCGTTATATAAGACAAACTAGATTTTAAATAAAAGACTGTAATAGTTGAAGAAGGACACTATATCATAATAAAAGGGTCTATCCAACAAGACCTAACAAGTGTAAATATTTATTCCCCTATTAGGAGCAGCCAAAATATAAACTAATTAGTAACAAAATTTAAGAAACACATTGATAATAATACAATAATAGGAGGGGATTTTAACACCCCATTCACAACAAAGGACAAATCATATAAGCAAAATATCAACAAGAAACAAGGGCTTTAAATGACATATTGGACCAGATGGACTTCACAGATATATTCAGAGTATTTCATCCTAAAGCAAGAGAATACACTTCTTCTGGCGCAGACACGGAACATTTTCCAGTGTAGATCACATATTGAGTCACAAATTAGACCTCAGGGAAGCCTAGGTGGCTCAACAGTTGAGCATCTGCCTCTGGGTCAGGGCGTGATCCCATGGTCCGGGGATCGAGTCCCACATCGGGCTCCCTGCATGGAGCCTGCTTCTCCCTCTGCCTACATCTCTGCCTCTCTCTGTGTGTCTCTCATGAATAAATAAATTAATTAAAAAAAATCAGGTCTCAACTGGCACAGAAAGATCAAGATTATATTCTGCAAATTTTCAGACCACATTGGTCTGAAACTGGAACTCAATCACAACAGAAAATTTGCAAGGAACATAAGTACATGGAGGTTAAAGAAAATCCTACTGGGGAATGAATGGGTTAACCAGGAAACTAAGGAAGAATTTTTAAAAATACATAGAAACAAATGAAAATGAAAACATGAAAGTTCAGAACCTTTGGGATGCAGCAAAGGCAGGCCTAAGAGGGAAGTATATAGCAATAAAGGTCTTTCTCAATAAATAAGAAAAGTCTCATATAGACAAGCTAACTTTACACTTAAAGAACTGGAAAAACAACAGCAAAAAAGCCCTAAATTAATCAGGAGAAGAGACATACTAAAGATAAGAGTATAAATCTATGGTATAGATTAAAAACAAAGGAGAACAAATCAATGAAGCAAGGAGCTGGTTCTTTGAAAGAATTAATAAGATGAATAAACCCCTAGTCAAATTTATCAAAAAGAAAGGAGAAAGGACCCAAATAAATAAAATCAAGAATGAAAGAGGAGAGATCACAACTAAAACTGAAGAAACACAAATAAATATAAGAGACATTTATGAGCAATTCATATGCCAAAAAATTAGGCAATCTGGGAAAAAATATAGATGCATTCCTAGAAATATACAAACCACCAAAACTGAAACAGGAGGAAATAGAAAACCTGAACAGACCCATAACCAGCAAAGTATTTGAAGCAGTAATCAAAAATCTCCCAATAAATGATGCCAGGACCATATGGCCTCCCAAGGGAATTCTATCAAACATTCAAAGAAGAATCAATATCTATTTTTCTGAAGCTGTTTCAAAAAATAGAAATGGAAGGAAACCTTCCAAACTCATTCTATGAGGACAGCATTACCTTGATAACAAATCAAATACCTCACAAAAAAAGGAGAATTATAGATCAATATCCTTGATGAACATGGATGTAAAAATTCTCACCAAGATACTAGCTAGCTAATAGGATCTAACAGTATATTAAAAGGGTTATTCAGCATGACCAATGGAGATTTATTCCTAGACTAAAAGGGTGTTTCAACATTTACAAATCAATCAATGTGGTATAGCACATTAATAAAAGAAAGGACAAGAACCATATGATTCTCTTAATAGATACAGAAAAATCATTTGACAAATGCAGCAAAGTTTCTTGATAAAAACCCTCTGCCATGAAGGAATAGAGGGGAACATACCTCAAAATCATAAAAGTCATATATGAAAAACCTACAATGCATATCATCTTTAGCTCTGTTTTTTCCCTAAGGTCAGGAGCACAACAAGGATGTCCACTCTCACCAGTGTTGTTCAACATAGTACTGTAAGTCCTAGCCTCAGTAATCAGACAACAAAAAGAAATAAAAGGTATCCAAATCAGCAAGAGTAGTCAAAGTTTCACTCTTTGCAAATGACAAGCTATTCTATGTAGAAAATCCAAGATTCCATCCCAAAATTGCTACTTATACAGGAATTTGGAAAGTCTTGGGATACAAAATCAATGCACATAATTCACTTACGTTTCTATATACTAACAATGAGGCAGAAAGAGAAATCAAGGAATCGATCCAATTTGCAATTGCACCAAAAACAATAAAATACTTAGGAATAACTCTAATGAAAGAGGTATAGTATCTGTATTCTGAAAACTATAGAACACTTATGAAATTGAGAAAGTCAAAAAGAAGTGGAAAAACATTCTATGCTCATGGATTGGAAGAACAAATAGTGTTAAAATGTCCAAGCTACCCAAAGCAATCTACACATTCAATGCAATCCCTATCAAGATACCATCATCGTTTTTCACAGAGCTGGAACGAACAATCCAAAATTTGTATGGAACCAGAAAAGACCCTCAATAGCCAAAGGAATCTTGAAAAAGAAAATCAAAGCTGGAGACATCACAATTCCAGACTTCAAGCTGTATTACAAAGCTGTGATCATCAAGACAGTATGGTATTGGCACAAAAACAGACACATTGATCAATGGAGCAGAACAGAGAACCCAGAAATGGATCCTCAACTCTATGGTCAACTAATCTTTGTCAAAGTAGAAAAGAATATCCAATGGAAAAAAAGACATTCTCTTTAGCAGATCATGTTGGGACAATTGGACAGCCACAATCGAAGAATGGAACTAGAACACTTCCTTACCCCATACACAAAAATAAACTAAAAATGGATGAAAGACCTAAATGTGAGTCAGGAATCCATCAGAATCCTAGGAGAACCCTGGCAGCAACCTCTTTGATCTGGCCCACAGTAACCTCTTGCTAGACACATTTTCAAAGGCAAGGGAAATAAAAGTAAATGAACTACTGGGACTTCATCAAGATAAAAAGCTTTGGCACAGCAACGGAAATAGACAATGGAATGGGATAATCTTACAGAATGGGAGAATATATGTGCAAATGTCTTATCAGAAAATTGGCTAGTAACCAAAATGTATAAAGAACTTTGCAAACTCAACATCCAAAACCAAAAAATTTTGTCAAGAAATGGGTAGAAGAAATGAGTAGACATTTCTCCAAAGAAGATATACAAATGGGCAACAGACACAAGAAAAAATGCTCAACTTCAGTCAGCCTCAGGGAATTACTAATCAGAACCATAATGAGATCACCTCACACCAGTCAGAATGGCTAAAATTAACAATTCAGGAAACAACAGATGTTGGCAAGGATGTGGAAAAAGGGGAAAATTCTAACACTGTTGGTGGGAACATAAACTGGTACAACCACTCTGGAAAACAGTATGGAGGATTCTCAAGAAGTTACCTGCAATTAAACTGCTAGGTATGTATTGAAAGGATTCAAATAGAGTTATTTTAGGGGCACATGCAACCAAATGTTTATAACACCATAGCTACAATAGCCAAATATGGAAAAAGCCTATATTCCTCAAAAGAGGAATGTTTAAAGAAGTGATATATATATATATATAATGTAATATATATAATTATATATATAATATATATAATCGAAGTGCTATTATATATAATATATGTTATATATAATATATATAATTATATATATAAAACAATGTTAATATATAATTATTTATATAACATATATATAACATATAATATTATATATATTATATATATAATGGACTAAGCCATCAAAAAGAATGAAATCTTGGCATTTTCAGTGATGTGGATGGAACTAGAGGGCATTCTGCTAAACAAAATAAGTGATTTAGAATAAGACAAATATCAGATGATTTCATTCATATGTGGAATTTAAGAAAAAAAACAGATGAATATAGTGGAAGGGAATGAAAAATAAAATAAGATGAAATAGAGAGGGAGACAAACTATAAAAGAGTCTTAATCATAAGAAGCAAATTCGGGGTTGCTAGAAGGGCGGTGAGTGAGGGAGATGGCATAACTGGGTAATGGGGATTAAGGAGTACACTTGATATGAGTGGTCAGTGTTATATGACACTAATGAATCATTAAATTCTCCCTCTGAATACACTATATGTTAATTAAATTGAATTAATTGTTTTTAAATTGACATATCCCTAAGTAAAACTATGGAAAAGAAACTGAAGGTTGCTGGAGGGGAGGTAGGCGGGGAGTTGGGGTAACTGAGTGATGGGAATGAAGGAGGGCACATGATGTCAGGAACACTGGGTGTTATATGCAACTGATGAATTCCTGAAATCTATATCTGAAACTAATGATATTCTATGTGTTGGCTAATTCAATTTAAGTAAAAATTAAAAAAAAAATAAAATAAAAAAAGAAAAAGAAGACCTAAAAAAATAAAATCACAAATGACACGAGAGATTCCAATCAACACCAAAAAATAAAAAAAAATTATAAAAGAATATTATGAAAAAGAATATGTCAACAAATTGGACTATCTGGAAGAAACGGATAAATTCCTAGAAACATAAAATATTGGAGGTGGGGCAAGATGGCAGAGGAGTAGCACCCCCAAGTCACCTGTCCCTACCAACTTACCTAGATAACTTTAAAATCATCCTGAAGACCTACAAATTCGGCCTCAGATTTAAAGAGAGAACAGCTGGAATGCTACAGTGAGAAGAGTTCCCGCTTCTATCAAGGTAGGAAGATGGAAAAAAATAAATAAAAAAGCATCCATTGGGGAGGGGCCCCCTCGAGGAGCCAGGCTAAGGCTGGGCAGCAAGAGCCTCCAGGACAGGAAAGCCCAGTCCCGGTGAAACAGGAACTTTACTAATCTTCCTGGATGGAAAGGCGCTGGCAGGGAATTTGGGCAGGTTCCCAGGAGGGGCGGTTGAGCCCCCAAGTTCCCGGGGTCACTAACAAAGGAAGTGAGCCCACCCCGGGGGAGAGCGTGCCACACACCGCGCGGGCCAAGCTCTGTAAACGGTGGAGCACGTGCCCGGCAGGGTTCTGGGAGCAGCTCAGGCAGTGTCTCCAGCAGCGGCTCCGTGCAGAGAGGGCTGCGAGGACCCGGTAGTGTGATTCCAGCGGCGCAAGCCCCGGGGACCAAGGCACAGAGGGACACAGCCCAGGATCCGGTGCTACCCTTGGGACAGGCAGAGTCCTGGAGGACACAGGACAGCGAGGAAACTCCTGCCACCAGGTGGACCCAAGCTGTGCAGATCAGGGCCACATGCCCCTGGAGCATCCAGGCCCCTGCAGACTGGGAAACTGCAGTAGTTACTGCTGGAGCTGACTCCAGGGCTGGAGAGTTGGCCTCTGCCACGGATGTTCCTCCTGGTGTCACCTTGTGCCTGAGATTGAGTGGGGCCGCCAGGGAACAGGGGCCTCACAGGATAAACAGCTCCCACTGAACCATGCACCTGGCAGGGGGCGGGGCAGTTCCCCCAGGTGCACACACCTGAGAATCAGCACAGCAGGCCCATCACCCAGAAAAAGCTAGAAGGACAGGGGAAGAGTTTTTAACCAAGCAGTGCTGGAAAGCTCCAAGGGAAGTCGAGGGACATACAGTATATAAAATCAGAGGATAACCCTCCTTGTTTTTTGTTTGTTTGTTCGCCCCCCTTTTTTCCTTCCCCTTTTCCTTCCTTTTTCCAGTACAACTCGTTTTTAGCCACTCTACACTGAGCAAAATGACTACAAAGAACAACTCACCACAAAAGAAAGAATCAGAAATAGTACTCTCTGCCACAGAGTTACAGATTTTGGATTAAAATTCAATGTCAGAAAGCCAAATCAGAAGCACAATTATAAAGTTATTGGTGGCTCTGTAAAAAAGCATAAAGGAATCAAGAGACTTCATGACTGCAGAATTTAGATATAATCAGGCTGAAATTAAAAGTCAATTAAATGACATGCATCCAAACTGGAGGTCATAACGATGAGGGTTAATGAGGTAGAAGAACGAGTGAGTGACATAGAAGACAAGTTGATGGCAAGGAAGGAAGCTTAGGAAAAAAGAAAAACAAAAGATCATGAGGAAAGGTTAAAGGAAATAAATGACAGCCTCAGAAGGAAAAATCTACGTTTAATTGCGGTTCCCGAGGGCAGTGAAAGGGACAGAGGACCATAAAGTGTATTTGAACAAGTCATAATGAGAACTTCCTTAACTAAGGGAGGGAAACAGGCATTCAGATCCAGGAGATAGATTGCTCCTTAAAATCAATAAAAAAACATTCAACATCCCGACATTTCATAGTGAAACTTGCAAATTCCAAAGATAAAGAGAAGATCCTTAAAGCAGCAACAGACAAGAGATCCCTAACTTATACGGGGAGAAATATCAGATTAACAGCAGACCTTTCCACAGAGACCTGGCAGGCCAGAAAGGGCTGGCAGGATATATTCAGGGTCCGAAATGAGAAGAACCTGCAGGCAAGAATACTTTATCCAGCAAGGCTCTCATTCAGAATACAAGGAGATAAAGAGCTTCTAACATAGGCAGAAACTGAAAGAATCTGTGACCTCCAAACCAGCTCTACAAGAAATATTAAGGGGGACTCTGTAAAAGAAAGAGGAAGTCCAAGGAAACAATCCACAAAAACAGGGACTGAATAGGTATCATGATGACACTAAATTCGTATCTTTCAAAAGTAACTGTGAACATGAATGGGCTTAATGACCCCATCAAAAGGCGCAGGGTTTCAGACTACATATAAAAGCAAGACCCATCTATTTGCTGTCTACAAGAGACTCATTTTAGACCTAAGGACACCTACAACCTGAAAATGAAAGGTTGGAACCATTTACCATTCAAATGGCCCTCAAAAGAAAGCAGGGGTAGCCATCTTTATATCAGACAAACTAAAGTTTATCCCAAAGACGGTAGTAAGAAATGAAGGGGCACAATATATCATATATAAAGGATCTATCCAACAAGAGGACCTAACAATCATGAATATTTATGCCGTGAAAGTGGGAGCTGCCAAGTGTATCAATCAATTAATAACCAAAGTTAAGGCATATTTAGATAATAATACACTTATACTTGGTGACTTGAATATAGCGCTTTCTACAATCAACAGGTATTCTAAGCACAACATCTCCAAAGAAACAAGAGCTTTAAATGATACACTGGACTAGATGGATTTCACAGATATTTACAGAACTTTATATCCAATCGCAACTGAACACACATTCTTCTCAGGTGCACATGGAACTTTCTCCAGAATAGAACACAACTGGGTCACAAATCAGGTCTTAACCGATACCAAAAGATTGTGATCGTCCCCTGCATGTTTTCAGACCATAATCCTTTGAAACAAGACTAAATCACAAGAAGAAGTTTAGGATTTCTAACAAGTGGAGGTTAAGGACCATCCTGCTAAAAGATGAAAGGGTCAACCAGGAAATCAGGGAAGAATTAAAAAGATTCATGGAAACTAATGAGAATGAAGATACAACCATTCAAAATCTTTGGGATGCAGCAAAAGCAGTCCTGAGGGGAAATACATCGCAATACAAGCATCCATCCAAAAACTGTAAAGAACTCAAATGCAAAAGCTAACCTTGCCCCTAAAGGAGCTTGAGAAAAAAACAGCAAATAGATCCTACACCCAGCAGAAGTTAATAAAGATTCGAGCCGAACTCAATGAAATGGAGACCAGAAGAACTGTGGAACAGATTAACAAAACCAGGAGTTGGTTCTTTGAGAGAATTAATAAGAAGGATAAACCATTAGCAAGCCTTATTAAAAAGAAGAGAGAAAAGGCTCAAATTAATAAAATCATGAGTGAGAAAGGAGAGATCACCACCAATACCAAGGAAATAAAAACGATTTTAAAAATTTATTATGAGCAGCAATACGCCAATAAATTAGGCAATCTAGAAGAAATGGACACATTTCTGTAAAACCAAACTACCAAAACTGGAACAGGAAGAAATAGAAAACCTGAACAGGCCGATAACCAGGGAGGAAATTGAAGCATTCATCAAAAACCTCCCAAGCCACAAAAGTCCAGAGCCAGACGGCTTCCCAGGGGAATCCTATCAAACGTTTAAAGAAGAAACCATACCTATTCTACTAAAGCTGTTCGGAAAGATAGAAAGAGATGGAATACATCCAAACTCGATCTATGAGGCCAGCATCACCTTAATTCCAAAACCAGACAAAAACCCCACCAAAAAGTAGAAGTATAGACCAATATCCCTGATGAACACCGATGCAAAAATTATCAACAAGATAGTAGCCAATATGAGCAGAAGAGTTAGCTCAGCTATTTAGCGCCGCCTTCAGCCCAGGGTGTGATCCTGGGGACCTGGGATCGAGTCCCATGTCGGGCTCCCTGCAAGGAGCCTATTCTCCATCTGCCTGTCTCTGTCTCTGTCTGTCTGTCTCTCTCTCTGAGTGTGTCTCTCATGAATAAAGAAATCTTAAAAAAAAGATACAAGCCAATAGGATCCAATAGAACATTAAGAAGATTATTCACCATGACAAAGTGGGATTTATCCCCGGGATGCAAGGCTGCTTCAGCACTCCTAAAGCAATCACTGTGATTGATTATATCAGCAAGAGAAAAAAACAAGAATCATATGATCATCTCAATAGATGCAGAGAAAGCATTTGACAAAATACAGCATCCATTCCTGATCAAAACTCTTCAGAGTGTAGGGATAGAGCGCACATTCCTCAACATCTTTTTTTTAATAATAAATTTATTTTTTATTGGTGGTCAATTGGCCAACATACAGAATAACACCCAGTGCTCATCCCATCAAGTGCCCCCCTCACTGCCCGTCACCCATTCATCCCCACCCCCTGCCCTCCTCCCCTTCCACCACCCCTAGTTCGTTTCCCAGAGTTAGGAGTCTTTATGTTCTGTCTCCCTTTCTGGTATTTCTTACCCATTTCTTCTCCCTTCCCTTCTATTCCCATTAACTATTATTTATATTCCCCAAATGAATGAGAACATATAGTGTTTGTCCTTCTCCGATTGACTCATTTCACTCAGCATAATACCCTCCAGTTCCATCCACGTTGAAGCAAATGGTGGGTATTTGTCGTTTCTAATGGCTGAGTAATATTCATTGTATACATAAAGCACATCTTCTTCATCCATTCATCTTTCGATGGACACAGAGGCTCCTTCCAGAGTTTGGCTATTGTGGACATTGCTGCTATAAACATCGGGGTGCAGGTGTCCCAGCATCTCATTGCATCTGTATCTTTGGGGTAAATCCCCAGCAGGGCAATTGCTGGGTCGTAGGGCAGATCTATTTTTAACTCTTTGAAGAACCTCCACACAGTTTTCCAGAGTGGCTGCACCAGTTCACATTCCCACCAAGAGGGCAAGAGGATTCCCTTTTCTCCGCGTCCTCTCCAACATTTGTGGTATCCTGCCTTGTTAATTTTCACCATTCTCACAGGCGTGAGGTGGTATCTCATTGTGGTTTTGATTTGTATTTCCCTGATGGCAAGTGATGTGAAGCATTTTCTCGTGTGCGTGTGGCCATGTCTATGTCTTCCTCTGTGAGATTTCTGTTCATGTCTTTTGCCCAATTCATGATGGATTGTTTGTTTCTTTGCTGTTGAGTTTAATAAGTTCTTCAGAGATCTTGGAAACTAGCCCTTTATCTGATACGCCATTTGCAAATATCTTCTCCCATTCTGTAGGTTGTCTTTTAATTTTGTTGGCTGTATCCTTTGCTGTGCAAAAGCTTCTTATCTTGATGAAGTCCCAGTAGTTCATTTTTGCTTTTGTTTCTTTTGCCTTCGTGGATGTATCTTGCAAGAAGTTACTGTGGCCAAGTACAAAAAGGGTGTTGCCTGTGTTCTCCTCTAGGACTTTGATGGAATCTTGTCTCACATTTAGATCTTTCATCCATTTTGAGTTTATCTTTGTGTATGGTGCAAGAGAGTGGTCTCGTTTCATTCTTCTGCATGGGGATGTCCAATTTTCCCAGCACCATTTATTGAAGAGACTTTTTTCCAGTGGATAGTCTTTCCTCCTTTGTCGAATATTAGTTGACCATAAAGTTGAGGGTCCACTTCTAGATTCTCTATTCTGTTCCATTGATCTATATGTCTGTTTTTGTGCCAGTACCACACTGTCTTGATGACCACAGCTTTGTAGTACAACCTGAAATCTGGCATTGTGATGCACCCAGATATGGTTTTCTTTTTTAAAATTCCCCTGGCTATTCGGGGTCTTTTCTGATTCCACACAAATCTTAAAATAATTTGTTCTAACTCTCTGAAGAAAGTCAATGGTATTTTGATAGGGATTGCATTAATCGTGTAAGTTGCCCTGGGTAACATTGACATTTTCACAATATTAATTCCTCCAATCCATGAGCATGGAATATTTTTCCATCTCTTTGTGACTTCCTGAATTTCTTTCAGAAGTGTTCTATAGATTTGGGGTATAGATCCTTTACCTCTCTGGTTAGGTTTATTCCTAGGTATCTTATGCTTTGGGGTGCAATTTTGGAGAATGTTCCAGGATGTAAAGTTCTGTAGATATCTGTGAAATCCATCTGGTTCAGTGTATCATTTAAAGCTCTCGTTTCTGGGGCAGCCCCAGTGGCTCAGCAGTTTAGCGCTGCCTTCAGCCCAGGGCGTGATGCTGGAGACCAAAGATCGAGTCCCACGTCGGGCTCCCCACGTGGAGCCTGCTTCTCCCTCTGCCTGTGTCTCTGCCTCTCTCTCTCTCTCTTTCTGTCATGAATAAATAAATAAAATCTTAAAAAAAATAAATAAAGGTCTCGTTTCTTTGGAGATATTGTGTTATGAGACCTATCGAGTGTAGAAAGCGCTAGACTGAAGTCACCAAGTATAAGTGTATTATTATCTAAGTATGTCTTAACTTTGGTTATTAATTGATTGATACATTTGGCAGCTCCCACATTTGGGACATATATATTGAGGATTGTTAAGTACTCTTGTTGGATAGATCCTTTAAGTATGAGATAGTGTCCCTCTTCATCTCTCACTACAGTCTTCGGTGTCAATTTTAGTTTATCTGATATAAGGATGCCTACCTGTGCTTTTTTTGAGGACCATTTGAATGGTAAATGGTTCTCCAACCTTTCATTTTCAGGCTGTAGGTGTCCTTCTGTCTAAAATGAGTCTCTTGTAGACAGCAAATAGATGGGTCCTGCTTTTTTATCCAGTCTGACACCCTGCGCCTTTTGATGGGGTCATTAAGCCCGTTCATGTTCACAGTTACTATTGAAAGATATGAGTTTAGTGTCATCATGATATCTCCTCAGTCCTTGTTTTTGTGGATTGTTCCACTCAACTTCTTCTTAAAGGGGAATTTTAAGAGTCCCCCTTAAAATTTCTTGCAGAGCTGGTTTGGAGGTCACATATTCTTTCAGTTGCTGCCTGTCTTGGAAGCTCTTTATCTCTCCTTCCATTTTGAATGAGAGCCTTGCTGGATAAAGTATTCTTGGTTGCATGTTTGTCTCATTTAGGACCCTGAATATATCCTGCCAGCCCTTCCTGGCAGGCCAGGTCTCTGTGGAGAGGTCTGCTGTTACCCTAATACTCCTCCCCATAAAAGTCAGGGATTTCTTGTCTGCTTTAAGGACCTTCTCTTTATCTTTGGAATTTGCAAGCTTCAATATTAAATGTCGAGGTGTTGAACGGTTTTTATTGATTTTAGGGGGAGATCTCTCTATTTCCTGGATCTGAATGCCCGTTTCCCTCCCATATTAGGAAAGTTTTCATCTATGATTTGTTCAAATACATATTCTGGACCTCTGCCCCTTTTGGCGCCCTCGGGAACCCCAATTAAATGTAGGTTTTTCTTCCTCAGGCTGTCACTTATTTCCCTTAATCTATCCTCATGGTCTTTTAATTGTTTGTCTCTTTTTTCCTCAGTTTCCCTCTTTGCCATCAACTTGTCTTCTATGTCACTCACTCCTTCTTCCACCTCGTTAAACCTTGTCGTTAGGACTTCTAGTTTGGATTGCATCTCATTCCATTGATTTTTAATTTCTGCCTGATTAGCTCTAAATTCTGTAGTCATGAAGTCTCTTGAGTCCTTTATGCTTTATTCTAGAGCCACCAGTAGCTGTATAATAGTGCTTCGGAATTGGCTTTCTGACATTGATTCGTAATACAGATTTTGTAACTCTGTGGGAGAGAGAACTGCTTCTGTTTCTTTCTTTTGAGGTGAGGTTTTCCTTCTAGTCATTTTGCTCAGTGCAGAGTGGCCAAAAAGAAGTGTTGGAAAAGGAGAAAAAGAGAGGAGAGAAAGAAGGAAAGAAAAGAGAGAAAGAAAAAAGAAAAAAGGAAGAAAAAAAGAAAAAAAGAGAAGAAAAAGAGAAAAAAAGGGCGGGGGAAGCAAACAGTAATCAAAAAGCAAAAAAATAAAAATAAAAATAAAAATAAAGAAAAAGAAAAAAAAAAAAAAACCATGGGGAGTATCTTCTGATTCTGTATGCTTAAGTCCCTTGAATTCCCCTGGAACTTGTCAGTCTAGCTAGTCTTCTGGGAGAGGGCCCTGTTGTGGTGATTTTCAGGTGTTAGCACTTGGGGGAGCTGCTCTGCCCCCTGCCTGGTGCAGGGCTCAGTGGGGGTTGTTTACCCCATGAGGCCCCAGGAGGAACAACCACAGTGGCGGCGGCCAGCTCTGGAGCCCTGGATTCAGCTCCTGCAGTAACTACAGAGCTCTCCGCCTGCAGGGGCCTGGATGCTCTGGGGCGGGGCGGCTGATCTGCTCAGCTCGGGGCAGGAGCGTCCTTGCTGTCCTGGTCCCTCCTGGCCTCTGCCTGTTCCAGGGGGGAGGTCGGATCCTGGGCTCAGTCCCCAGCGACCTGTGCTCCCGGGCCTGCTCTGTTGAGATTCGTGCTCCCTGCCACCGAGCAGCCCCCTCCGCGGAGCCGCCGCCCAAGCCCCTCCAAGCTGCTACGGGGTCCAGCCGTGTGCGCGCTGCAGCCCTTTAGGGAGTTCCCACACTCTCCCCGGAGCGCAGGTGTCTGTTAGTGTCCCAGGCAGCCTGAGGGCATCCCCGCACTCCTGGGGTCTTTCTCTAACTCCTTGGGAGTGCCTCCTGCCCGGGAAGATTGGTGAAGCTCCTGCTTCTCTGGGTTGGTGCTTCCCTGTCTTGGGGGGCACTCGCCGGCCTTAGCCCGGCTCCTCTTGGGGCCCCTCCCCCTTGGATGCCTTTTGTTTCTTTATTTCTTTTTTCCCCGTCTTCCTACCTTGATGGAAGCATCAACTCTTCACACTAGCATTCCAGCTGTTCTCTCTTTAAATCTCAGGCCAAATTCATAGATTTTCAGGATGATTTGAAGGTTATCTAGGTAATTTGGTGGGGACAGGTGACTTGGGGACCCTACTCTTCCACCACCTTGCCCCTCCCTCTCTCCCCCTCAGCATCTTAAAAGCCATCTACGAAAGGCCCACAGCAAATATCATTCTCAATGGGGAAGCACTGGGAGCCTTTCCCTTAAGATCAGGAACAAGACAGGGATGTCCACTCTCACCACTGCTATTCAACAGAGTACTAGAAGTCCTAGCCTCAGCAATCAGACAACAAAAAGAAATAAAAGGCATTCAAATTGGAAAATAAGAAGTCAATCCCTCCCTCTTCGCTGATGACATGATACTTTACGTAGAAAACCCAAAAGATTTGCTGTCTATAGGAGACTCATTTTAGACCTAAGGACACCTATAGCCTGAAAATGAAAGGTTGGAGAACTATTTACCATTCAAACGGTCCTCAAAAGAAAGCAGGGGTAGCCATCCTCATATCAGATGAATTAAAGTTTATCCCAAAGACGGTAATAAGAGATAAAGAGGGACAGTATATAATACTTAAAGGATCTATCCAACAAGAGGACCTAACAATCATGACTATTTATGTCCCGAATGTGGGAGCTGCCAGGTGTAGCAATCAATTAAAAACCAAAGTTAAGACATAGATAATAATACACTTATACTTGGTGACTTGAACACAGCACTTTCTGTAATCCAAAGATCTTTTAAGCACAATATCTCCAAAGACACAAGAGCTTTAAATGATACACTGGACCAGAAGGATTTCACAGATATTTACAGAACTTTACATCCAAACCCAACTGAATACACATTCTTCTCACGGGCACATGGAACTTTCTCCAGAATAGATGACATACTGGGTCACAAATCAGGTCTTAACCAATACCAAAAGATTGGGATCGTCCCCTGCATGTTTTCTGACCATAATGCTTTGAAACTAGAACAAAACCACAAGAAGAAGTTTGGAAGGATTTCAAATTCGTGGAGTTTAAAGACCATACTGCTAAAAGATGAATGGGTCAGCCTGAAAATCAGAGAAGAATTAAAAAGATTCATGGAAAATAATGAGAATGAAGATACAACCGTTCAAATCTTTGGGATACAGCAAAAGCAGTCCTGAGGGGGTAATATATCGCAATACAAGCATCCATTCAAAAACTGGAAATAACTCAAATGCAAAAGCTAACCTTGCACCTAAAGGAGCTGGAGAAATTACAGCAAATAAAACGTTCACCCAGCAAAGAAGAGAGTTAATAAATGCTGGAGCAGAACTCAATGAAATAGAGACCAGAAGAAGTGTGGAACAGATTAACAGAACCAGGAGTTGGTTCTTTGTTTTTTTTTTTTTTTTTTTTTTTTATTCTTTGAAAGGATTAGTAAGATAGAGAAAAAATTAGCCAGCCTTATTAAAAAGAAGAGAGAAAAGGCTCAAATTAATAAAATCATGAATGAGAAGGGAGAGATCACCACCAACACCAAGGAAATAAAAACGATTTTAAAAACTTATTATGAGCAGCAATACGCCAATAAATTAGGCAATCTAGAAGAAATGTGTCCATTTCTGGAAAACCACAAACGACCAAAACTGGAACAGGAAGAAATAGAAAACCTGAACAGGCTGAACAGGCTGATAACCAGGGAGGAAATTGAAGCAGTCATCCAAAACCTCCCAAGACACAAAAGTCCAGGGGAAGATGGCTTCCCTGGGGAATCCTATCAAACGTTTAAATAAGAAACCATACCTATTCTACTAAAGCTGTTCCGAAAGACAGAAAGAGATAGAATACTTCCAAACTCAATTTATGAGGCCAGCATCACCTTAATTCCAAAACCAAAGACCCCACCAAAAAGGAGAATTATAGATCAATATCCCTGAGGTACACATATGCAAAAATTCTCAACAAGGTACTAGCCAATAGGATCCAACAATACATTAAGAAGATTATTCACCATGACCAAGCGGGATTTATCCCCAGGATGCAAGTGTGGTTCAACACTCGTAAAACAATCACTGTGATAGATCATATGAGCAAGAGAAAACACAAGAAGCATATGATCCTCTCAATAGATGCAGAGAAAGCATTTGACAAAATACAGTATCCATTCCTGATCAAAACTCTTCAGAGTGTAGGGATAGAGGGAACATTCCTTAGCATCTTAAAGTCCACCTACGAAAGGCCCACAAAAAATATCATTCTCAATGGGGAAGCATTGAGAGCCTTTCCCCTAAGATCAGGAACATAACAGGGATGTCCACTCTCACCACTGCTATTCAACAGAGTACTAGAAGTCCTAGCCTCAGCAATCAGGCAACAAAAAGAAATAAAAGGCATTCAAATTGGCAAAGAAGAAGCCAAACTCTCCCTTTTCGCAGATGACAGGATAGTGTACAGAGAAAACCCAAAAGACTCCTCCCTAAGATTGCTAGAACTGACAGCAATTTGGCAGTGTGTCAGGATACACAATCAATGCCCAGAATTCAGTGGCATTTCTATACACTAACAATGAGACTGAAGAAAGAGAAATGAAGGAGTCAATCCCATTGAAAATTGCACCAAAAGCAGAAGATACCTAGGAATACACCTAACTGAAGAGGTAAAGGATCTATACCCTAAAAACTACAGAAAACTTCTGTAAGACATTGAGGAAGACACAAAGAGATGGAAAAATATTCCATGCTCATGGATTGGAGGAATTAATATTGTGAAAATGTCAATGCTACCCAGGGCAACTTACACGATTAATGCAATCCCTATCAAAATACCATGGACTTTCTTCAGATAGTTGGAACAAATCATCTTAAGATTTGTGTGGAATCAGAAAAGACCCCGAATAGCCAGGGGAATATTAAAAAAGAAAACCATAGCTGGGGGCATCACAATGCCAGATTTCAGGTTGTACTACAAAGCTGTGGTCATCAAGACAGTGTGGTACTGGCACAAAAACAGACACATAGATCAATGGAACAGAACAGAAAATTCAGAAGTGGACCCTCACCTTTATGGTCAACTAATATTCGACAAAGCAGGAAAGACTATCCACTGGAAAAAAGACATTCTCTATAATAAATGGTCCTGCAAAAATTGGACATCCACATGCAGAAGAATGAAACTAGACCACTCTCTTTCACCATACACAAAGATAAACTCAAAATGGATGAAAGATCTAAATGTGAGACAAGATTCCATCAATATCCTAGAGGAGAACACAAGCAACACTCTTTTTGAACTTGTCCACAGCAACTTCTTGCAAGCTACATCCATGAAGGCAAGAGAAACAAAAGCAAGAAAGAATTATTGGTATTTCATCAAGATTAGAAGCTTCTGCACAGCAAAGAAACAGTCAACAAAACTCAAAGACAACCTACCGAATGGGAGAAGATATTTGCAAATGACGTAGCAGATAAAGGGCTAGTATCCAAGATCTATAAGGAACTTATTAAACTCAACAGCAAAGAAACAAACAATCCAATCATGAAATGGGCAAAAGACATGAACAGAAATCTCACAGAGGAAGATTTAGAGCATGGCCAACAAGCACATGAGAAAATGCTCCGCATGACTGGCCATCAGGGAAATACCAATCAAAACCACAATGAGATACCACCTCACACCAGTGAGAATGGTGAAAATTAAAAAGACAGGAAACAACAAATGTTGGAGAGGAAGTGGAGAAAGGTGAACCCTCTTGTCCTGTTGGTGGGAATGTGAACTGGTGCAGCCACTCTGGAAAACTGTATGGAGGTTCCTCAAAGAGTTAAAAATAGATCTGCCCTACGACCCAGCAATTGCACTGCTGGGGATTTACCCCAAAGATACATATGCAGTGAAACGCCGAGACACCTGCATCCCAATGTTTATAGCAGCAATGTCCGCAATATCCAAACTGTGGAAGGAGCCTCGGTATCCATCGAAAGATGAATGGATAAAGAAGATGTGGTCCATGTATACAATGGAATATTACTCAGCCTTTAGAAATGACAAATACCCACCATTTGCTTCGACGTGGATGGACCTGGAGAGTATTATGCTGAGTGAGATAAATCAATTGGAAAAGGACAAACATTATATGATCTCATTCATTTGGGGAATATAACATTTAGTGAAAGGGAATAAAGGGAAAGCAGAAAAAAATGAGTGAAAATATCAGTGAGGGTGACAAAATATGAGAGACACCTACTTCTGGGAAATGGACAAGGGGTAGTGGTAGGGGAGGTGGGTGGGTGGTTGGGGTGACTGGGTGATGGGCACTGAGGGGGGCACTTGGCAGGATGAGCACTGTGTGTTATGCTATATGTTGGCAAATTGAACTCTATTTTAAAAAATTAAAAAGAAAAAGAATCAGTGATAATGTGGAACTCAAACCCAATTTCTCTTTCCCCTAGGGCAACTTCAAATTAATATAAAAATGATTATGTGCTGATTTTTGTACTTTCACTGAGAATATCACAAATTTTGGGAAGAAATTGCCTCTTAATGATCTTTATTAGCCCAAATTACAAATACTGACAATAAATATAAAAGGCATCCTCTTCTTAACTCTGCCTATTTATCTACATTGTGTCTTTTATGCTCGTTTGTTATAGAAGCATTAAAAAAAACATAGAATGTGAGAGCTGCATTGAATATTTGTGATGTCTCATTATGTCACAGCAAAACCTGAGATCCAGAGATGTAAAATTTATCACAGGGGGAGGCCAGGAGGACCATTTAGCCTGGAGTCTCACTTTCACTAAGGGCTCCAAGTTTAGGTATTTGAGATATTCTCCAAAACGTTTGATTACTGCATTTTTGCATGATGATGGCTTTATTTTGAAAAATAGACACATGTAAAATTCATTGCAATTTTTCTAAGCTTGTTGTCTCATTTTGTACTTTTTAATATATACCAGGAGATGCCTTGAGAGTGACCTTCCCATGATTGTCAAGAAACCTAGTAGCAGAACTGACACCAGAACCCAGATTTGCTAATCCATAGTCAGAGTGCTTTCTGCTACACCATACTGCTTCATAAGAGCCAGTTGCTGGCCTTTTATAAGTTAAGTTAATTCATCTTTATCTACAAATTTGAATCCTCTGTCCAAAAAGAACCACCCACACCACTTAAACTCACCAGTTCATCACTAGGCCTACTCTCTCTAATACTGTCTTTTCTCCCTGCCATACCCAAGCAAACAGTTGACCACCATCTTAATAATAAGTCCCATTTCTTGAGAATCTCCTATGTGCTATGCACTTTATCTGTGTTAATTCACATCCATAAAACAATCCTGCAATACTATTTTCATTTTACGGATGACTGAACAGAGAGAGGCTAAGAGAGGTTTATCTAAGATTATGCAGCTAAATAAATGGTATACCTGGAATTTAAAACCAAGTTTATCTGACTGCAAACTGTGCGTTCTGCCCACTTTACCTAATATTACTCTTTAACTCATGCATAATGACTCTGGGAGGACATATATAAGGATCAAGGCAAAATCACCTTCTTTATAGAGCATTCAGCTTGTCAAGAATAAAACAGCTGGTAGCTGGGATTTAATGATCTGACAGACACTTTCTCTGCAGTTCTACCCTGTCGGCCAGTCCTCTAATAGAAACTCTTCCTGAAAACCCAGAAGCTACTTACTTGACCAAATGTCTTATAAGAAGTTCCAGCATCTCTCGGTTCTTTTCAGGTAGCTTATATACCAGGGAGTGAATGGCTCCCAGGCGGTAATCCAGGTTGTCAGACTCTGAGAGAGAACAGAGAGAGATAGTTTTGCCTTTTGGGCAACTGGATCAATCAAACTTTCATATATACACACAAACATACACACACACACACACACACACACACACACACAATCAGAAACACAGAGAGATGAAATGAAACAGAGATAAACAGGTACAGAGAAACAATGGCAATGAGAGACCAAGAAAAAAAAGACACTGAGATGGAGAGAAAGACAAAGAGACCAAAATGCAAAAAGAGGGATAAAAACAAAGAAATAGGCCTAGAAAAAATGAAAAACAAAAAGAAGAGAGATCAGAAAGACAAGAACATAAGACCATTTCTGAGGAAGTCATAGTTCTAGGTACATCAGGATGTTCTAAAGTTCCACATGTAAACTTCCATTGGAAACTCTTGCCCATCCATCTTTTTGTGGTGCTGGGACATATACTGCTACCTCTAGGTTTATGTAAAAATCACTGAGACAGCTCAGAGTAAGGATCAAAGGTCCCATTCCTCAACAACAATTCATTATGAGGTCAAGTCCTCTGAATATTTTCCTGCACACCACAGACAGCACAGAGTAGTAGAAGGGCCATGTAGAGATAGGGAGGGATACTCATACAGTGGCTTTAGCCAAAACTTTTAATACTTCTTCAGCTGCCAAGTTTTGGGTTGATTCTATATGCCTTATTCCTTGTGGAATGCTTCACCTTCACTTTCAGTTTTATCATCTAGAAAATATGATTCTAGCACTAATAGATTAGGAGTAATAATTCATTCACAGCACAAATGGAAAGCATTTGAAAAGGAAAAGTTATGAAAAAAGCTAAAACAGCAACTATAATGGAACCATTTTGCTGTTCCCTAGTTATGTGAGCCAATGCTCTTCTTGTTCTGATGAAAGAGGCACAGTTGATAAAGCCTTCTCATCTGTCACATCCCTCATGTTAGCCAGTTTTCTCCAATTTACTCAACCTACATTGATTTATGGAAAATAGTGAAACACTTTAGCTAGACAGCAAGCAAGAATACTCTCACTTGGAAGTGGATGAAATCTATGGATAGGTTTGTTTTTCCCCCCTCACTTTCTCTCAAGAAATTTTCTAGGTTCATTGCCGTGAACATCATTAAGAAGTGAAGACAACACAATTAACTAGTAACATAAATACTTACTGGCAGCAGAGACCAGATCTTTGTGAAGTCTATAGGTCATGACAGGTTCAGAAAGATTCCTGAAATTAATGAAGACTGTAAGTTCCTTTGGGGAGGAAATAACCAGGCATTGTATTTTCAGTTCCGCGGGCAGCAAGGCTTAAGTTTCTGATCCCTATTGCTTAGTGTGACTACATGCATTTCTCTCTTCACCTGAAACTTTGTCAGAGGGATGTTAGTTACCTGAAACTTTGTCAGAGGAATGTTAGTTACTAGTTACTTACTAGTAATTCAATAAAATACCTGCAAAAGTATAGGCCAATTGGTCTGGCAAGGTCTGTAATTAATTCCCAAAAGTGAAAGGAGTCACAAACCAGTCCTGAAAAATTCCATAGTGGACCCACTCTGAATGCTGCTATAAAGTCCTCACAGTTTGATAGTTCCTTAGTTTTCAAACTGTGAGATGGAGCAGTTATCCAAATCCCAGTTTAATATAAGAGGAGAAAATTGAGGCCCAAAAGATTTCTTTATTTAGTAAAAAAAAAAATATTGGCTGAGCACCTACATTACTTGAGATTGTGCCAGATATTTGGGATCCAGAGATGAGTAAGATAGACCCCAAACCTTCAAGGAGCTAACAGTCTAGTTGAGAAGCATGCCATATACAAAATTTGCAATGTAAAAGGATGAATGTGATGATAAAATAAAGTTAGGTGGTGGTGGCTCGGAAAAAAATATAATCCCCTTATAATAATAGTAAATGCTTCACTGTTCTAAGTGATTTGCATATATTTATTTACTATTTTAATCCTCATGACAACCATGTAACATATTGCTATTATCTCCATTTTATAAATGGGGAAACTGAAGTTCAGAAAAGTTAAATAATTCATCCAAGGCCTCATATAGCCAGTAAGTGACAGAACTAGGCAGTCTGTCCTGAGTCTATGCTCTTAATCACTGTTATACTTACTGTTTCCCACTGCTATTATTGTAGCAGTTAAGAGATAATAAAGGCCTAAACAAAAATAGTGGCATCGGAGATAGAAAGAAATGATGAAGTAAATTATTTAAAAGACATTAAAGACAGAACTTCTTTAAATGATTGGGTATACTGGTGAGGGAGAAGTCATCTGATTTGGGATACTGGATGGAACAGAAATGGATTCAGAAGGAAGTGGAGATGCTAAGCCAGAGGGACTTTTGGGGTAACCAAAGGGAGAGGTCTATTAGGTAGATGGATAGAATGCCCTTCCAGATCTGAGAAGTAAATAAGAAAATCACAAACCTAGGTGAATGGTTAAAACCACAGAACAGATACCACTGCTCAAGGAGAGATGGCCAACTCATAGCCAACAGCTACATGAGGCTCTCCATGTATTATTTGTCCAGAATAGTATATAAAAAAGAAATGGAATTGTATCATTATCAGACTATAAGAAATTGAGGTATTTCACATAAAAATCTGTATTTTCTCCCTCTCTTGAAAAAATTGAAAGATCTGGCTATATTGGGCCTATATGGTTATTTGTGGAAGTAAATAATATTGCTGATTATATATAAACAAAGGGACCATCATGCAAATACAGGTTCAATAAGCAATGTTTTAATATGAAAGTACTCCACTTCATTCATTTTTCATGTCCTGGTCCCTGTGGATATTTGAATTTTACATCCCTCTGTTATAGTAAAAAGAGAAGAGAATCCTGGGAAATATCAGGTAGAAAGTTCACAAAGAAGACTGCTAAAAATGGCCAAAAAGGTATGAGGAAAGCCAAAAGCAAGTGATAAAGTAGAATCCAAAAGAGGAGAAAGTTTCAAGGAGGACTTGTTAACAGCTTCAAATGCTACAAAAAAAAAAAAAAACTTCAAGTAAGTTAAAGACTGATAATTGTCCATTGTGTTTATAATTGAGGGAATAACTAGTGATCTTGGCAAGAGCAGTGGCAGTAGAGCAGAGTTGGGAGGGAGATTGAAATGGGAGCAAACTGGGAAGTTAAGAAGTAGAGACCCTGAGTGTATATTACTTCATATACTGAAGCTTGGAGAAGAAGGCATGAAGTATCTGCCTATTAGGCAATCTCATCAAGCTCCTGCCTTCCAATTATCATCTATATTATCAATGATTCACAAATCTTTAGCTCAAGCTCAAAATTCTTCTCTGAATTCATTCTCATATAGGTAGTTGCTGACTTAATATCTTGCCCCAATTTCTTCAGGGAACCCAAATTTGACATATCTAAAGCCCAACTTGTCATCTCACTTACATCTAGTCTTTTTCTTCTGTTTCTCAAATCTGTAAATGTATGGCCACCATTTGGATGTATGGGCCAGAAACATGGAAGTAACTCCTTGATCTCCATCTCCCATTCTCAGATATAAATTTATTCATTAAATTTCTTGAATATGCTTACTTCCACAATCTATACTGCTACTCCCTAGCTCAAGCAGAAGCATCATTTCTTTCATGGACCACAGCAATAGCCTACTAATTGGTTTCTACCTCTACCTATTTTGATTCCCTCTAATAGCTCTCTATTTTTTTTTAATTTTTTTAAAATTTATTTATTTATTTATTTATGATAGTCAGAGAGAGAGAGAGAGAGAGAGAGAGGCAGAGACACAAGCAGAGGGAGAAGCAGGCTCCATGCACCGGGAGCCCGATGTGGGATTCGATCCCGAGCAATCTCTATTTTTTAATGAAAATCTCATCATGTAATCTGCTTAGAATCTCTCAATTCATTCTCATTCCTTTTAAAATAAATCCGACTCCAATTCTTACAATGACCCATATGATCTTGCATGATCTGGCTCTTAATATCTCTCCCTCGCTCTGTCAATACTCTGTCTATACTGGTAGATGTGGTTTCTTGATGGTGTCATTCTCTCTTGTGCTTCAAGGCCTTTGCATATTCAATTCTCTCTGTCTGGAACTGCCTCCTCTCAGCTAACTCCAAGTTATAATTCAAACCTCAGTTCAAACAACAACCAGAATATATGCCTTCATAGCACCTTGCACCTTTTCTTCAGAGTACTTATTATGGTTTGTTATATTTGTATGATTATTTGTTTTTTTTCTGCCCTCCTAACTGGATTATAACCTTTTAAAATCCAGAGACCATATCTATTCAGAACCATATGCCTACTGCCCAGCATTACTGTCAATGCTGGGCAGAACCAATGCCTACTGTCAATTTCCTCATCTGTAAAATTAGTATGATACCACCTACTGTAATACGATTGTAAATATATACATATATATATAATCAATGTGAACAACTAAAACACTGCTTAGCACAGAATAAACCCTCTAACAATAGTACATTTCTTCTTTGCAGATGCCAGATAAACACTCCTGGAAAGAGCATTCATGTTTATATAAAGTTCTAAGATGATACTATAGCAGAAGGTCATTTAACAGCAATATACGGGACCCAACTTCTTTTGGATTAATGATATTCAAGTATCTATCCTAAATTCCCAAAGAGTAAAATAATTGAAAAAAAAAAGACATTTAGTAAATAAATTATGGTACATACCATTGGACATAAAGAATGGTAAGAAATGAATGAGTTTAAAAAGTATATGTCCCCCCTAAAAAAGTATATGTCCCAAATAATTTTGCATAATATAAATTTATGCCATTGAACTAAACGATATATTTATTACCACTGTGCATCATCAAATTTTGCTGCTAAGGTAAATTTTGTTTTCCTATTATTGTCATTTCATTCAGTTCTAACATTTGTATGGTTGTATTTTCCTGGTTTTTTAAGAATTTCTATTATATAGAATAAAGCATGAAATATGACACATAACACATGAACACATATTATGTTTGTATAAATACAATTTAATATTTCAAAATAATTATTCAACAATACATGTTTTTTTTTTTCAACAATACATGTTAACAAACTTGAATTATCCTATGTTCTGTTGTCACATTGTGACATCACTCTGTGCACAACGGCAAAATTTCCATTAATTTAAGGGTATGATTTTAAAAATAAACATTTTCTCCAAGAAATCATTTTTCAATAATAATTCTTCTATTTTGATGCTTCACTTGCCTAAATTCCCGGATTAAAGGTCTTCTAATGCACATTCTTTTTTCATGGAAATCCTTTTCACTCTTTTTCTTCAGCAATCCTATCTAATCTCCTGATACTGTGACCACATAAGCTCCAATCTCCATCCAAATTTCATTTAATTTCATTTCGACAATGAAAAACAAAGTCTCAAATTGTATCAGGCATACCTGAGGTAGAATTTCAAAGAGCTGGTTATTGTCTTAATATCCCAGTCACTAATATGAAAATCAACATCTCCTGGGCATTTAGGATCTATTTTGAGGAAAAAGGAAAAAAAGGAAAAAAGTTAATGCTCCAAAACTTCTTAATTTTTACCCTTTTAAAGGAAAAATAAAGTGGGACACCCAAGTGGTGCAGTGAGTTAATCATCAGACTCTTGGTTTCTGCTTGGGTCATGATCTCAGGGTCATGGGATAGAGCCTAGGGTTGGGCTCTGTGCTCAGTGCAGAGTATGCTTGGAACCCTTTCTCCATCTTGCTCTGCCCCTCCCACTATTCTCTCTCTCTCTAAAGTAAATAAGTAAAATATTTAAAAAAGAAAAAGAAAGTACATTATATTTTAAAAAGATAGTTACTCTACCCAGTTTTCAAGAGATGAAAATTCTGTACCACAAACACATCTCTGATGTCTCAAAAATCCCCTTGCATTCCAGACAGGCATGCAAGAAGCTTGGAAATAATTTCTTCCACCCAAATAATAAGAAAAAAAGTATAAAAAACTGAAAATCAACTCTGCTTAAACCCATCAGAGAACTGAGGTCATAAACAAACTACTGTACTAAAAACCAAAGAGAGACAGGCAGATCTAGGAAAAAAAAACTTATTACAGCAGAGGCCCAGGAGCAGAAAACTCCTTGGGAACCACTACAGGGTTGGAAAAACTTAATCTGCAATTGATAAATTGCTGGAAACTCAGTGTGGACAAGTTTGAGAGCTAAAAATTATAAGGGGGCCAGGGAGACTTGCATTCTTTTGTGAATTTTACCTCCAGGAGTCCTATCAGGTTGTCACAGTAAAGATCTGAGAAAAATTCACTCATGTTTCTGTGCTTCTTTTTATTAAAAGAAAGGACAGGGATCCCTGGGTGGCGCAGCGGTTTAGCGCCTGCCTTTGGCCCAGGGCGCGATCCTGGAGACCCAGGATCGAATCCCACGTCAGGCTCCCTGCATGGAGCCTGCTTCTCCCTCTGCCTATGTCTCTGCCTCTCTCTCTCTGTGATGACTATCATAAATAAATAAAATTAAAAAAAAAAAAAAGAAAGGACAAGAACCATATGACCCTCTCAATAGATGCAGAAAAAACATTTGACAAAATACAGCATCCTTTCTTGGTTAAAAAACTCTCAGCAGTGTAGGGATAGAGGGAACATGGCTCAATATCAGAAAAGTCATATATAAAAGACCCACAGTGAATATCATCCTCAATGGGGAAAAACTGAAAGCTTTTCCTCTAAGATCAGGAACATGACAGGGATGTCCATTCTCACCACTGTTGTTCAACATAGTACTACAATTCCTAGCCTCAGCAATCAGACAACAAAAAGGAAAAAAAAAAGGCATCTGAATCAGCAAAGAAGTCAAACTCTCACTTTTGGCAGATGACATGATTCTCTACTAGAAAACCCAAAAGACTCCACCCCAAAATTGCTAGAACTGATAGAATTCAGCAAATTCACAGATATAAAATCAATGCACAGAAGTCACTCGCATTTATATACACTAACAATGACACAGCCAGAAGAGAAATCAAGAAATTGATCTCATTAACAATTGCACCATAAACCTGATACCTAGGAATAAACCTAACCAGAGGATCTATATTCTGAAAACTCTAGAACACTTATGAAAGGAATTGAGGAAGTCAAAAAGAAATGGAAAAACATTCTATGCTCAAATGTCCATGCTACCCAGAGCAATCTACACATTCAATGAAATCCCTATCAAGATACCCTCAGCATTTTTCACAGAACTGGAACAATTCTAAAATTTGTATGGAACCAGAAAAGACCCTCAATAGCCAAAGGAATGTTGAAAATGAAAACCAAAGCTGGAGGCATCACAATTCCAGACTTCAAGCTGTATTAAAAGCTGTGATCATCAAGACTGTATGGTACTGGCACAAAAACAGACACATTGATCAATGGAACAATTAGAGAACCAAGAAAGGGACCCTCAACTCTATGGTCAACTAATCTTTAACAAATCAAGTAAGAATATCTAATGGAAAAAAGTCTCTTTAACAAATAGTGTTGGGAAAATTGGACAGATACTTGCAGAAAAATGAAATTGGACCTCTTTCTTACCCCATACACAAAAATAAACTCAGAATGGACAAAACCCCTAAATGTGAGACAGGAATCCATCAAAATCTTAGAGGAGAACACAGGCAACAACCTCTTTGGCCTCAGCTGCAGCAGCTTCTTGCTAGACATGTCTTCAAAGGAAAGGGAAACAAAAGCAAAATTGAACTATTGGGACTTCTTCCTTAATACAAAAAGCTTTGGCACAGCAAAGGAAACAGTTAACAAAACTAAAAGGAAATCCATGGAGTGGAAGAAGATATTTGCAAATGACTTATCAGAAAAAGGACCAGTATCCAAACTCTAAAGAACTTACCAAACTCAATACCCAGAAAACAAATAATCCAGTCAAAAATGGGCAGAAGACATGAACAGATATTTCTCCAAAGAAAACATACAAATGGGCAATAGACACATGAAAAAATGCTCAACTTCAGTCTGCATCAGGGAAATACTAATCAAAACCACAATGGGATAGCACCTCAAATAAGTCAGAATGATGAAAATTAGCAACTCAGGAAACAACAGATATTGGCAAGGATGCAGAGAAAGGGGAACCCTCTTACACTGTTGGTGGGAATGCAAACTGGTGCAGCCACTTTGGAAAACAGTATGGAGGTTCCTAAAAAAGTTCATAATAGAGCTACCCTACAACTCAGTAATTACAGAATATATTTATATATATATATATATATATATAAACACGGAATATTAGCCATCAAAAAGAATGAAGTCTTGCCATTTTCAGTGATGTAGATGGAACTAGAGTGTATCATGCTAAACGAAATGTCAGAGAAAGACAAATACCATATGATTTCACTCATATGTGGAATTTAAGAAACAAAAAAATGAACATAGGAGAATGGAAGGGAAAATAAAATGAGATAAAAACAGGGAAGCAAATCATTAGAGACTTAACTATAGGAAACAAACTGAGGGTTGCTGGAGGGGAGGTGAGTGTCGGGGGATGGGGCAATTGGGTGATCTACATAAAAAGCAAAGATTTTGTGTCTGACCTGGGGAATATTGTTAAATAAATGATGACAAAATTTCTTAGTTTATATTGTATGGATGCAAGTTATTGATGTAAGTGATCTAGAAATCATGTAAAATTCCTAAAAATCTGATACATCTTGGTATATCATTAGTCATAATTCTAGCAATTACCATAAAATGTCATATGTCACAGAAATAACCAAATTTTGTTGATAACCCTATTATAGTGAACTATCATCAGATCTTTAACCTTGGACATTTGTAAGTCTTTTACCATTTACAGACAGTTATTATTTACTCTGATGCTTTTGCAAAAGCATCTTTCATCTTTGGCGATTCATGAAAAGGATCTGACAATTACTCTAGAATACAGATTTCTGATAACTACCATTGTAAAACTGAATGGAGCAAGAATGTCCAGAACCACTGGAAAAACAATATTCAAGCAGAAAAACAATAACATAAGGATGAATAAACTGATGAGGATGATTATATTTAAAAAAAGTTTTTTCTTTGGACAGCCCGGGTGGCTCAGCGGTTTAGTGCTGCATTCAGCTCAGGGTGTGATCCTGGAGTCCTGGGATGGAGTCCCACATTGGGCTCCCTGCATGGAGCCTGCTTCTCCCTCAGCCTGTGTCTCCGCCCCTCTCTGTGTGTGTGTGTGTCTCTCATGAATAAATAAATAAATAATCTTTAAAAAAATGTTTTTCTTTGAAACATTGCTGGTTCCTTAATGTTTTCTTTTATCCACATTTAAGGAAAACTTTTTCTCTTTTTTCTTAAGCTATCTATGAATTAGAGGAATTTTGTAAAATATAGCTTTTTAAACAGAATTTACTTTTTTTCTCTCCCTGATTTCTCCAGAATTTGGAAAATTTTTTGTTCTTATTTTCAAGGCAATATAGTTATTTGAATAAGCTCAGTAAGAATCTGTTTTTTTAGGCACAACTGGAAACAATGGTTATGCTACCAATGTATTGACTGGAATGTTACATTTGAGAATATGCATAGACTCAGATATGAAGAAACAGCTTTAAAGAACTAAGGTTGACTTTATGGAGTCAAAAAAGTTCCTTGGAAAAATCAGCCTAGTACCTTGTTCCCAGCAGCCTAACCTGGTGAGTAAACGAGTTCACTTCCTGGTAGGCTCATGGACCTCAGAATATGTTGGGGGGCCTCATGAAGAGAGTAATTCATCCAAATCTAAAGGTATTCCAGAAGCCTGATAGTGAGTCTTTGGCTTGGTTTCTTAGTGTGGAGATGATTTTGAAAGTCCAATCTCAGATTTATGAAAAGTTCCAGCAAAGCAGAATTAAAAAGAGCCTATATAGTCAAACACTATATTTGCTTTGCTCATATAAATAATCAGGCCAGTATAATGAGACTAGACTTATTTTGCAAACAAATCAATCTCACTGGGATTATCTTTGATAGAAATGAGGGCCATTGTAGAGAAAATGAATGTGTCTGTAGAAAATTATAACACAACTCTGTAAATACTAAATTCTAGTCCAATTTATTGTCATTGAGATTTGGTTACATAACTCTACACTGAACTGGATTCTAAACTCTGCTAGTTTCCTCAATTATCCAGTCTATCAGCTACAATTTTTGAAATTAATATTTCAAATTTTCTCCCACCCTTCTATTCTGGGATTATTAGGAATAAAGAGTACTCTTGAACTTCCTTGAAAGGGACTGTACCAGGCCCCTCTCACTATCCAGACAGGAGTTAAACTTTAGGAACTTGAACCTTAGGTCCACAACTCCCAATTTTAAAAAGCTCCCCTAGACTTTTGGAGCTGCACATCAGCTGGAGGTCTAAAATTATTATTGACTAAGAACGTTCTTCCCCAGAAGTAGATGGCATCTTGAAGTAAATAGCTCTCCAAATATTGTAGATCAAGATCCTCATCTCCAATGGATGTCTTTATTCCTTTTGCCTTTCACTACTTGCATTTCTTGTTAATGCACAGGAAGACAAATCTCCTTAACTCTAGTGCCTATACCTTAATCGACTACTCAAGCAATAGCTGCCCAACAAAAATCCCCAGACTCTCTGGACAGAGTTGTTTTTGATAATAGGATAGCCCTTGATTACCTTTCTGCTGAGCAGGAAGGTGTTTGTGCCATGGTCCAAATCATATGCTGCACTTGGACTGACACTTCTGAGGACGTTGAGACTCAGCTACATGAGAATATTGAACAACTCACTTGGATTAAGAAAGCTTTAATGGGGTCTTTCTTTGACTTTCTTTGATTCTGATTGGTTTGAGTCTTAGGAACCATGGCTCCGAAGTACACTCCAGACATTGGGAATTACCTTGCTTATAATAATCATAGCACTCTCCCTGGTATACTGTATTGTCTCAAAAGCTTTAAACGCATGCTCACAGCTGCTAATCACCAAGAAAATGACTTCTCTAAGATTAGAATGTCAGAAAAGGAGCAAAGAGAATGACCAAGTTAAAGAATGTGAGCCTGATGTCATGATGTATGAATACTGGACAGATTCAGCAAAAACTAACAACACACACACACAAAGAAACACCTGTGAGCACTCCACTTCAGTAGCTGGAAGTAGCACTCATGCCTTAAATTTTGATCACATCTCTCAATTAGGCTGAGAGTCTGTTCAAAAGAGGTGGACTTCTTAAAAAAATATGACAATAGGCCCCAAAATGAAGTGACTTATGTTAAGCCCAACATAGCCCAAATTGAAACTTAATTATTATTTTGGGTTTCCTAGAGATGGAATTTTAAATCAGTCCATCAGGAATCATCTGATCGGCACTAGTTAGATTATATGTCTGATAGACCCCTGTCATCCCCTAAAGGAAAGTAACCTTGCAATAAGCAACCTACTTTTCCCAATATAACTTCCTGTTGCTGCTCCCATCTGCCTATTAAAGTAGTTCATTTTATACAGAGCCTTGCAGCTCTTTTCTATCTGATAGACTGAATGCTGCTCAATTCAAATGGATATTTCCTCAAATTAGCTCTTAAAAGTTTTAATATGCCTTAGTTTATGTCTTAGCAGTACTTGTACCTACCATGCAATGTAAAATTGTGAGTGCAAGTATAGACTGATCAATTTGTGAATTCAATTCTGAATGTATACTTATACTACAATGGGACATGCTGGGATCCCTGGGTGGCTCAGCAGTTTGGAGCCTGCCTTCAGCCCAGGGCGTGGTCCTGGAATCCCGGGATCGGGATCGAGTCCCACAAAGGGCTCCCTGCATGGAATCTGCTTCTCCTTCTGCCTGTGTCTCTGCCTCCCTCTCTCTCTGTGTGTCTCTCATGTATAAATAAATAAAATCTTTTTAAAAAATGGGACTTGCTGAGCATTCTTGTTCTACAAATCTTGCTGATTTCTAATATTTGTTTTTATTTGAAAAAAAGTATGTGAAAGTTTGCTAAATGTAAGTGGAAATCAGTGACTTGTACCATTATTAAAAGAACATGAGAAATATATGAATATGGAACTATAGCTGGATTTTGCTGTGGCCAGCACTGTGTCATGGGTTTTGCGACTTTTAGAACTATGATTACAGCACTCATTCATTTCACAGATACTTCCTATGCTAGCCATTGTGCTGGTTATTAGGTTCCTGGAGATCCAAGTATTTGTGAAAAAAACAAAACATCAAGTGATGAATGCTAGAGCATGTACTACCTACCTGAGAATTCTGTAAATGCAATTTTCCCAGATTACAGCTAGGTTCAATCGAGAGAAGACTAATCATTCATTTCTGATTGAATTGACTGGTTACTTGTATCTGAAAGGGTCTCCAATGTGAGCTAATGGGAGAGATATATGAAAGTAAATTTAAAGTTACAGTATATCAGAATGGAAGGAGAGGGATATGGGAAGAATGATAGGGGAAAAAAAAGATAAAGAGAGGTAAAGAGCAGCCATAAACACTAATGTCTGTCATATAGTAGACATTCGATAAACTCTGAATCAATGGATGAAATGGGGTGAGCTATAAGACAGGTCAAAAGAAAAGCAGAAAGTAGTTTATAAGTTAGGACAGGAACATGTAGAAGAGAAGCAAAAAGATCAGGAAGAAAATAAGAACCAGTGGAGTTCAGACAGAAGAAATAAGGTATATACTTCATATCAGAAAAAGAATACTTTTATATTATCCCAAAGTTAATATATTCTTCTTACAGGCTTCATGTAAATAGTATGAAAGACCTTGGTTCAAGAAGCAGGCTGTTTTTTCAAAAGGGAGCACTGATTTTTCTTCTCCAATTGCCTATACTGCCAGGAGGAGAACAACAGAACCCTGAATCTGGGATATTCCAGAGTTTATTCCAGAAAATGTAGGACTGTATCCATGAACTACATGGCTGCTGCTAGACTCTATGCTCCATGAGGGATGGGATTTTTGTCTATCTTTTCATTGTTATACACCTAACACCTGATATAGTGCATGGCACATAGAAAACAAGGAAAGTAGTCAGCTTCCAGAAGCTGCAAAAGGCAAAGGAACAGATTCTCCTTTAGAGCCTCCAGAGTGAATGCAACCCCACCAATGCCTTGGTTTTAACTCCATAAGACTTGTTTGATATAGTAGCAATAGGACATTAGTGCAAACAGTTCCCTGGTTCCTTATTCATGGTGGGATAGCTGCTAGACTCTCCAGATTAGAAACCCAGCAGCAGGTAGCAGGTGGGGTAAGGAGATTACCAGATTCAAATATCAACAATTTAACTTTTTTTTGTAAGTTAAAATACCCCTACACAAATATTTCTATCCTATTTATATCCAACTTTCACACATTGACAAGAATGCTAGAAAAGGGTAATATGTTAGTTGGGAACTAAAGATGAATTTGGTATCAGTTATTCAGATTTTAAGAAAATAATCGAAAAAGGACAAACATTCAGACTATATTTTCAGCTTCAAAACTGAAGAAAAATAATTTAAAAAGGACATTAAATAACTATTTACAAATTATTCCAGCCTCTAATAGCACTGGTTCAAAGCACAAATGATCTGAGAATACACAAAGTACCTATCTAGATTACTAAGTATAATTGTGATTGAGGTATTGAATCTATATAAGTTTTTAAATACACACACACACACACACACACACACACACACACGACCTTGGAATGAAAATGCCTTAGTATGTATTGAAAGGTAAAGCTCCCCACTGTAATTGAGTATAATAAAGATTCTTAACCTACAGAATTGCTTTACAGATATATGCGGAATTCAAGTTTTGCAGCTCTGAAAGTGGAGTGCGCTATGCTTTTGTTTTATTTGCTAGGGATATTATCTCTCTATTACTCAAAGAGCTCATATAATTTGAAGTTGCTTCTTTTTAATATATACTTATTATGTATTTGTCTATATATATATGTGAGTTTAATACTAAACTTAACTCTTCAGATACTGACTACCTAAGTATGAGTTTTTTTTTTAAAGAGTCTACTACCATGTCTACTCTATTTAACTGTCTACATATGATTATATTAGGTGTTCCATTTAGTATATGAAATTTAAATGTGTTTTCTTTTAATAGCATAAAGATAGAAGGAGAAATCTTAAAACCTGAATAAGAAACATCTTACTAATGATTTGTTACTTCACTTACTATGTTAATTTCTCCTCTTTTTAGTTCAGTAGGCCTCCGACATTAGGTAATAGTATTTTGGGAACAACGCTTTTCTGTGTATGGCTTCCTAGCCAGATTCAACTTCATAAAGAACACATGTCAATCCATCCAGTCTCCCTGCTCTGCCTCACCCCTCTGCTTCAATCATTCTGAAATATGCTCTGGAGCACAATATTTTAGAGTTCCATTGAAGGAAGAGTTACTGAGTACCTGCAGTGTGCCAGGTACATTGGTATTGTCGTGATCATGATTATGATTATCAATATTATAATACAAATATGTATAATCATCATAATAGGCATTATTGTTAATAAGATGACAATAACTTGATAAGGAGTAGAGAAGCAGAACAGTGCAGTACCAAGCTATTTCTGAGGTAATCAGATTAGCTTCTCTGTGACTAGAGTAGTTTACAACAGATTCAGCATGAGTGCAGATGATACCCATCACAGTTTGTAGGATCTGTTAACACAGAGCATCATTCAACAATCTTGGGTGTGGAAGAAATGTGACTAACCCAATGATGGACTGATTAAAAAAATAATTATTGATTGTAGATGTGTTTCCCCCTCCTCTTCCATTGACTTTGTGTCTTTCCTTGTCAGAAAGACAGATTTTCAGTTTGAGAAGGAATGGAAGCTTTTAGTAAACAATAGAAAAAAAGCCCACAGTCCTGTGATGTAGGAGATGCTATAAAGAAAGTCGTCTGGGCAGCCCTGGTGGCTCAGGGGTTTAGTGCTGCCTTCAGCCCAGGGTGTGATCCTGGAGACCTGGGATCGAGTCCCACATCGGGCTCCCTGCATGGAGCCTGCTTCTCCCTCTGCCTGTGTCTCTGCCTCTCTCTCTCTCTCTGTGCCTCTCATGAATAAATAAAATCTTAAAAAAAAGAAAGTAGTCTAAAGGTTGTTTAATTTAAAAAAAAACAACATACCTGGAAGTGTACTTTTGACTGACATAGAACATGAGACTTAAGTAAAGAAGAGAGAAAAATATGCTATACTAGCCAAAGGAGAGGAATGCTCTTCCTCCTGGAATAAATCATGATGAGCCTATATGAGGCCAAGGAAGCCAGCCCCTAATGGTGTGGGAATAGGTCAGGGTGGAGTGAAAGGAAGCAAGACAACTTTGAGGTGAGAATTCCCAGAAGACATAATATAAAAGAAGCTTAGAGGGGAGATCATCCCACACAAATACATATTATAAGTTAGCAAAAAGACAGTCTTCCCTATAGAATGCAAGTCGCATGAATGTAGGAAAGGCAAGTGATATGTTCACTCTAATCTACATCCTTAAGCAGAATGCCTGACCCTTAGTAGTTACTCAAATTATTTGCTAAATGAATAAGTCTCACCAAATCTAGAATTAGATTTGAGGAAAGGATCAGGGATTACCACTTTTATGTATAATTAAGTCAACTGACACTGTTTTATATTATATGTATAAATATTTATGTCCAGAAATTCTTGGTCTACTTTTCAGATATTCCTATAAGTACTGATATTTGGAGCTTGATGTTTAATAGATACAATATGCCAATGCTGCTGCTTTCCATGATATATGAATCAAACTGTATTGCCACATATGATTTGAGGGAACCATTTCAGTCCTATTAAAAGCCTGTAAGAGAATCAGCAGGATGCCAAGCATGGTACATTTTTAGCTTAATATATATTAAGTAGAAAAATGTAGTGATAGTAGTCAGAGAATTCTAAACAGTTAATCTGAGTTCAATAATTTTTCAGAGACTAAATATTCTGGGCCATGCTGTAAGCTCTTTCATAGGTAAAAAAGTGTTCTTAGCTTAAAAAATGGGATGTAAATGGCCAGGAATAAGACAATGTGAATTTTTTTAAGTCAAGAATGTAGAGTGCTAAATACAATAATAATGCAATCTATAATACAAAAATTCTACACCTGCTATTACTATATGCTGTAGCATCCTCAAATACTAACAGGGTTAGGCTGTCAGGCCTGCCGGGTAATGGAAAGTAAGCTATGCATCACAGAAAAGACCAAAAATATGTGCTTTATTCACACTTCAGCTTTCCACACTCAATTTGTTTTCTGACATTTTATGAAAACCGAGGTTATCAGATAATTTACTATCATTCACAAAAGGAAGAACAGCAGGTTTGCAAAAGATAGAAACAATTAAGTTTAGTTCTGGACATGTCAAATATAAGTATCTGTGGAACATCTACATACAGAGAGAGCCTGCAACAATTCCAATTCTGATTCCTTTAGCCTTTGGAGCTTACTACCTCTGCCATGATCAGTTTTATTCATTTAACAGAGTATGCTCTACATATATGATCATTCCAATGTGCCATGACCTAAATATGTTTGGGAAGCACAGGTCCAGTGAGAAACTGGATAGATGAGTTTAGAACTCATGAGATGATGTCTAGACTAGAGATTTTTGGGTGCTATCAGCACAGAGGTGCTAGTAAAATCCCACAGAGAGACTTCCACTCTAAGCCATGTTGGAGTAAATGGTACTAGTTTTGCTCTCCTGTTGTAACAATTAGAACATTGGACAAAATATAAGAAAGAACTGTTTGTAGTCATTTAACAATGGACAGCAGAGTATTATGACTCTGAAAAGAGGAGGAAGGAATAAAATAATTACTACCACTGCCACAGGTTGCTACCTGAAATGACTATCTGAATGGTAGCACAGGAAATGAGAGCTTAATCTGAGCATGGAAGTCTTGCTTAGGTAATGAGACAAAGACTCAAGAGTTGAGAGAGGAGTTGAGAGAGGCTGGGGCATTTGGAATTTGCAAGGCAGTGTAATAGAAAAGTTGGAGTTATATAGAGAAATAAATCGTATATGTGCTGCCAAAGCGAGCACTATAAAGAAACTAAAAAAAAAATTCTATGCATCTCCTTGAGTCTGTCACTGAATATTAAGCCATGAGTGGCCAAGATAAAAATCTGTGAGGCTAGGAGAGCATCTGGGCGGCTCAGTCAGCAGACTTTCTGATTCTGTTTTGACTCAGGTCATGATCTCAGGGTTATGGGATTGAGCCCCACATTGGGCTCTGGGCTTAGCATGGAGTCTGCTTGAGAGTCACTCCCTCACCCTCTCCCTTCTCCTTTGCTCCTCCCCCTGCGTGTACTCTCTGTCTCTCTGTCTCTATCTAAAATAAATAAATAATCTTTAAAAGAAATCTATGAGGCTACCTAATGACATATCAGGGAATTTTAAGCTGAACAATTTCAAGAATTGATGCAGAGTTGAGCAAGATTTAAGTTCCAATCAATAAGAGTAAAGAGACAAAAGAAGGCAGACTTTATTAGTAGGGCTAATCTAGCCAGCAAAAGATACCTAACATTTGTTCCAACAAGCTTAAAAAGAAGTCTGAAATGGACCAAGCTGATCTACAAATAACTATCTAAAAAACAAATTTTAATAATCTTTAAAAGAAATCAACAAAATCAAGACATGCAATACCCATGATTTTCAGAATTTAATCAAAATTGCAAAGTTTCCTCTTAAGAGGAAAGTACATAGCAATATAGGCTTACCCCAAGAAGCAAGAAAAATCTCAAATATGCAATCTAGCCTTATACCTAAGAAGCTAGAAAAAAGAGGGATAAATGAAGCCTATGGCCAGCAGAAGGAAAATAATAACCATTAGGGCAGGAACAAATGATATAGAAACAAAAAAAACAATAGAATGAAACAATGAAACCAGGATCTGGTTCTTTGAAAAAATAAATACAATTGATAAACTCCTAGCCAGGCTTATTAAAAAGAAAAGAGAAATGAACCAAATAAATAAAATCACAAATGAGAAAGAAGAAATTACAACCAATCCAATATCACAGAAAGACAATTATAAGAGAGTATTATGATAAAAACATATGCCTACAAATTGGACAGCCTTGAAGAAGTGGATATATTTCCAGACATATAAACTACCAGAACTGAAACAAGAAGAAATAGAAAACTTGAACAGATGAAAAACCACCAAAAAAATTTAGTCAGTAATCAAAAATCTCTCAACAAATAGAATTCCAGGGGCAGATGGCTTCACAGGGGAATTCCACCAAACATTTGAAGAAGAGTTAATACCTATTCTCAAACCATTCCAAAAACTAGAAAAGGAAGGAAAACTTGCAAATTTATTCTTGAGGCCAGCATTACCTTGATACCAAAAGCAGATAAAGACTCCATTAAAAAAGAGAATGACAGGCCAAAATATCCCTGATAAACATAGATGTAAAAATTGTCAACAAGATACTAGAAAATTTAATGCAACACTACATTAAAAGAATCATTTGGCACAATCAAGTGGGATTTATTCCTGGGCTAAAAGTGTTTCAATATTCACAAATCAATCAACATGATACACCACATTAATAAAGGAAAGGATAAGAACCATATGATCTTTTCAATAGATGCAGAAAATACATTTGACAAAGTACAACATCCATTCATGATAACAACCCTTAAAAAGGATTAGAGATTAGAGAGAACATACTTAAACAAAATAAAGGCTATATATGAAAAACCCACAGTTAATATCATCCTGAATGGGGGAAAACTGAGAATTTTTTTTTTCTACAGTTGGGAACAACACAGAGATGTCCAATATCACCACTGATATTAACATAGTACTGGAGGTTCCAGACACAGCAGTCAGACAACACAGAAAAATAAAAGGTATCGAAATTGGCTAGGAAGAAGTCAAATGTTCACTATTTGCAGATGACATGATACTCTATATAGAAAACTTGAAAGACTGCACCAAAAACTTGCTAAAACTGATAAACAAATTCAGTAAAATTGCAGGCTACGAAACAAATTATGGAAATCTGTTACATTTGTATAGACCAACAATGAAGCAGCAGAAAGAGAAATCAAGGAATCAATCCCATTTACAATTGTACCAAAAACCATAACATGCCTAGGAATAAATGTAACCAAAGAGGTAAAAGATGTATACTCTGAAAGCTATAAAGCACTGATGCAAGAAATTGAAGAAGACACAAAGAAATGGAAAAAGATCCCATGTCCATGGACTGGAAGAACAAATATTGTTAAAATGTCTATAGTACCCAAACCAACAGAATTTTTCACAGAGCTGGAACAATCTTAAATTTGTATGGAGCCACAAAAGACCCTGAATAGCCAAAGCAACCTTGAAAAAGAAAAGAAAAGCTGAAGGCATCACAATTTTGGACTTCAAGTAGTATTACAAAGCTCTAGTGATCAAGATAGTATGGTACTTGCATAAAAACGGACACATAGATCAATGGAACAAAAAAGAAAACCCAGAAATGGACCCACTACTGTATGGTTAATCATCAATAGAGCAGGAAAGGATATCAATGGAAAAAAGACTGTCTTCAATGAATGGTGTTGCTAAAACTGTTAATCTACATGCAAAAGAATGAAACCGGAAAGCTATCTTGTGCCATATACAAAACTAAATTAAAAATAGATTAAAGGCCTAAATGTGAGGCAGGAAAGCATCAAAGTCCTAGAGGAGAACACAAGCTGTAACTTCTTTGATATCAGCCATAGCAATTTCTTACAAGATATGTTTCCTGAGGCAAGGGAAATAAAAGCAAAAATAAACTATTGGGATTTCATCAAAATAAAAAGCTTCTGCACAATGAAGTAAATGATCAGCAAAACTAACAGGCAGTCTATGGAATGGGAGAAGATATTTGCAAAAGACCTGTCTGATAAAAGGTTAGTATCTAGAATCTATAAGAACTTATAAAACTGGGGGTGGGGCAAGATGGCGGAAGATTAGGGGTCAACTCATCTGCCCCACCAACTTACTTAGATAACATTCAAATCATCCTGAAAACCTACGAATTCCGCCTGAGATTTAAAGAGAGAACAGCTGGAATGCTACAGAGAGAAGAGTTTGCGCTAAGGTAGGAAGACGGAAAAGAAAAGAAAAAAGAAAAGAAAAGAATGAATTAAACAAACAAACAAACAAACAAACAAATAAATAAGAATCAAGTGGGGGAGGGGCCCCTGTGAAGAGCCGGGCTAAAGCCCGGAGGCAAAAGCCTCCAGGACAGGAAAGCCCAACCTGGAGAAGCAGGAACGCACCTGCTTCTTCCCGGACAGAAAGGCACTTAGCCTGGAACTCGGGCAGAATCACAGGAGGGGCAGTGGAGCCTCCAGGTTCTCAGGGTCACTAACAGAGGAAGTGAACCCTGGGGGAGAGCAGGCCACACACCGCGGGCCAAGCCCAGTAAAGGGCTGGAGCGTGTGCAGGAAGGGCCTTAGGAGCAGCTCTGGTGGCGACTCCGGCAGAGGGGGTTGTGCCCTGCTGCCTTGGGGAGCCATGCACCAGGAGTGCAATTCCACCGGTGAAGGCCTCTGATCACAGGGAACTGGGGGACACAGACCAGGATCCTGAGCTCCTCTAAGGACAGGTGGAGGGGGGGAGGGCACAGGAAAGCGACGACCCTCCTGCGGCCAGGCACCCCCAAGCTGTGCAGATCAGCGCCCTGCTGCCAGAGCATCCAGGCCAGCACAGACTGGGAGACTGCAGGAGTTACTACGGGAGCTGACTCCAGAGCTGGAGAGCTGGCCGCTGCCAGTGTGGTTGTTCCTCCCGGTGTCACCCTATACCTGGGACTGAGCCAAGCCTCCCGGAAACAGGGGATTCACAGGATAAACAGGTCCCACTGAGCCTTTCAAATGGCACAGGGTGGGGCAGCACCCCCAGGTGCACACACCTGAGAATTAGTACGGCAGGCCCCTCCCCCAAAAGACCACCTGGAAGGACAGCGGAGGCGCAAGTTCTTGGCACAGCAGCGTTGGAAAGCTACTGGGGAAGTTGAGGGATTTACAGTATATAGAACCAGAGGATACACCTCCTTGCTATATTTTTGATTGTTGTTTTTTTTCTTTTTTTGTCTCTTTTTTTTCTTCCTTTTCCCAGTACAGCTTGTTTTTAGACATACTTCACTAAGCAAAATGACTAGAAAGAAAAACTCACCACAAAACAAAGAATCAGAAACAGAACTCTCTCCCACAGAGTTACAGAATATGGATTACAATTCAATGTCAGAAAGCCAATTCAGAAGCACAATTATAAAGCTACTGGCAGCTCTGCAAAAAAGCGTAAAGGAATCAAGAGACTTCATGACTGCAGAATTTAGATCTAATCAGGCCAAAATTAAAAATCAATTAAATGAGATGCAGTCCATAGTGGAGGTCCTAAAGACAAGGGTTAATGGGGTAGAAGAACGAGTGAGTGACATAGAAGACAAGTTGACGGCAAGGAAGGAAGCTGAGAAAAAAAAGAGAAAAACAATTAAAAGACCATAAGGAAAGGTTAGGGGAAATAAATGACAGCCTCAGGAGGAAAAAATCTACATTTAATTGGGGTTCCAGAGGGCACCGAAAGAGACAGAGGACTAAAGAGTGTATTTGAACAAATGATAGCTGAGAACTTCCTTAACCTGGGGAGGGAAACAGGCATTCAGATCCAGGAGATAGCGACATCCCTCCCCCCAAAATCAATAAAAACCATTGAACACCTCGACATGTAATAGTGAAACTTGCAACTTCCAAAGATAAAGAGAAGATCCTTAAAGCAGCAAGAGACAAGAAATCCCTAACTATATGGAGAGAACTATTAGATTCACAGCAGACCTCTCCACAGAGACCTGGCAGGCCAGAAAGGGATGGCAGGATATATTCAGGGTCCTAAATGATAGGAACATGCAGCCAGGAATACTCTATCCAGCAAGGTTCTCATTCAGAATAGAAGGAGAGATAAAGAGCTTCCAAGATAGGCAGAAACTGAAAGAATATGTGACCACCAAACCAGCTCTGCAAGAAATATTAAGGGGGACTCTGTAAAAGAAAGGGGAATTCCAAAGAAATAATCCACAAATACAGGGACTGAATAGGTATTATGATGACACTAAATTCATATCTTTCAATAGTAACTCTGAACGTGAATGGGTTTAATGATCCCATCAAAAGTCACAGGGTTTCAGACTGGATAAAAAAGCAAGACCCATCTATTTGCTGTCCGTAAGAGACTCATTTTAGACCTAAGGATACCTACAGCCTGAAAATAAAAGGTTGGAGAAACATTTACCATTCAAATGGTCCTCAAAAGAAAGCAGGGGTAGCCATCCTCATAGCAGATAAAGCTTATCCCAGACTATAATAAGAGATGAATAGGGACACTCTATCATGCTTAAAGGATCTATCCAACAAAAGGATCTAACAATCATGAATATTTAAATCCTAATGTGGGAGCTGTCAATTATATCAATCAATTAATGCCAAAGTTAAGACATACTTTGAAAATAATACACTTATACTGGGAGACTTCAACACGGTGCGTTCTGCAAATGACAGATTTTCTAAGCACAATATCTCAAAAGAAACAAGAGCTTTAAATGATATACTGGACCAGATGGATTTCACAGATATCTACAGAACTTTACATCCAAACGCAACTGAATACACATTCTTCTCAAGTGCACATGGAACTTTCTCCAGAATAGACCACATACTGGGTCACAAAAAAGGTCTTGACCAATAAAAAAAAGATTGGGATTGTTCCCTGCATATTTTCAGACCATAATGCTCTGAAAGTATAACTAAATCAACAGAAGAAATTTGGAAGGAATTCAAATACATGGAGGTTAAAGACCATCCTGCTAAAAGATGAAAGGGTCAAGCAGGAAATTAGAGAAGAATTAAAAAGATTCATGGAAACTAATGAGAATGAAGATATAACTGTGGAGGCCGAGAAAAATTAAGGCCATCCCACCTAAAGTTTAGCATTAGCACAAGTACAGCCATCTTAGGCCCCTGTGAATAAGAGCTGAACATTACGGGAAAAACTGCAGAATGTCCTCAATGTCCTCAGCAGAGAATCCCATATCAGAAAGACAACAGAGCCCATGCCCTTGATAGAAATTCCCATACTAGAATGAGAACAGAGCTCAATGCCCTTGAAAGCCCCATATCAGAATGTAAACAGAACTTGAGAAATTCCTCCACATCTTCTGAAAATCCCCTAGACCAGCCTATAAAACACTCAGCTATAACCCACTTCGGGGGCCAAGTCCCTGCTCCGTCGGGTCGGGTATACTTGGACCCAAGCTCGAGATTGCTAATAAACCCTCATGCGCTTGCATCGGTGTCGGATCCTTGGTGGTTTCTTGGATTCGCAATCTTGGGGACAACAATAACCTTTCAAAATTGTTGGGATACAGCAAAAGCAGTCCTGAGGGGGAAATATCACAATACATACATACCTCGAAAAATGGGAAAAAACTCAAATGCACAAGCAAACCTTGAACCTAAAGGAACTGGAGGAAAAAAAGCAAATAAAATATACACCCAGAAGCAGAAGAGAGGTATTAAAGATTCAAGAAGAACTCAATGAAATAGAGACCAGATCTGTAGAACAGGCCAACAAAACCAGGAGTTGGTTCTTTGAAAGAATTAATAAAACAGATAAACCATTAGCCAGCCTTATTAAAAACAAAAGAGAAAAGAATCAAATAAGCACGAATGAAAAAGGAGAGATCACCATCAATACAAAGGAAATACAAAAGATTTTAAAAACATATAATGACCAGGTGTACACCAATAAATTAGGCAATCTAGAAGAAATGGACGCATTTCTGGAAAACCACAAACTACCAAAACTAGAACAGGAAGAAATAGAAAGCCTGAACAGGCCGATAATCAGGGAGGAAATTGAAGCAGTCATCCAAAACCTCTCAAGACACAAAAGTCCAGGGCCAGATGGCTTCCCAGGGAAATTCTATCAAACATTTAAAGAAAAGACAATACCTATTCTACTAAAGCTGTTCCGAAAGATAAAAAGAGAAGGAATACTTTCAAACTCATTCTATGAGGCCAGCATCACCTTAATTCCAACCCAGACAAAAACCCCACCAAAAAGGAGAAATATAGACCAATATCCCTGAGGAACACACAAGCAAAAATTCTCAACAAAATACTATCCAATAGGATCCAACAGTGCATTAAGATTATTCACCATGACCAAGTGGGATTTATCCCCAGGATGCAAGGCTGCTTCAACACTCATAAAGCAATCAATGTGATAGATCATATCAACAAGAGAAAAAATAAGAACCATATGATCCTCTCAATTGATGCAGAGAAAGCATTGGACAAAATACAGCATCTATTTTGATCAAAACTCTGCAGAGTGCAGGGACAGAAGGAACATTCCTCATATCTTAAAAGCCACCTACGAAAAGCCCACAGCAAACATCATTCTTTTTCTTAATAAATTAATTTTTTATTGGTGTTCAATTTACCAACATACAGAATAACACCCAGTGCTCATCCCGTCAAGTGTCCCCCTCAGTGCCTGTCACCCATTCTCCCCTACCCCCCGCCATCCTCCCCTTTCACCACCCGTAGTTCGTTTCCAGAGTTAGGAGTCTTTATGTTCTGTCTCCCTTTCTGATATTTCCCACACATTTCTTCTCCCTTCCCTTATATTCCCTTTCACTATTATTTATATTCCCCAAATGAATGAGAACATACACTGTTTGTCGTACTCTGATTGACTTACTTCACTCAGCATAATACCCTACAGTTCCATCCATGTTGAAGCAAATGGTGGGTATTTGTCATTTCTAATGGCTGAGTAATATTGATTGTTATAAACCACATCTTCTTTATCCATTCATCTTTCGATGGACACAGAGGCTCCTTCCACAGTTTGGCTATTATGGACATTGCTGCTAGAAACATCGGGGTGCAGGTGACCCGGTGTTTCATTGCATCTGAATCTTTGGGGTAAATCACCAACAGTGCAATTGCTGGGTCGGAGGGCAGGTCTATTTTTAACTCTTTGAGGAACTTCCACACAGTTTTCCGGAGTGGCTGCACCAGTTCACATTCCCACCAACAGTGCAGGAGGGTTCCCCTTTCTTTTCATCCTCTCCAACATTTGTTGTTTCCTGCCTTGTTAATTTTCCCCATTCTCACTGGTGTGAGGTGGTATCTCATTGTGGTTTTGATTTGTATTTCCCTGATGGCAAGTGATGCAGAGCATTTTCATGTGCATGTTGGCCATGTCTATGTCTTGCTCTATGAGATTTCTCTTCATGTCTTTTGCCCATTTCATGATTGGATTGTTTGTTTCTTTGGTGTTGAGTTTAATAAGTTCTTTAGAGATCTTGGAAACTAGCCCTTTATCTGATACGCCATTTGCAAATATCTTCTCCCATTCTGTAGGTTGTCTTTTACTTTTGTTGACTATATCCTTTGCTGTGCAAAAGCTTCTTATCTTGATGAAGTCCCAATAGTTCATTTTTGCTTTTGTTTCTTTTGTCTTCGTGGATGTATCTTGCAAGAAGTTACTGTGGCCGAGTTCAAAAAGGGTGTTGCCTGTGTTCTCCTCTAGGATTTTGATGGAATCTTGTCTCACATTTAGATCTTTCAACCATTTTGAGTTTATCTTTGTGTATGGTGCAAGAGAGTGGTCTAGTTTCATTCTTCTGCATGTGGATGTCCAATTTTCCCAGCACCATTTATTGAAGAGACTGTTTTTCTTCCAATGGATAGTCTTTCCTCCTTTATCGAATATTAGTTGACCATAAAGTTCAGGGTCCACTTCTGGGTTTTCTATTCTGTTCCATTGATCTATGTGTCTGTTTTTGTGCCAGTACCACACTGTCTTGATGACCACAGCTTTGTAGTACAACCTGAAATCTGGCATTGTGATGCACCCAGATACGGTTTTCTTTTTTAAAATTCCCCTGGCTATTCGGGGTCTTTTCTGATTCCACACAAATCTTAAAATAATTTGTTCTACTCTCTGAAGAAAGTCCATGGTATTTTGATAGGGATTGCATTAAACGTGTAAATTGCCCTGGGTAACATTGACATTTTCACAATATTAATTCTGCCAATCCATGAGCATGGAATATTTTTCCATCTCTGTGTCTTCCTCAATTTCTTTCAGAAGTGTTCTATAGTTTTGAGGGTATAGATCCTTTACCTCTTTGGTTAGGTATATTCCTAGGTATCTTATGCTTTTGGGTGCAATTGTCAATGGGATTGACTCCTTCATTTCTCTTTCTTCAGTCTCATTGTTAGTGTATAGAAATGCCATTGATTTCAGGGCATTGATTTTGTATCCTGCCACGCTACCAAATTGCTATGAGTTCTAGCAATCTTGGGTTGGAGGCTTTTGGGTTTTCTATGTAGAGTATCATGTCATCGGCAAAGAGGGAGAGTTTGACTTCTTCTTTGCCAATTTGAATGCCTTTAATGTCTTTTTGTTGTCTGATTGCTGAGGCTAGGACTTCCAATACTGTGTTGAATAGCAGTGGTGAGAGTGGACATCCCTGTCTTGTTCCTGATCTTAGGGGAAAGGCTCCCAGTGCTTCCCCATTGAGAATGATATTTGCTGTGGGCTTTTCGTAGATGGCTTTTAAGATGTCGAGGAAAGTTCCCTCTATCCCTACACTCTAAAGAGTTTTGATCAGGAATGGATGCTGTATTTTGTCAAATGCTTTCTCTGCATCAAATGAGAGGATCATATGGTTCTTGGTTTTTCTCTTGCGGATATGATGAATCACATTGATTGTTTTACGAGTGTTGAACCAGCCTTGTGTCCCAGGGATAAATCCTACTTGGTCATTGTGAATAATTTTCTTAATGTACTATTGGATCCTATTGGCTAATATATTCTTGAGAATTTTTTCATCCATGTTCATCAGGGACATTGGTCTGTAATTCTCCTTTTTGGTGGGGTCTTTGTCTGGTTTTGGAATTAAGGTGATGCTGGCCTCATAGAACGAATTTGGAAGTACTCCATCTCTTTCTAGCTTTCCAAACAGCTTTAGTAGAAGAGGTATGATTTCTTCTTTAAACATTTGATAGAATTCCCCTGGGACATCATCTGGCCCTGGAGTCTTGTGTCTTGATGACTGCTTCAATTTCCTCCCTGGTTATTGGTCTGTTCAGGTTTTCTGTTTCTTCCTGTTCCAGTTTTGGTAGTTTGTGGCTTTCCAGTAATGCGTCCATTTCTTCTAGGTTGCCTAATTTATTGGCGTATAGCTGTTCATAATATGTTTTTAAAATCATTTGTATTTCCTTGGTGTTGGTAGTGATCTCTCCTTTCTCATTCATGATTTTATTAATTTGAGTCCTCTCTCTCTTCTTTTTATAAGGTTGGCTAATGGTTTATCTATCTTATTAATTCTTTCAAAGAACCAACTCCTGGTTCTGTTGATCTGTTCCACAGTTCTTCTGGTCTCGATTTCATTGAGTTCTGCTCGAATTTTAATTAAGTCTCTTCTTCTGCTGGGTGTAGGGTCCATCTGCTGTTTCTTCTCTAGCTCCTTTATGTGTAAGGTTAGCTTTTGTATTTGAGTTCTTTCCAGTTTTTGAATGGATGCTTGTATTGCGATGTATTTCCCCCTTAGGAATGCTTTTGCTGCATCCCAAAGATTTTGAACGGTTGTATCTTCATTCTCATTAGTTTCCATGAATCTTTTTAATTCTTCCTTAATTTCCTGGTTGACCCTTTCATCTTTTAGCAGGATGGTCCTTAACCTCCACGTGTTTTAGGTCCTTCCAAACTTCTTGTTGTGATTTAGTTCTAATTTCAAGGCATTATGGTCTGAGAATATGCAGGGGACGATCCCAATCTTTTGGTATCGGTTCAGACCCGATTTGTGACCCAGTATGTGGTCTATTATGGAGAAAGTTCCATGTGCACTTGAGAAGAATGTGTATTCTGTTGAGTTTCGATGTAAAGTTCTGTAGATATCTGTGAAATACATGTGGTCCAGTGTATCATTTAAAGCTCTCGTTTCTTTGGAGTTGTTGTGCTTAGAAGACCTATTGAGGGTAGAAAGAGCTAGATTGAAGTCACCAAGTATAAGTGTATTATTATCTAAGTATTTCTTGACTTTGGTTATTAATTGGTTTAAATATTTGGCAGCTCCCACATTCGGGGCATATATATTGAGGATTGTTGAATAGATCCTTTAAGATCCTTAAGTATGATATAGTGTCCCTCTTCATCTCTCACTACAGTCTTCAGGGTAAATTTTATTTTATCTGATATAAGGATGGCTACCCCTGCTTTCTTTTGAGGACCATTTGAATGGTAAATGGTTCTCCAACCTTTTATTTTCAGGCTGTAGGTGTCCTTCTGTCTAAAATGAGTCTCTTGTAGACAGCAAATAGATGGGTCCTGCTTTTTTATCCAGTCTGAAACCCTGCGCCTTTTGATGGGGTCATTAAGCCCATTCACGTTCAGTTACTATTTACAGATATGAGTTTAGTGTCATCATGATAACTATTTAGTCCTTGTTTTTGTGGATTGTTCCACTCAACTTCTTCTTAAAGGGGAATTTTAAGAGTCCCCCTTAATATTTCTTGCAGAGCTGGTTTGTAGGTCACATATTCTTTCAGTTACTGCCTGTCTTGGAAGCTCTTTATCTCTCCTTCCATTTTGAATGAGAGCCTTGCTGGATAAAGTATTCTTGGTTGCATGTTCTTCTCATTTAGGACCCTGAATATATCCTGCCAGCCCTTTCTGGCCTGCCAGGTCTCTGTGGAGAGGTCTGCTGTTACCCTAATACTCCTCCCCATAAAAGTCAGGGATTTCTTGTCTCTTGCTGCTTTAAGGATCTTCTCTTTATCTTTGGAATTTGCAAGCTTCACTATTAAATGTCGAGGTGTTGAACGGTTTTTATTGATTTTAGGGGGGGAATCTCTCTATTTTCTGGATCTGAATGCCTGTTTCCCTTCCCAGATTAGGAAAGTTTTCAGCTATGATTTGTTCACATACATATTTTGGCCCTCTGTCCCTTTTGGCGCCTTCGGGAACCCCAATTAAACGTAGGTTTTTCTTCCTCAGGCTGTCGTTTATTTCCCTTAATCTGTCTTCATGGTCTTTTAATTGTCTGTCTCCTTTTTTCCTCAGTTTCCCTCTTTGCCATCAACTTGTCTTCTATGTCACTCACTCGTTCTTCCACCTCATTAACCCTTGACGTTAGGACTTATAGTTTGGATTGCATCTTATTCAATTGATTTTTAATTTCTGCCTGATTGGATCTAAATTCTGCACTCATGAAGTCTCTTGAGTCCTTTATGCTTTTTTCTAGAGCCACGAGTAGCTGTATAATAGTGCTTCTGAAATGGCTTTCTGTCATTGAATTGTAATCCAGATTTTGTAACTCTGTGGGAGAGAGGACTGTTTCTGATTCTTTCTTTTGAGGTGAGGTTTTCCTTCTAGTCATTTTGCTCAGTGCAGAGTGGCCAAAAACAAGTTGTATTGGGAAAAGGAGAAAAAGAGAGGAGAGAAATAAGGAAAGAAAAGAGAAAAAGAATAAAGAAAAAAGGAAGAAAAAAGGAAAAAAGAGAAGAAAAAGAGAAAGAAAAAGAAAGAAAGGGGAAAAAAGGGTGGGGGAAGCAATCAGAAATAAAAAAAAAAAACACAGGGGAGTATCTTCTGATTCTGTATACTTTAAGTCCCTTGACTTCCCCTGGAACTTGTCGACCTAGTTGGTCTCTTGGGGGAGGGGCCTGTTGTGCTGATTTTCAGATGTTAGCACTTGGGGGAGCTGCTCTGACCCCTGCCTGGTGCAGGGCTCAGTGGGGGTTGTTTACCCCGTGAGGCCCTAGGAGGAACAACCGCAGTGGTGGAGGACAGCTCTGGAAATCTGGAATCAGCTCCCCCAGTAACTATGGAGCTCTCAGTCTGCAGGGCCTGGATGCTCCGGGGGCAGGGCCGCTGATCTGCCCAGCTTGGGGCAGGAGTGTTCTTGCTGTCCTGGCCCCCCTGGCCTCTGCCTGTCCCAGGGGGAGGTCAGATCTTGGGCTGTGTCCTGGCACCCAGTGCTCCCGGGCCTGGGCTGTTGGATTCGCGCTCCCGACCGCACAGCCCCCTCCGCGGAGCCGCCCCCGAGCCCTTCCGAGCTGCTCCCGGGTCCAGCCATGTGCGCTGCAGCCCTAAGGGAGCTCGGCGCACTCTCCCTGGGGTGCAGGTGTCTGTTAGTGTCCCAGGGAGCCTGAGGGCATCCCTGCCCTCCTGGGGTCCTGCTCTAACTCCCTGCGGGCGCCTTTCCGCCGGGAAGGTTGGTGCAGCTCCTGCTTCTCCCGGACGGGGCTCTCCTGTCCTGTGGGCACTCGCCCCAGCCTTAGCCCGGCTCCTCTTGGGGCCCCTCCCCCTTGGATGCCTTTTGTTTCTTTATTTCTTTTTTCCCCCGTCTTCCTACCTTGATAAAGCGCGAACTCTTCTCACTGTAGCGTTCCAGCTGTTCTCTCTTTAAATCTCAGGCCGAATTCGTAGATTTTCAGGATGATTGGAAGGTTATCTAGGTAATTTGGTGGGGACAGGTGATTTGGGGACCCTACTCTTCCGCCATCTTGCTCCTCCTCCTCCAAATATCATTCTCAGTGGGGAAGCACTGGGAGCCTTTCCCCTAAGATCAGGAACAAGACAGGGATGTCCACTCTCACCACTGCTATTCAACATAGTACTGGAAGTCCTAGCCTCAGCAATCAGGCAACAAAAAGAAATAAAAGGCATTCAAATGGGCAAAGAAGAAGTCAAACTCTCCCTCTTCGCAGATGACAGGATACTGTACGGAGAAAACCCAAAAGACTCCACCCCAAGATTGCTAGAACTCATACAGCAATTCGGCAGTGTAGCAGGATACAAAATCAATGCCCAGAAATCAGTGACATTTCTGTATACTAACAATTAGCCTGAAGAAAGAGAAATGAAGGAGTCAATCCCATTTACAATTGCACCCAAAAGCATAAGATACCTAGGAATAAACCTAACCAAAGAGGTAAAGGATCTATACCCTAAAAACTACAGAATACTCCTGAAAGAAATGAGGAAGACACAAAGAGATGTAAAAAATATTCCATGCTCATGGATTGGCAGAATTAATATTGTGAAAATGTCAATGCTACCCAGGGAAATTTACACATTTAATGCAATCCCTATCAAAATACCATGGACTTTCTTCAGAGAGTTGGAACAAATCATCTTAAGATTTGTGTGGAATCAGAAAAAACCCCGCATAGCCAGGGGAATATTGAAAAAGAAAACCATAGCTGGAGGCATCACAATGCAGATTTCAGGCTGTACTACAAAGCTGTAATCATCAAGATAGTGTGGTACTGGTACAAAAACAGACACATAGATCAGTGGAACAGAATAGAGAACCCAGAAATGGGCCCTTAACTGTATGGTCCACTACTATTCGACAAAGCAGGAAAGACTATCCCCTGGAAAAAGTACAGTCTCTTCAATGAATGGCGCTGGGAAAATTGGACAGCCATGTGTAGAAAAACGAATCTAGATCATTGTCTTACACTAGACACAAAGATAAACTTAAAATGGATGAAAGATCTAAATGTGAGACAAGATTCCATCAAAATCCTAGAGAACAGAGGCAGCACCCTTTTTGAACTTGGCTGCAGCAACTTCTTGCAAGTTACATCTATGAAGGCAAGGGAAACAAAAGCAAAAATGAATTATTAGGACATCATCAAGATAAAAAGCTTCTGCACAGCAAAAGAAACAGTCAACAAAACTAAAAGACAATCTACAGAATGGGAGAAGACATTTGTAAATGACTAATCAGATAAAGGGCTAGTATCCAAGATCTATAAAGAACTTATTATACTCAGCAGCAAAGAAACAAACAATCGAATCGTGAAATGGGCAAAATGGTGAAAATTCTCAAGACAGTTAACAACAAATGTTAGAGAGGATGTGGAGAAAGGGGAACCCTCTTGCACTGTTGGGGGGAATATGACCTGGTATAGCCACTCTGGAAAACTGTGTGGAGGTTCCTCAAAGAGTTAAAAATAGATCTCTCAGGCAGCCCTTGTGGCCCAGTGGTTTAGTGGCATCTTCAGCCCAGGGTGTGATCCTAGAGACCCAGAATCGAGTCCCACGTCAGGCTCCCTGCATGGAGTCTGCTTCAACCTCTGCCTGTGTCTCTGCCTCTCTCTCTCTCTCTCTCTCATGAATAAATAAATAAATGAAATCCATAAAATCAATAAAAATAGAACTGTCCTATAACCCACCAATTGCACTGCTGGGGATTTATCGTAAAGATACAGATGCAGTGAAATGCCGGAACACCTGAACCCCGATGTTTATAGCAGCAATGTCCACAATAGTCAAACTATGGAAGGAGCCTCAGTGTCCATCAAATGATGAGTGGATAAAGAAGATGTGGTCTATGTATACAATGAAATATTACTCAGCCATTAGAAATGACAAACACCCACAATTTCCTTCAACATGGATGGAACTGGAGGGTATTATGCTGAGAGAAGTAAGTCAATCAAGAAGGACAAACATTATATGATCTCATTCATTTGGGGAATATAAAAAATAGTGAAAGGGAATAAAGGGGAAAGAAGGGAGAATGGGAAATATCAGTGAGGGCAACAGAACATGAAACACACCTAACTCTGGGAAATGAACAAGGGGTGGTATAAAGGGAGGTGGGCGGAGGGTTGGGGTGACTGGGTGATGGGCACTGTGTGGGGCACTTGATAGGATGAGCACTGGGTGTTATGCTATATGCTGGCAAATTGAACTCCAATAAAAAAATAAATAAAATAAATAGTAGTTGATAATCTTTAAAAGTAGAACTTTTAAAACTGAACACCCCAAAAAACAAATAATCATTATAAAATTGGCAGAAGATATGAATAGACATTTTTCCAATCAGCCAACAGACACATGAAAAAATGCCCAACTTCAGCTCCTCATGAAAACGAAAATGAGATGAGATGTCACTTCACACCTGTCAGAAAGTCTAAAATTAACAACACAAGAAACATGCATTAGTGAGGATGTGGAAAAAGGAGAACCCTCTTGCAGTGTTGGTGGAAATGCAAACAGGTGCAGCCACTTTGGAAAACTGTGTGGAGGTTCCTCAGAAAGTTAAAAACAGAACTGCCCTATGATCCAGAAATTGCACTACTGGGTATTTCTTCCAAGAATACAAAAATACTAGTTCAAATTCTAAATGTATCCTGATGTTTATAGCAGCACTATGAATATAAGCCGGAATATGGAAAGAGCCGAAATGTCCATTGACTGATGAATGAATATATATATATATTTCCATATATATATATGGAAAAAAGAGAGAGTCAAACCAAGAATAGACTCTTAACTATAGAGTACAAAGTGATGGTTATCAGAGGGGAGTTGGGGGGATGAAACATGTAATAGGGATTAGGGAGTGTACTTGTGAAGAGCAATTGGTGTTGAATGGAAGTGCTGAATCACTACATTATACACAGGAAACTACTATCACACTGTATATTAACTAGCTGGAATTAAAATAAAACCTTTAAACAATTATTAGATGTTCAAAAAGGGAAAAATGTGATCCATAACTAGGCTAATATTTATTCAATATTTATTCATTAGGAATACATTTTGAGGAAGCAGCAAAGGGTGGCAAAGGTGGAATGCTGGAAAGTATCCAGCCAAGATTTAGAAGATGGTAAGAAGAAAAAGGATCTGTCAATAGAGTCACTTGAAAGATTTAATACAAGATTTTAGAAAATCACAAGAGGTTGAGTCACAGAAGTCACACAGAAAGTTTCAAAAAGAAGGGAGTAGTCAACAAGGAGATCAAGCAAGATAGCTTCTGAAAATTGTCCATTGGATTTCACAGATGATACCTTCAAAGCCTACTGAAAGTAGTTCCAGTGGAGAGGTTGGGGTAGAAGCCAGTTTGCAAAGGTTCTGAGGTGTCAATATGATGTGGAGAAAGAGAGATGCTAGTTGTTTCAAGACAAGATTGTCTTTGACCCAGGGTAGGCAATATGTGTACATTTTCCCTTGAAAATATTGTTAAATACTCTACAACCTTTTAAAACAATGTCTCTTTTCTCTTATAGTCACATTTCTTTTTAATACACAATTTCCAATACAAATTATGAAATTAAAATTGTTACCAAAAAAGGCATTCAGTAGCTTCTGAACCTGAATGTTGCTGCCCACAGTACGGTACAATCCCTCTGTCTTGATCCCTAGGGAAAGAAAATGAGCTCAGTTGTGTTTCTTATAACTAGAGCTTTCATTTCCTTCAAGGTAGAGAAAGTAAGTACTTAAACCCTGGTGCCAGTTCAAACAGGAAAGTGTCTCCCTACTCCCTCCAAGCTCTCCAGCCATCCCCTGCAATAGGGAAACAGTTTTGAAGCACGTCTCCAAATTATGTTCTCCATACTTTCATTTAGATTATACCAAGATTACATTAATGTGAACAAAAGAGAATATACTCTATAGTAAATAGAAAAATATGCTTAAGTGGGTAGCAGTGGGTGGCTGAGAATAGTGCCATTGTCTTGGAACGGAGCTAGGGTTTAACTGAAAAAGGAGGAAATATTAACCTCTGAGTTGCCTGTCAGCAGTGATACAAAGAAAGAGATGGAATATGGCTTATGTGAAACAAAAGGCCATTTTGTGTATAGAGAAATTCTAGCAACATTTCACAGAAAAAAAGAAGCTTGACTCGTACTACATACCCACATTCTAAATATTCTCAGAGAGAAATTAGAGAGTATCATTATCAACCTGGAAAAACACTGATTCCATATTTGTCTGAGTTTGGCTTTGCACCCCATCAATTTTTAAACCAATACGTATTGTAGCAGAAATTGAACTCTAATTTATTTGCAATAGAACCATCATAACACTACTTGTGGAGTGCCCAGTAGTATTTCAGAATACTTTATAAGCTGTTTGAAGCTCTTTCTATTTATTTTTCTTTGAAATAGAAGATGCTTTACGTATTTAATATATATAATTTGGTGAGGTGAAGATAAGTGAAGCCATCTCCACAATCTATGCAGAAACATATCTATCACCTCTAAAAGTTTCCTGCTGCCTTCTTTATTCATTATTATTATTTTTTGTGATAGGAATTCTTACCACAAGATCTACCATTTTAGTACATTTTTAAATCTGCAATACAGTATTGTTAACTACAGCTTTATGCTGGACAGCAGATCTCTAGGACACAATTATCTTGTGTAACTTAGAACTTTGTACCATTTGATTAATTAAGCTTTCTCTTCAAAAGTAGGAAGCCACAAATTATCCCAATATGCTTGGATACCAGTTGTTTGGAATTTGCTGGAATTTTACAAATTTGTGTCTAGTGTTCAGGTTTATAAATAGTCTTGATTGCTAAAATGAGTCCTGGTCAATGAATGACATCATTGCTACCTTAGAGAAATTGCCCCAGGATAAATTCAGAGTGACCAGATTAAAACACTGCCAATGCCCTGGTTTATATCTTACCTTTGGTCTCAATGACATTGATGCATTTCCTAACAAACTTGAAACCTACTTCATTCAGCTCCACTGTTTCAAACAAAGGAAAACAGAGTTAGATCCTGCTATAACAAGCTTTACCTATGAAACATTTTTGATCCTGCTCATGCTAGGAGACTGCAGTGAGAGAATAAGGGGCATAGTTTGTCATCTCTAATACCTTTAAATGGAAAGATATTTTAATTCAGGGGGAGAATAGAGTTTTTACTCTTATAACACAAAAGGCTAGGGATCCCTGGGTGGCGCAGCGGTTTGGCGCCTGCCTTTGGCCCAGGATGCGATCCGGGAGACCCGGGATCGAATCCCACATCGGGCTCCTGGTGCATGGAGCCTGCTTCTCCCTCTGCCTATGTCTCTGCCTCTCTCTCTTCTCTCTCTGTGACTATCATAAATAAATAAAAAATAAAAATAAAAAAATAACACAAAAGGCTTTAATTATCCCATTGCATTATGTTTGTTTTAGGCATGAGGAATATCAAACACGAAACGTTAGTTTGGAAATGCAAATCATTTCTATCATGGGTTTAGAACAAGGAAGATATAATGTTCTTCTCTATATTGCTATTACTACTCACACCAAAAGCTAAGATATAGTTACTTCTTTATTTCAATAAGTAGACATACTTCTTTTTACAAAAATAAGTCCGAATTCTATTCCACACAAAGCCATCAATAAACACATTTGCATCAATATTACATATTATTGATGATAGCATTAACTGTGATTAGGACAGCTAGCAGTTTGTAAGGTCAATAAATCATAAATTTGACTCACTTTCTTCCTGTTTTGTTACGGGGCTATGGTAGATCTATAAAAGAAGAGAAAGAAAGAGCCATGGCTATTGTGAATCACTATAGGTAAGTATGGCAAATAATACTAAATCTCTTTCTTCAGTTCGTCAAAACCATTAGTGACTCTAAAGCATTAATAAGATGAAAAAGCAGAATCATCTTTGCCTAGGTCCCTAGAAAACACTTGGATTAACAATCCCTGAAGACTACAGTAGATTCCAAGTAGCTCACTCCAGCTGAAGTTGTAGTGTACCCATCTTAGTGATTTACTAATGCAAAGCTTGGAGAATTTTTCTGATGGAGCAAGAGAGCATGAGAGAAAAGAAATAGTTTTCTAATGGATAAATGAGTATTGGGCATTGATGATAAAATTTAAATGTTCCCAATACCAACCTCTTACCCTAAAGGCTAATTAATGGGTGTTCCTCTGTAGAAAAGCAGGTTCCCAATTCAAAGAGATCCATGCATTGATCAAGATTCTTCTAAATCATATTGAAGTACAGACTGAGATAGCTATGTGAGAGTCCAACGAGGAGATCCTTGAATCTTAAAGTCTATTCCTGGTTTTACCTCTACTTCATTATGAAGTTTTGGGCATGTTCTTTTCATTTTCTATACTTCAAAATTTATATCTCAAAATGATCAGGATTGGACTGGATGTCCCTTCAAGTCCCGATCTTCTTTGACACTTTAACAAAGGTATGCATACCATGTGTAAGATTAGTAAATTGAGGTATTTAGTAAAATAGCAACAATAATAATGTGAAACTACAGGAAATAAGCCTTCTATATGGTATCTGTTAAAGTTTGCTTTAGCAACTTCTCATTTCAATAGAAGATTTTCTGCATATGTGTGTATGCCCGTGGATTATTTCAATGAGTGAGATTTCTGTGCTGTCAGCCCTTGCTGCCACTTGCATAAGCAAGGTATTTGTAGAAAGTCTATTACAATCAAGTTGTTAGGGATCCACATTCAGTGGACCCGTATTCTAATGTCATTCTCTATAAAAAGCCATCTGCATACTTTGATCTTTAAAATCTGAAGAGAAAATAAGTTCAGAAGATGGAATCAAGAATAAATTGCCTTGCTGAACCTCCTACCACCCTCCTGTAGAAACATGATAGGCATGCAATAGTTAAGCTCCAGGTTTCTGGGAAGGAGGGCAGAGAGACAGGTCATGGATTATTTTCTGCATGGCAAGCCTCACAATACCACTTCTTTCCTGCTATCTCCTTAGTTGGCTATAAATGCAATCTGAGATCTTGGTACTCCTCTTTAGTCTCCAGGGCACTGAGGAGACACAGAAAGAAAACCCTGGAGTATATTTCTCCCTCTTAGTACATTTTTGCCTTGAATAAAACAAAGAGATTTGACTATATCCAAATATTATTGAATCTCAGTAGCTTTGCAGTCATCCTTCAGGCCAGATAGAAATATCTAAAACTAATATAGCACACTATGGTTGACAGAATTTCATTCATTTGATTTTTCAAAGAAACTTTGTGAGTTAAGAAGAATGAGATTATTAACCCCATTTTACTAAAGAGAAGAAAACTGAATCTCAAAGAGAATAACTTCCTTAAAGTTATACAACCACTGAATGGCACAACTAGGATCCAGATTTAGGTTTTTAATTGCAACAGTAGGAAGGTTATGTTACTTCATATACCACTAGAATAAACCTGCATGGAAGATACTGAAGAGAAAAAGTGCTTTTTAGTAATTTCTGACTCTTCATATTTGTCTTTCTATGACAATCACTAAACCTTTTAAGGTACTGCTTGACCTTCTGTGTAACAATGTTCTAAACAGACTGGTACATCTTGGGATATAGGATGCCAGTACCATCTTCTCATCAGCTGTACCCTTAAAGAGAATAAGCTGACCTGGGAATATAAGATGGGGGCAACAAAAGTACTTTGGATAAAATCATAATAAATGCTTATTCAATTAATACAATTATTTTCCATCTTTCTAACTGAACAGATATTAGTTTTATAAAATGAAAAAAGGCTTAATTTTCTTTCTTAAGAAGATCTTATGGGCACAGCTGCCTCATCCTACAGTGAAACAAGAAGCTGAGAAACTTGGATTCTAGGTCCAGTTTTTATGCCTTTTCTGAGAGTAATCCCTAAGAAGTACCTCATCTTCTCTGGAACTCAAATTGCCTGACTTCTTAAACATGAAATGTCGCGCCAAAAATTCCTTCTAGCTCTCAAGAGTCTGAAGATCTGACTATTTAATCATCCTTGACTCACTGGTACCACTAAGGACATTCATATACTAGACTGTGGTGCTGAGGTTTCTCCAGTGTCCTGAGATAACTTACAGGTTCTTTTCCATCCATGGCCTCCATCCATAGCCTTCTGTTAGCTTCTGAAAGGGCCTGCAAAGTGATGGTTCCTGGCCTAAGGGAAAAAAAATGACCAAGTTAAAAGTAGAAAACTCACCTGAAATAATGGAGTACTGTGATCTAGGGTCCCTCTCTGCCCTGGGAGGTGTCACACTGAGCAGGCACATACAGAATTCCAATCTTTCAAAAATCTCTTTTACTCAAAACAAAACAAAACAAAACAAAACAACAATGAAACATTTAGAGAACTGTAACTTTGGGAACCCTGGGGTAGGTGCTATCTCAGCAGCCCCATGCCAGGGTCAGTCAAGGAGATAGGAAGGCAGATGCAAAAAGACCTTATCATAATACACAATTAAATTGGCTCCATTGCATTTGAGCCAAACTGTGGCTCTCTCTGCCTTTCTTGGAAACCAGGAGTTTGGTCTGGGCTCTAGGAGCAAACATGTTCAGCATGGGCACATTCATCCATCAAAAAAAAAAAATGGCTTTGCTACTTCCACCATCCATGATGTCCAAGGAATGTTTCCAGTTGGAAAGAATTCAACAACATGCACACTGGCTCAGCAGAGGGAGGAGACATTTGGCTGATTTAAGCAATCTTATTACTAAGAATAACTAACAGTTACTGAATGCTCACTAGATGCCAGAGTCTGTTCTAAGTACTTTATAAGTATTAATTCATGTTATCTACCCAGGAACCTATAAAGCAGGTATTATATAGTAATCCTTATTTTACAGAAGGGGAAACTGATGCACTGAGATGTTCCCTAAATTCACACAGTGGGTAAGTATAGAGCCAGGATTTGACTTTAGGAATTCTGGTCCAACAGCCATGTTCTTTCTTAACCACTATGCTACAAGGCCTCTACTCCATAGGAGATGGCCTCAAACCCAGTTTTTTTTTTTTTTTTCAATTTACGTGGGTTACCTATAACTAGAGACACTCCAAGTTGATATACTCTGAATATGGTCTTTACAGACCTTCACAACCAAACTGAGAATTTCAGATTGACCATATTATTGCAAACATAAAGTCTCCTTGCGTCATCTGCATATCTGCACCATTGTGAGAAACCTGTTCCTCTTACTCATTCTGTATTAAGATAAGACCTCTCTCAGAGTCATAGAATGACAAGAACAATGACAAGAGAGTTCAGAGAGTCTGGAAAAGTAACTGGGCCTCTGTGGGCCTTAGTTTCTTTATCTAAACAGTATTAGACCAGATGAGCTGAGAGGTCCCTTCCAGTTTTGATTATCATGGGATTCATATTCAACTTTCTATATTTTACTCCATTAAAGTACATCTTAAAAAGGAAAACTCTCAGGGATCCCTGGGTGGCTCAGTGGTTTAGTGCATGCTTTTGGCCCAGGGTGTGATCCTGGAGTCCTGGGATTGAGTCCCACATCCGACTCCCTGCATGTAGCCTGCTTCTCCCTCTGCCTGTGTCTCTGCCTCTCTCTCTCACTCTCTGTGTCTCTCATGAATAAATATATAAAATCTTTTTTAAAAAAAGGAAAACCCTCAAATGGTTTTTTAAAGATTTTTATTTATTCATGAGAGACACAGGGAGAGAGAAAGAGACAGAGACAAAGGCAGAGGGAGAAGCAGGCTCTATGCAGGGAGCCCGACATGGGACTCAATCCTGGGACTCCAGGATCATGCCCTGGGCCGAAGGCAGTGCTAAACCACTGAGCCACCTGGGCTGCCCTTCAAATGATTTTTAAGCCAAAATCAATTGGGCACTGGATATTTTCAAGCTTACCCTTTTCTAACAAATAACCAACCTTTTGGATATATCACATGGGGCTAGAAAGTCTAGAAATCTTTGGAAAGATAGCTACCCAGCTGAATCTTGAAGCCAGAGGAAAAACAAGTAAATGGGCCATGGACAAAAAAGCAGACAATGCAGACCAGATATGACATTATGACATTAAACCCATCTGGAACTCAGATTCCCTATCTGGGAAATCCAAAAACCAGTGTGTGTCTTTTCTTCACCTTACAGAGAGACTGAAAGTATAAATAAATGACTATTCAAGAGGCATTTGAGGATTCTTGGCTGCCACAGAAAGTCAAATTCAAAGAATAATTGATAAGAACAGGGTGACAAAGTAGAAAGAATATTGACTTCTATTTTTTTAAAGATTTTATTTATTTATTCATGAGAGGCAGAGAGAGAGAGGCAGAGACATAGGCAGAGGAAGAAGCAGGCTCCATGCAGGGAGCCCAATGTGGGACTCAATCCTGGGACTCCGGGATCACACCCTGAGCCAAAGGCAGATGCTCCAATGCTGAGCGACCCAGGCATCCCAGAATATTCACTTCTAGTACAAGATCTTCCATTGACTATCTTTATGACCTTAGACAAATCATCTGCCCTTCCTGAGACCCCAGTCACTCATCCAGAACAAAAAGGTATATGCAGCATATGTGCAATACAGTGCAATGGTTAATAGTGTGGATTTGGATCCTGGCCCTACCATGTGTTACCTAAATTGCTTAATTTCTTTCTGTCTCCTTGTCTTCCTTTGTGTAACTGGGATAATACCCCATACCTCACAAAACTGTAGTGAGGATTAAAGGAAATTATACATTTCCAGAGCTAAGTGAGAATAGTGCCTGGTACATTAGGAGGTACTCAGCAAATGTTAGCAGTTGTTGTTTGTTGTTGTTATTTATTATTATTATTACTATTATTGCACTTCAAGCTCTATGAGCTATAAGCCTGTGGTTTCAAATACTGACAGCAAAATTAATTTTTTTTAAAAAGTTATCCTCGGGAAGCGTGGGTGGCTCAGGATCTTAAAAAAAAAAAGATTTTATTGATTGATTGATTCGAGACAGAGAGAGGCAGAGACACAGGCAGAGGGACATGCAGGCTCCATGCAGGGAGCCTAATGTGGGACTTGATCCCGGGACTCCAAGATCACACCCTGGGCCGAAGGCAAGTGCTAAATCGCTGAGTCATCTAGGGATCCCCATAAATAAAATCTTAAAAAAAAAAGGTATCCTCTATTCCTGAGTTAGTAAAAGAGATTCAGTGAATCCTTTGCTCTCTGTGCTGCAGGGACATGAGTAAAGGTGCCAGATGCCTGCTGGGAATGCTGACTTTGTTTCTTATATCAGATTTACTAACCAGGAAAGTAGATGTCACATCCCTTAGAAAATTTCATGTGCACAGATGTACCTTGGCAACTGTTCTTTACTATATTTTACCCTTTATTTCACAGCATGTTTATTCTCCTTATAAGACAATGGAATAAATTGAAAAGAACATGGACTTTGGAGACAAGTGCTTGAGCTCTGCCTTGCCACTATGTGACTTTGGGCATGTCACTTAACATATTCAAGTCTCAGTCGCCTCACCTGTAAAATGAAGGAGAGATTAATTGAGTGATTTTTTTTAAGCTCCTAATATGTGGTAACTAAAATCACAGACACATCGAAACTTTAATTGCTGGCTTCTAGTCTTAGAATTCCTCAGCATTATGGGGTGGGAAAATACATTTAAAAACAAACAGAAAACTTAGTACCTATCCTGATCCATGCATAGCACTGGGTGCAAGATATATAAAGATAAACTGGTCCCAGCACCTAATCTCAGGGCCAAATTGTTTGCAACTGCTTTGAGTTTATGAGAATATTATTTGCAAGTAGCTTGCAAATTTAAGCTGAACTTGAATCAGAATGAAATTAGACACAGAAAATTTTAATTTCTTTTAAGCACTTTGATGCTACAGAGCAAGAGACAATAAAGATTCATGAAAGAGAAGCCACAGCCAATAGTCATTTTCTGCAGGAAATAGAAGTATGGTTCCCCCTTCCCACTAGGCCTGAAGCCGTTGGAAAAATGAGTGATAATCTCATGGTTACCACTCACAACGTTTACTATCACAATCATCTTTGGTCAGGACCATCCATTTTTTAACAAAGAAATTATATAGATAAACAAAAATTTCAAATAGGGAAAAGGATTTTTTACTTATTTCCAGACCAAAAAAAAAAAAAGAACCCTCAACTCAGTCTAATCTTTATGATTCCAGTCATTGATAGTTTTGTTTATATTATACAGTAATTTGACCTTTAAGCCCCTTTCTAGGAATCTAACCATTTTGTTACATTCTATTTTACTATGCAGTACCCAATACATAGAAATAATAGACTGAAATAACATATAGAAACATTTATTCACTGAATTTTGGATTAACCTCTCTACTACATAACATGCTTTTCTCCAAAGTAATTCCAAATGTTCTCATTTTAAAATTTCAAGGTTAAATTCACCTCTGATAAAAGTGCCCAGGTCCAGAAAACAAAAAGAGGGTATCGGTGAGAAACAAATGCAACAAAGTACAAAGTTTGAAAGCCCTAGCTGAAATCAGAAAGTTGATTCTCAAACTATTTCCAATTTACATAAATATCTGCAAAGCAGGGAAAGTCTGTATCATGTTTGCACCAAGTGGGGGAAAAAGACTCCCCAGTACCACTACCATCCTCCATCCTATCTCCTCTTTAAAAATGTGTTTCAATTCACTTATTCTTGTATGCTACATTAGGAGATAAAAGAATGAGTTTTGCTGAATGGGAGAAGATATTTGCAAATGACATATATAATAAAGAGTATACAAAATCTAAAGAACTAATCAAACTCAATACCCAAAAAACAAGTAATCCAGTTAAGAAATGAGCAGAGGACATGCACAGACATTTTTCAAAAAAAGACATATAGAGGGCTAACAGACACATGAAAAGATGCTCAACATCACTCATCATCAGGAAAATACAAATCAAAACTACAATGAGATTTACCTCACACTGTCAGAATAGCTAAAATTAACAACAAAGGAAAAACATGTTGGCAAGGATGTGGAGAAAGGGGAATCACTCCTCTTACACTATTGGTGGGAATGCAAAGTGCGTGCAGCCACTCTGGAAAACCGTATGGAGGTTCCTCAAAAAGTTAAAAATAGAACTACCCTATGATTTAGCAATTATACTACTAGGTATTTATTCAAAGGACAAAAAAAAGTACTGATACAAAAGAATATATGCACCACAATGTTTATAGCAGCATTATCAACAATAGGCAAATTATGGAGAGAGCCCAAATATCCAATGACTGATGAATGGATAAAGAATATATGTTGTATAACAACACCACACACACACACACACACACACACACACACACACACAGAAGAATATTATTCAGCCATCAAAAAGAACAAAATCTTGCCATTTGCAACAACGTGGATGGACCTAGAGAGCATTATGCTAAATGAAATAAGTCAGAGAAAGACAAATACCATACAATTTTACTCATGTGAATTTTAATAAATGAAACAGATAAACCCTGGGGGAAAAAAGAGAGGCAAACCAGGAAACAGACTCTTGACTATAGAGAACAAGCTGAGATTGCTGAAGGGGAGGTGGGGCGTGGGTTAAATAGGTGATGGCCATTAAGGAGGGCACTTGTGATGAGCACTGGTGTTGTATATACATGATGAATCACTAAATTCTACGCCTGAAACTAATATTACACTATATGTTAATTAACTGGAATTTAAATAAAAACTCGATACTCCAAAAAAAAAAAAAGAATGAGTTTTGTTATCTTGTCCTTGCGGCATCACCAAATGTTGACATTTGCATATCTGATAACAAATTAAATCCTAGGAGTGACTTATTCTGCCTTGAGCAGGCAAGGTAAAGCTGACTAAAGTTTCCACTGGGAGAACTAACAATGGTTCAGGTCTCACAGGGATTCCTGTGAATAGTAGCCAGAAGAGCCAAGACAATAATATCATGAATAGATTTACTCATTTTCATCAATAAGAGATGATAGAGGAAAATAAAAGATCTACACTCAGGTTCAGCACCTAGCACATGGGGACATTACCAATTCATACTAGCATAGCTTACCTTTCATTAGTTTCTATATCAAAACAGAACCTTTTGTCGATAGACTCTGTCTTCCTCCTCACGCAGTACTTCAAGGTTAAGTCCAAAGGCCCCTGATACAAGAAAATAATTAATAGCCAATTTGAAAAAAATGCACAGAAGCTGCTTCTGCCTCCTGCAGTATCCTCAGTCACTTGGAAGGCATCTGTCAGGGCAGCAGGGGCAACGTGTAACCTCACTGAGAACTTTGTCCCTTCAAACAGTATTTGCAGCAAGATGGCAGATGGTTTATTCTTGCTCTAGTAATTAATGGTTGAGACCAGGAAAAATGCTTGGGGTAGGTCAGTACTCTTTTCCAAGGATGGTAGATTAAATAGGAAGCTCATTATACATAATATGAGGAGAATGTAGGAGAAACAGGTTGACCAAATGGCATTAAGTGTACTGAATAAAATGTTCATAAAACCTCCAAGTTACGAGTGGCTTTATGCAACCCTCCTTCCATTAAATTGGCAGATGGAGGAGGGGAGAGAAACATTTTCATTCCCCACCTCCAGACACTTCAGGAAGATAAGAATCACAAAAGCAATCTCTCTGGAGATAGGGCAGGAGTAGAGAAAATAAGCAAATTTATGCATTACTCAAAGTGGCATTTGATATTTCATATATGCAGAATAGTGTAGCCTACCTTAGTCTTATGGTTGCTATTAAGTGGCCACTTATTAAAGGCCACTGAAATTCACTGTGTCCACAGATTAAAATTTCCCAATTCCACATTGTTCAGTTTCCCTCTCTTATCTCATAGAGACAATGTGGTATAGGAAAGAGAAGTAACATTTATCAATTACCTTGTATTTGCCACACATTATGCTAGGAAATTTTAATTTTCTTCATAACAACCCTTAGAAAGAAGTGAAGCTCAGAGAGGTAAAATAGCTAACTGAAAATCACCCAAGTCAGTATAGTGGAAATAGAAGTAAACTAGGAAGCTTAACACCTAGGGTTTTATCTCAGTTTTGTCATTTACTGGCTGGCAACCCAGGACAAATCATTTTCCAATCTCAATCTTAACAGCACAATTTATTAAATGGGGATAATGCTAACTACCTTGCTGTCAGGAATTCAGAAACACTTCCTAAGTGCCCAAGTGTTTCTGGGTACTATGCCATCCAAACTGGCCCGTACAGTTGATCCAGCTAATCAAATAATATTTCTCCCTCATTGGCACACTCAACCCCCTTTCAGGTCTATCCTTTTGCCTCTCCTACACTATAAAAGCTCAACGCTGAATCCATCCTTCAATCTGCCTTCTTTACCCCAATAATAAGGGTGTCAAGAATTACTAGACTTTCAAGTTGACAGTGATTGACAGCATCATATACTCACCCTCCCTCCTTAGACTCTCAACTCCTTCAGAATCAGAGGCATCACAGCTCAGAGGCTGAGGCCCTGCCTATTACTCCATGCTATCCATAGCTATGCCCATGTGTGTTATACTCCATCCATGCAGGAGTACCATCATTTCATACATGCCATACTTTTGTGACTCTATAACTGCAAATAATGTTTCCTCCACCTTCAATGATTTTTATCTATATTCTTGGTCTGGCTAAATCTCAATTGTTCTACAAACTGCAGTTCAGGTTTCATTTCCTCCCAAATCCTTCCCCAATCCCAGACACTGCTCATTATGTGTTTTGTGCATTATATTAGAGCTTTCTGTTTCCGTGCCTTATTTCCCCAATTGACTGAGAACGCAAGGGCATGGGCAGCATCTTATTTACCTTTATGTCTCTAGTATCTAGGAAAGAATTAGTGCCCAAGAAATTTTTATGAACTACAGTATCATTCTTACCATTTTTCTGATGAGGAAAATGATACAGACCAACATCATGTAATTTACTTGGGGTCAAAAAGCTACTGGGCCACAGAGCTAGGATTTAAACCTAGTTGCTGAAAGTCAAAATATAGCACTCTTTCCTCTTACCAGAACTGCCTGACAGGAAGTAATTGGGACCTTATAAAATAGAATTTGGGAAGATAATCTGTAAAGTAAGCAGCGTAACACAAGTGGAAGCTGATAGGCTGAACTAGGGAATACTGGCGAGTACCATAGTCAGAAAGAGTGCTAATTCCTCCATCTTCAAATTGAACTAATAATACTTGACAGGGCTTCTGGGAAAGTAGATGAGGCACATGGTGAAAAGTGTCTATCTCAGTGGCTGGCACACAGTAGACATTCAATAAATAGTGGATTTTATAGTGTTATTATAGTCTCACTTGTATTATTTACCTTTCAAAAACACAAACCAGTATTAGGAACTGAGAGAACTGACAAGAAGAACTGACAGACAATATTTCTCCCTCATTGGCACACTTAAACCCCTTTCAGGTCTATCCTTTTGCCTCTCCTACACTATAAAAACTCAACTCTGAATCTATCCTTCAATCTGCCAATCATCTTTCAATCATTTCCAACTTCATTTTAGAGAAATTCAAGTTATTACTCTACCTCCCCTTCTTTCTAAATAGAGAACCAAGTTCCTCTTTCCAATCCATGAGGAATCTCACATTAAAACCATTTAGGCTGACACTATTGCAATTTTAAAAAAGCCGCCACTCAATGAAAAGGAAAGAAGGAAAGAAAAGCTAAAAGGAGAGCTGGCAATTATCTTCTAAGAGGGTATGAAAGTGTTATCTACTGCTTCTGTCTTGAGCTTTGCAGTAGGTTCCTGAGCAGGAGACAAAGTGTCTAAAGAAGCTTACTCTAAAGTCTGGGATTTGGAAAGTAATGTGTAGAAAAAGAAAGGGAAGAAACTACAGGACAGTGCTTCTTATAAGCACTAGCCAGTCAGATACATGGGCTAAGTTCTGACAGACATGGAACAAATTCTGTGATACAGCACAAGACAAACTTATTGAAACGACACTGAAAGGTACTTTGGCAATTAACAGACTGGAAACTAAGGAGATTTTTGGAGTCAGGAATGAGTAACTGGTATATATAGAAGCATGGATGAGGGTTCTGGAAACCCCATTTGGTATACTTCATTAGAGATACATTCCATCTCCAATACACATTCACAGCAGAGTGACAAAATTTTTGGTTAGAAACAAAAAAAGAGGTAGTTTTCAATAGCCTGACACCAAATCTCCATCCTCTCTAATTTTCTGTGTACAAGCCACAAAGGGGGATCTTCCATAGAAAGCACCAGCAATGGAGATCAATTGGCCTAATATTTCTCCAAATTTCTGCCTGCCAAAATTGGGTCTTCTCATACCACCAAGGTTCAGTGTTAACTAATGAACCTTGTTGATTTTGATTTTTTTTAATTTATTTTTTTTTAATTTTTATTTATTTATGATAGTCACAGAGAGAGAGAGAGAGAGAGAGACAGAGAGAGGCAGAGACACAGGCAGAGGGAGAAGCAGGCTCCATGCACCGGGAGCCCGACATGGGATTTGATCCCGGGTCTCCAGGATCGCGCCCTGGACCAAAGGCAGGTGCCAAACCGCTGCGCCACCCAGGGATCCCGAATCTTGTTGATTTTGTAAACAATTTGTAAAGAATAAAAATCCTTAAAAATCATGCCTTAAGACCCAGTCTGAGTGACAGTTTAAGGGACACATCGAACTACTTTTAGAATATGAACAGTGTGACTACCAGCTTTTATCTTAATAAACCTGAGAGAGAGAGAGAGAGAGAGAGAGAATTTCCAAAGCCTCTACAAAGACAGGCAAAATGATTTGACAGAATAACATTTTTTGGCTGTGTGGTCATATATATAATATAGTATAGCACAGTATCAGATTAGGTTCGTCTAGGTAAGTAACTATCTTCTCAGTGTGTTTAACTCATCTTGACATTTTAGGCAATAGGGGAAGCTTTGGAGGACAGAAGAGGCAGCATTACCTGCTTAAATATATTTGAACATTACATAGAATATGGGGTACAGGTTATTCCAACTTTAGGATACAGACATATTTCTCTAAAAAAGGAAATTGGGAGAATAATATTTTAAACACTTGCTATTTAAAGGAATCCTACAGTAGAGACTTCTTAAAAGCAAGTAATACTATCCTCCTGCAACTCATCTATATTCTTGCAAATTTTCTTGTACAACGTGACAGGCACTTATAATAATTTAATAAAGGATCTGAAAAAGTATAGCCACTTTCAGAAGGCTTGACATAACATATTTCACTCAACTGAGTAGTATCTGGCCCAATGCAAACTTAGGTCAAGAACATACAGAGTCATGGCTTCACTTGACAGTGATGGACTTGATTCTTTGATGCTAAGTCAAGATATACTCTTCTCTGAGATGCATTCACAGATGAGTTTCAAAAAATATGGCACACAAAAGAACTGACCTGTTTAGCACCTGGCTTCTGCTCCATAGGCGTCATGGTAAGCGTTTTGGTCTCTTTCTCATACTGGCAGTAATATTTCACCCAGGATATCCCCAAAGCCCCTACAAAAATAGGCAAAAGTGAGCTGACAGAGTATATATATTTTTTGGCTGTATGGTCAATACACTGCCAAGATGGAAGTGGTGTACAGTCTGATCTTCATAGCCACAGGTCTTCAGATCTAGCCTTAACCTTCCCCTGAACTCCAACTCTGCAGTGTTATTGACCCACAGCACATAGAGAGATCCTAATCCTCATCAAATGCTTTCCACATCTGCTCTAGCTTGCTCCAAATAACTCTTCTTGCCATGTCTCCTCTAAAAGCTTCTACTGCTCATCCTATTGTATGAGTTGGAAACATTTGTCTGTAATCTTCTCCTTATTCCCTGTAACCTGTCCCATTTGATTGCTGTTGGGTTCTGCCATCTATTCCTCACATGTCTCTCCTTCAGCTGTTTCCTCCTTCCCATTCCATTTAGAACTGAATTAGTTCAGGACCCTATTACTGAATTGCTTGCAATGTTTAATGAGATATTTCAAGCAAAATAAAAATTCACCATCTTTCTAATGAATTATTACAGTGACCTTCTCTCTGATTTCCCCCATCTCTGATCACTCCTTTCTAGTCCATTCTCTGCTAAAGGAATATTTTCTAAATACATATCTCTATTTATATCACTTTTCCTATAAATCATGCATGGCTTTCCCACTGTCTTTAAACTTAGGTTGAACCACAAAATCCTTTATAATGTGATCATATTTACCTTTCCTACTTTGTCTTTTGCCATCCTCTATGGTTCTCATTGAACTATTTTCAGTTACCAAATAAGTGGCCATATGGTTTAAGTAGAAAAGTAGAAATTTAGTATATATTTAAAAGTGAATGGGTCACTATTAATAATTACACCAGGATAGCAGGTGTAAACCAGGGCTATTCTTGGCAAACTAAGACCCTGAAAATGAACAATATCCTCACACACCTTTGTGCCTAAGTAACATGAAATGGTATATACCTGAATTTCTCTTCACCCCCGTTTTACCTATCAAACTTCCACTCATAATTCAAGTTCTAATTCAAACACTGCTTCCTCAGTGAAGCCCTTAGGTATATGCCCCAAATGCAGTGCTGAACACATTTCCTTATAATTCTTGATATATGTGTCTATCTTCCTCATCATACTGTGAACTTCTTGAAGGCAAAAATTATTGGTTCATTTTTTCAAATCCCCAATGCACTGCATATTATCGGGCAAAAAGGATGCTCGGGAAACATTCAACTGAATAGCAGTATCATAGCCATTTGACAAATTAGAAAACTGGGGCACAGAAGGACCACATAGTTATTTGATGTTAGAGCCAAGATTATAAAATCATTATTCCCACATCTTTTAAAATACAGCAGTAGTTCTCAACTAAGGGAAATTTTGCCTCCCAAGAGATACTTGGCAATGTCTGGAGACATTTTAGGTCGTCACATCCAGGGAGTGCTATTTGAATAAAGTGAGGGCAGACCATAGATGCTGCTAAAACACCCTATAATGTATATAATCCCCCAAAATACAAAGAATTACCCAAGCCAAAATGTCAATAGCACTGAAATTGAGAAATCCTGTAGTGCAAAGTGGAAGAGATAAATCTGAAAAGTGGAAGAACACATCTTTGAAAACCATCAAAAGTTAATTTCTCTAAGAGAAGAAAAGCATGATAATATCACTACTTAAATGCCATGCTTTGTGAATTGCAGTAGTTTTTGTCACAAGTAACATTTGAGTCGCCTCTTTTGCCTCTTCTTCCCAGGTATAATAATAATTCTGGGCAGGGCTGAAATCACAGGCTTTGGGAACATTGAGTCATAGTTCATAAGGAATATTAAAGAGCACATACAGGTTTTCATAATGTAATTTAGGAGGTAGGAAGGCTTGAATCCTCTGCAATATTCAATGAATGTTCCTTGAAGAGCAATGAACAACTGTTTTGCCCACTGAAATCAGTGGTTGTTGTTTAGTGCTTTAGGAGCAACCCTGAGTTCCTAAGGCAGTGGAAGGTATAGGGTATACTGATAGGATATTAGGTTTTGGCATTTCATAGAACTGAATTTACTCTTAGGCTTGCTATTTGATAATTGGGTGACTTTCAACTAGTGATCTCTAAGCCTCAGTGGTCTCAAGTAAAATGGATATGGTAAGTGGTTTTAAAGATTAAATGAAATAGTATATTTAAAGCATTTAGCGCCATGCCTGGCACATAGTAGGTGTGATAAATATTGTTTTTCTGCCTTCTTTCCCCTACTTCCTTTTCCCCCAGTCAGAGTCATCAGAAGGATTAAAGAGTTAACAATCCCTATTTTAAATCACAGAGAAAAATCTTAGATCTTATCATCCCAGAGACTTTGTAAGACAAATCCTTAACCTCCCCCTTTAATTTATCCTCCCCCCCTTTTATTCACTATTCCCAGACAGTTTTCCAAAGAGGTGTGAATTGTCAGGGGTCTGTGAACAATATGAGTGCCTGGAGTTTGGAGAGGGCAAGTGGCAGTAGGTGCTAGCCTACTGAAACCCAGTGGGTTATCCTTGTATTCCCACACACATTTCTCCTGTGTATAGAGATAGCCTTCGATCGTAGGCTGTCCTGGAAGTTTGCATGTCTGGGGAGCTTCTTTCATCCTTTTCTTAAGTTCTTCCATCTCTTCCCGGGTACTGGAGAAATGATTTCTTGTCTGTCAAGACATTATCATCATAATTATTATCATTATCACCATCATTATTAAAAGGCATTTATTGGGCAGCCCGGATGGCTCAGTGGTTTAGTGCTGCCTTCAGCCCAGGGCCTGATCCTAGAGACCCGGGATCGAGTCCCACATCAGGCTCCCTACATGGAGCCTGCTTCCCTCTGTCTGTGTCTCTGCCTCTCTCTCTCTGTGTGTGTCTTATGAATAAATAAATAAAATCTTTTTTTAAAGGCATTTATTGGTCTTAGATCCAGTGCAGAGTTTTCTTGGTTTGCATAAAATGCTACAACATAGCAAAAAAAAATGTTGAATGGCATAATGACTAGAAAACAATTTTATGGAGTTTACCAGTACTAAAGACTAAAAGAGAAACAAATATAAATACCAATATAAACATAAAAACACGTCTGGGAGACTTTTTTTTTCTAATGGGAATTACATAAGCCAATAAATAAGGGTTGTTAGAATTCTGAGCACCAGCCTGACCTCTGCTTTACAAGATGGGAAACTATAAAGAAAGTTTCCAAAGATAATATTATCATGGCAACTTCTGAGCTCTGCCTCAAGTAAAGTTACTGCCTACTTGACTCTGAATCAAATTCTGGCTATTAGGATAAAATACATGACAAGGTGCTTTAAAACTACACAACTAAAACACAGTAGCAAAACACTGTTTGAAATGTGGGTATGAAAATCACTAGAGATAGGTCTTTAGTGTCCAACATCAAGATTGTTACGACAGTGATCTGAACTGGCATATCTTGTTGGCATATCTTGATTATCTTGTGAATGAATTCATCATATATTTAGATAAAAAGGGTTGTTATTAAACTCATACTTTTCAAGTTCTATGTGGAGGAAGATTCAAATGATCAACCTGGTTATAGGTATATTGTATAAATCCACAGAAGTCAGGGGCTTTTCACATTCTGGTGAAGGTGAGTACCCAAAAAGAAAGAAACAAAACAATTAGAAGTCAGGATCCTCCTAAACAACCAAGTGAAGTTTATTTCTACTACCAACTTTATTACAAAACTTTTTTATATGAAAATACTCTACAAATTTTATGCAATGTAACAACTAGTCCAAAGTCACTATCTCAGTGATACCTTCTCTAACTGTGGCAGGCAGTCAGATGTTCCACTTTCTGTGTTTTAAAAATTTTGATCTTAACACTATTGAAGCACTTATCACAAAGAATTATGATGTGCTCCAGTGTTTATGTCTCATTCCTGCAAGAGATTTCATCCTCCCTGAGGATGGAAAAACTACATCACTATGGTATGTTCACACCTGGCACAGAGTATGTATTATGTCCATACACATTCATTAAATGTAGGTTAAATAAACAAATGAGAAAAATCTATATATGTTACAAAGATGGAAAGGCTGTGCCTATGGCCATCTAAAAGAACCAGCATAGGAAATAAGGTGAATAAAAAAACTTTTATATATCATTTATTTGACCCTGGTAATTAGTGAGAAAAGAAAGAGAGAACAAAATGGGCATTCATGGTCATAAAACTCACAAGTGCCTTGACTGACCAACACAGAAGTAAAGCATAGGACCTGTGCTTAAACAAGCCCATATTTGGGTCTTAACCTGAGAGGAATGCAGTAAATTAGCAACTGAATATTTATTGGATAGATAGAGGTGTCAGTGGATGGAAGGGTAGGTTTTAACAATAAGCCTCAAAGAGTAAGAGTTGAAACTGGAAGACAAGCACACTCAGATATTTATGATCCACACCAGTATGTCCTGACAAACTGGCTAGAATGAAATAACCTGGGATTTCAAGATCAAGGTCACTGGGGCTGAAATCCAATTGGAATGCAGGGACAGGTGAAGAAACACATATGCAAACTCACATTCTGCAGACTGAGCTGGAGCTGCTGTTTGTATGGGAGGAAATCCTGTGTGAGCTCCACAGTCAAACTGTTGGAAATGAAGAGGCTATGAAGAAAGGCCAACACCTATGGAAAATGTGTAAAAATAATTTTATCACCAACACTTTCTCATCATCAAATAAAGGAAAAAGAAACAGAGAAAAGAAACTCCACATATACAGTATAGTGTTAAAAGTAATCATGAAACCACAAACAGGTTTACACATAGCTATTCACTTATTAGGTTGAACATTTACATTGGACTTAGTTTCAGAAAATAAGAACTACTAACAAATTTATTCATTCAGAGCCTTTTCAGATAGCATATAAAGTCATTTATAGGGACACCTGGGTGGCTCAGCAGTTCAGCGCCTGCCTTCGGCCCAGTGTGTGATCCTGGAGACCTGGGATCGAGTCCCACATCAGACTCCCTGCATGAAGCCTGCTTCTCCCTCTGCTTTTGTCTCTTCCTCTCTCTGTGTCTCTCATGAATAAATAAAATCTTTAAAAAAATCATTTGGGGCAGCACAGGTGGCCCAGCGGTTTAGCATCGCCTTCGGCCCGGGGTGTGATCCTGAGGACCCAGGATCGAGTCCCAAGTCAGGCTCCATGCATGGAGCCTGCTTCTCCCTCTGCCTGTGTCTCTGCCTCTCTCTCTCTCTCTCTCTCTCTCTCTCTGTCTGTTATGAATAAATTTTTAAAAATCTTTAAAAAATCATTTATAGTTTGGACCATGTGGGACTAGACTGTGTATTTTCTCTCTATATCCCCAGAATTGGCATAGAGTAGGCACTCACTATTTGTTAAATAAATAGATAAATAAGTAAATCAATGAATAAAGAATCCGTACCTTAATGAAGACTGTCATAATGCTAAAAGATTCAAGGAGTGTGAACCCATTTTCAAATTAGAAATTTTGGGGGAGGATTTTAGAATACCTCCTACAGAAATCCAAAGACATACAAATATCAATAAAACATTTTTTAATGGCCTAAGTGTTCAACCTCATTAATAATTAAATACACACAAATAAAAACAGTGAAAATATGATTTCATCTATGATACGCAAACCTTGAAATAATAATGCTCCTTTCTGGCAATAGTGATACTTCAGAGTTCTTCCTTGACCACTCCATCTAAAGAACCCACCCATTCTTGTGGTTTTTGATTTTATCATAAATTACAATTAGTTTTATTTATGTGTATCTTTCTTTTCCTTCTGTCTACTCAATAAGAGGGTAGTCTTCATAAAGACAGAAACAGCTTGTCTTGCTCACAATAGTATACCTGGAGTTTAGCACAGTGCCTGACATATAACAGAAGCTCAATTAATTTTTTTTGTATACATGAATAAACACTTGGTTGCACACACATACATATACAGATATATATAAATGTGAGGACAGATACACATGTACAAAGACATACATGCTCATGTGCAAAATATATACATGTGTATACCAACCTGCACACATGCATACATACATCCAAATCTACAAGTACAAAGATACACATAAATAGAGAAAGAAACATAATAGATACACAGAAAATTTGGAAAGAAAATGCCAAAATATTACGTGATTATATCTGTATGGGGAATTTGTTATTTTTGTTTTGTTCTTTCTATAATTTTTTTCTAGCTTTGATGTAGTAAGAGTCAAAATTCAACATAGTTATAAAATCAAAGCACATCCCTTTTATAGTCAAGGAGATGTTATAAAAAAAGAAGATAGAAGTAAAAATAATACAATAGAAAGTCACTGAGTGCAAAGGACATGAGTTCTACCACATTGACTGGCACATGATGGGCACCTTAGAAGCTTTTTGAACACGTGATAGCAAGGAAGGGAGGAGAACAAGGTAAAAGGAAGGGTGACAGAGAAATCAAAGGAGGGAGAAAAGGAGAAAAGAAGCAAAGAAAGAGAAAGAAAAATCATAGCTGGGGAGTGGGGAGAAAATGGGAAAGGAAAGAAAGGGGAGGGGGAGGAGAGATAAGGTAAGGAAGAGAGAAAACATTAGTAAGAGACCAAGAGCAACACAAGCTAGTGTGTCTATTTTCTTGTCATTCATTATTAAGCATAAAGTATCTTTCACAATCTGAGATTTCAATTTTATGATCAAAGTTCTCCATATTTATCTGGGATTTGGTAAATATTTTTAGACTATTCATCAATAGATAGAACTTACTGGCTCCACAATGTTGAACTTCTTGGACTCCTGAACTTCCTGAATTTGATAAACATAATCAAGAGAGGACTCAAAGAAATTGTGCCTTTCCTTGTCCACCTGGAGGTCTGCCTGTAGAAGAAGGGTAGCAAATGTCACATAACAGCATAATCATTTATGCAAGTCACTGCTTATGGACTCAACAAAATGCTAGAGCTAGGGAATAATTTAGCCATCAAGTTATGATCTTATTCCTTTATTTTACAGACAGGGAACTATAAGCCAAGAAAAAAAGTGATGAATGTGAAACTTCTGGTTTCTGGTCCAACAGTTAAAAGCTTGATAGCTATCTTACCTATCCTCACAAGAAAAATGATGAACAAGGTGAAAATTAACAACTCCCCTAAGAAACAACAGATAATTGAAATCAGAGGGAAAACAGTTGCCTCAAATACTGGACAGACAGTTGAAAATGGAGAATCAGAGCTTTCCAGAGCAAAAGCCCAAAAACAGAAAACTGTTACTGCAGCCAGTATCAAACTATCAGTTATTTAAGAATAACTCTCAGGGGAAAAAAAAAGAATAACTCTCAGGGGAAAAAAAAAAGAATAACTCTCAGGGCACCTGTGTGGATCAGTTAATTAAGCGTCTGTCTCACTCTTGCTTTTGGCTCAGGTCATGATCTCAGGGTTTTGAGATTGAGCCTGGAGTCAGGCTTCACAACTCAGCAGGGGTCTGCTTGAGATTCTCTCTCTCCCTCTGCCTTTCCCCAACCCTGCACTCACTCTCTCTTTCTTTGTCCCAAATAAATAAATAAATCTAAAAAAAAAAAAAAAGAATACCTCCTACAGAAATCCAAAGACAATAGGGTGTAATAGAATCAAAAATACCCGAGGAAATTTTGGCCTCTGAGAACAATGGCTAGAATAAATCAAGCATAGTCTAACAGCAAACTAAGCACAGTCTAACTCTGAGTTATATAAACATAAAACCTCAAATAAGGCATACTTATCTCAGTTCCTTTTACCTGGAACATCATGCATGGCTTTCAACAAAATATTACAAGGAATTCAAAAGGGCAACAAGACCAACAACAAAAACCAGTTTAAAGATAAACAACAAACATCAAAACCAAACTCAGATAAGGCAGAGATAGTAGATGGTGGAATTATTACAGCAGAAATTATAGGAAGGGTTAAGCATCTGCCTTTGGCTCAGGTCATGATCCCAGGGTCCTGGGATTGAGCCCTGCATTGGGCTCTCTGCTTAGTGGGGAGACTGCTTCTCCTTCTTCTTATGCCCGCTGTTCCCTCTGCTTGTTTGTTCTCTCTCTCTCTCTCTCAAATAAATAAATAAAATATTTTTAAAATACAAAAATATCTACATATGGGCATATCATATTCAAGAAATGAAATGTTGTAAGAAGTTCTTCAAGCAGAAGGAAAACTATGTGTATATAAGTGAGAAATACATATCAACATAAAGAAATGAGCACTAGGGAAGGAATAAATGAAGGCAAATAAAATCACGTTTTTCTTATTTTTAACTAACCTTGCATATAAGAGTTTGCCCAAAATAATTGTAACAATGTATTTGGTGATTATAGATTATTAAAAAGTAAAATGAATAACATTGATTTTATATGGGACTGAAGGGAGAAATTGAAAGTATTTTATTATAAGGTTCCTGTGCCACACGTGAAGCAGCATTATGTTATTTGAAAGTCCACATGGATTAATTGTAAATGGATATAGAAAAAAAGAATAATCACTAAAGAAAGTTTTTTAAAAAGTATAATTCATATGTGAGGAGAGGACAGAAAATGGAGTCATATAAAATTTTAAGTAAAAGAAAGAGAAGGCAGAAAAAATATTTAAGCGGACAAAAAAATAAAGGGCAGCAAACAACAAACAGGTAGGTGTTTGTCTAACCATATCAATCATTTTAAAGGTTAATCGTCTAAATACGTCAATTAAAAGTCAGAAATTGTCAGAGTACATAAAAAATAATAGTCAACTACATGTCATGCATAAGACACCACTCTAAATATAAAAGATATAGATAGTCTAAAAGGAAAGGTATGGAGAAAGATATTTCATGCTGACAGGAATCAAAAGAAAGCTGGATGAGCTATATTAATTTCAGAAAAATGAGATTTCAACGCAACAAAACCTGTCAGGGGAAAAGAGAAGCATAACATAATAATAAATGGTTCAATTATCTAAGAATATGTTACCCTTATTACATATAATAGGACATCAAAACATGTGAGGCCAAAACCTGACAGAACTGCAAGGAGAAACAGAAGAATCCACAATTAGAATTGGGAATTTTAGGAATGCCTGGGTGGCTCAGCGGTTGAGCATCTGCCTTTGGCTGAGGGAGTGATGATCCTAGATTCCCGGGATCGAGTCCCATATCAGGCTCCTTGCATGGAGCCTGCTTCTCCTCCCTCTGCCTGTGTCTCTGCCTCTCTTTCTGTGTCCCTCATGAATAAATAAATAAAATATTTCTTAAAAAGAATTGGAAATTTCAACATTTCTCCATCAGTAATTGAGGCAGAAAATCAGTAAAGACATAACTGAATTGAATAGCACCATCAAACTGGATCCAATTAACATCTGTAGAACACCTCATCCAACAATAGCAGAATACACCTTATTTTCAAGTTCACATAGAACAAGCACCATGATCAACAACATTCTGGGACACACAATACACCTGAACAAATTTAGAAGAATAGTAATTATACAAAGTATGCTCTCAGACCATGATTAAATTACACTAGAAATCAATAACAAAAAATTGCTAGGACCAGCCAAAATACTTAAAGATCAAGCAGCACATTTCTAACTGACACATAGGTCAAAGAATTCTTAAGAGAAATTAGAAAGTATTTTGAACTAAACAACAAAGAAAATGTAATGTAGTATTTGTGAATTCAGTGAAGGCAATGGTTACAGAAATGTTTATAGCATGAAAGGCATATATTAGAAATCTAAAATCAATAATTTAAGATTTCACCTTAGAAATTTAGATAAAGAAAGCAAATTACAACCAGAATAAGCAGAAGAAAAGAAGTAATAACACTTTTAAGGAAACCAATAAAATTAACAGGAAATCAATAGAGAAAATCAACAAAATAAAAACTGGTTAATTGGGGATCCCTGGGTGGCTCAGTGGTTTAGCGCCTGCCTTTGGCCCGGGGCGCGATCCTGTAGTCCCGGGATCGAGTCCCATGTCGGGATCCCGGCATGGAGCCTGCTTCTCCCTCCTCCTGTGTCTCTGCCTCTCTCTCTCTCTTTCTATGTCTATCATAAATAAATAAATAAATCTTTAAAAAAAAAACCTGGTTAATTGAAAACCAGTTCTTACCAAGAAAATTGGTAAGACTGTAGCCAGGTTAAGCAAGCAAGAAAGAAGACCTAAATTTAAACTGTCAGAAATGAAAGAGGAGTCATCACTACTGATCTCATGGATATCAAAAGGATAATAAAGATGTATTAATAACAATTTTATACTCTAAAATTTGATAACCAAAAAGAAATAAACCAATTCCTTGAAAGACACAATCTTCTAAAACTCACACAAGGTGAAATCACACAATCTGAATAGATATTTATTAAATGAATTAAATAAATAATTAAAAGCCTTCCAAAAAAGAAAGCACTAGTGAATTTTACAAGGTATTTTAAGGAAGAAATGATCCCAAATTTCTACACTATTCCATAAAATAGAAGCAGAGGGAATATTTCCTAACTCATTCTCTGAAGCCAGCATAACCCTGATACTAAAACAAGAAAAAAACATTACAATAAAGGAAAAGAAAAAATCAGTATCTCTCATCAACATAGATGCAAAAATTCTAAACAAAATATTAGCAAGTCAAATCCAGCAAGGTATAAAAAATTATATATAAAAAATACACATGACTACATGGGATTTATTCCATGTATGAAAGTCTGGTGTAACATTCAAAAATAAACTGATGTAAATCATCATGTCAACAACCTCAAGGATATAAATCATATGATCATACCAACAGACATAGAAAAAATATTTGAGAAAATCCAATATCCATCCATTTATGAGAAAAATGTTCAACAAACTAAAATTATATGAGAACGTCCTCAATTTGATAAAGAACATCTGCAGAAGTCCTACAGATAACATCATATTTTATGGTAAGAAACTAGATGCTTTGTCTCTAAGATCAGTACCAATTCCTACTTCAAATCATAGTGGAATTCCAAGCTAATGCAATAAGATAAGAAAAAGAGATAAAAAGTATATATATGTATGTGTGTATATAGGTGGTATATATATATATATATATATATATATATATATATATATATATATATATGAAGTAGTAAAACTAACATTCTTCATACATGACCCAACTGTGTGTGTAGAGAATCTCAAGAATCAACAAAAATCTGTTGGAACTAATAACTATGTAGCACAAGTGCAGGATAAAAAGGTGATATAAAAAAAAGTCAATTGTTTTCTTACATCCTAACAGTGGATAACTGGAATTTGAAATTTTTAAAAAAAGCTATTTGCATTAGAAGAAAATTTGAATACTTTGGCATATGAAATATGCATAAGTTCTATATGAAGAAAACTATAAAACTAATAAAGGAAATCAAAGATTTACATTAACGGAAAGATATTATTTATATGCGTAGAAATAAATATTATAAAAAGATGTCATTTCTTCACAACTTGATCTATAGATTCAATGCAATACAATTCAAAATCAATGCAAGCTATTTTCTGGATATCAACAAAGTGATGCTGAGGTTTATACAAAGAGGAAAAAAAATCTAGAAATGCCCAACACAATATTGGTAAAGAAGAATAAATTGAGGTATTGACACTATCTACCTTCAAAATTCCTATAAAGCTACCACAATCAAAACAATGTGCTACATGAGAGACTCCTAACTCTGGGAAACAAACAAAGGGTAGTGGAAGGGGAGGTGGGCAGGGGTATAGGATAACTGGGTGACGGGCACTGAGGAGGGCACTTGATGGGATGAGCACTGGGTATTATACTATATGTAGGCAAATCAAACTTCAATTAAAAAAATGTGCTACTGGTGACAGAATACACAAATAGAGCAATGAAACTGAATAGAATGCCTGAAAGGTATATTTATACATAAATATAGTCAATCAATCTCTGACAAAGGAGCATAGGCAATACAATAAAACAAAGATAGTCTTTTCAACAAGTGGTGCTGGAAAAACTGCACATCATCATGCAAAAATAAATGTATCTAGACAAACCTTACACTTTTTGCAAGAATTAACCCCAAATAAAGCATAGACCTAAATGTAGAAAGCAAAACTCTAAAACTCTCAGAAGTTTACTGAGGAAAAGAATTAAGTTACCATGGATTTGGTGACTTTTTTAAAATTATTTTTTATTTAAAAAATTTTAAAATCTAAGTATTAGTCAAAATACAGTGCAATACTGGTTTCTGGAGTAGAATTCAGTGATTCATCAATTACATACAACACCCAGTGCTTATAATAATAATAACAAGTGCCCTCCTTAATTACCATCACCCATCTAGATGATTTCTCACCCAAATTCCTCCATCAATACTGAATTTGTTCTCTATCGTTAAGAGTCTCTTATGGCTTGCTTCCCTCTCTCCTTTTCTCATATTCCCCTTTCCCATACGTTCATCTATTTTCTTTCTTAAATTCTACATATGAGTGAGATCATATGGTACTTGTCTTTCTCTGACCATTTCACTTAGCAGAATACACTCTACTTCCATCCACATAGTTGCAAAGTGAAATATTTCATTCTTTTGATGCCAGAGTAATATCTCATTGTGTAAATATACCTTTATCCATTCTTCAGTTGATGGACATTTGGGCTCTCTCCATAGTTTGGCTATTGTTGATAATGCTGCTAATAACTTCAGGTGCATGTACTCTTTCAAATCTCCATTTTTGTATTGATTGTTATCTCTCCTCTTTCATTCATGATTCTATCTATTTGAGTCCCTTATCTTTTTGGCAAGTCTGACTAGGGGTTTATCAATTTTATTAATTCTTTTGAAGAATGGTATCTTAGTTTCGTTAATCCATTCTACTGCTTTTTTTTTCAGTATCATTTATTTCTGCTCTAATCTTTATCACTTCCCTTCTTCTGCTGGCTTTAGGCTTTATTTGCTGTTCTTTTTCCACCTCCTTTAGGTGTAAGGTTAGGTTGAGTATTTGAGTCTGTTCTTGCTTCTTGTTCTGTACTACAATATACTTCCCTCTTAGGACTGCTTTTGCTGCATTCCAGTGGTTTTGGGCGGTTGTGCTTTCATTTTCATTTGCTTCCTTGTATTCTTTTAATTCATCTTTAATTTCCTGGTTAACACATTCATTCTGCAGTATGATGCCCCTCAACCTCCATGTATTTGAGGACTTTCCAAATTCTTTTTTTGTTGTTGACTTCCAGTTTCACAGCATTGTAGTCTGAAAATATGCATGGTATGATCTCAATCTTTTTTTTACTTGTTGAGGGCTGATTTTTGACCCACTATGTGATCTATTCTGGAGAATGTTCCATGTGCACTCAAAAAGAATGTGTATTTTGCTGCTTTAGGATGTAATATTCTGAATATATTTGTTAAGGCCATCTGGTCCACTGTATCATTCAAAGTCATTGTTTCCTTATTGATTTTCTGCTTAGATGATCTGTTCATTGTTCTAAGTGAAGTGCTAAAATCCCCTACTATTATTGTATTACCAAGGGTGAGTTTCTTCATGTTTGTTATGAATTGTTTTATATATTCGGGTGCTCCCAACTTGGGGGCATAAATATTTGCAATTGTTAGATCTTCTTGATGGATAGATAGACCCTTAATTATGGTATAATGCCTTTCTTCATCTCTTGTTATAGTCTTTGTTTTAAAATCGAGTTTGTCTGATATAAGTATGTCTATTCTGGCTTTCTTTTGACATCCATTAGCATAACAGATGGTCCTCCATCTCCTCATGTTCAATCTGCAGGTATCTTTAGATCTAAAGTGAGTGTCTTGTAGGCAGCATATAGAGGATCTAGTTTTCTTAACCATTCTGATACTCTGTCTTTTGATTGTTGCATTCAGGATGATCATTAAGAGGTATGAACTTAGTGCCATTGTGTTATCTATAGACTTGATGTTTCTGATGATGTTTTCTGGTCCTTTCCATTCTTTGCTACTTTTGTTCTTTTTTTCCATCCAAAGAATTCCTCGTGGCATATTTTTCCCACTCAGAATATTGAATAGTGCCTTCCACTCCGTTCTGGCCTACGAAGTCTGTGGATAGATCCACTGTGAACCTAATCTGTCTTCTTTTGTAGGTTAAGGATCTTTGTTCCCTTATTGATTTTATGATTCTTTATCTATGTATTTTGTGAATTTGACTATGATATGTCTTGGCAATTACCAGCTTTTGTTGAATTTAGTGGGAGTTATCTGTGCTTCTTGGATATTGATTTATGTGTCTGTCTCCAGATTGGGGAAGTTTTCAGTTATAATTTGTTTGAATAACCTTCTGTCCCTTTATTTCTCTCTTCATCTTCTGAGAGTCCTATGATACAAATGTTATTATATTTCACTAATTTGCTGAATTCTCTAAATCTTCCTTCATGGTCCATTACTTTGCTTTTCCACTTCTTTTTTGCTTCTTTGTTTTGCACAATTTTATCTTCTATATCACTGATTCACTCCTCTGCCTGTCCATCCATGTTTTTATGGCCTCCACTTTTTAAAATTTCTTTTTATTTGAATTCAATTTGCCAACATATAGCATAATACCCAGTGCTCATCCTATCAAGTGCCCCCCTCAGTGCCCATCACCCAGTCATCCTAACTCCCCGCCCAGCTCCCTTTCCACCACCCCTTGTTCGTTTCCCAGAGTTAGGAGTCTCTCATTTTCTGTCTCCCTCTCTGATATTTCCCACTCATTTTCTCTCCTTTCCCCTTTATTCCCTTTCACTATTTTTTATATTCCCCAAATGAATGAGACCATATAATGTTTGTCCTTCTCCGATTGACTTATTTCACTCAGCATAATACCCTCCAGTTCCATCCACGTCGAAGCAAATGGTGGGTATTTGTCGTTTCTAATGGCTGAGTAATATTCCATTGTATACATGGACCACAGCTTCTTTATCCATTCATCTTTTGATGGACACCGAGGCTCCTTCCACAGTTTGGCTATTGTGGCCATTGCTGCTATAAACATCAGGGGGCAGGTGTCCCGGCGTTCCACTGCATCTGTATCTTTGGGGTAAATCCCCAGCAGTGCAATTGCTGGGTCGTAGGGCAGGTCTATTTTTAACTCTTTGAGGAACCTCCACACAGTTTTCCAGAGTGGCTGCACCAGTTCACATTCCCACCAACAGTGTAAGAGGGTTCCCTTTTCTCCGCATGCTCTCCAACATTTGTTGTTTCCTGCCTTGTTAATTTTCCCCATTCTCACTGGTGTGAGGTGGTATCTCATTGTGGTTTTGATTTGTATTTTCCTGATGGCAAGTGATGCGGTGCATTTTCTCATGCGCTTGTTGGCCATGTCTATGTCTTCTTCTGTGAGATTTCTGTTCATGTCTTTTGCCCATGTCATGATTGGATTGTTTGTTTCTTTGCTGTTGAGTTTCTTAAGTTCTTTAGAGATCTTGGATTCTAGCCCTTTATCTGATAGGTCATAGGTCATTTGCAAATATCTTCTCCCATTCTGTAGGTTGTCTTTGAGTTTTGTTGACTGTTTCTTTTGTGTGCAAAAGCTTCTTATCTTGATGAAGTCCCAATAATTCATTTTTGCTTTTGTTTCTCTTGCCTTCATGGGTGTATCTTGCAAGAAGTTACTGTTATGGCCTCCACTGTGTTTCTATCTCAGTTATAAGATTTTTAATTTTGGCCTGACTAGATTTTAGTTCTTTTATCTCTGTAGTAAGGGATTCTCTAGTGTCTTCTATGCTTTTCTCAAGCCCAGTTAGTATCATTAGAATCGTATTTCAAATTCTACTTTAGACATCTTATATTGGTATTGATTAAGTCTCTGGTCATGAGTTCTACCTTGTGTTCTTCCTTGGGGTGAATTCCTTTATCTTGTCATTTTGTCCAGGAAATAAAAGATGAGAAATAACAACAACAACAACAACAACAACAACAACAAAACAAACAACAAATAACAAATGACAAAACAAAAATGCAAAAAGGAACGAAAAATAAAAAAAAAACAAGAAAAATCAAAACATAAAACAAGAAAACCAAGAAAACATAGATCCTGGTGTGTTTTGGTCTGCTTGTTAAAAGAATCTAGATCCCAATTTTAAATAAATAAATAAATAAATAAATAAGAAGTAGACTATATGAAATGTATATGCATAATTATATATAAGTATATATAATCTAAATATATGTTTTAAAAATTAATAACTAAAAAATTTAAAATAGGAATTGGAAATATAAGAAAATAAATGAAAAAATAACAAAAATAAAAGAAATAAAGAATAAAAGTAAAAAGAAAGCCCAATTATATTTTCCCGAGAGCTAAAGCTTTGCAGCACTCTGTGATCAATAAACGTGGTGCTAGCTAGGTGTTTGTGCTGGTCTTCTGGGAGAGAGTGCTGCACTGATTTTCAGGCTGACTTGTTTCAGTGGAAATGCTTCTGTAGGACACAGGGGTGTGGCTCTGGCCTCCAGTAGATGGTGCTGTTTTGCCTCCTGAAGGCTTTCAACAATGATCAGTTGGATAAAAATGGCAGCGCCCTGCTCTCTAGCCTTGTAGTTGAAAGTTTGTGCCCCTTACCCATCAGTGAGCCTGCACAGAGGAACAGTGAATCTTCTATTTGTTTCCCCTGTTTCCATCTGAACCCTACATTCACCCTGCCCATGTCTGACCCCTGCCCATGCATCTCTGGTGCATGACTGAGTTTCAAAACTCCAAATTTCAGGGACACCCATGGTGTGGACCTACACTGTTCCTCCATGGGAGGGTCTAACTAATCACCTTTGCCAGTCCAGTGCAGGAAAGCAGTTTCAGAACCGTGCAGTGGTTCAGAGTTTATAGCCAAAATTTGGCACCAAAACTTGCTGCTCTCTGTCACTTTCCTAGCTCCTATGCCTGGGAACAATGCCGCACCTTTCTGCAGCACCAACCTGTTCTTCCTGCGACCTAAGAGATCCTCAGACCACCCTGTCAATCCTGGGATTCTGTTCCTCTTCACCACCTAAGCATCTTTAATCCAGGCCTGTCCTCCACAGTAGTCCATTTAAAAGTTCAGATATTGCACTCCACTGTTTTTAATACTTTGTGGTAGCCTCCCTAAGCAGACTCCCCCCACCCCCCACTGCTACATCCACAGCTATGTCTTCCCCAAGTGAACTTCCACACCTCCTACCTTCTAAAAGCTAGTTGATTTTGTACTTATAGACTTACAGTTTTTCTTCTCTCAGATCTCTGACAGACTTCTTGGGTGTTCAGAATAATTTGATAACTCTCTAGCTCTGTTTAAGGGATGAGACCAGCTCAGGGTCCTCTACTCCTTGTGCCATCTTAACTCCTCTGGTCATAACTTTAGATATAACATCAAAAGCATAATCCACAAAAGAAAAAACTGATAAATTGAATTTCATTGCAACTAAAAATTTCTGCTTCGTGAAAAACTCAGTTAAGAGAATGAAAAGCCATATACTGGAAGAAAATCTTTGCAAAACACTATCTGATAAAGGGCTGATATCTAAAATAGACAAATCAGCAGCACTATCAACCATAGCCAAATTGTGGAATGAACCCAAATATCCATTAAGTGATGAATGGATAAAGAAGTTGTGGTGTATATAATATATATATAATGGAAAATTACTCAGCCATAAAATAGAACGAAATCTTGCCATTTGCAATGACGTGAACAAAGCTAGAGTGAGATTCTTAACTATTGGGAACAAACTCAGGGTTGCTGGAGGGGAGAGGGATAGGGGGATTGAGTAGATGAGTGATGGGTATTAAGGAGAGCACTTGTGATGAGCACTGGATGTCATACATAAGTGATGAATCACTAAATTCTACCCTTGAAACCAATATTACAATATATGTTAACTAATTAGAATTTAAATAGAAACTTAAAAATTCAAGTTAAAATCTTATTTTTACTGCTAGAAAGTTGAAATAAATATCTCTTACCCCGGGTGTGTGTGTGTTGAAGAAGAGAAATAGTAAGATAATCTTTTTAAAAAATAAAAAATTGAGATGCACCTAGGTGGCTCAGTTGGTTAAGCATCTGCCTTCAGCTCAGGTCATGATCCCTGCATTGGGTTTCTGTCTCAGTGGGGAGTCTGCTTCTCCATCTTCCCCTGCCTCTCTACCCCTCCACCCCCATGCTTGGGTGCTCTCTCAGATAAATTTTAAAAATCTTAAAAAATAAAAATAGAAATAAAATAAGACAAACAGCTCTTAAAATGCTACAATACGAAAACAATCCAAGTATAAAGGGCAAAATATTTGAACAGACACCTCACCAAAAGTGACCTACACATGGCAAAAAAGCATATGAAAAGATGTTCAACATCGAATGTCATTAGGGAAACAAAAAAAAATTTTTGGTGGGCAGCAAAACAAAGTTTACTGAGCGATAGTATTGAGTGATAGTACAAAGCTCCCAAAGAGGGAGGGGACCCAAAAAGGTTACCAAGAAAATGAAAATTATAATAGCAATGAGATAACAGTGCAGACCTATTAGAATGGCTAAAATACAAAACACAGACAACAACAAATGCTGACAAAGAGAGCAATAAGAACTCTCATCCATTGATGATAGAAATAAAAAATGGTACAGTCACTTTGAAAGATAATTTGGTGGTTTCTTACAAAACTAAATTTACTCTTACCATGCAATCCAGCAATTGTGCTTTTTTGGTAATTGCCTAAATTATTTGAAAAGTTATGTACCCAAAAACCTGCTCTCAAATGTTTATAGCAGCATCATTAATAATTGACACATTTGTGGGGCACCTGGGTGGCTCAGTCAGTCAAATATCTGCCTTTGGCTCAGGTCATGATCCCAGGGTCCAGGGAGGAAGCCCCACATTGGGCTCTCTGTTCAGCAGGGAGCCTGCTTCTTCCTTGCCCTCTGCCCCTCCCCCACTCATGCTCTCTCTGGCATGCATTCTCTCTCTCAAAAACAAAATCTTAATAACTGACAAAGTTGGGAGGAAGCCAAGATATCCTTTAATATGTGAAAAGATAAATAAGCTATGGTAAAACACTAAAAATAAGTGAGCTACTAAGCCATGAAAAGACAAAGAACCTTAAATGTAAACAGCTAAATAAAAGAAGCTAATCTGAAAATGCTACATGCTGTATAATTTCTACAACAAAACATTCTAGAATAGGCAAAAATATGGATCAATAGTTGCTAAGGGTTTGCAGGGTATGGAACAATGGAAGGATAAACAGGTGGTGCCCACAGATTTTTCTGGCAGTGGCACTATTTTGCATGATAGTGTCATGCTGGATTCATGTCATTATACGTTTGTCAAAACCCACAGCCCATCGATTGTATAAATGTATCTCACTAATGCAAATATTGATAGTAAAGGAAACTGTATTTTGGGAATTAGGGATATATGGGAACTCTGTACTTACAATTCAATTTTCCTGTAAACCTAAAACTGCTCTAAAAATAAAGTCTCTTAAGATAAAAAAAAAAAAAGTGACCCAGGGCCCACCAGATTATTTTTAATTGAAAAAGTGCAAAAACTGCATACTTGCTCTTTAGGAAAGTCACCAGGAATATCAATATAAAACACCAAACTTCTAGGACATTCCAGAAGCTTTCATTGTAAAGTCCTCCCTCCAAAAGAATAAAGTTTGGACTGTGTCCAGGGTTCCAAATCCCCAGGTTTGGGGACTCGAGCGATACTCAAAGAACTCAGCATATAGTCATACTCATGGCTAATATTTACTTTAGTTAAAGAATATAAAGCAAAATCAGCAAAGGGAAAAGTACATGGGATAAATTCTAGAGGAAACAAAGTGAACGCCTCCAAGTATTCTTCCTTATTACTGTCACACAGGACACATTTAATTTCCTCCAGCAACAAGTTATAACAACACATGTGAAATTTTGTCTACCATGGAAGCTCTTTAGACTCAGTACCCTAGGTTTTTACTGGGGGCTGAACAGAGGCACCCACTGCTAAGCATATACCAAGATTCCCAGAAGAAAATAAGATGTTCAACATAAACCACATTGTTTGTACAGGCAGTCTAGACACAGTGAGTCACTCTTACCATTTAGGGAAAATTTTATATCTGTGTAAGAAACTGTTCACTAGCCAAGTTCCCAGATACCAGCCAAGAGCTAATCTTGTAGTCGGATTTTTCTAATCATAGTAGATTCAGGCCAATTATATTAACTTTTTCTGCTTAGGAACATGACCCAGAATAGATGCAAAAGGAAGAAAACAAACGTTTGTAGAAGGAAAATGTCAGAAGACCCCAGATTATTCCAGTTTATGGAAGAAAAGTAGTCTTCACCTTTTCAATACTAACTATTCAGCAGTGAGGCTCCTGACTCATCAACCTGAAGCATCTCACATGATGTAATGGATATTCACCGAAGCACATATCAGGAGATTAGCTTCAGCTTTGTTGCAATCTGTGTAACCTTGGACAAAATGATTTCTAAGAACTTCCCTAGATCATGTCAAAGACCTCATTCAATGAAGTATATCTTTTTATATTTGAACCTAAAATATCTCTATCTTTTACTGGATCTATTATGCAACACATGGATCTATCCATTAAAAAGTTTTATTTTTAAAGGTTTATATATTTTAGAGAGAGAGAGAGAGAGAGAGCTAGTGGTGGGGAGGGGCAGAAGGAGAGGAAGAGAGAATCTGAAACAGGCTTCTCACCGAGTGCAGTGTCTGATGTGGAGCTCAGTCCCACGACCCTAAGATCATGACCTGAGCTGAAATCAGGAGTTGGCTTCTTAACCAACTGAGCCATCCAGGCTCTCTGCCATTGAAAACAGTTTTAGTCAATTAATTTCTTTCCTTCCTAGACCTTCCTTCCTTTTCTTTCCTAGACCCTCTCCCCTAGATCATTGCAATAGTTTTCTATATTGCTTTTCTTGCTTCCACTCTCCCTCCGGTCTAATTCATCTTAAAACCTCAGACAGTTAAAGATTCCTAAAACAGAATTCCACTTATATTGCTTGTACTACCAAAATCTCTCAATCCTCCCAGGGCCAATAGAGTTCAATATAAACTCCTAAGCCTTTTACTCTATAATATGGCCTCAAGTTCCCTGATCCTATTTTGTCTTTCACTACTCTCCAATAGTAACGAAAACTGTGGTTAAACCATTGTCCAAATGTACACCATGTTTTCCATTCTTGGGACCATTTCCCTCCACATGAGAGGTCCGTTTCTCCATTTCTATCTGTCAAAGACTTTATTTTTTGTTGAATGGGCACAGCTATTGTACCAAAACAAATCTCCACATCCAAATGTAAGTTTTTTATTCTCCAAATACCTTCCCACCTCTACAAGGACACCACATACACATTCATGTTACAGTATGTAAAAACTTCTACTTGTTTAAGTGTCATGTGTATTCTTATTTTAGCATTCCAATTATAAGCTGCAGAAGGACAGAAAGTATGTCTCATTGTCTTTCTAGTCTTGTTGCATCTAGCATAGTGTCTCTGGCATGTGATATGCATTCATGAAAACTAAGGAACACTATGGAATGGTGGCGTATTTGAACTGAAGTCACTGAAAGTCCATTAAAATAAGCTAATGTTGGAATATCTTGGGGAAAATGTAGAAGATCTGCTCCTGATCTACCAAATACAGCAGTAGTTTAACTTTATCCTCACGTGGATTCTGGAATCAGAAACATAGACTGAAAGGGACTCTAAAGATCATCAAGTACCACTCTTCTTTGACATATAGGGAAAATAAGGCAAAGAAAAAAAATGTTTTCCAAAGTCACACCATAAAAGACAAGAAATAACAAGTGTTGATGAGGATGTAAAGAAAAAGAAACCCTCATGTACTGTTGGTGGGAATGTAAATTGGTGAAGCCACTGTGGAAAGCAGCATGGAGGTTCCTCAAAAAATTAAAATTAAAATTATCATATGATTAAGTAATTCTATTACTGGGCACTTATAAAAAAATGAAAACACTAATTCAAAAAGATATATTTACCCCTATACTTATTGCAGCATTATTTATAGTAGCTAAGATATGGAAGCCACCTAAATATTCATTGATAGATGAATGAATATGGAAGATGTAGTTAGTAGAATATTATGCAGCCATGAAAACAATATCTTGCCATTTCTGACAATATGGGTGGCCCTGAGAAATATTAATACCATATAACTTTCTTTACTCACATATGGAATTTAAGAAACAGAATAAATGAATAAACAAACAAAAAGCAGAATTAGACCTATAAATACAGAGAAAAAACTCATGATTTGGCAAAGGGAAGGGGATGAAAACAATGTGTGAAGGGGAAATACAGAGAGATACAGTCTTCTGGTTATAGAATGAATAAGTCACAGGAGTAAAAGGCACAGCATAATGAATATAGTAAATAATACTGTAATAGTGTTGTATGGTGAAATTTTAAACCTTACATTTTATTGCTTACATAAACAGTATTTGTATATTCAATTATTTATTCTAAAGTCCAAAAAACAAACAAACAACAACAAAAATGTCATGTGAAGGGGTAGTGGAAAGGGAGGTGGGCGGAGGGTTGGGGTGACTGGGTGACAGGCACTGAGGGGGGCACTTGATGGGATGAGCACTGGGTGATATATGCTATATGTTGACAAATTGAACTCCAATTAAAAAAAAGTCACGTGAGTTAGTGGAAGAGCTATATCAAGAACTCTAGGCTCTTGCATCCTAGGCAAAGGTTTTAACTGTTAGCATTATTATTATAGTTGTTTCCTGCTGAGGTAGGGCAGGAGGAAAGGCTCGTAATAGGAAGATGCCAATGTTACCAAGGCACAACTACTAATGGAAGGTGGCTTTTTTGAACATACCTCTTGTAACTGAGATTCTTTCTTTTTGGAAGATAGATGTAAGTGCCGATCCAGCAAGGAATAAAACCTCTCACCATCCTTCTCAAATTTTTTTTTCCGCTCCTAGATATGGGAGAGAAAGGACACATTAAGATGTCTATAGCTTTTAATGCAGTTTGCTCAGAACTGAGAAGGACGGATGCAGTGTCCAGTTTCATGTGTCAGGTTTCCAATTTCTCTAGCCTCTGAGAAGAACAAAGAAAGAGAGAATTTTCTTTTGCATTGATCTTAGCAGTTTTAATTTCCTCAAATATAGCTCTGAACCATTCCACCTATACAAATGGCAGTTCATATTAGTACAGCTGAAGGCTCTGGGAGCTGCTGCTAAGAAAATTACACTTAAAATGGGCCTGTACACTTGTTACTTTTTCTTCTTCTCAATATTTTTCTCATTTTTTCACATGCATTAACTACTCATTCAATTTTTTCAAAGAATGAAGAAGGAACACAGTGATGAACTAAATATATGCCTTTAAAAGTCATATACAATGCACTTAGACAGCCTAATAATAAGTAAAATATTTCCAAGGCAATAGATACCTTGGACTGCCTCTATAAATGATGAGTTCTTTGGTACTGTTTAAGCATTTTAGTACTGTATATTAAAAGATGATGTTAAAAGTGAGGAAGCAATCCCGGGAAGTACAGCTGGAAAGCAAAAGTCAAAAAGTTTTAGAGAGGATGGAGGAGGACTCAGCCATCATTCTCCTTAAATATGAAATTTAATTAAATTCTCTCCCTTAGCACAACTGGAAGTCACACAGCTCCAAAGGAGCACTAACAATGCTCATTTGTCACACCCTAATACTCACACTCTGCAATCCTCTCAAAACCATACGGGAAAATTCATGTAAAAGGCCTGTGTTCTGTCACAGTAAACCCGAATTCACTGAGCACCTCAGTGTACCAGTTATTTAAAAAGGCAGAGCAAGAGACACACAGATAAAAAGAAGGGGAAAAAAAGACCTCACCCATGATTTATTTCTAGAGGCAATCTGTTACTAGGCAGAAAGCCAGGACAGAGCTCAGTGACCTCTGACCTGGAAGGAAAGTGCTTTTTACCAAAGGTAAAGTAGGGAGGAAGCTAACATTAACTGAGGCTTACATCAGGCTAGGCAATGAAGTAAGCATTTATAATACATTATTTCGTTTAGTCTTTACAACCCTGAGAAATAGATATTGTTAAAGAAGTTAAGGTTCAAAAAAGTGTACTAACTTGTCCATGGTCACATAATATACAGATTTATTTGATTTTTTCCACATAGCCAAATAAAGCCCAGATGATCATGAGAGGAATTACACTCAGGAGGCCTATAATTAACCGGGAAACCTTGTGAATAAAGCTCAAGTAGGTCTATAGCCATAGATCAAACTCATACCAAAACACATAAGATAGAAATTTTCACAAAAAACATACGTAAGACAAACTCTTCCTCCAGCTGATGAATCTATTTAAAGTAATAGTTGTTTGAAGAAAGCTTTAGGGCCAGAAAATGCCAGTGACCTCTCTAGGAACAGATAGAGTTCTGATGGTCACTTCCTCTAATTCCATTTTTAAAATAAAAATTATGAAATGTGATTCATATACCATAAAAATTCATCCTTTTAAAGTGAACAATTCACTGGTTTTTAGTGTATTTACAAAGTTGTGCAACCATCACTGCTAATTCCAGAATATTTTCATCACCTAAGAAAAACACTATATCAATTACCAATCATTTTCTCCTTTTCACAACAGTAGGTAAAAGAAGCCATAATTTAATTTTTATGTCTATGGATTTGTATATTATAGAGATTTCATATAATTCTATTCATACAATATGTGATCATTTGTATCTGTCTTCTTACATTTAGCATAAGTTTTTAAGATTCATCTGTGTTGGGATGCCCAGGTGGCTCAACAGTTGAGCATCTGCCTTTGGCTCAGGTCATGATCCTGGGGTCTTAGGATCAGGTCCCACATCAGGATCCCCACAGGGAGCCTGCTTCTCCCTCTGCCTATGTCTCTGCCTCACTCTCTGTGTCTCTTATGAATAAATAAACAAAATCTTTTTTTAAAAAAAGATTCGGAGGCGGGGCAAGATGGTGGAAGAGTAGGATCCCCAAGTCACCTGTCCCCACCAACTTACCTAGAAAACTTTCAAATCATCCTGAAAACTTATGAATTCGGCCTGAGATTTAAAGAGAGAACAGCTGGAATGCGACAGTGAGAAGAGTTCGTGCTTCTATCAAGGTAGGAAGACAGAAAAAAATAAAATAAAATAAAAAAGCATCAAAGGGGGAGGGGCTCCCGCGAGGAGCTGGGGTTAAGGTTGGGCGGTGAGTGCCCCCAGGACAGGAAAGCCCAGGCTGGGAGAAGCAGGAACCTTACTAATCTTCCTGGATGGAAAGGTGCTGGAAGGGAACTGGGGCAGGGTCCCAGGAGGGGCAGTGGAGCACCCACGTTCCCGGGGCCAAAAACAGAGGAAGTGCACCCCAAAGGAAAGCGCACCACACACCACGGGCCAAGCTCCCTAAAGGGCTAGAGTTCACGCCTGGCACACCCAGGGAGCAGCTCGGGTGGCATCTCAGGTGGCAGCTCCGTGCAGAGGGGGTGGCGTGGCCCCAGAAGCATGATTCCAACGGCAGGCCTAGGAGCCCAAGGCACCGGGGGACAAAGCCCAAGATCTGGCGTTCCCCTTGGGACAGGCAGAGGCCGGGGCACAAAGGACAGTGAGGATGCTTCTGCCACCTGGCGACCCGGAGCTGTGCAGATCAGCGCCCCCCCCCCCCCCGCCCCCAGAGCATCCAGGTCCCTGTGGAATGGGAGAATATGGTAGTTACTGCGTGAGGTGACACCAGGGCTGGAGAGCTGGCCGCACCCTCTGTTGTTCCTCCTGGTGTCACCTTGTACCTGGGACTGAGCAGGGGCCTCGCAGGATAAACAGCTCCCACTGAACCTTGCACCTGGCAGGGGGCTGGGCAGCTCCCCCAGGTGCACACACCTGAGAATCAGCACAACAGGACCCTCCTCCAAAAGACCAGCTGGAAAGACAGGGTAAGAGCAAGTTCCTGACCAAGCAGCACTGGAACGTTCTAGAGGAAGTCAAGGTACTTACAGTATATAGAATCAGAGGATACCCCCCCAAGTTTTTTGTTTTTTGTTTCTTTGTCCCCACACCTTCTTTCCCTTTTTTCATTTTTTCAGTACAACTCGTTTTTAACCACTCTGCACTGAGCAAAGAGACTAGAAGAAGGAACTCACCACAAAACAAAGAATCAGAAACAGAACTCTCTCCCACAGAGTTACAGAATATGGATTACAATTCAATGTCAGAAAGCCAATTCAGAAGCACAATTATGAAGCTACTGGCAGCTCTGCAAAAAAGCGTAAAGGAATCAAGAGACTTCATGACTGCAGAATTTAGATCTAATCAGGCCAAAATTAAAAATCAATTAAATGAGATGCAATCCAAACTGGAGGTCCTAACAACGAGGGTTAATGAGGTAGAAGAATGAGTGAGTGACATAGAAGACAAGTGGATGTCAAGGAAGGAAACTGAGGCAAAAAGAGAAAAACAAAGAAAAGATCATGAGTATAGGTTAAGGGAAATAAATGACAGCCTCAGGAGGAAAAATATATCTTTAATTGGGGTTACAGAGGGCGCCGAAAGGGACAGGGGTCCAAAAACTGTATTTGAACAAATCATAGCTGAGAACTTCCATAACTTGGGGAGGGAAACAGGCATTCAGATCCAGGAGATAGAGAGATTCCCCCAAAAAGGAATAAAAACCGTTCAACACCCCGACATTTAATAGTGAAACTTGCAAATTCCAAAGATAAAGAGAAGATCCTTAAAGCAGCAAGAGACAAGAGATCCCTAACCTTTAGGGAGAGAAGTATTAAGTTAATCGCAGACCTCTCCACAGACCTGGCAGGCCAGAAAGGGCTGGCAGGATATATTCAGGGGCCTAAATGGGAAGAACATGCAGCCAAGAATACTTTATCCAGCAAAGTTCTCATTCAGAATAGAAGGAGAGATAAAGAGCTTCCAAGATAGGCAGAAACTGAAAGAATATGTGACCATCAAACCAGCTCTCCAAGAAATATTAAGGGGGACTCTGTAAAAGAAAGAGGAGATCCAAGGAAACAATCCACAAAACAGGGACTGAATAAGTATTATGATGACACTAAATTCATATCTTTCAAGAGTAACTCTGAACCTGAATGGGCTTAGTGACCCCAGCAAAAAATGCAGGGTTTCAGACTTGATAGAAAAGCAAGACTCATCTATTTGCTGTCTATAAAAGACTCATTTTAGACCTAAGGACACCTACAGCCTGAAAATGAAAGGTTGGAGAACCATTTACCATTCAAATGGTCCTCAAAAGAAAGCAGGGGTAGCCATCTTCATTTCAGATGAATTAAAGTTTATCCCAAAGATGGTAATAAGAGATGAAGAGGGACACTGTATCATACTTAAAAGATCTATCCAAAGAGAACCTAACAATCATGAATATTTATGACCCGAATGCGGGAGCTGCCAAGTATATCAATTAATAACCAAAGTTAATACATACTTACATAATAATATACTTATACTTGGTGATTGAATATAGCGCTTTCCACAATCAACAGATCTTCTAAGCACAACATCTCCAAAGAAACAAGAGCTTTAAATGATACACTGGAACAGATAGATTTCACAGATATTTACAGAACTTTACATCCAAACCCAACTAAATACACATTCTTCTCAAGGGCACATGGAACGTTCTCCAGAATAGACCACATACTGGGTCACAAATCAGGTCTTAACCGATACCAAAAGATTGGGATTGTCCCCTGCATATTTTTAGACCACAATGCTTTGAAAATAGAACTAAATCAAAAGAAGAAGTTTGGAAGGATTTCAAACACATGGAGGTTAAGGACCATCCTGCTAAAAGATGAAAGGGTCAACCAAGGTCAACAAGGAAATTAGAGAAGAATTAAAAAGATTCATGGAAACTAATGAGAATTAAGATACAACCATTCAAAATCTTTGTGATACAGCAAAAGCAGTCCTGAGGGGGAAATGCATGGCAATACAAGCATCCATCCAAAACTGGAAAGTACTCAAATACAAAAGCTAACCCACCTAAAGGAGCTAGAGAAAAAACAGCAAATAGATCCTACACCCAGTAGAAGACAATTAATAAAGAATCGAGCAGAACTCAACGAAATCGAGACCAGAAGAACTGTGGAAGAGATCAACAAAACTGGGAGTTGGTTCTTTGAAAGGATTAATAAGATAGATAAACCATTAGCTAGCCTTATTTAAAAGAAGAGAGAAAAGACTCAAATTAATAAAATCATAAATGAGAAAGGAGATATCACCACCAATACCAAGGAAATACAAATGACCTTAAAAACTTATTACAAGCCGCTTTATGCCAATAAATTAGGCAATCTAGAAGAAATGCACGCATTTCTGGAAAAACACAAACTACCAAAACTGGAACAGGAAGAAACAGAAAACCTGAACAGGCCAATAACCAGGGAGGAAATTGAAGCAGTCATCAAAAACCTCCTAAGACACAAAAGTCCAGGGCCAGATGGCTTCCTAGGGATATTCTATCAAACGTTTAAAGAAGAAACCATACCTATTCTACTAAAGCTGTTTGGAAAGATAGACAGAGATGGAGTACTTCCAAATTCGGTCTATGAGGCCAGCATCACCTTAATTCCAAAACCAAAGACCCCACCAAGAAGGAGAATTATAGACCAATATCCTGATGAACGTGGATGCAAAAATTCTCAACAAGATGCTAGCCAATAGGATCCAACAATACATTAAGAAGGTCATTGATCATGACCAAGTGGGATTTATCCCTGGGATGCAAAGCTGGTTCAACACTCGTAAAACAATCAATGCGATTCATCATATCAGCAAGAGAAAAACCAAGAACCATATGATTCTCTCGATAGATGCAGAGAAAGCATTTGACAATACACAACATCCATTCCTGATCAAAAGTCTTGAAAGTGTAGGGATAGAGGGAACATTCCTCAGCATCTTAAAAGCCATCTATGAAAAGCCCGCAGCAAATATCATTCTCAATGGGGAAACATTGGGAGCCTTTCCCCCAAGATCAGGAACAAGACAGGGATGTCCACTCTCACCACTGCTATTCAACAGAGTACTGGAAGTCCTAGCCTCAGCAATCAGGCAACAAAAAGAAATAAAACACATTCAACTTGGCAAACAAGAAGTCAAAGTCTCCCTCTTTGCAGATGACATGATACTGTACGTAGAAAAACCAAAAGACTCCACCCCAAGATTGCTAGAACTCATAAAGCAATTTGGCAGTGTGGCAGGATACAAAATTAATGCCCAGAAGTCTGTGGCATTTCTATACGCTAAAAATGAGCCTGAAGAAGAGAAATGAAGGAGTCAATCCCATTTACAATGGCACCCAAAAGCATAAGATACCTAGGAATAAACCCAACCAAAGAGGTAAAGGATCTATACCCTAAAAACTATAGAACACTTCTGAAAGAAATTGAGGCAGACACAAAGAGATAGAAAATTATTCCATGCTCATGGATTGGAAGAATTAATATTGTGAAAATGTCAATGCTACCCAGGGAAATTTACACATTTAATGCAATCCCTATCAAAATCCATGGACTTTCTTCAGAGAGTTGGAACAAATCTTCTTAAGATTTGTGTGGAATTAGAAATGACCCCAAAGAGCCAGGATAATTTTAAAAAAGAAAATCATAGCTGGGGGCATCACAATGCCAGATTTCAGGTTGGTGTTATGCTATATGTTGGTAAACTCAAATCCAATTAAAAAAATTTTTTAAATTAAATAAAAAATAAATAAATATTCATGTGTGTTGTAGCAAATATCAGTTCTTCATTCCTTTTTCATGGCTGAATAATATTTGATTGTATTGTATACCACATTTTCTTAATAAATTCATCATTTGATGGGCATATGGGTTATTTCCATTTCCTCAGTAGTTATGAGTAATGCTGCTGTATTACATGTACATGTAATTCATGTACAAGATTTTCTGTGGCATATTTTCAATTATTTTCAGCATAATATATATATAAGCAGTGGAATTGCTTAACAATATGAAGTCTTCTGATTCATGAACATAGGAAATGTTTCTATTTATCCTTCTACTTATGTAGATCTTACTTAATTTTTCTACTAATGTTTAAGTTTTAAATGTATAAATCTTACACATTTTTTGTTAATTTATACGTAAGTACTTCAATATTTTGGTGCTACTACAAATGGGAGTTTCTTTTATTTATAATAAATTTATTTTTTATTGGTGTTCAATTTACCCACATACAGAATAACACCCAATGCTCATCCCGTCAAGTGCCCCCCTCAGTGCCTGTCACCCATTCACCCCCACCCCCCGCCCTCCTCCCCTTCCACCACCCCTACTTCGTTTCCCAGAGTTAGGAGTCTTCATGTTATGTCTCCCTTTCTGATATTTCCCACACATTTCTTCTCCCTTCCCTTATATTCCCTTTCACTATTATTTATATTCCCCAAATGAATGAGAACATATAATGTTTGTCCTTCTCCGATTGACTTATTTCACTCAGCATAATACCCTCCAGTTCCATCCACGTCGAAGCAAATGGTGGGTATTTGTCGTTTCTAATGGCTGAGTAATATTCCATCGTATACATAGACCACAGCTTCTTTATCCATTCATCTTTCGATGGACACCGAGGCTCCTTCCACAGTTTGGCTATTGTGGACATTGCTGCTATAAACATCGGGGTGCAGGGGTCCTGGCGTTTCATTGCATCTGAATCTTTGGGGTAAATCCCCAACAGTGCAATTGCTGGGTCGTAGGGCAGGTCTATTTCTAACTCTTTGAGGAACCTCCACACAGTTTTCAGAGTGGCTGCACCAGTTCACATTTCCACCAACAGTGTAAGAGGGTTCCCTTTTCTCCGCATAAATGGGAGTTTCTTAATTTAATTTTCAGATCATTTCATAGTGTTTAGATATACAATTTATTGTTGTATATTGATGTTGTATCCTGCAATCTTGGTGAACTCCTTTACTAATTCAAATTGTGTGTGTGTCTGTGTGTGTGTGTGTGTACAATTTAGGATTTTCTACATATAAGGTGAAGTAATCTGCAAATAGAGATAGTTTTAGTTCTTTCTTTCCAATCTTGCCTAATTATCTTGGCTAGAACTGCCAGAACAATGTCCAATAGAAGTGTTAAGAGTGCATATCCTTGTCCTCTTAATAGTAGAGGGAAAGATTATACTCTTTCACTATTATGTATATGATGTTAGTAATGGTTTTTTTTTTTTAAATATTTGTCATTTATCAGGTTGAGAAAATTCTCTTCTATTCCTAGTTTGTAATCATTTTTATCTTGACAGGGTGTTGGATTTTGCCAAATGCCTTCTTTGTATTGAGAAGTTCATGTAATTTTTTCCCATAGACTATTAATATAGTATACAGTACTGATTGATTTTTTGGTTTTTAAATGTGCCATTTAATCTAGGGACAAATCTCACTTGGTTACAATATATAATTATTTTTATATGTTGTTGGATTTGATATTCTTGTATTTTGCTAAGTTTTAGATCTATACAGTAGTACACCCTTATCCACAATTTCAGTTACTAAAGTCAACCAGAGTCTAGAAGAAGATGATCTTCTTCCTGACGTAACATCAAGTCAATAGTAGCCTAAAGATATGTCACAATGCTCGTGTCATTCATGTCACTTCATCTGATCACGTAAGAATTTTATCATTTCACATTATTACAAGAAGGGAAGAAGGGTTAATAGAGTACAAAAAGAAATTTTGAAAGAAAGGAAACCACAATCTTATAACTTTTATTTTAGTATACTGTTTTTTATCGTTCTGTCTTATTTTTAGCTATTGTTGTTAATCTCTTACTGTGCCAAATTTATAAATTAAACTTCATCATATGTATTTATGAATAGGAAAAAATATATATATAGCTTGGTACTATCCATGGTTTCAGGCATCTACTAAGGGTCTTAAAATGTATTCTTCATGGATAAAGGGGAGCTGCTCTATTCACAAGACATACCAGCCCATAGTCATGATTTCTTGTTATGACTTTGGTTTTGATATCAGGATAATTGCCTTATAGATGATTTGGGAGGTATTTCCTACTTTTCTATTTTTGGAAGAGTTTGGAAAAGGTAAGTGTTAATTCTTTAAATATTAGGTAGAATACCTAGTGGGTCTGGTTGGTCCTGCACTTCCCAGGACTATTAGTCTATTAAGTTTTCTATTTCTTCTGGAGTTCACTTGCATTTAATTCCCCTAATGTCAACAATCAGTGACATCAGCCCACTGCTTCTGAAACATCCCAACATTGGTTAAAAAGAACTTTCATTTCAGGGACAATTCGAGTGTGAAGGCCAAATGCAGCAGAAGCTCTGATCAAGAGTCACTGTCCATCCTCAAGTTAAAATGTTGCATTAAGACATTTGTTAGACTGATGAAGAAGGAAAGGAACTCCTTTATATTGAGAATACATCTTTGCCAAGCAGGATGTGAGGTTATGTAATGTATACCACCTACCAACTCTGAATGCTAGGTTTAACTTTTACACATTTTCTTATTTAATAGAAATTTATACAGAATCAGAGACTGAATAGAGAAAACAGACCCAGGAAACTTATAGTATTACACACATAATACCCAAGTGATCACTTAAGAAAGATTCATGTTTGAGACTTTTATTAAAGTCTTTTTATTCAAATTATTATATAGTTCCATGTAGTAGGTTAAAACAAGCAGATATGCCCAGCCACCTTCCTCTTATTTCCTCTTCTCTAGAAATAACCTCTTTTGACTCTAGGCCAATTATTCTAGTGTTTATTTCCATATTGTTAATATCTAAAAATAAATATATATCGCTATTATGAATTTTTAAGTTTTGTGCATTATCTATTAACTTTAAAATAAAGATGAGGATTTAGCACTTTCTTCTCCCCATCTCATTACCACCACCATCTCCTTTGTCCTCCAACCCCAAATCATTTCCTGATACTTCCACTATACTTTTATTGCAGTTTTGCTGTACTACTAGATAACTATCAAATCATCCTAAATACCCTAGAAATTGACCTAACCACAGGCAAAATCAACTCCACAATGAAAAATAGTGACGATGCCACATGAAAGAAGATAGGAAGAATGGAGATGTGTTTTGGAAGAGGAACAGATCATGGCTGCTGCAGTCACACAGAAGGGTGAGAGACACACTAGCATACAGGGGAGCTCACAGGGAATCTAAGTCCCTATAGCAACTGGCTTGGAAAACAAGGGCCAAATTTCTTGAGTTCTCACAACCAGGAAGCTTAACATCTAGAGTTTTAAAGGTCAGCAGGCTTGACTGGGATAGAGCCTGGAGGGCATTGCACTGCTCTTAGAGAGAAGTCAGGCAAACAACCCGGGGACAAACAACATGGAAGGAGCAATCTAAAGGCCCTGAGGCACACAGTAGGGTGTTTATTCACTCATCTCAAAGCATGTCCCAGAGAGATAGCATTCAAGGAGACCTCTCTGGGAACAAAGGACCTGGCCAGCAACATTTCTATCCTTCTGCACCTCTGCATAAGCACAAGGCCACATGCAGTACCCAGTGTAGCACTGACACCCCCTATCTCAGATTAGCTTACAATAAATCCTCTACCCTCCAGGCTCTGGTGGAACCACCCTTCCTGGTCATGCTTGCCTCAGTCCCAGTGTGGTGGAGACCCTCTCCCAGAAGAGTGGCCCAAATTCCTGCTCGTACCATGTCTCCCAACATGAGATATTTGTAGAGCCTTGGTTCTGGGAGTGGGAGTGATAGGTCTCATTTCACAATCAGACCAGAGCACACCTTGTTAAAATGCACCACATTCAGGCCAGGGGGTAAACACTGCCCACAATAGGCAAATAGAGCCATGGCAGACAACTGACCTGAAGGATAAAGTAGACAGGACAAAACAACAGAACACATGCACCACACATAGGAGGCACTCCTGGAAGTGCCAGACCCTAGGGAACAGGGGATACTACATGGCAGGACACTGCAGGACCTCTTCTTCATAAGGCCATTATCCTCAAGAACAGAAGATGTAGTTGACTTTTCTAACACAGAGAAACAGGCACAGAGACATAGACAAAATGAGAAGACAGAGAAATTTATCCTAAAGGAAAGAAGAGGACAAGACCATAGTCAGAGATCTAGGTGAAACAGATAAAAATAACATAAATCGGCAAAGTATAGTGATAAAGAACAAATTTTAAAAGCAACAAGACAAAAGAAGACAGTAAGTTAGAAGGAAAACCACATAAGGCTATAAGCTGATTTTTCAGCAGAAATTTTCAAAGCTAGAAAGACGTGGCATGATATATTCAAAGTGCTGAATGGGAAAAATCTGAAGCCAAGAATACTCTATCAGGCAAGGCTATCATTCAAAATAGAAGGAGAGATAAAGAGTTTCCCAGATGAACAAAAACTAAAGGAGTTCAGGATCACTAATTCAGCCCTGCAAGAAACATTAACAGGACTCTGAGTGGAAAGCAGAGGCTCAAACTGACAGTATAAAGGTAGGAAACACAAAAGCAGTGAAAAATTATTTCTGTAAAAAAATCAGTCAAGGAAGTCACAAAATAAAAGAATGAAGAATATGACAACATATACCTAAAACATGAGGAGTAGTAAAGAATGGGTTCAGGGGTGCCTGGATGGCTCAGACAGTTAAGCATCCAATTCTTGGTTTCAACTCAGGTCATGATCTCAGAGTTGTGGGATCAAGCCCCGTGTCAGGCTCCATGCTCACTGTGAAGTATGCTTGGGATTCTATGCCTCTCCTTCTCCATCTGTCTTCCTTGCTCTCTCTCTCTCTCTCTCATAAATAAATAAATAAATAAATAAATAAATAAATAAATAAATAAATAAAATCTTTGGGATAAAAAGAATGGGTTCAAAATTAAACACCATCAACATAATATAGACTGCTTTATACAAAGAGGTTATATATAAACTTGATGGCGACCATATATCAAAATCCATTAATAAATATGCAAAGAGTAAAGAGAAAGAAATCCAAATATATCAATAAAGAAAATCAGCAAACATTAAAGACAAGAAAGAATTAGAGAAAATCTTCAGAAAAAAGCACAAAACAATAAAATGATAATAAATGCAAACCTATGAATAATTACTTTGGATGTAAATGGACTAAATGCTCAAACAAAAGGCACAAAGTGACAGAATGAATTTTTTTAAAAGGCCACTGATCAAGAGACTAATTTTAGACCTAAAGACACTAGCAGAGTGAAAGGGAGGGGGTGGAGAAACATCCATCATGCAAATGGATGTCAAAAGAAAGTCAGGGCAGCAATACTTATATTGGAAAAAAAGACTTAATAATAAAGACTATAGTAAGAGATGAAGGACACTACAAGTGGGAAAACTCAACAACAAGATATAACAATTGTAAATATTTATACATCCAACATGGGAGCACCCCAATACATGAAACAGTTAATAACAAACATAATGGAACTAATTGATAATAATACAATTAGAGTAGGTGATGGGGAATAAGGAGTGCACTTGTCATGATGAGCACTGGATGATGCAGGTAATTGTTGAATATTACACATATGAAACTAATATTACACTGTATGTTAACTAACTGGAATTAAATAAAAACTTAAGAATAAGCTCCTTGACAACTCAAAAAATGAAGGAAGAATTATATAATTATACAATAGTTGAAAGACATCAATACCATTTTCAATAATGGATAAAGCATGGAAACAGAAAATCAATACGGAAATATAAAACAAACAATGCCACAAACCATCTATACTGAACAGACACACATCAAACATCTCATCTAACAAGAGAAGGAAACATATTCTTCTCAACTATACATAGAATATTTTCCAGGATAGATAATATATTAGGTAAAAAAAAATAAGTCTTAATACATTTTGAAAATTTGAAATTACCTAAGTATCTTTTTTTTTTTTTTTGGTTCAGCTGCTTCCTTTATTAGAAATAAGTGAGATGTAACCAGTGGAACTACAATGCATTTGGTACTTCCTCCCCGTCCCTGGAAATGGATGCCCCTCCCACAGCCCAGAGAAAAGCCCAGACAAAAGTGAAGGTTCTCCCTCCTGTTCCCAGGTTCAGCACACCTTGCCTGCAGTCAGTATCTCTGAATTTAACTGAATGAGAAAGTCCCACACAACCTCCTAGGGGACAGACACCTGTTGGCGGGACTGCCTTCACTTTGCCATAGGGCAAAACCAAGGATGATTTGCATCTCCTCTGGTTCTGGAGCAGGTGGGCCAGGCCACAAGAAGACCACCCGCTGGGTGAGTGGGCACTGGCTAAGGATACGCTTGTGCTCTTCCCCTGGCCTGACAGCCAGATAGATCCTCATTCTCTCTCAGATGGCAGCTTCGTGAAGCTACAGGCCTTTGGGCCATCCCTTCAGTTGGCTAAATGCTGGTCGTCTTTAGGCAAAGAATTCATACCACAGGGACCCCCATGCCTGGGTTTCAGTGAGTCAGCGAGTCAGGGGGTCAATGGCAGTTAGATGAGAGTTGCAGGCAAGGCCTGAATTTCCCATAAACTGGGTGTTGAGGTGGCTTGGTGTGGTCCAGCCTTCAAACCAGATGTGTCTTTGAAAGCAGTCATGGTGGGGGGAGGGGGACAAGCCCTATGTATGCCTCCACCCAGAGCCAAGGCCACCTTTCTACCCAGCTAGCTCCCTAAACAGAGATCAGAGGCCGTGAGACTATGTATGCCCAGGTATCAAATCTAGATTCAATCCAAAGGCAGGAGGTAAACATCTGGAAACATGGAGTCCAAAAGCCCAGTGATGCCAGCAGGGAGTACTGGTGGCAGAGAGTGAGGGCCATACCCAAGAGGCCCTTCAACAATGGCTACCCAAGGCAGGTCCTAGGTGAAGAGCTTGGAGGCTCCATGGTTGTTCCCTTGTTTGATTCACAATGGCTGGGACTCCACCATCCTGCAGGACTCCTGCAGGAGTCAGGAGGCCCTGAACCCCTAAGTATCTTTTCCAACCACAATGGAATGAAGCTCAAACTCAATCACAGAAGGGAAAACTGGAAAATTCATGAATATGTGGAATTAAATAATACTCTCTGAAACAATCAATGGGATAAAGAAGAAATCACAAAAGATATTAGGAAGTACTTAGAAATAAATAAAAAGAAAATACAACATACTGAAACTTATGAGATGCAGCAAAGGCAATGTTCAGAGGAAGATTTATAAATGTGAATGCCTATATTAAAAAAGAATAAAGAGGTAAATCAATAACCTTCATATACACCTTGAGGAATTAGAACAAGAAAAGCAAACTAAATTCAAAGCCATCAGATTGTAGGAAATAAAGATTAGATAAAAATAAATGAAATGGAGAATAGAAAAACAATAGAGAGACTCAACACAACCAAAAGTTGGTTCTTCAAAAAGATTTAAAAAATTGACAATCTTTCAGCCAAGCTAACAAAGAAATAGAGAAGAGGGAATTAAAATCAGAAAGGAAAATGAGGACATTACTCTCAATTTTACAGAAATAAAAGGATTATAAGAGAATACTATGGAAAATTGTATGCCAACAAATTGAGCAACCTAGCTGAAGTGAAGAAATTCTGAAAGTACTCAAAATTACTTAAGCTACCTTAAGGAGAAACAGAAATTTTAAACACACCTTTACAAAGTAAAAAAGATTAAATCAGTAATCACAAACCTCCCAAAAAAGAAAATTCCAGGAATAGATTACTTCACTGGTGAATTTTACTTCATTCTGTGAGGCTAGCATTACTCTGATACCAAAGACAGATAAAAACATCACAAGAAAATAACTTTCCATGCTACCCAGAGAGGTGTTCATATGGCAGTTTATGTTTCTATCATAACTTAAAGGGAAACTTTCATAATTCCAGAGCTCTTGATGTCCTGCAAATGAAGGAGGATGTCCTCAAATTCCTTGAAGCAGGAACCCACCTAGGTGGCATCAACCTTGACTTGCAAATGGAACAGTATATCTACTAAATGAAAAGTGATGGCATCTACATCATAGATCTGAAGGGAACCTGGGAGAAGCTTCTGCTGGCAGCTCATACTTATCAACACCCATGGGAGGTCTTGTCTGATCTCTACTCCTCAAAAATCCTGAAGAGAGACTGAAAAAGAAGAGCAGGTTGCTGCTGAAAAGACTGTGGATGGCTCCAGTTCCTTGAGTAGCTCACTTGAAGTCACAGACTGGTCTGAAGGCATGCAGGCACCCTCTGTGCCTATTCAGCAGTTCCCCAGTGAAGACTGGAGTGTTCAACCTGCCACCAAAGACTGGTCTCCAGCTCCCTCTGCTCAGTCTATTGAATGCATAGGCACAACCACTTAGTGGTCTTAAGCTGCTCTTCCACAAAGGCAAACAAAAATGGAAATAAGGTTGATAGAAAATAGTTTCTTAAAAGAAAAACAAAAAAATTTTAAAAATCATAAGAAAATAAAATTGTAAACCAATATGTTATGTATATAGTTGTGAAATCTTCAACAATATACCAACAAACAATCTAAGAAAATACTGAAAGTATTTAAGACTATGATCAAGTGGGCTTTTTCCCAGTAATGAAAAGGTGATTTGTAGAAAAAATCAATGTAGGAGTCTCAGTAGAGATGGTGGAGTAGCAAGATCTTGAGCTTATCTCTTCTCATAGACATGTCTAAAGTACAACCACATATAGAACAACTATTTAAGAATGACCTAATGACTAGAGGAACAGCTCCTCTTTTACAACTAAAGATATTTAGAAAAAGCCACATTGAAACAGGTAGAAGGAGAAGTGATGAAGTCTAAATAGGACCCACACCTCAGCATGGCAAACCATAAGCAGGAGTGATATCACAAATGCAGAGTCCTCCCTAAAGATCAAGGGTTTTAAGCCCCACATTGAGCACCCTAGTCCTGAGGACCTACATTACAATGACAAACCCCTATAATGCCTGGCTTTGAATACCAGTGGTGCTTAGCTCTGGGAACTTTGAAAATCAGTGAGTTTCAAAGTGACACTGGAATAGTCAGACTGCTATATGAAACCAAGACTCTGCTCTTAAAGGGCTCTTACAGGACTCTCACATAAACTCACTTGCTTGGACATGACAGGCAGTTGGAAAAGTGCTTGGCCATACATGAAGGGGATTTACTCTCTAATTTGAGGATATGTGTTGTAGGACTTTCTTAATGCAATCCTCAGCAAAGTGGGATTTATTACCTGTTAATGATTATTTTAAATATAAATGGAATAAATTTTCCAACCAAAAGACACAGAGTGGCTGAATGGATAAAAAACGAGACCCATTAATATGCTACCTATAAAAAAATATGCTACCTATAAAGATCTAAAGACACACACAGACTGAAAGTGAAGGAATGATAACAGTTCTTCCATGGATATGCATACAAAAATAAAGCTTGTATAGCTATATTTATGTCAGAGAAAACATATTATTAAACAATAACTGGGATTTAAAAAAAGAAGGGCACTACACAGTGAAAAAGGGGTCAATTCAGTAAGAAGATGTAACATTTCTAAATATATATGCATCCAAAAAAGTGCAGTAAATATATAAGGAAAATATTAACAGACCTAAAGGGAGAAATTGACAGCATTACAATAATATGGGGAATTTTAACAACCCACTTAAATCAATTATAGATCATCTAGATAGAAAATCAAAAAGGAATCATTGGTATTATATAACACATTAGACCAAATAGACTAATACATGTATATAGAGCATTCCATACAAAAACAACAGTATACACATTCTTTTAAAGTGCACAAAGAGCATTCTCCAAGATAGATCACATGTTAGGCCCCAAAACAAGTCTCAATAAATTTAAGAAGACGGAAATCATATCAAGCAACTTTTATAACCAAAACAGTATGATAATAGAAATCAATTACAAGGCGAAAACTGAAAAAAAGAACAAAAAATGAAAACACATGAAAGATAGACATGATACTAAACAATTGGTCAATGAAGAAATCAAACAGGAAATTAAAAAATGCCTTGAGACAAATAAAAATGAAAATGCAGCATTACAAAATCTATGGGATGGAGCAAAAGCATCCTGAGAGGGAATTTATAATAACGCAGGCCTAACACAAGAAACAATAAAAATCTCAATTGAAGAACCTCACCTTACACATAAAGCAACTAAAAAAAAGAAGAAAAGAAAAGGAACTGAAGCCCAAAATTAGTAGAAGGAAGGAAATAATAAAGCCCAGAGTGAAAATGAATAAAATAGAACTTAAAACACAAAAGAAAAGACCAATAGGACGAAAAGCTGGTTCATTAAAAAGGTAAATGAAACTGATAAACCTTTAGCCAGAATCATGAAGAAAAACAGAAAGAGGACTCAAATAAAATATATTTAACAAATGAAGGAAATTGAAGCAGACACCATAGAAATAAAAAAACTTAAAGAGATTATTAGTAAAAATCATATGCCAACCAACTGGAAAACCTAGAAAAAAATGAAAAATCCCTAAAAATATACATCTTCCAAGACTGACTCAAGAAAAAATAGAAAAGAGTAATTACCATCAGTGAAACTACATTGGTTATCAAAAAACTCCCAACAAAAAAAAGTTAAGTACTAGATTCCTTCAGATGAATTTTACCAAATAATTAACAGAAAATATCTATTCTTCTCAAACAAAAAATAATTTGAAAAGTCAAGAATGCTTTCTAGACTTTCAAGAACTTATTCTATGAGGTCAACATTACCTTGATAACAAAACCGGGCAGAGATAACAAAAAAATTTAGAAGCCAATATTCCTGATGAACTGAGATGCAAATAATCATGAACAAAATATTAGCAAATTGAATTAACACACTAAAATATTCATACAATATGATCAAAATGGGATTTATTTCTGAGATTCAGGGTGGTTCAATATCTGCAAACCAATCAACATGATAAAAAACATTTAAAAAAATGAAATCTGAACATCATGTGATTATATTAACATATGTAGAAAAAGCATTTGATAAAATTCAACATCTATTTATAATTAAAAACTCTTAACAAAGTGGGTATAAAGGGGACATTACTCGACATAATGAAGGTTATACATTACAAAACCACAGCTAACAATGCATGCAATGGTCAAGGGCTGAATACTTCTCCTGTGTGATTAGGAGCAAGAAATGAATGTTCATTCTCATCACTTTATTAAATTATCTAATTGTAAGTCATAGCTACAGTAATTAGACAAGAAAATGAAGTAAATGGCATCATGATTGAAAAGAAGTAAAACCCACTATTTGCAGATGATAGGATACTACATATAGAAAACCCTAAAGACTCCACAAAAAAAATTATTAGAAGTAATAAATGAATTCAGAAAAGTTGTAGGATATAAAAAGTATCTGCAGGAGGGCAGGGCAACATGGCGAAAGAGTAGGGTCCCCCAAGTCACCTGTCCCCACCAAATTACCTAGATAACCTTAAAATCATCCTGAAAATCTACGAAATCGGCCTGAGATTTAAAGAGAGAACACCTGGAATGCTACACTGAGAAGATTTCGTGCATCTATCAAGGTAGGAAGACGGGGAAAAAGGAATAAAGAAACAAAAGGCAACCAAGGGGGAGGGGCCCCGCGAGGAGCCGGACGAAGGCCGGGGCGAGTGTCCCCAGGACAGGAAAGCTCCATCCCGGAGAAGGGGCTTCACCAGCCTTCCCGGAGAGAAAGGCACTCCCAGGGAGTTAGAGCAGGACCCCAGGAGGGCGGGGATGCCCTCAGGCTCCCAGGGGCACTAACAGAGCACCTGCGCCCCGGGGAGAGAGCCACACCCCACGGAGCAGCTACCTAAAGGGCTGCAGCACGCGCACGGCTGGACCAGAGAGCAGCTCAGAAGGGCTTCTGCGGCGGCTCCGCGGAGAGGGGGCTCTGCGGCCCCGGGAGCAGCTCGTAAGGGGCTCCGGCAAAGGCTCCGCGCGGCCCCAGGAGCAGCCCGGAAGCGGATCAGGCGGCAGCTCCACACGGAGGGGACAACAGGGCCATTAGTGTGAATCCAACAGGCAGCCCTGGGAGCACAGGGCGCCGGGGACACAGCCCAAGATCCGGCGCTCCCCTGGGACAGGCAGAAGCCAGGAGGGCACAGGACAGCAAGGACACTCCTGCCCCAGGCTGATTAGATCAGCGGCCCCGCCCCCGGAGCATCCAGGCCCCTGCAGACTAAGAGCTCCGTAGTTACTGCAGGAGCTGAAACCAGGGCTCCAGGGCTGGCTGATGCCACTGTGGTTGTTCCTCCTGGAGCCTCACAGGATAAACAACCCCCACTGAGCCTCACAGTGGCCTCACCAGATAAACAGCTTAAACACTTTTCACTGAGCCCTGCACCAGGCAGGGGGCTGAGCAGCTCCCCCAAGTGCTAACACCTGAAAATCAGCACAACAGGACCCTCCCCCAGAAGACCCACAAGACACACAGGGGAAAAACAAATTATTGAACAAGCAGCACTGGAAAGTTCCAGGTGAAGTCAAGGGACTTACAGTATACAGAATCAGAGGATACTCCCCATTGTTTTTTTTTTTTGTTTTGTTTTGTGATTTCTGTTTGCTTCCCCCCTTTTCGCCTTTCTTTTTTTTCTTCTATTTTTTCTTTTTTTGCTCTTTTTTTCTTCCTTTTCTCTTTTTTCTTTTTATATTTTTCTTTCCTTCTTTCTCTTCTCTCTTTTCCTCCTTTTCCCAATATAACTTGTTTTTGGCCTGTCTGCACTTAGCAAAATGACTAGAAGGAAAACCTCACCTCAAAAGAAAGAATCAGAAACAGCCCTCTCTCCCACAGAGCTACAAAATCTGGATTATAATTCAAAGTCAGAAAGGCAATTCAGAAGCACTATTATACAGCTACTGATGGCTCTAGAAAAAAGCATAAAGGACTCAAGAGACTTCATGACTGCAGAATTTAGAGCTAATCAGGCAGAAATTAAAAATCAATTGAATGAGATGCAATCTAAACTAGAGGTCCAAACGACGAGGGTTAACGAGGTAGAAGAACGAGTGACATAGAAGACAAGTTGATGGCAAAGAGGGAAACTGAGGAAAAAGTGACAAACAATTAAAAGATCATGAGGTTAGATTAAGGTAAATAAGTGACAGCCTGAGGAACAAAAACCCACGTTTAGTTGGGGTTCCCGAGGGCGCCGAAAGGGACAGAGGGCCAGAATATGTATTTGAACAAATCATAGCTGAAAACTTTCCTAATCTGGGAAGGGAAACAGGAATTCAGATCCAGGAAATAAAGAGATTCCCCCCCTAAAATCAATAAAAACCGTTCAACATCTCGACATTTAATAGTGAAGCTTGCAAATTCCAAAGATAAAGAGAAGATCCTTAAAGCAGCAAGAGACAAGAAATCCCTAACTTATATGGGGTGAAGTATTAGGTTAACAGCAGACCTCTCCACAGAGACCTGGCAGGCCAGAAACGGCTGGCAGGATACTTTCAGGGTCCTAAATGGCAAAAACATGCAGCCAAGAATACTTTATCCAGCAAGGCTCTCATTCAGAATAGAAGGAGAGATAAAGAGCTTCCAAGATAGGCAGGAACTGAAAGAATATGTGCCCTCCAAACCAGCTCTGCAAGAAACTTAAAGGGGACTCTTAAAATCTCCCTTTAAGAAGAGTCCAATGGAACAATCCACAAAAACAAGGACTAACTAGATATCATGATGACACTAAACTCGTATCTTTCAATAGTAACTCTGATCGTGAATGGGCTTAATGACCCCATCAAAAGGCACAGGGTGTCAGACTGGATAAAAAAGCAGGATCCATCTATTTGCTGTCTAAAAGAGACTCATTTTAGACAGAAGGACACCTACAGCCTGAAAATAAAAGGGTTGGAGAACCATTTACCTTTCAAATGGTCCTCAAAAGAAAGCAGGGATAGCCATCCATATATCAGATAAAGTAAAATTTACCCCAAAGACTGTAGTGAGAGATGAAGAGGGACACTATATCATACTTAAAGGATCAATCCAACAAGAGGACTTAACAATCATCAATATATATGCCCCGAATGTGGGAGCTGCCAAATATATCAATCAATTAATAACCAAAGTTAGGACATAATTAGATAATAATACACTTATCCTTGGTGACTTAAATCCAGCACTTTCTATACTCATTAGGTCTTAAAGCACAACATCTCCAAAGAAACAAGAGCTTTAAATGATACACTGGACCAGATGGATTTCACAGATATCTACAGAACTTTACATCCAAACTCAACTGAATACACATTCTTCTCAAGTGCACATGGAACTTTCTCCAGAATAGACTACATACTGGGTCACAAATCAGGTCTGAACTGATACCAAAAGATTGGGATCATCCCCTGCATATTCTCAGACCATAATGCCTTGAAATTAGAACCAAATCACAACAAGAAGTTTGCATGGACATCAAACACGTGGAGGTTAAGGACCATCCTGCTAAAAGATGAAAGGGTCAACCAGGAAATTAAGGAAGAATTAAAAAGATTCATGGAAACTAGTGAGAATGAAGATAAAACCGTTCAAAATCTTTGGGATGCAGCAAAAGCAGTCCTGAGGGGAAAATGCATCACAATACAAGCATCCATCCAAAAACTGGAAAGAACTCAAATAAAAAAGCTAACCTTACACCTAAAGGAGCTAGAGAAAAAACAGCAAATAGATCCTACACCTGGCAGAAGAAGAGAGTTAATAAAGATTCTAGCAGAACTCAACGAAATCGAGACCAGAAGAACTGTGGAAGAGATCAACAAAACCAGGAGTTGTTCTTTGAAAGAATTAATAAGATAGAAAAATCATTAGGCAGCTTTATTAAAAAGAAGAGAGAGAAGACTCAAATTAATAAAATCATGAATAAGAAAGGAGAGATCACTACCAACACCAAGGAAATACAAAAGATTTTAAAAACATATTATGAACAGCTATACGCGAATAAATTAGGCAATCTAGAAGAAATGGACGCATTTCTGTAAAACCACAAACTACCAAAACTGGAACAGGAAGAAATAGAAAAGCTGAACAGGCCAATAACCAGGGAGGAAATTGAAGCAGTCATCCAAAACCTCCCAAGACACAAGAGTCCAGGGCCAGATGGCTTCCCAGGGGAATTCTATCAAACGTTTAAAGAAGAAACCATACCTATTCTACTCAAGCTGTTTGGAAAGATAGAAAGAGATGGAGTACTTCCAAACATGTTCTATGAGGCCAGCATCACCTTAATTCCAAAACCAGACAAAGACCCCACCAAAAAGGAGAATTACAGACCAATATCCCTGATGAACATGGATGCAAAAGTTCTCAACAAGATACTGGCCAATAGGATCCAACAGTACATTAAGAAAATTATTCACCATGACCAAGTAGGATTTATCCCTGGGAAACAAGGCTGGTTCAACACCCGTAAAACAATCAATGTGATTCATCATATCAGCAAGAGAAAAACCAAGAACCATATGACCCTCTCATTAGATGCAGAGAAAGCATTGGACAAAACACAGCATCCATTTCTGATCAAATCTCTTCAGAGTGTAGGGATAGAGGGAACATTCCTCAACATCTTAAAAGCCATCTACGAAAAGCCCACAGCAAATATCATTCTCAATGGGAAAGCACTGGGAGCCTTTCCCCTAAGATCAGGAACAAGACAGGGATGTCCACTCTCACCACTGCTATTCAACATAGTACTGGAAGTCCTAGCCTCAGCAATCAGACAACAAAAAGACATTAAAGGCATTCAAATTGGCAAAGAAGAAGTCAAACTCTCCCTCTTCGCCGATGACATGATACTCTACATAGAAAACCCAAAAGACTCCACCCCAAGAATGCTAGAACTCATACAGCAATTCGGTAGTGTGGCAGGATACAAAATCAATGCCCAGAAATCAGTGGCATTTCTATACACTAACAATGAGACTGAAGAAAGAAATGAAGAAGTCAATCCCATTTACAATTGCACCCAAAGCGTAAGATACCTAGGAATAAACCTAACCAATGATGTAAAGGATAAATACCCTCAAAACTATAGAACACTTCTGAAAGAAATTGAGGAAGACACAAAAAGATGGAAAAATATTCCATGCTCATGGATTGGCAGAATTAATATTGTGAAAATGTCAATGTTACCCAGGGCAATTTACACATTTAATTCAATCCCTATCAAAATACCATGGACTTTCTTCAGAGAGTTAGAACAAATTATTTTAAGATTTGTGTGGAATCAGAAAAGACCCCGAATAGCCAGGGGAATTTTAAAAAAGAAAACCATATCTGGGGGCATCACAATGCCAGATTTCAGGTTGTACTGCAAAGCTGTGGTCATCAAGACAGTGTGGTACTGGTACAAAAACAGGCACATATATCAATGGAACAGAACAGAGAACCCAGAAGTGGACCCTAAACTTTATGGTCAACTAATATTCGATAAAGGAGGAAACACTATCCATTGGAAGAAAGACAGTCTCTTCAATAAATGGTGCTGGGAAAATTGGACATCCCCATGCAGAAGAATGAAACTAGACCACTCTCTTGCAACATACACAAAGATAAACTCAAAATGGATGAAAGATCTAAATGTGAGACAAGATTCCATCAAAATCCTAGAGAAGAACACAGGCAACACCCTTTTTGAACTCGGCCACAGTAACTTTTTGCAAGATACATCCATGAAGGCAAAAGAAACAAAAGCAAAAATGAACTATTGGGACTTCATCAAGATAAGAAGCTTTTGCACAGCAAAGGATACAGTCAACAAAACTAAAAGACAACCTACAGAATGGGAGCAGATATTTGCAAATGGCGTATCAGATAAAGGGCTAGTTTCCAAGATCTATAAAGAACTTATTAAACTCAACACCAAAGAAACAAACAATCCAATCATGAAATGGGCAAAACACATGAAGACAAATCTCACAGAGGAAGACATAGACATGGCCAACATGCATATGAGAAAATGCTCTGCATACTTGCTATCAGGGAAATACAAATCAAAACCACAATGAGATACCACCTCACACCAGTGAGAATGGGGAAAATTAACAAGGCAGGAAACAACAAATGTTGGAGAGGATGTGGAGAAAAGGGAACCCTCTTACACTGTTGGTGGGAATGTGAACTGGTGCAGCCACCCTGAAAAACTGTGTGGAGGTTCCTCAAAGAGTTAAAAATAGACCTGCCCTACAACCCAGCAATTGCACTGTTGGGGATTTACCCCAAAGATACAGATGCGATGAAACGCCGGGACACCTGCACCCCGATGTTTATAGCAGCAATGGCCACAATAGCCAAACTGTGGAAGGAGCCTCGATGTCCATCGAAAGATGAGTGGATAAAGAAGATGTGGTTCATGTATACAGTGGAATATTACTCAGCTATTAGAAATGACAAATACCCACCATTTGCTTCAACGTGGATGGAACTGGAGGGTATTATGCTGAGTGAAATAAGTCAATCGGAGAAGGACGAACATTATATGTTCTCATTCATTTGGGGAATATAAATAATAGTGAAAGGGAATATAAGGGAAGGGAGAAGAAATGTGTGGGAAATATCAGAAAGGGAGACAGAACGTAAAGACTGCTAACTCTGGGAAACGAACTAGGGGTGGTAGAAGGGGAGGAGGGTGGGGGGTGGGAGTGAATGGGTGACAGGCACTGGGGGTTATTCAGTATGTTAGTAAATTGAACACCAATAAAAAATAAAATAAAAAAAGACCCCACCAAGAAGGAGAATTACAGACCAATATCCCTGATGAACACAGATGTAAAAATCCTCAACAAGATACCAGCCAATAGGATCCAAGAGTACATTAAGAAGATTATTCACCATGACCAAGTAGGATTTATCCCCGGGATGCAAGGCTGGTTCAACACTCGTAAAACAATCAATGTGATTCATCATATAAGCAAGAGAAAAAACAAAAACCATATGATCCTCTGAATAGATTCAGAGAAAGCATTGGACAATATACAGCATCCATTCCTGTTCAAAACTCTTCAGAGTGTAGGGATAGAGGGAACATTACTCAGCCTCTTAAAAGCCATCTACGAAAAGCCCACAGCAAATATCATTCTCAATGGGGAAGCACTGGGAGCCTTTCCCCTAAGATCAGGAACAAGACAGGGATGTCCACTCTCACCACTGCTATTCAACAGAGTACTAGAAGTCCTAGCCTCAGCAATCAGGCAACAAAAAGACATTAAAGGCATTCAAATGGGCAAAGAAGAAGTCAAACTCTCCCTCTTCACCGATGACATGATACTCTACATAGAAAACCCAAAAGCCTCCACCCCAAGATTGCTAGAACTCATACAGCAATTTAGCAGTGTGGTAGGATACAAAATCAATGCCCTGAAGTCAGTGGCATTTGTATACACTGAGGCTGAAGAAAGAGAAATGAAGAAGTCAATCCCATTTACAATTGCACCCAAAAGTGTAAGATACCGAGGAATAAACCTAACCAAAAAGGTAAAGGATCTATACCTTCAAAACTATAGAACACTTCTGAAAAAATTGAGGAAAACACAAAAAGATGGAAAAATATTCCATGCTCATGGATTGGCAGAAATTAATATTGTGAAAATGTCAATGTTACCCAGGGCAATTTACACGTTTAATGCAATCCCTATCAAAATACCATGGACTTTCTTCAGAGAGTTATAAAAAAATTATTTTAAGATTTGTGTGGAATCAGAAAAGACCCTGAATAGCCAGGGGAATTTTAAAAAAGAAAACCATATCCGGGGGCATCACAATGCCAGATTTCAGGTTGTACTGCAAAGCTGTGGTCAAGACAGTGTGGTACTGGCACAAAAACAGACATATAGATCAATGGAACAGAATAGAGAATCCAGAAGTGAACCCTCACCTTTATGGTCAACTAATATTCGACAAAGGAGGAAAGACTATCCACTGGAAGAAAGACAGTCTCTTCAATAAATGGTGCTGGGAAAATTGGACATCCACATGCAGAAGAATGAAACTAGACCACTCTTTCACCATTCACAAAGATAAACTCAAAATGGATGAAATAACTAAATGTGAGACAACATTCCATCAAAGTCCTAGAGGAGAACACAGCCAACACCCTTTTTGAATTCGGCCATAGGGTATCCCTGGGTGGCTCAGTGGTTTAGCGCCTGCCTTTGGCCCAGGGCGCGATCCTGGAGTCCTGGGATCGAGTCCCACGTCAGGCTCCTGGCATGGAGCCTGCTTCTCCCTCCTTCTGTGTCTCTGCCTCTCTCTCTCTCTCTCTCTCTCATAAATAATAAATAAATAATTATTTTTAAAAATTGAACTCGGCCACAGCAACTTCTTGCAAGATACATCCACGAAGGCAAAAGAAACAAAAGCAAAAATGAACTATTGGGACTTCATCAAGATAAGAAGCTTTTGCACAGCAAAGGATACAGTCAACAAAACTAAAAGACAACCTACAGAATGGGAGCAGATATTTGCAAATGACCTATCAGATAAAGGGCTAGTTTCCAAGATCTATAAAGAACTTATTAAACTCAACACCAAAGAAACAAACAATCCAATCATGAAATGGGCAAAAGAAATGAACAGAATTCTCACAGAGGAAGACATAGACATGGCCAACAAGCACATGAGAAAATGCTCTGCATACTTGCTATCAGGGAAATACAAATCAAAACCACAATGAGATACCACCTCACACCAGTGAGAATGGGAAAAATTAACAAGGCAGGAAACAACAAATGTTGGAGAGGATGCGGAGAAAAGGGAACCCTCTTGCACTGTTGGTGGGAATGTGAAATGGTGCAGCCACTCTCGAAAACTGCGTGGAGGTTCTTCAAAGAGTTAAAAATAGGTCTGCCCTGACCCAGCAATTGCACTGCTGGGGATTTACCCTAAAGATACAGATGCAACGAAATGCCAGGACACCTGCACCCCGATGTTTATAGGAGCAATGTCCACAATAGCCAACCTGTGGAAGGAGCCTCGGTGTCCATCGACAGCTGAATGGATAAAGAAAATGTGGTTTATGTATACAATGGAATATTACTCAACCATTAGAAACGACAAATACCCATCATTTGCTTCGACGTGGATGGAATTGGAGGGTATTATGCTGAGTGATAAGTCAATCGGAGAAGGACAAACATTATATGGTCTCATTCATTTGGGGAATATAAATAATAGTGAAAGGGAATAAAGGGGAAAGGAGAAAAAACAAGTTGGAAATATCAGAAAGGGAGACAGAACATGGAAGACTCCTAACTCTGGGAAACGAACTAGGGGGTGGAAGGGGAGGAGGGCGGGGGGTGGAGGTGGCTGGGTGTCGGGCACTGAGGTGGGCACTTGATGGGATGAGCACTGGGTTTTAATCTGTATGTTGGTAATTGAACACCAGTAAAAAATAAATTTATTATTAAAAAAGTATTTGCAGATTCAATGCAATCTCTATAAAAATCCAACATTTATTGAAGAAATATAAAAAGTGATCTTCCTATTTATATGTAATTGGAAGCGGCTCTGAATAGCCAAAATACATTTGAAAATGATTAAAATTGGAGGACTCACACTTTCCAATTTCAAAAGTAATTATGAATATACAGTAATCCAAACAGTGTGGTTGGTACGGCATATGATAAATATATGGAACAATAGGACAGAACTGAGAATATAGAAATAAACTCATACATCTGTGGCCAAATGATTTTTGACAAGACTATCAATAACATTCAATGGGAAAATAGTGTCTTCAACAAATGGTCCTGGGACAACAGGATTTCCATATGAAAAAAAAAAATTTGGACCCCTGCATCATGCCATATACAAAATTAACTCAAAACGGATCAACAACCTAAATATAATAGTTACAATCATGACACTCTTAGGAAAAACTATAAAGGTACATCTCCATGTCCTTGGATTTGGCAATGGATTGTTAGATGTAACTCCAAAATCATAAGCAACAAAAGAAAAATAACTGGATTTCATAAAAATTAAAAATTTTGTGCATCAAAGGATATTGTCAGGAAAGTAAAAAGATAATCGAGAGGAAAAATTATTTGCAAATTATACATCTGATAAATGTCTAGAATCTAGAATATATATATGAAGAACTCTTGCAACTTAACAACATTCAGACAAATAACACAATTAAAAATATATGAGAAAAAGGCATATGGATAAAACTTGAATAAATTTTTCATCATGTCTCCAGGTATATAAACGGCAACAAATAAAAGATCCTCATGTCATTAATCATTAAAATGCAAACCAAAACCACAAGATACCACCTTCATACCTACTTGAGTGCTATACTTTAAAAAAAATATGGAAAGTAACAAGTATCAGCAAGGATGTGGAGAAATTGGAAATCTCATATACTGCCGAAAGGAGTGTTAAAGTGGTAGACCCACCTTGGGAAACATTTAGTCATTTACTCAGAATTTAAACATACAACTAAAGTATGACCCAGCAATTCCCCTCCTAAGTATATATCTAAAAAACCTGAAAACAGGAACTCAAACAGATACTTGGTTGCCATTGTTTATTACAGAAGTATTCACAATAGCCAAAAGCTGGAAACCACCCAATTGTTCAACAATAGATGAATAAATTAAGAAAATGTGGTATATACATGCAATGTAATAATATTCAACTATAAAAATGAATGAAATTTATATATGCTACAACATGGATGAACCTTGGAAACGTTATGCTAAGTGAAATAAGTCAAACAAAAAGACAGGTATAACTCCACTTGTATGAAGCATGGAGAATAGAAAAGTTCATAGAGTTCATAAAGACAGAGAGTAGTTTAGAGTTTATTAGGAACTAGAGAGAGAATAGAAAGGTGAGCTATTGCTTAATGCCTACAGAGATTGTATGTGGGATGATAAATGGGCTGAATATTTTTTAATTTTTTAAAATTTAATTTTTTTTAATTTTTAATTTTTTAATTTAAATTCAATTAGCCAACATATACATCATTAGTTTCAGATGCAGTGTTCAATAATTTATCCGTTGTGCATAACACCCAGGGCTGATCACGTCACAGGCCCTCCTTCATGCACATCACCAAATTACCCCATTCCCCCACCCACCACCCTTCCAGAAACCCTCAATTTACTTCCTATACTTAAGAGTCTTTCCTGGTTTTTCTGCCTCCCTGATAACTTCCAATTCAGCTTTCTCTTCCTTCCCCTATGACCTTCTGCACTGTTTCTTATATTCCTCATATGAGTGAAACCATATGACAGTTCCATGACAATTGTCTTTTTCTGATTATTTCACTCAGCATAATACCTGCCAGTTCCATCCATGTCGATGTAAATGGTAAGTATTCATCCTTTCTAATGGCTGAGTAATATTCCATTATATATACATATATATTGCATTTCCTTATCCATTCATCTGTTGATAGACATCTAGGGTCTTTCCACAGTTTGGCAGTGACAGTGTTGCTATGAACATTTGCATGCAGGTGCCCCTTTGGATCATGACATTAGTATCTTTGGGGTAAATAGTAGTGCAATTGCTGGGTCATACTCTATTTTTAACTTCTTTTAATTTTTTTTTAATTTATGATAGTCACACAGAGAGAGAGAGAGGCAGAGACACAGGCAGAGAGAGAGAAGCAGGCTCCATGCACCGGGAGCCCGACGTGGGATTCGATTCCGGGTCTCCAGGATCGCGCCCTGGGCCAAAGGCAGGCGCCAAACTGCTGCGCCACCCAGGGATCCCTCTATTTTTAACTTCTTGAGGAACCTCCATACTATTTTCCAGAGTGGCTATAGCAGCTTGTCTTCCTACTAACAGTGTAATAGTGTTTCCCTTTCCTAACAACCTTGCCAACATCTGTTGATTCGTGCCTTGTTAATTTTAGCCATTCTGACTGGTGTAAGGTGGTATCACATTGTGGTTTTGATTTCTATTTCTCTGATGCCAAGTGATGTGTCTTTTTTCATGTATCTGTTGCCCATCATTGATATTAGCCCCTTATGTATAACTTGCAAATATCTTCTCCCATTCTGTACATTGTCTCTTAGTTTTGTTGACTGTTTCCTTTGCTATGCAGAAGCTTTTTGTCTTGATGAAGTCCCAATACTTCATTTTTTCCTTTCATTTTCCTTGCCTTCTGAGATGTTCCTAGCAAGAACTGTGGCTGAGGTTGAAGAGGTTGCTGCCTGTGTTCTCCTCTAGAATTTTGATGGATTCAGTCCCACATTTAGGTCTTCCATCAATTTTGAGTTTATCTTTGTAAGAAAATATTCTAGTTTATTCCTCTATATTAGGCTGCCCAATTTTCCAAGCACCATTTATTGAAAAGACTGCCTTTTTCCTCTGGATATTCTTTCCTGTTTTGTCAAATATTAGTTGACCATAGAGTTGAGGGTCCATTTATGAGTTCTCTATTCTGTTCCATTGATCTGTGTGTTTCTTTTTGTTCCAGTACCATACTTACCTTATGATTACAGCTTTGTAATATAGCCTAAAGGCCAGCATTGGGATGCCATCAGCTTTGGTTTTATTTTTCAATATTCCTCTGGTGACTGGGGGTCGTTTCTGGTTCTATAAAAATTTTAGGTTTAGGGATCCCTGGGTGGCTCAGTGGTTTAGTGCCTGACTTCAGCCCAGGACATGATCCCGGGATCCTTGGATCAGGTCCTTCATCGGGCTCCCTGCATGGAGCCTGCTTCTCCCTCTGCCTGTGTCTCTCCCTCTCTCCCTCTCTCTCTGTGTGTGTGTGTGTCTGTGTGTCTCTCATGAATAAATAAATAAAATCTTTTAAAAATAGGTTTATTTGTTCTAGCTCTGTGAAAAATGTCAGTGGTATTCTCATAGGGATTACAATGAATGTGTAGATTGCTCTGGATAGCACAGACATTTTAGCAATATTTATTCTGCTAATCCATCAGCATGGAATGTTTTTCCATTTCTTTATATCTTCCTCAATTTCTTTCATAAGTGTTCTATAGTTCTTAAAGTACAGATCCTTTAACTCTTTGGTTAGGTTTATTCCAAGGTAGCTTATGGGTATGAGTGCAATTGTAAATGGGATCAATTCTATAATTTCTCTTTCTTCTATCTTGTTCTTAGTGTATAGAAATGCAACTGATTTAAGTGCATTGATTTTATATCCTGCCATGTGGTTGAACACCTTTATGAGTTCTAGCAATTTTGAAGTGGAGTCTTTTAGGTTTTCCACATAAAGTAATGTTTCATCTGTGAAGAGTGAGAGTTTGACTTCTTCTTTGCCAATTTGAGTGCCTTTTATTTCTTTTTATTCTCTGATTACGGAGGCTAGGACTATGTTGAACAATAGTGATTAATGTGGGCATAACCTCATGTTCCTGACATTGGGGGAAAAGCTGTTTTTCCCCATTGAGAATGATATTCACTTTGGGCTTTTCATAGATGTCTTTTATGATATTGAGGTATGTTACCTCTATCCCTACACTTTGGAGAGTTGTAATCAAGAAAGGATGATGTATTTTGTCAAATAATGCTGTATTTTGTTAAATGCTTTTTCTGCATCAATTGAGAGGATCATTTGATTCTCATCCTTTCTTTTATTATTGTGATATTTCTAGCTGATTTATTTGCAAATGTGAATCACATCTGCAGCCTAGGAAAAAATCCCACTTGGATGTGGTAAATAATTCATTTAATGTACTGTCGAATCCTATTGTCTAATATCTTGGTGAGAGTTTTGGTATCCACGTTCATCAGGGATATTGGGACGTAATTCTCCTTTTTGAATTGGTCTCTGTCTGATTTGGGGATCAAGGTAATGTTGGCTTCATAGAATATGTCTGTAAATTTTTCTTCCATTTCTATTTTTTAAAACAGCTTCAGAAGATTACTCATTATTTCTTCTTTAAATGTTTGGTAGAATTCCCCTAGGAAACTATCTGGCCCTGGACTCTTATTTTTTTTTTTTTTTGGAGGTTGATGATGACTGTTTTAATTTCCTTGCTGGTTATGGGTCTGCTCACATTTTCAGTTTCTTCCTATTTCAGTTTTGCTAGATTATAAACTTATAAGTTACCAGGAATGCATCCATTCCTTCCAGGCTGCCTAATTTGTTGGCATATTGTTGCTCATAATATGTTCCTAAAATTATTCATAATTCCTAGGTGTTGGTCATGATTTCTCCTCTTTCATTCATGATGTTATTAACTTAATCCTTTCTTTTTTCTTTTTGATAAGTCCAGCTAGGGGTTTATCAATCTGATTCTTTCAAAGAACTAGCTTCTAGTTTCATTGATCTATTCTACTATTATTCAGGTTTCTATTTCATTGATTTGTGCTCTAAGCTTTATTATTTCTCTTCTCTTCCTTGCGTTGGGCTTTATTTGCTGTTCTTTCTCCAGCTCCTTTAGGTGTAGTTTAGCTTATACATTTGAGATTTTTTTCTAATCTTTTGAGAATGGCTTGTACTTTCGTTTTAGGACCACCTTTGCTGTATCCCAAAGGTTTTGAACAGTTATATTTTCACTTTCATTCATTTCAATGATTTTTTAAAATTCTTTAATTTCCTGGTTGACCAATTCATTCTTTAGGAGGATGCTCTTTAACCTCCAAGTTTTTGCATTCCTTTCAACTTTCCTCTTGTGATTGAGTTCAAGTTTCAAAGCATTGTGGTCTGAAAATATGCAGGGAATAATCCCAGAGTTTTAGTAAAGGTTGAGACCTGATTTGGGACCATGTCATCTATTCTGGAAAATGCTTCATGTGCACATGAGAAGAATGTGTATTCTGTTGCTTTAGGATGGAGTGATCTGTATATATCTTTGAAGTCCATCCAGTCCAGTGTGTTATCCAAAGCCCTTGTTTCCTTGTTGATCTTATGCTTAGCTGGTCTGTCCATTTCTGTGAGTTGGGTGTTGAAGTCCCCTACTATTAATGTACTATTATCTGGGTGCTTCTTTACTTTGGTTCTTAATTGGTTGATATATTTGGCTGTTCCCAAATTAGGAGCATAAATAATTAAAATTCCTAGATCTTCTTCTTGGGTAGACTCTTTAAGAATGATATAGTGTTCTTCCTCCCTAACTACAGTCTCTGGGTTAAAATCTAATTTATGTGATATGAGGACAGCTACCCTAGCTTTCTTTTGAGGTCCATTAGCATGATAAATGGTTCTCCACCTACTCACTTTCCATCAGAATGTGTCTTTATATCTAAAATGAGTCTCTTGTAGACATTATATGGATGGGATTTGCTTTTTTATCCAATCTGATACCATGTGTCTTTTGATTGGAGCATTTAGCCCATTCACATTCAGAATAACTATTGAAAGATATGAATTTTGTGCCATCACATTACCTGTAAAGTCCCTGTTTGTGTAAATTGTCTCTGTTTCTGTCTGATCTATGTAATTTTTGGGCTATCTCTTTGCTTACAAGATCACCTTTAGTATTTATTGTGATGGCTGATTTAGTGGTCACAAATTCTTTTAGTCCCTTTTTGTCCTGGAAACTCTTTATCTCTCCTTCCATTCTGAATGACAGCCTTGCTGGATAAAGTATACTTGGCTGCATGTTTTTCTTATTTAGTACCCTAAATATATCATGCAAACCCCTTTTTGGCCTTCCAGGTCTCTGTGGATAGGTCTGCTGCCAGCCTCATCTTTCTACCCCTGTAGGTTAAGATCCTCTTCTCTCTAGCTGCTTTCAGGATTTTCTCTTTATCTCCAAAATTTGTAAACTTCACCATTATATATTGGAGTTTTGACATGTTTTTATTGATCTAAAAGGGGTTCTCTCTACCTCTTAGACTTGAACGCCTATTTCTTTCCCCCTGATTGGTGAAGTTCTCAGCAATGTTTTACTCAAATATACCTTCTGACTCACTTGTGTGCTCTCTCTCTCTCTCTCTTCTCCATCTGGACCCCAATAATTCTAATATTGTTTCATTTTATGGCATTGCTGATTTCTCAAATCCTCCCCTCATGATCCATTAGTTGTATTTATCTGTTTTCCTCATCTTCTTTTCTATCAACTTGTCTTCTATGTCACTGACTCTCTTCTGCATCATTTACCATCACTGTTACAGTATCCAATTTAGACTGCATCTCAGAGCATTTTTAATTTCAGTCTGATTAGATTTCATTTCTACATTAAGAGATTCTCTAGTGCCTTTTATGATTCTTTTTTCAAGCCCAGCTACTACCTTTAATTGTTATCTTGAATTCCAGCTTTGACATCTTGCTTATATCCATTTCAATTAGATCTCTGGTAGAGAGATCTCTGGTTCTTTCTTTAGTCATGAATTCCTCCTTCTAGTGATTTTGCCCAGATAAAAATGGATGGAGGAAAGAGAGAATGTAATCTCACAGGGTGGAAAAAACAGAGTGATCCACTTGGTCCTGAGTGTCTTTTGGTCTGTGTGTTAGAAGACACTAAATCCAAAAGTTGTAAAGAAAGCAAAACTTATGTGTTTACAAAAGTAAAACTGAATACAGTGAAAACAAGTCAGAAATGAAGCATATATCTATAAAATGTAAATGTAAAAAATGAAAGTTAAAAAAGACTTAGAAACAAAGAGTTGATAAAATAAGAAACTAGTTGAAAACAGAAAAAAAGAAAAAAGAAATGGAAAACTTTAAACTGAAAGTTTAAGAATCATAAGAAAAAAGCCTGAAGTTCTATATACTATTTTCCCCTAGCACTGGAGTTTTGCAGTCCTGTGAGGTCCATAAATTTGCTGTCCTCTGGGAGAGGGGCCTGCTGCACTGATTCTCAGGTGTCTTTGACTGAGTAGAATTGCACTACCCCTTGCTAAGGGGCTGGGCTCAATGTAAACTGGTTGCTCTGTGTGGTTTTTGTTCCCTGAAGGCTTTCTGTACCTCTCTAGAGGGTGAAAATAAAAATGGCCTCTCCCTGATCCCCTGCCTCAGAACTGAAAGATTGTGGTGTATGCGAAATTGTAGATTTCTGGGTGTGCATCCACTCCAATCTTCCCAGGGGAAGGTGGAAGATCACCAATTCCTGCACTTGGCAGGGCCCTGGCATGGACAGTTTCACCCAGTGCTGAATGCACCCACTTGGCCCATCCTGACAGAAGGTAGAGGGTTGCTGATTTCCAGTCCTTTGCAGGGTCCCCACATAGAAAGTAGCCACCTGATCAGGCTATGGTTTATAGTGAATGGAGCTGAGAGCGCTCTCCCAGGCTCATTGACCAAAACCAGTTTACCAGCTCCAGCGCATGGGAACTCTTCCAGCTCAGGCCCCCCTGTTCTGTCTGTGAGTCTGGGGATCTTGACACCCCTCTCTCTGTCCCACCTGGGATTCTGCCCTGCTTCACCACTGAACACCTTTCAGGCAGGGCAGTCTCTCACTGGGGCAGATTTCCAGAGGTTCTGGTTTTGTGTTCTGGAGCTATATTACTTTCCAGGAGCCAGCTTATGGAGGCCCACCCTGACTGTTTATCTTCTGATATATCCCCTCAGTTTCACTTCTCCACACTCCTACCTTGCTTTTCTAATTATAGAGGTTCAGCCATTTTCTTCTTACATCATAGGTTGAATTCATAGGTGTTCAGGATGATTTGATAGTTATCTAGCAAATTCAGGGGTCCAGATGAAATGAGGTCTCCTACTCTTCTGCCATCTTGCTTCTGTCAGGGTTTTAGAACTATGTAGTGGTGTTGGTTGCACATAATTTTGAATGTAAGCAATATCACCCAACTGTACACTTAAAAATGATTAAAATGGAAAATTCTGTAATAGATATATATTTTCTTTTAAACCACAATAAAAACATAGTAGGTATGGGGATCAGGCAAACTCAAACTCAAATTCTGGGTATATCAATTACTAATTTTATGACTTTTGTAAAGTTAAACCCCTAAACTTCAGATATCTTACTCTTCAAAATAATCACAAAAATAACATAGTATCCTATTGGATTTTTGTTGAGGATTAAAATGAGGTAAATACATGTAATGTCCTTATCACTGTATCTAATATATGAAAACTATTATTATGAAAAATAGAAATCAGTCACAAACTTTCTTCAGCTTAAAACCTTCAATAGTTCCTGTTTCCCTTAAAATTAAACCCACTCTTCTTACTATGACCTACAAAACCCTACATGGTCTGATCCCTATCAGCTTCTCCAACTACATCTTCTAACACTCTCTCCTGACTGTTCACCCCAGCCACAATGAACTTCATTCAGTTTCTTAAACATACGACCAAGCTTGCTCTTTTCTCAGAGCCTGGTACTAACTGCTCTTCATGAATAAAACACTCTTTCTCCAGCTTTTCCAAAGGAAATCTTTTTCAAAATTCAGGTCACCCTACAATGTCACCTCTAAAGTTCCCAAGTACTACCTCCACACCCATCAGTCATATATTGCCAAATTACCTATTTTTTTAACTTCATAGCATTTATCACTACCTAAAATTATTTATCTAATTGTTTACCTAATAGTAGACAATTTATTTAATTACCAGCCTCCCACTCACTGCCACACTATTATAATGGAAGCTTCACATGGGCACAGACTTCAACTGTCTTGGTCACTGTACATAAAGCAGTGGAGCCAAAAAAATATCTGCTAAATGAATCAATGAAACAGACTTGCAACCTCAGCTACAGAACAAACATTATGTTTGGATCCAAATATGAACACAGCATCAAGCTACTGGCCTTAATTAGAATTACTAATGTGAACTACAGGCCCATAAGTATATTACATCAACTCCTTTCAGCCTACTATTCTGGGTAACTTTTGCAAATACTTGCAAATCACATTTTTATCTAAATTATATATAATATTATAAAATTACTATTTATTGAGGGTCATTTGTCAGATGTTATATTATTCATCTTACATGAATTAGTTTTAAAAATAATATTAGTGGGATCCCTGGGTGGCGCAGCGGTTTGGCGCCTGTCTTTGGCCCAGGGCGCAATCCTGGAGACCCAGGATCGAATCCCACATCGGGCTCCCGGTGCATGGAGCCTGCTTCTCCCTCTGCCCGTGTCTCTACCTCTCTCTCTCTCTCTCTCTCTCTGTGACTATCATAAATAAATTTTAAAAAATTAAAAAAATAAAAATAATATTAGTTTCAGGTGTACAATTTAGTGATTCAAAACTTGCATTTAGGGGCATCTGGGTAGCTCAGTGGTTGAGCATTTACCATTGGCTCAGGTAGTGATCCCTGGGGGCCTGGGATTGAGTCTCGTATCAAGGTCCCCATGGAGAGCCTGCTTCTCCCTCTGCCTATGTCTCTTTCTTATGAATAAATAAAATTTTTTTTTAAAATCCTTGCATAAAACACCCAGTGCTCATCACAAAAAGCGCACTTTTTAATCCTCACCACCTACTTAGTCCATCTCCCCACACACCACCACCACCAGTAATCATCAGTTTGTTTTCTATAGCAAAGAGTCTGTTTCTTTGCTTTCCTCTCTCTTTTTTCCACCTTTGCTCATTTGTTTCTTAAATTCCACATGTGAGTGAAATCATAAGGTATTTGTCTCTGACTGACTTGTTTTGCTTCGCATAATACTCTCTACTTCCAACCATGTGATTGTAAGTGGCAAGAATTCATTCTTTTTATGGCTGAGTAATATTCCATTATATAATATATATATATATGAATAATAGAATATTGCATATGTATATATACATAAAACTATATAACTATATATCTTACATCTTCTTTACTATTCATGAGTTGATGGATATTTGGGCTCTTTCCATAATTTGGCTATTGTTGATAATGATGCTATGAGCCCTTCCATCTAACTTTAATAGTATATTAGATTATGTTAAGAGCATTGAACCAGATTTAAACTCTGCCTTTTGCATTTGTTACTTATGCTACCGTAAACAAAAAACTCCACTTCCGAGTGGGGGCAAGATGGCAGAAGAGTAGGATCCCCAAGTCACCTGTCCCCACCAACTTACCTAGATAACTTTAAAATCATCCTGATAACCTACAAATTTGGCCCAAGACTTAAAAGAGAGAACAGCTCTTCTCTGGAATGCTACAGAGAGAAGAGTTTGCACTTCTAACAAGGTAGGAAGATGGAAAATAAATAAATAAATAAATAAATAGAATCAAGTGGGGGAGGGGCCCCTCCCCGAAGAGCCAGGCTAAAGCCGGGCAGCGAGAGCCCCCAGGACAGGAAAGCCCAACCCTGGAGAAGCAGGAACCTTAAAAATCCACACCAGATTCTTCCCAGAGGGAAAGGCACTTGCAGGGAACTCGGACAGGATCCCAGGAGGGGCAGTGGAGCCTCAAGGTTCCCAGGGTAACTAACAGAGAAAGCGTGTCCTGGGGACGAGCGTGCACCACTCCATGGGCCACACTCCATAAGGAATGGAGCGCAAGCCCCCCGGGGCCTCGGGAGATGCTCAGGTGGCGGCTTCTGGCAGAGCAGACTGCGCAGCCCACGCGCGGATCCAGCCAACACAGGCCCCAGATCCCAGGATGCCAGGGGACATAGCCCAGGATCCTGCACTCCCCTCGGGACAGGCGGAGGAGGGAGGGCACAGGGCAGCAAGGAAACTCCTGCTGCCGGCGCCCCCGAGCTGTGCAGATCAGCGATACCCCCACCCCGCCCGGCCCCACCGCCCACCAGGACCATCCAGGCCACTGCGGAATGGGAGACTGCAGAGTTACTGCGAGAGCTGACTCCAGGGCTGGAGAGCTGGCCACCGCCACTGTGGTTGTTCCTCCTGCTGTAACCATGTGCCTGGGATGGAGCAAGGCCGCCAGGAACAGGGTCGCACAAGATAAACAGCTCCAAGTGAGCCCGTCACCTGGCAGGGGGTGGGGTAGCTCTCCCAGGTGCACACACCTGAGAATCAGAATGGCAGGCCCTTTCCCCAGAAGACTACCTGGAAGTACAGGGGAAGGGCAAGTTCCTTGCTGAACAGTGCTAGGAAGCTCCAGGGGAAGTCGAGGGATTGACAGTATACAGAACCAGAGGATTCCTCTCATTGTTGTTTTTTTGTTTGTTTTCTTTCTTTTCTTTTCTTTTCTCTTTTTTTTCTTGATTTTTCCAGAAAAAGTTTTTTAGCCACTCCGCACTGAGCAAAATGACTAGAAAAAGAACTCACCACAAAAGAAAGAATCAAAAACAGTACACTCTGCCACAGAGTTACAGAATTTAGATTACAATTCAATGTCAGAAATCCAATTCAGAAGCACAATTATAAACCTACTGGTGGCTCTGGAAAAAAAGTATAAAGGATTCAAGAGACGTCATGTCAAATAAATAAATAAAATCCTTTTTTTTAAAGGAAATAAACTGAGAGAATTGTTGGAGATGAGGTGCGTGGAGGGATGGAGTAATTTGGTGATGGGCATTAAAGAGGGCATGTGATGTGATGAGCACTGGATGTTATATGCAACTGATAAATTATTGAACACTACATCTGAAACTAATGATGTACTATATGTTGGCTAATTGAATTTAAACTTAAAAAATTGATAGAAGTAATTCACTAAAATGGAATAAATGTTTCAGTCCCAAGCATGTTTTATACACTATCTCATTTAATGCTCACAAAAACCCTGTGAAATAGGTATAATTACCATTTAGGTTTTACAGATGAAACTGAGGCTCAGAGAGGTGAAATAATTTGTCCCATTTCACAGAAACAGTGAAAGTAGCAGAAATGGTCTATTTAGTTTTGAGTTCTGTGTGCCTTGATACTGCCCTGTGCCTTGATACTTGGTACTGCATAGTACAGTAGTTAAGGACATGGACTATGGAATCAGACTACCAGAGTTCAAGTACCAGTTCTGTTCCTTTCTAGTACATAATGGTTAGAGTTATGCAACCTCCTTGTGCCTTATGCTTTTGTTTTTCTTGTTTTGTTATTGTTTATTTTATCTTTCTCTTTTTGTTAAAGTATAATTAATATACAGTGTTATATTAGTTTCAGGTGTACAATATAATAATCCAGCAATTCTACACACTACTCAGTGCTCATCAAAATAAGTGTACTCTTAATTCCCTTTATCTATTTCACCCATCACCCTCCCACATTCCCTCTGGCAGCTACCAGTTCATTCTCAGTCTTTAAGAGTCTTTTCTTCTTTGCCTTTTTTTTTGTCAGTTTGTTCATTTCTTCTATTTCTTAAATTCCACACATGATTAAAATTATTTGGTATTTGTCTTTCTATGACTGACCTTATTTCAGTTATCATTATACTCTCTAGGCCCATCTATGTTGTTGCAAATTTTAATTTAATCCTTTTATTAAATGAAATTCAATTTGCCAACATATAGTATAACACCAAGTGCTCATCCCATCAAGAGAAATAAATAAGTATCTCTATCTCATAGGCTAGTTTTGAGAATTGAATGATTTAATATCTGTAGAGTACTTAGAAGAGTACTGACACCAAATAAGCACTAGGTAAATGTTTAACAAATAAATAACTATACGTATAGGATTGTAGTACCATAAAATTAGAAGAGGTCATGAATCATATCTACTGCACTTTGCTGCTTTGACATAATAACTCCATCATACAGAAACTGATGCCTTTCTGAAAGATCTTTCAGGAAAGCAATGTTAACATTTTCCCTAACATATAGCATTTAAATACTGTTCCATTCAGGTACTATCTCAGTTTGGACTTCAATGCCTCCTATTATGATTTTGGACTACTTCCTCTTGTTCAACCCCTGGAAGAAATGGAAAACAGATTAGCATTGCACTGTAGAAAATGGAATCACAGTAGAACAACCTCAATTTCATGAGGAAAGGAGGAGGACTGGAAATTCTTTCCAAACCATTCCCAAATATTTCCTTCTTTGTAGTGATAAAGACATAGGATAGAATTAAAACACTAGGTTTTAGTCATTGCTCTGCTTCCACCTGACTATTTGACATCAGGTTAATTACTTTGCCCCTCTTGCGTCAGCAAGTTTATCTAGAAAATGAAATAATAGAGACCTCATAAGCCCTTAATGTTAAAATGTCATGAGAGAAAAGGACTTTGTCAAAGTCCTACCAAGTAGTGTCAAAGTTAGTAGCCAAACCCAAATATCCTGATCCCAAGGCTCTTTTTACTACATCTCTGTTTCCATCAAAAGATCTTTTCTAACTCTCATCTTCTGACTCTTTATCACCACTAACTCTCAGCCAGGTCATGGAAGATCAAATTATTCTTCCCAAATCTTCCCTCTTCCCTGTGTTATTCTACTTAATCATGTGACTTTGCAGTCCTCCCACTAGAAATAGAAATTATTGTATTGATGAACTGATGTTATTCTTGGCCATATAGCTTGTTTTGGCCAATGGAATTTGTGAGAAAGTAACAGTGTGAGAATTTCAAAACTTCAAAAGACCTCACATTTCTCTGCTTAAACACGATGGACTTCTGCCCTCATCATGAAAAGAATATGCCCCAGGACCCCTGGTCTTTGAAAAATAGACACATGGAACATACCAGAATAGCACTTGTGGCCTTAGCCATGTCATTTAAATCCATTTGAGGTCAGTAGAGCTACCACAATCATTGCATAGATGTGTGAGCTAGAAATAAATGCTTTATGCTGTATTTCACTGAGTTTGGAGGTATTTTGTTATTCAGAATTCTTAATGCAATACCTAACCAATATGTAAGGTTTTCTAGAGCTCCAAGAAAAGTATTTTGTGGCCATGGTACATTTCTTCAGGGAATAAAAATTGGAGGTCAAATTAAAGTGTTGTTTATATGAGCAGGTAGTGTCCCATTATTTCCCAGTTTGAGAATTTACCCTTGAATTTAAACACCAGCTTACTTAAGGTTATTATTTGCCTGCCTCTCAATGTCCTCATCTGCAAAATGAAAGTAATAATAGCACCTATATCATAGAGTTATTGCAAAGCTGAACAGAAACACTGTAGAAAATTGTAATTTGGGCTTAAAGTTTTTTTCCCTATCACTACATAATAACGTCAACTGCTTCTATATAAGAGAGAAATATATAAGAAGCAGCTCAGTGCATTTTCTCTCACACACACAAAAGGTACACAAATAATTACGGTTATGGAATATAGAACTCCTCAAGGACTGTTGTACCTGTTAGGACTGATGATATAATGCCAGTTAAAAGACAGAATCCTTAGATATCTGATGTGGTTACAACAAAGGTGAGGAAACAAAAAGTTCTAATAAGTTGTCTGGGTAGATATTGGCTTAAATTAAAAAAGGGCTTCTTGATTTTCAGACAGGCAATGTATAGACCTAGCTACTGGTTCCAATCTTTGTATTATTTATAGAACTTCAGAAATAAAAAACAAACAAAAAAACTATATCACTCATTCTCGTCATTTTTTTCCAAATAAGGAAATTGATGCACAGAGGTATACCTGGTTCTGTCTGAAGGGAAATGACTGAAGTAAGGAAGGGTTAAAGAAGGCCCATGACCTTGAGCCTATAAAGTTAACACAGAAGTATTGGTCTACTTGAATTTTCAAGGATATTGATAAGATTATAAGTGATTAGACTATACACAGTAGAGCTGAGCTCTGTCTAAAATACCATAATTATGAAATACCTTTGAAGGAAAGTATGATTACATCTGAAGAGGAGGAGGGTGACATAGATTCTGGTTCCATTTCTCCCACTAACAAGTTTTGCCTGTGAATCAGTCCTGTAAAGCCTCTGTTTCCTCATTTGTAAAGTGACATTAGACTAATGCCTTGAAGGTCCATTCTACTACCAAATTATACACTTCAATATGAATAGAAAACAGTAAGACAAATTATGTTAATTTTTAAAATGGAAAACCATAACATGGCTATGTTATATAGGAAAATTTTCTATATAATTTTTAAACTGATTAAAACTTTCTGAATCCAGGACCAAATGTTATACAAAAAGCATGAAAGTCTGAGTCAGAAGAATGTGGGTTCTTTTTCTAGCTCTTCTACTAGCTTACTGTGAGACATTGGAGGAGTCACTTTCCCTTCCTGGCTCTCCCTGTCTCCTTGGAAGACAAGATATGAAAAAAGCTCTTCTGTGATAATTACATGAAACTACTATAGGCAGATAACCAGAATTTTACTATTTACTGACTTTTGTGCATATTCTGGAGGTTTCTGGTTAGGGTCCAAAATCTCTATTCTCAAAAGGCCATTATGGTAGTCACTGCCTTATTGCCAACCTAACAGCCATCCTTCTTTTCCCTTAGTGTTTCTTCAGATATCAGGCAGGTAGCAATGTTCTCAGAGAAACCAAGGCCAATGGGGAATCTTAGTTCTTCAATTATTGCCTAGAATTAGGCCTATGACTCTGTTCTTGCCAAAGAGATATAAGAGGAAATCTGAGGGTAGCTTTAGGAAGACAATTTTCTCTCTGGATAAAAGATAGAATATGTCATATGAAAATATGTCACCTTCCTTCCTATTTAAAATGCTAATATGTGAGGGTGTGATGTGTTGAGCTGTGATAGTCATATTATGACTTTAAGGCAAAGTCAAAGATAAGTCACAGAGAAAATATCTAGAGGCCACTGATTGCAACTTGGAACTGCCTAACTTCAGAGTTCTGAAATAAGAAAAAAAAATGATATTATACTGTTATGATGGTTAGTTTTATGTGGCAACTTGGCTAGGCCATGGTACCTAGACATTTGGTCAAACACTACTCTAGATGTTGCTGTGAAGGTAATCTTGAGATGTGAATAACATCTAAATTAGTAGACATTAAGTAAAGCAGATTATACTTTGTAATGTGGATAGATTTCATCCAATTAGTTAAAGTCCTTAAGAGAAAACAGACTGAAGTTCCCCAAGGAAGAAGCAATGACTTCAGGCTCAAGCGGAAGTATCAATTCTTTGCTTCTTCTTCAGGTAGCTTTCTGACCCTACAGATTTTAGACTTACCTGCCAACACAATTATAGGAACCTATTCTTTTGCCTTTTCTTTTCTTTGAGAGAGAGAGAGAGAGTGCAGGAGAGGCAGGGGTGGTGCAAAGGGAGAAAGAATTCCAGGCAGGCTGCAAGCCCAGGGTGGAGCACAATTCAGAGCTCCATCTCACATCACAAATCATATTCTGAGCCAAAACTGAGTCAGATGCTTAACTGAGCCATGCAGGTGCCCCTCACATGATCCAATTCTTAATATAAATTTATCTCTACATATATATGCATACAAGTACATATACTATCACTTCTATTTCTCTGTTGTTTCTCATGAGAATCTTGACTAATACATGATCCAAAATTGGGAATGATTTTTTTCTTTAGGATTAGAAATACATATCTTTTTTCATCTTCTAACTTTTACATAAATTGCAGTTAGTTAACATACAGTGTGTAATATTAGTTTCACATGTAGGATTTAGTGAGTAATCACTTTCATACACCATCCAGTGCTCATCACAAGTGCCCTACTTAATACTCATTATCCATTTAACCCATCTTCCACCCACTCCCTCTATATTTAAGAGTTTGTTTCTTCATTTACCTCTCTCTCTTTTCTCCCTATGTTCACCTATTTCTTAAATTCTGCATATGAACAAAATCACATGATATTTGTCTTTCTCTGACTTATTTCACTTATCATAATACTCTCTAGCTCCATGCATGTCATTGCAAAGGGGAAGATTTCATATATATATATATAACATTTTACTGTATATATATACCACACCTTCTTTATCCATTCATCAGTTGCTGGACATTTGAGCTCCCTCCATAATTTGGCTATGGTTAATAATGCTGCAATAAACATTGGGGTGCATGTATCCTTTCAGATCAGTATTGTTATATCCTTTGGGTAAATACCTACGAGTATAATTGCTGGATCCTACAGTAGTTCTATTCTTAACATTCTGAGGAGCTTCCTTATTGCTTTCCAGAGTGGCTGCACCAGTTTCCATTCCCACCAACAGGGCAAGATGTTCCTCTTTTCTCTACATCTTGGCCCAAACCTGTTGTTTCTGGTGTTCTTTTTTTTTTAAGATTTTATTTGTTGGGATCCCTGGGTGGCGCAGCGGTTTGGCGCCTGCCTTTGGCCCAGGGCGCGATCCTGGAGACCCAGGATCGAATCCCACGTCGGGCTCCCGGTGCATGGAGCCTGCTTCTCCCTCTGCCTGTGTCTCTGCCTCTCTCTCTCACTGTGTGCCTATCATAAATAAATAATAAAAAAAAAAAAAAAAAGATTTTATTTGTTTATTCATGAGAGACACAAGAAATAGAGGCAGAGGCACAGGCAGAAGGAGAAGCAGGCTCCATGCAGGTAGCCCGATGCAGGACTAGATCTCGGGACTCCAGGATCACGCCCTCAGCTGAAGGTGAGTGCTAAACCGCTGAGCCACCCAGGGATCCCCTGGTTCTGGTGTTCTAAATTTTAGCCATTGACAGGTGTGAAAGTGGTGATCTCACACAGTAGTTCTGATTTGCATTTTCCTGATGATGAGTGATATCGAGTATCTTTTCATGTGTGTTAGGTATCTATATGTCCTCTTTGGAAAAATGTCTGTTGATGTCTTCTGATCACTTTTTTACTGGATTGTTTTTTGGGGGTGTTCAGTTTTATAAGTTGTTTATAGAATTTGGATAAGAACCCTTTATCAGTTATGTCATTAACAAATATCTTCTCCCATTTCAAAGACTGATTTTAATTTTGTTGATTGTTTCCTTCTCTGTGCAAAAAATTTTTATGTTGATGAAATCTCAATGTTTATTTTTGCTTTTGTTTCCCTTGTCTCTGGAGACTTATTTAGTAAGAAGTTCCTACGCCCAATGTCCAAGATGTTACTGCCTGTGTTCCTTCAAGGATTTTGATGATTTCAGATCTCACATTTTAAATTTTTAATTCATTTTTAATTTATTTTTCTGAATGGTGTAATAAAGTGGTTGTTTCATTCTTTTGGATGTTGCTGTCCAGTGACACCATTTGCTGAAGAGACATTCCTTTTTCCACTGAAAATTCTTTCCTTCTTCATGAAAGATAGGTTGACCATACACTTGTGAGTGTATTTCTGGGTTTTCTATTCTATTCCTTGATCTATGTGTCTATTTTTATGCCAGGACCATACTGTCTTGATACTACATCTTTGTAATATACCTTGAAGTGTAGAATTGTAATGATTCTGGCTTTGCTTCTAGTTTTCAAGATTGCTATGGTGATTCAGATTCTCTTGTGGTTCCATACAAATTTTTGGTTTGTGAAAATGCTCTGTGAAAAATGCTGCTGCTATTTTGATAGGGATAGCATACTTGGGTAGTCTAGATATTTTAACAATATTTGTTCTTCCAATCCATGAGCATAGAATATGTTTCCATTTCTTGGTATCCTCTTCAATTTCTGTCATAAGTGTTTTATACTTTTTGGAGTAAAGATCTTTTTTTTTAAGATAGTATTTTTTTAGATTTATTTATTTATTGATGAGAGACACACAGAGAGAAGCAGAGACATAGACATCGGGAGAAGCAGGCTCCTCACAGGGAGCATGACGTGGGACTTGATCCCCGGACCCAGGATTACGCCCTGAGCCTAAGGCAGATGCTCAACCGCTGAGCCACCCAGGCATCCCTGGAGTACAGATCTTTACCTCTTGGTTAAGTTTATTCCAGGGTATCCTATAGTTTTTAGTGTGATTGTAAATGGGATCAATTCCTTGATTTCTCTTTCTGCTGCTTAATTATTTGTTTATAGAAATGAAACAGATTTCTATACATTGATTTTGTATCCTGTAACTTCATTAAATTCGTGTATCAGTTCTAGCAATAACAGAAGTGATAGTGGACATCCCTGTCTTATTCTAGACCATAGAGGAAAGCTTAGTTTTTCCCATTGAGGATATTAGTTATAGTTCCTTCTTATATGGCCTTCATGATGGTTTTTTTTTTTTTTTTAAGTCTCAACATGGCAAGACTATTTTACTAATAACAGGGGAAAAGTTCTATTCTAGTCACAAATTATTTTTTAATTACGGTATTGGATTCCACACACCAGTCAATATTCAATACTGAAGTTTAAAACAGTGCATAATTTATGGTTTTTAAAAAATTAAAGTGCCATTTTTGAGTACTCTATTGATAATATATCACACAGCACTTTTACAGTATCCTCAAAGCCTAAATTAGGAGTTAAACATGCAAATATTTTCTTCTCCAAAATAGGGACAGAATGTCTTTTAGAGTGCTTGTGACCACTAGCCTCATAGTCGCTACTAAAGGTTTATGAGTTTGATGTTTCTCAACATGACTTTTAATAAGTTAATAAGGAACACAGCTGTAGATAGTAACCATATGATAAATATGTTCCCTCTATCCCTACTTTGTTGAAGATTTTATCATGAATGTATACGTACTTTCTCAAATGCTGTTTCTGCATCTTATTGAGAGAATCATATGATTCCTTTTCTTTCTTTTACTAATGTGATATATCACATTGATTGACTTGTAAATATTGAACCACAATGCACCCCAAGTATAAATACCACCTGGTAAATGTACTGCTGAATTCAATTTGTTAGTATTTTGTTGAGAATTTTTGCATCTATGATCATCAGGAATATTGGCCTGTAATTTTCTTTTTTAGTAGAGTCTTTGTCTGGTTTTGGAGTCAAGGTAATGCTGGCCTCATAGAATCAGTTTGGAAACTTTCCTTCCATTTCTATTTTTCAGAATACTGAAAGATGAGTAAGTATAGATTCTTCTTTAAATGTTTGGTAAAATCCCCTGGGAAGCCATCTGGCCCTGGACTTTTATTTGTTGCAAGATTTTTTATTACTAATTTAATTTATTACCTGGTTATTGGTTTATTCAAGTTTTCCATTTCTTCCTGTTGCAGTTTTGGTAGTTTATATGTTTCTGGGAATTTATCCATTCCATCCAGGTTGGACAATTTGTTGGCATATAATTTTTCATAATATTCTCTTATAATTGTATTTCTGTGCTGTTAGCTGTGATCTCTCCTCTGCCATTCATTATTTTATTTATTTGGGTCCTTTCTCTTTTCTTTTCGATAATAAGTCTGGCTAGGTTTTGTCAATTTTATTAATTTTTCCAGGGAACTAGTTTCTTGTTTCATTGATTTGTTATACTGTTCTTTTCTTTCTATGTCATGTATATAGTTTCTAATCTTCCTTATTTCCCTTCTACTGGCTTTATGCTTCATTTATGGTTCTTTTTCTAGCTCTTTCTGTGTAAGGTTAGGTTGTTTATTGGAGATTTTTCTTAAGGTAGTCCCGTATTGCTATATATTTCCCTCTTATAACCAGTTTTACAGTATCCCACAGGTTTGGGATTATGTCGTTTTCATTTTCATTTGTTGAAATATATTTTTAATTTTTTTATTTAATTTTCTTTTTGACCAATTCCTTGTTTAATAGCATATTATTTAATGTCCATGTATTTGTGGTCTTTCCAAGTTATTTTCATGGTTGACTCTGAGTTTCATCGTTCTGTGGTCAGAAAATATGCATGTTATGATTTCAATCATTTTATACTTATTGAGGCCTCATTTGTGACCTAGTATGTTATCTATTCTGGAGAATGTTCCAAAAGCACTTGAAAAGAATGTGTATTCTGATGCTTTAGCATGAAATGTTCTGAATATATGTGTTAAGTCCATCCAGTCCAGTGTATTTCAAAGCCATTGTATCTTTGTTGATGTTCTGCTTAGATGGTCTATTCATTGATGTATGTGTGGTGTTAAAGTCTCCTGCTAGTTGAGTTACTTTATGTTTGTTATTGTTTTATATATTTGGGTGCTTTCATGCTGGGGCCACAAATAGTTTAAATTGTTAGATAACCTTATTGAGTAGACAGAGCCCTTCATTATAATAGAGTGCCC